>NC_138773.1:88045887-88645887 GCF_965119305.1 Pelophylax lessonae | reverse complement strand
TGATGTTTGAGGAGGACTTAAATTTTGTGGGGATAACAGACTTGGTTTGACAGCTCTCATGACTGGATGGTGACCATTCAGGCGTATTCCCTTTATTGCAGAGATAGAGAAGGTAAAAAAGGGGGAGGGGTATGTCTGTATATTAAGAACAGTATACATGTAAATATGAGGGATGATATTAATAATGAAGCTATGGATGAGGCAGAATCCCTATGGGTAGAACTTCAAAGGGAAGGCAATGTGGGGAAGGTAATATTGGGCGTATGCTATAGGCCCCCCAACCTGAGGGAGGAGGGGGAGGCGGACCTTCTTTTACAGATAGGATTGGCAGCAAGGATGGGAAATGTCATTATAATGGGGGACTTTAATTATCCAGATAAAGACTGGGCAGAAGGAACCGCGCATTCAGCCAAGGCTCGGCAGTTCCTAAATGTTTTGCAGGACAATTTCATGGGTCAGATGGTGAATGCTCCGACAAGAAACAATGCGGTACTTGACCTACTGATAACCAACAATACAGACCTGCTCACGGATATAGAAATACAGGACAACTTAGGAAACAGTGACCATAGGTCAATTAGTTTCAGTATTAATTATAATAATAGTAAACACAAGGATAATATAAGGACACTGAATTTCAAAAGAGCCAATTTCCCAAAACCGCGCTCTCTGCTAGAAAATATCAAATGGGATAGAACCCTTGGATCAAAGAACACAGAGAAAAAATGGGAGTGCTTCAAAAGCATACTTAACAAAGGGATTGACCAGTGTATTCCAAAGGGAAATAAATTTAAGAGAGCAAAACTAAACCCTGGGTGGCTAAACTCCAACATAAAAATGCATCTTAATGCTAAAGGAAAGGCCTTCAAAAAATACAAGGCTGAGGGGTCATTGGCAGCATTCAAGCTTTACAAAGAGTGTAATAAGAAATGTAAAGACGAAATAAGGGCGGCTAAAATAGAACACGAGAGATATATATCGGAAGAGAGTAAAAAGAACCCCAATAAATTCTTTAAGTATATAAACAGTAAGAAAGCGAGGCCAGAACACATTGGCCCCATAAAAGACGATAAGGGAGTTTTGGCCACAGAGGACAGGGAAAAGGCGGTAGTGTTAAATAATTTCTTCTCTTCAGTCTTCACAAAAGAATCAGGGGGCTACACTAACCCAGCTTGTAAGGCCAAACTAAACAACACACCTTAGGAAATACCGCCATGGCTAACAGAAGATAGACTTAAAACTAAACTAGAGAAACTTAACATAAATAAATCACCGGACCGGATGGCTTGCACCCGAGGGTTCTTAAAGAGCTCAGCCAGGTGATTGCCAGACCCGTATTCTTGATCTTTAAGGATAGTTTACAGACGGGTATGGTGCCAGCTGATTGGAAAAAAGCCAACGTGGTACCAACATTTAAAAAGGGGCCGAGATATATCCTGGGTAACTATAGGCCGGTCAGCCTAACATCTGAAGATTTTGGAGGGGATGTTAAGGGACCACATACAAGACTTTAGTAATGAAAATGGTATTATTTGTAGTAATCAGCATGGATTCATGAAAAATCGTTCTTGCCAAACCAATCTATTAACCTTCTATGATGAAGTGAGCTGCCACCTGGATAAAGGTAAGCCTGTGGATGTGGTGTACCTGGACTTCGCAAAGGCCTTTGACACCGTTCCCCACAAACGCTTACTGTTCAAACTAAGGAAGGTAGGTATGGACCATAAGGTGAGTACCTGGATAGAGAACTGGCTCCAGGGGAGAGTGCAAAGGGTGGTGATTAATGGGGAGTACACAGATTGGGTGGGTGTGGAAAACGGGGTCCCCCAGGGTTCTGTCCTGGGGCCAATCCTGTTTAATTTATTCATAAATGATCTAGAGGAGGGGATATCGAGTAAAATCTCAGTATTTGCGGATGATACTAAACTAAGCATGCCAATATCTTCTGGGCAGGATGTGGAAACCTTACAAGCAGACCTGAACAAAATAATGGAGTGGGCAACTACATGGCAGATGAGGTTTAATGTTGAAAAATGTAAAGTAATGCACCTGGGTGCCAGAAACCAGAAAGCAAGCTACTCACTAGGGGGGAACCTCTGGGTGAGTCTAGGATGGAAAAGGACCTGGGGGTACTGGTAGACAACAGGCTTGGCAGTGGCATGCAATGCCAAGCCGCTGCAAGCAAAGCCAACAGAATACTGGGATGTATAAAAAAGGGGATTCACTCCAGAAATAAAGAAATTCTACCACTCTACAAGACTCTGGTCCGGCCACATCTGGAGTATGCTGTCCAGTTCTGGGCACCGGTCCTCAGGAAGGATGTGCTGGAACTGGAGAAAGTCCAGAGAAGGGCAACAAAAATAATTAGGGGAATGGAGGACATCAGCTATGAGGACAGACTACAAGCACTGAACCTATTCTCTCTGGAGAAGAGACGATTTGATATCAATGTACAAATATTGTACTAGCAACCCTAGCATATGGAGAAAACTATTCAGAGAAAGGAAATACAATAAGACACGTGGCCACTCACTAAGACTAGAGGAAAGGCGGTTTAACATTAAAATACGCAGGGTGTTCTTCACTGTAAGAGCAGTAAGGATGTGGAATTCTCTTCCACAAGCAGTGGTATCAGCAGGGAGCATTGATAGTTTCAAAAAACTATTAGATGGGCACCTAAAGACCACAACATACAGTGGTATACAATGTACGGTTAGCAGCAAACACACACACACATCGTAGGTTGAACTGGATGGACTGGTGTCTTTTTTCAACCTCACTATGTAACTAAGACAAAACTGAATTAAGATCCCACGGCGGTAACAGGGATCTTCACGGAGGAGCCAGATGACCTACCCCCTGAATGAAAGTGCGAATCAAAACATTAGTAGCCAATGGACATTGGAAGTAGATAGCCAAGGCTGACACCTGGCCCTTGATAGTGCCCAACACCAATCGCTGCTCAACCACTTTTTGTAAAAAAGGCCAAAACCCTAGCTATAGAGAACAAGCAAGGGTGCAACTGCAGCGATTTACACCATGTACGATGATAGATCTTCCTAGATGTCGACTTCCTGGCCTTCAAAAGCGTAGGAATCACCGAATCAGAGAGAACTCTATCCCTCAACACCTTGCTTTCAACAGCCAAACCATTAAGGCCAGCGACCGTAAAGCAGGATGGAAGATCGGTCCTTGAGATAGGTCTTCCCGCAGAGGGATACGCCATGGAGGATCCACGACCATTTTTACCAGTTCTATGTACCAAGACCGCTGAGACCAGTCTGGTGCCCCAGAACGACCAGAATGCCTTCCATCGCCACCCTGAAAAGAAACCTCGGCAGGAGAACGAGAGGGGGGAAGGCATATATCAGGCGATACTGACTCAAATCGAAACTTCTGCACCCGCATAAAGCGGTTCAGAGTCTTGAGGTCCAGGATTGGATGCACTTTGCCCTACTTTCTGGGCACAGTGAACAGGTTTAAATAGAAACATTGAGAGCATTCCTGCGGAAGGAACCGGCACAATCGCCCCTTGAGCCAGATCTCGCACAGCCTCCCGCAGAACCATCAAACGCTCTGGAGACAGGTGAAGATTCGAATGAAAGAACCTGTCCCCTGGCCGGGACCAGAATTCGATCTTGTACCCGGAGAAAACCAATTCACGACTTGACTTCAAAAGGGGCAACGTCGTGGCTAGGCCTAGGTCGGAACTATAACCTGCTCATGCTCGTAGGCCAGACTGGGGGGCGACCATAAGGATCTAGATTATCCAGTTTGAAGCCCCAGCCAGCATCGTTGCTTGTAGATCAAGAAAATACTTCCCTGAACACTAGCTAGCAAGTGAGTAAAGAAAAAAAAAAGGAAAATATTCTCAAAAGAAATAAAAAAACTGAGACCGGAGTCCCAGCAGGAAACCTAGGTCTACTCCTTCTCTAGACAGAAACGAACTGATGTTTAGGGCTGTGGCAGTGGGGGTTATGCCTGGAGAGACAGCCCTGTGGGCGTGTATATTTTAAAAGCTTTGTACCAACGTACTGCCTAGACTACTCCTGCAGGTGGCAGCATAACCCACTCAGCTCATGAAGATGAGGCTGCGTCTGTCGATGGACGATAGAGAAATAATTTCTGAGGGAGTTGATTCTGCATTTTCACAGCTCTTACTGTGAAAAGGCCTTTTCCTCCAGACATAAAGAGTGCCCCTTTGGGACTATTTGTGGATGGTGTTCGCAAATGGCCCAAACAGCTAGGGACTATACGAACAGAGTTCTTTCTGCATCTTTCCCACTCCACGCAGGTACTAGGCAGGTATACCCCCTCTCCTTGGCTCTCTTTGACCTGGCCATTGAGCCACTGGTGATGATGCTTCGTGCCTCCTTGGGAGGAAGTGGGCATATCAGTGCCCCTCCCACAGTGGAAAAAGTGTCTATATGTACGCTGATGACACCATTCTCTATCCTAAAGATGCCCACCAGTCGTTAGCAGCTGCTTTAGATGTATTTTATCTTTTTGGTTCATTTTCTGGTATTAAAAGGAATTGGGACAAACCAGTCCTGTTCCCTTGATGCTTACGGAAACCTCCTACTACCCTGCTTGCTCCCATTCAGTGGGTTACTCAATTTAATATCTTGGTACCTACATACAGAAGGATTTGTTGATTTATCTAGAGAATAACCACTACCCTGCCACTCACTCTGGTAGGGAGGGTAAATTTAATTAAAATGTCTTAAAAAAAAAAAAAAATGTCTTTTCTTTCTAAATTATTGTATGTTTTTAAAGACACTCCTGTCCTTATCCCAAATACCTTTTTTTGCTAAACTTGATCAAGCCATCGCCTCATTTGTGTGGACGGGGTCTGTCCCTAGGTTTGCTAGGTCTACGGTGCAACTTCCATTGTCTGAGGGAGACCTGGCGCTACCTAAATTTAGGAAATACTACTGGGTAGCGGTCCTTGTATCTGTGAGATGGTGGTTTGCCCAAGATCATTCCAACCCTGCAGTGATCCCAGAGGCAGCACTCCTTGGGTCATAATCAGAGCTTAGTAATCTGGTGAACAGGGGAAAAGGTCTAACTCCCAAGAAACCACGCCTATGAAGACCACAATAGCGGTGTGGAGACAAATCAGGACATCTCTAAGTGAGTCACAGACCATTTCCCCTCATACCACCCTATGGGGTAACCCGCTGCTACAACATACCTGACCAACAGATTTTGGCTAGATGTGGCATCAGGACTGTGCGACATATAATGCCTAAGGGCCAACTTCTCTCTTTTGTAGAATTGAAGGGTCAATTTAAACTACCTTCCTGGATGTACTTCAGAATTTTGCAGCTTCGGCATGCTGTGAATGTGCAGTTTACTGATCCCATGACCTTGGCTTCCCATTCTGTGGAGCGACTTCTTACAGCCAGCATAATCGACAGACCATTATCGACTATCTCCGTCCTACCTATGCGGGAGATACTAGTGCTAGGTGAACATT
Organism: Pelophylax lessonae; assembly: GCF_965119305.1. Taxonomy (NCBI): domain Eukaryota; kingdom Metazoa; phylum Chordata; class Amphibia; order Anura; family Ranidae; genus Pelophylax; species Pelophylax lessonae. The sequence continues at coordinate 88,640,408 of NC_138773.1, read as the reverse complement.
TCAGGCCTGGCAACAGGTCATACCCAATCTGACTGATGAGGACTGGAGTGAGAGACTCCAGCAGTATATTCCTCTCATGATCTTCACCAGAGACCGTTTTATTCAACTAAAATTTCTCCAGAGTATATTACGCGCTGCAGAGATTGTCAGTTATTTATCATACGACAGATGAACCTGTGTCCAAAATGCCAAAGGGAGGTGGGAAATTTTATCATATGGTCTGGTCCTTCATTTAATTCAAGACTTTAGGAAAGCAGTGGTTGCTGATATTGGTGGAATCAGTGGGGTCCCTTTTACACTTGATCCTTTAATCCTGTTGTTAGAGGCAACTGATAACTTACTTTCTGCTACATATACAACGCTAGGAAAACCATGTTGTCTAATTGGAAATCATCTTTATCCGCCCCTCAGTCTCTGCATGACAAGCTATGGTTGATGCCACTCTACCTTTGTATAAGCTGACTTATATGGGCTGTAACTGCCCCCCAAAGAATTTACAAAAGCCGGTCCACCTGGGTGGAAGCTAAACATCTCACGATTTGATATCCTATGATGATGTTGTGCTGCGTTTGCTATTCCTTCCCCCTCCTGCCTCTCCTTCCTCCTTCTCCCCCCTTTTTCTTTTGATCTTAATATTGTATTACACTGTGCCTTACCTCTGAGATATGTGGACTGGCTTTCTTGAAGTCTCTAGAGTAACTTATGCAGGAATCATTTGAGATATAAGCATTGCTATGTTTTTTTTTTTTTTTTTTAATATGCTTTGTCCTAATTTGTCGGACTTCATACACCATTGCATGATTTTAATGGGACTACTTTAGGTCCTCTGCAGAGTTTTCTTCCGCATTATAATTACCTTGATGCAGTTTTTTGGTAGGATTGAAGAGCATTCTCAAGGAGTCTGTAGTAATCTGGGAGTGGCACTACTGCATACCCTTCCTTACATTTTTCTTTACTCCTTTAGTCGTTTTACACTTCTACCTTCTTTCACTTTATTTTCATATTCCCTATGCTCCTTTCCTCTCCTATATTTCCAGGTACTATATTACAAGGATAGATACAATTATGGAAATTTCATCTGAGATACCATATTCCTTCTTATAAAATTACACAGTGAGAGTTCCCTGAAAACAGATTTATCCATAGACAAGATTGTAATAGTGAAAGGGAAATACAGTATACCATATGTAAAAGATACTGAGAAAACACACAACTCTGCAGTTTCACATTATGGATTATTACAAGTAGGCAATGCCTACTTGTATTCTCATTATGTCATGACGCTTCTGTAACAAGTGTGTATGTCACCAATTTTCCTTTTGTACTGTACAAATCCTGATTATACTGTACATGCAAATGTGACATTTTGATCCATGCAGGGTAAGTAGCGTTATGTATATTTTTCTTTCAGTGTATAACCAGTTCTCATTCTTTTGCTGTTGGAAGAGGACCCCAACAAGCTGAACATTAAGAGCAGTGGTTTACAATCCATGAAGTATAGATATTGCGGTTAATGCCAAGTGTAACATTGCACTCGGGATGCAGCTTACCTCACAGCTAGCATATAATGGTTAAGAAGAACTTTGGGCTTGAGTCGAATTTTAATTAAATTAGAAATGACTTCCATGTCTTCAGACCCGTGAGTGTTGCAGTTCATACAGACTGACATAAGCAGATCCTGAGCTGGACGAGTCAGCTAAGGAAAAAAAAAAAGGGAAGAAAAAAAAAAGAAAAAGAAAAAAAAAAAAAAAAAGGAAATTTGAGCAAAGCTTAAAAATAAACAGCAAGACACTTCAACATAAGACTACACAGATACAAATATAAACAAGTCAGTTTTTGTCATATACCAGATATGCCACATAAGCAAACAAAAGTGTACTTGAAAGCAGCAGTGTGGAAAACATACTGGGATAATAGTATGCATCGCAACGTGATCCTACCTTTGGGTTCTGCAGCCACATCTCCAACCTCTGCACTGCCATAAGTCGCACCTCCTTGTAACCACAAGTGGCAGTAAGCAAGCGCAGTAGATTCCTGGAAACATTATCCATGGGCTGTCTTCGATTAAGTTGATCTCTCAGCATATCTAGGACATACTCTTCCACACCGTCAGTCAATTCTTCATATCTAGCACAGGCAAGCAAAGGCCATTATATAAACACTGCATATTCTAGACATCTATTTTGGCTTTGTGATTTCTCATGGCATTTGTCACCTGTGACTATTGAACAGCAACTCTAAAACTATAGGAGTCACCTGCCTCTTTTCTGAATAGAAGAAGTACTTGAGGAATTCAATCAAGAGGTAGCTCTCACCCTGCTCTAAAATATTCCTGTTTTCATGACACAACTATCACAAAGAGTAAAGAGGGCTTTCCATCAGAACACTAGAACTTTGCTAGAGCAATGTTTCTCAACCAGGGTTCTGCGAAAAGTCACCTGGGGTTCCACAGTGATCTATCTATCCATCAACCACAGCCAGCTGACAGGTAGTTTGCATTCCCACTCAGCCAACACTTATCACTATAATTTTTCCGGCATGCAGAGCAGCACAGGGAAGCGACCATTGTCTCGGCAGTTTCCTTTCAGCCCTTTCGCTCCTCCTGTCCATCCCAGGTACCTGTATGTGACATCACATGGGATGGATGTGAGAGGAGGGCCAGCAGGGAATAGTGTGCCAGAACAGGACCCACAGCAGCTTTCCTGCGCTGTTCTCCCTGTAAAGAAAACACATTAATTTAATGTGCCTTGCTGACCCTCTGTGCTCTGCCCTGCTAAACCCTGAACATCAATTATCTTAAGTTCCACCCAAAATCACAAGTTTTACATCGAGGAGATAAATTGTAATATTTATTCTATATTAAATAATGTTATTTCTAAAAAAAATTGTAATTATATCAGTGGCTCACTGATCACACCAACATAGTAGGTGACAGTTACATAGTAGTTGAGGTTGAATAAAGACAATAGTCCATCCAGTTCAACCTGTGTAGGTGTGTGTGGCTGTAATCATCTCGCATACCCCTGAATGTTCTGATCCTTGAGATGTACGTCCAATAGTCTTTTGAAAGCCACCATACTACCTGCAGAAACCACCTCTTGTGGTAGAGAATTCCACAATCTTGTAGCCCTAACAGTAAAGAACCCCCCACGTTGCCTGAGGTTAAAACGCTTCTCCTCTAATCGCATTGTATGCCCCCGAGTCCTCATGCAATCCCTTCGACTGAACAGCTTTTTTTCTAAGCCTAGATCCCCATTGAGATATTTAAAAATTGCTATCATGTCCCCCCTCAGGCATCTCTTCTCCAGGGAGAATAAATCAAGCGATTGCAGACGCTCCTCATAATCAAGGTCCTCCAATCCCCTAATTAGTTTAGTTGCCCTTCTCTGGACCCTCTCCAGCTCCAACACATCCCTTCTGAGGACTGGTGACCAGAACTGGACAGAATACTCCAGATGCGGTCGGACCAGAGTTTTATAAAGTGGAAGGATTATAGTCTTATCTCTGGAATACATCCCTTTCTTTATGCATGCTAATATTCTGCTAGCCTTGGCAGCTGCCGTTTGACATTGCATGCTGTTGCCTAGTCTATCATCAACCAAGACTCCCAGATCCTTCTCCATTTTTGATTCTCCCAGGGGTTCCCCTCCTAACGTGTATTGTGCTTTTAAGTTTCTAGTCCCCAAGTGCAAAACCTTACACTTCTCCACGTTAAACCTCATTTGCCAAGTCGTTGCCCACTCCGTTATTTTGTCCAGGTCATTCTGTAGGATATCTGCTTCATGCTGTGCTGTTATTGCCCTGCCTAATTTTGTGTCATCTGCAAAAACTGATATCGAACTACTGATCCCAACCTCAATGCTGTTTATGAATAAATTGAACAAGGTTGGTCCTAGGACTGAGCCTTGGGGGACCCTGCTTACTACCTCAGACCAGTCTGAGTATGCGATGTTTATTACCACCGTTTGGACACGCCCTTTTAGCCAGTTCCGTATCCAAGAGCAAACCCTGCTGTCGATACCTGCAGACCTTATTTTATAAATTAAGCGCTTATGGGGAACTGTATCAAACGCCTTAGCAAAATCTAGGTACACCACATCCACTGGTCTGCCCTTATCTAGCTCACAGCTCACCTCCTCGTAGAATGTTAAGAGATTGGTTTGACAAGAACGCCCATTTGTAAACCCGTGCTGGTTACTACTGATGATGCTGTTGTCCTTAGCAAACTCTACGATATAGTCCCTTATCATCCCCTCCAGAAGTTTACATACTACTGATGTCAGACTGACAGGCCTATAATTTCCCGGTATATGCCTCTGACCCTTTTTGAATATCGGAATCACGTTTGCTTTCCTCCACTCCCCTGGTACATCTCCTGTCCTAATACTGTCCGCAAAGATCAGGAACAGTGGTCTGGATATAACCTTACTGAGTTCCTTGAGTACTCTCGGATGTACGCCATCCGGGCCTGGTGATTTGTTTGTGTTAAGTTTATCCAGCCTTTCCCTGATTTCACCCTCTGTTAGCCATAGTGGCAAGTCCTGTGTATTACTACTAACCATACAGTCATGGTAAGTGAACCTCTCCGTTTCCTGTGTAAAGACTGACGAGAAAAAAGCATTCAGCACGGTTGCTTTTTCAGTGTCCTCTGTAACCATCCTCCCATCATCGTTAATTATGTGTGCAATATGCTCTGCCCTAGTTTTTTTGCTGTTGATATACTTAAAGAATTTCTTTGGGTTTTTTTTACTATCCTCCGCTATTTGTCTCTCAAAGTCTATTTTAGCCATCTTGATTTCGTGTTTACACTTCCTATTTGCCTCCTTGTATTGGTCGAAAGCCAATACTGTGACTTCTGATTTATATTTCCTGAAGGCCAATTTTTTTCCCCTAATAAGTTTTTTAACGCTACGGTTTAGCCAGCCAGGTTTAACTTTGTCTCTTCTAAATTTATTTCCCATAGGAATGCACTGCAAGATGCCTTTGCTTAATATGTTCCTAAAGCATTCCCATTTTTCCTCTGTGGTCAGGGATCCCAGGGTTCGGTCCCAGTTTACCCTTTCCATCAACGAGTACAATTTTGGAAAGTCTGCCCTTCTGAAGTTAAGGGTTCTTATGTTACCCACTTGCCTTGCTATATTGTTATTTACGCTATATGTGATCATCCTGTGATCGCTAGAGCCCAGGTTGTCCTGGACCCCTACCTCCGAGATTAGGTCTGGGTCATTAGTGATCAATAGATCCAGGATTGCGTTTTCTCTAGTAGGAGAATCCACCAACTGTGACATGTAATAATCCTGTAAGGTTTCCGTGAATAGACGGCCCTTATGTGAGTGTGTAGTCCCCTCTTCCCAGTCAATGTCGGGATAATTGAAGTCCCCCAATATGATGACTGATCCTAGCTTTGCCACTTTACCCAAAAGTGCTAAAAATTCCTGCTCTACCTCCTCCCCTTGTTTAGGTGGCCTTTGGCAAACCCCCACAATTACTTTTTCCTTTTCTCCTTCCCTATGGAGTTCTACCCATACGGATTCTAACTCCATACTCATCCCTTCCGTAATGTCACTCCTCTCAATCACCTTTACATTATTCTTGACGTACAGACATACCCCTCCCCCTCTTTTTCCTACCCTGTCCTTCCGGTACACTGAATACCCTTGGATATTTGCCAGCCAGTCATGTGAGGGGTCGAACCAAGTCTCCGTTATTCCCACTAGGTCTATGTCCTCCTCATGTACTAACATTTCCAACTCATCCATTTTATTAGCTAGGCTCCTGGCATTAGCATATACCCCTCTTAGTTTTACGGAAGTTAAACGTGATTGGTGGTTATGTTTATTCCTGTTTGGTCTGCGGTTCTCCCGCACAGACCTACCGATTGACGTTGTGGACCTACTGTCGCTGCTGACCCTACAACCGTCTTCAGTCCTTTGTTCCCTCCTAACTGACTCTACTTCTGAGCCCTCCCCCCCGTCTCCTAGTTTAAAAGCTCCTCCAACTTGGTGGCCATCTTTCTCCCCAAAAGAGTTGTACCGCCCCCATTAAGGTGCAGCCCATCCTTACTAAAGAGCCGGTAGCCGACTGAGAAGTCAGCCCAGTTCTCCAGGAACCCAAACCCCTCCTTCCTACACCAATTCCTCAGCCACTTGTTAAGTTCCCTAATCTCCTTCTGCCTCTCCTGTGTGGCTCGAGGTACAGGCAGTATTTCAGAGAAAACCACCTTGGAGGTCCTTTTCCTCAATCTATTACCTAAGTCCCTGAAATCGTTCTTTAGGATCCTCCACCTACCTTCTACTTTGTCATTAGTGCCCACATGCACCATGACCCCTGGGTCATCCCCAGCCCCGCACAACAATCTGTCTGCCAGATCTACGATATGCCGAACGCGGGCGCCCGGTAAACAATAAACTGTTCGGTTAACGAGATCTTTTTTACAGATTGCCCTCTCTGTCCTCTTGATAATTGAGTCCCCAACTACCACAACCTTTCTAACCTTTCCTGAGTTATGGACCCCCTTCTTCCTGGAGCCGTCCCTCCCCTGGCAGCTGGGGGAGGGCACCTGCTCCAGCACTGCCACCCCTGAGCTGATATCCCGCTCAACCTGCAACTCGGCAAATATGTTAGGGTGTACCAACTCAGGACTGGCCTCCCTGACACTCCTCCCACTAACATTCCTAACAGTCACCCAGCTGCGTACCTCTGCTGCTTGCGTCTCCTCTACTCCTCCCTCCTCTATGCTGGCCCCTGCCAGCGCCTGATGGGTAATGTCCAAGCTCCTTTCCAGGTTGTAGATGCGACGCAGTCTTGACACTGTGTTCTCTAGATCCACAATGTGGGCTTCCAGAGCAACAAGTTGCTCACATCTTGCACAGCAGTATTCGTCCTCGATTGGTTCATCAAGAAACTCATACATGGCGCAAGAAGTGCACTGAGTGGCATCCCCAATCCTGTCGGACATTATTACCCACTACTCTATGGGGATAATGTTAACGACCTAACTGTCCCTGATTTGGAACAAAGTCCCTCTGTCCCTTTTTCCTCCTCATTTGTCCCTCAGTTTGGTCTGATGTATCTACTGTACCTGTATAAAAATGCATTACTTATCTTTCAAAAAGTGATTTACAGAGCTAACATTTTCATCCAATTTCTAAATTGGCTACATTTGTAAATCTCAAAAGCTGGTATAAAAGAATACGGATAACAAAGCATTTGTGGGTTTTTAACCACTTGCCGACCACCGCCCGACTATATACGGTGGCGGTCAGCCCCTCCCAGGCAAAGTGACCTACCGGTACGTCACTAGCCTGGGAGCCAATAGGGGGCGAGTGCGTGCCGCCGGAGGCGCCGAAGCCTGCGAACACGGAAGACAGACTGGGGGAAAATGTCATCCCTTTCAGCAGTGACAGCACACCGCTGGAGGGCTTCTTTCTAAGGAAAGTATTTAATAATGTGCTAGTATGCAATGCATACTGGTACATTATGCTATTGTCTTACAAGTTTTTTTTTTTATAAAAGGTGACTCGGTTTACTTCCACTGAATGCAGGTGTACATACCAGTTGAGGCGCTGTCAGTGGATCCCACTCCTGTGCTGGATTTGTCATTTACATTCTAGGGAATGTCATAATAGACTGGGAAGCAGCAAAGAAGATGGGAACATACAGCGCTTCAAGAGGAGCGGCTTTAGGGCCAGTAACAACAAAATGGGCACCTTCACAGATTTCAAAACATGACTCCTTCTATGGGATGCCTGAACATAGTCCCAGATCACACACGCATGTAACCATTAACTGCTGATAGCAAAATACTAACAGGAGAGAAACCAGGTAATTCAGGTTTACATGCACAATGCTTGCAAACCAGTCTATTAGGTTTTTTTTTTACTCTTTATTTAGCAGGAGGAATAGTGCAGACAATACAGACAGTATGGAGATCTTCCCTTTGAGTCAACAAGAAATACAGCCAATGGGGTGCCTTGATTTTTGCCCTTTTTTGACTGGATTACACTTTAACTAATTTATTTGTTCTCCGATGGCTACAGAGATCTAGGGAACAGTGTTGGAGAGCATTTTTTTCTGCAAAGGTAAGGGGCAGAGGGAGCCAGATTTTTTTTTAGGCTGTGCTGCTTAGTGTCAGTTGACATTCGGTTGACATTCAGTTGACATTAGGTCAATGTGTTCATATTTTGGGCGTTTTCTCTTACCATTTCTGTTGATAACTGCCTGCCGACCGCAAGTACATAATGCATGTTAGTGTGGATATCCAACACATGCTGGGGCATATGCAGTTTCCCTTAACTGTCTATATATGTCTAATAAGCAGCATTTACCCACAGCACACATACAACCTGGTGAATTACCAGAACACAGAGTTGAACAGTGGACCTTGGTTCACCTTTTCCAAATAAACTGCCTTTGCAGAAAAGGGGTACCTGTAGAAAAAAAAAACTGTGCAGATCTGACTAAAGTTGAAAAATGCCTCTGCTATAGATGTAGGCCATTCACATACCTGCTGAAGCCTGACTGGAATACTCCCAAGGCGTTGTTAGGTGAGGCCTAGGGGTTACTGCTCACATTCAGCATCAAAGGAGTGAGCTTTTAAAAGCTGAACTGAAATCTACTGCATCAGGGGGAAGAAAGAGCATGAAGGGAGGTTTGAATCTGAGTATTCCAGTCAGGCTTCAAAAGATATGCAAATGGCCTAAACCTATAGCAAGTGCATTATCCAACTTTAGTCAGAGCTGCACAGTTTGTTTTTATCTACAAACACCCCTTACCTGCAAATGCAGTTTTTTCTTGGAAAGGGGAACTAACCCTTTAAAAAGAAACAAATGTATTAGTTGATTTGGTTGGCACTGAAGTAGTAAACTAAGTAATAAGAAATGTACTGGATAGAACATATGGTTTTTAAAGGAACAGTCTGAAACCACCAAAAGCACAAAGTAGCCTAATAAACACCCATGGAATGTTAATATATCCTGAGAATAAAATTGCAAAGGAAGAGAAAAAATACCGTGGCATTAGCTGTCCTTCCTCCTCAGGGCTTAGCTTTTCCTCAGCGATAAGCAGCTCGCTTTGACTATCCTCCTCCTCTGTCAAGGATGGGTGAGGACTATTGCCTGGTGTAACAATACAAGAAAGATTTTTATTTCAGTTGTTGAATTATAAATTGAATGATCAACAATAAAAGAGAAATACAGGGACCATTCAGGCTTACACTGCAGCAAGGCATGTGATCAAATGCAATGCATTGCCATTCAATGTACAGAAACGGTTGTTGCACAACTTATAACCAGCACATACTATTTAGTACACTTGTTTCTATTAGGTGATCACATTCCCTAGGTTTTCAGCTGCATAGGAGCTGGGGGAGGAGAAACGGCAGCACGCTGAGCTTCACAGTGAAAAGCTGTGCAGGTGGGGTGTGTCTGGGTCTGATCATTGGAGGAGATCAGGCTGAGCCAAGCATAGCTAGAGAACTGACCACTGTGTGCTCTCCTGTTAGGTGTGGCCAGGAACACCAGGGATTTCACACAAACGAAGCAATGCAAAGTCACCTGGAGACCTTTTCATAGAAGTACATGGTAATGCAGGCAAATATCAGCAATATGAAATGTTGGGGTAACAAACACTTTAAAATAGTTTGTATGAACAAGCTTGGTCCAAACAAACTATTAACTTCAGTTGCTGTGGATGGGAGTGTTGTATAAACTGTATGTGGCCTCAGCTACATACAGTACACAGCACTGTATTCTGGCACAGGTATGAGACCTTCCAGCCCCCCTCCCAGAACAAAATGAATTTGGGCTGACCGCTGCTCAGCCATTCAGTGGAAGCTTTGTATTTCACAAATGAATAAAAAGATTTCTCTGATTGGCTGAGGCAGAGAGGCAGGACTGATGACCGCAAACTCCACCTCAGCCAGAGGAAGCTTTGCTTTAATTCAATTTTTGTGTGGTTGAAGTTATACAGTTTATACAGTGCTCCCAGTCACTGCAACTATTAGTGAAGTAAATAGTAAGTTTGGACCAGCTGGGTCCAAACAAACTATTTAAAGTTAAGTGAAATCTGGAGATCATCTTGAACACAGTGTACATTAATGCACTGTAAAAGATAGCACAGGTGAGGTTCTAGCCTTAAAATGAGTTTTAAAGTCAGGAAGGTTTTTTATCTTCATGCATTCTATGAATTAAGATAAAAAGCATTCTGTGTGTAGCGCCCCCCCCCCCCCCTCCCCAGCACCCCTAATACTTACCTGTGCCCTCTCTCTGTCCATGAGTTGCTCGGCCGTCCTGGGACTCTACCTTCTGATTGGCTGGGATACAGCCATGGCGCCATTGGCTCCCGCGGCTGTCAATCAAATTCAGAGAGCCAAACAGGCGGGGGGGGGGGGCAGCCAAATGTCCAGCTCCGTCTCTGAATGGACACAGAGAGCTGCAGCTTAGCTCGGGTGCCTCCATAGCAAGCTGCTTGCTGTGGGGGTACTCGATAGGAGGGAGGGGCCAGGAGCAGGAACAAGGGACCCAGGAAGAGGAGGGTCCAGGCTGCTCTGTGCAAAACCAACTGCACAGAGGAGGTAAGTATAACATGTTTGTTTTGTTTTTTTTTTAAGAAAAAAAAAATGAGACTTTACAATCACAAAAAGAATTTCAACTTCAAAAAGTGAGGCTATAATTTATGTTAACAGTATAGTTATAAGCGGCAATACCAGCACTGAGGTCTCCTGCAACTCGGCCAGGCTCTCCAAGCACTGCCATGCTTTTGGGGGGCATTTTAGTGCAGAATGCAGTCTGGATGTTCTCCACAAAAGTCTTGCAGTGAGGGCTGTCCACCCATATCCTCTCTCCTAAAGAGTCTTCTATGTACACCTAAAGGAAAACAGTAAATGGAATTCACACAACTGTGTATAATCACCTTCAGTAAAATCAAAAATGGGAATTGTGGCTTACATGTAAAATAAAAAAAAAAAAAAACAACACACACAGGAATTCTTGTTCATGTATAATCTCTAACCGCCATGCATAGTCTGATTTTGAAGCAAGCCATGATAGAACAACGCAAGACGGGTGGTATCCCTGTGTTTGGGGATATACTCAAGGAAAAGGATTTAACAGGTCAACCAAAAATCCAAATTTCTTTATCAGACATCCAAGAACACTGGGTATTTTCACATCCATTACGACAGGGATGTCCCAGAGCACTGAATACGAGGGGAGGGCAACAAGCTAAATAACTCAACTAGGTTATAGCCTCACACCGCTGCCTACAAGACCCTCCGACAAAGGTCGCATCTGCACAGGTCCGAACGTCCACTTGGTAAAACTTTGAACTGATGACCAGTTAGCAGCCTTGCAAACCTAAGCTACCAAAGCCTGATGTTAAATATCCCAGGAAGCACCAACAAGCCTGGTAGAATGAACCATCACCGGGAACATAAAAAACATTGCCCTTTAGATTATAGCTCTGAGAGATAAGATGACCGATCAAGAAATGGCAGATTTGGAAGCTGCGTGGCCCTTTGTTCAGGAGTACAAAAAAGAAGCATACTGATTGCAGCAGCTGCCTTCAGGTAAATCTTGACTGCATGAACCACATCCAAGGAATACTTGTACCCCTGACGTGTGAGGCTTAGGACAGAAAGAAGGCAACACAATTTCTTGGTTAAGATGGAACGAAGAGACAACCTTACGTAAAAAGGATGGCTGAAGCCATAAAAACCACCTTGTTGCGGTGGAGCCAGTTCTGAAACCCTGCAAAACAAAGTAATGTCAACCAGAAAAACAACCTTTCATGTCACAAGGACCAAGGGAATACCCTGGATGGGTTCAAATGGTTATTTCTGCAATACAGGAATACTATGTTGAGGTCCCACCAAGTCAACAGAGTCTTAACCGGTGGAGCAACACGACTCCTTGTACAGAGACACACACCAAGGAATGAAAAGCAATGGGTCTTCAAAAGAGGACCTTCAAAGCCAAAATCTGACCCTTGACCGTACTCAAGGACGATTCCTGGCCGATCCCAGATTGAAGAAACATCAGGATGCAGCCCACAACATTTTTACAAGGTTGGAGCCCCGAGCCTCACACCAGGCAAAAATAAGACTTGTCCATTGGTAACTCTCTTTAAAGTCGTTTTTTTTTCGCTTTCAGCAGGGTAGGACAGACCAAAGCAGATACTCCCCTGCCTCCTAAGACCCTGGCTTAAACAACCATGCTGTTATAGCCAACGACTCTAAAGGAGGATGGAAGATCAAATCTTATAAAAAGGAGGTTAGATCAAACTGAAAGGGTCCATGGTTCATTCAGCGAAAGGTTTACAATGTCTGAGTGCCACATTCTCCTGGGCCAGACTGGGGTGATCAGAATCGCTGGAATGCCTTCCACCCAAATCCAGAAAATTAGATGAAACAGAAGTTGTAATGGCTGAAAGGCAGAAATTGGTTGCCACCAGAGCATCAACCACAAATGTTCAGGAGTCACTGGTTCTGGACATGAAACAACCTCTCCTGTGGCAACCAAGTTCTCTAAACTGCCCAGCACTCCACTCCATCCCACCAGGCTGGTATTCGTCATCGGGATTTCTAGGACAGAAGGAGGAACAATTTTCCCATCTCCAGCATTTGCAAAGAATTCCACCACTCCAGATACAGTCTCGTCTTGGGGTGTAAATACATAAGCAACAGCAACTACGTTCTTTTGTCCCATTTAGTTGGTGGAGTCTGAAGCAACTCCACCTGAGTTTGCAGAGTAGGACATTTATCCTGAGGAGGGATCACTCTCAATTAGACCATGCCCAAAATCATGCCTAAATATTTCAACCCCTGGGTCGGGACTAAGGCTGACTTTTAAAAGCTTGGGATCCATCCAAACTTTTCCAGAAACTGCACCGTTTGATTCACACTGACTTCCAGCGTACTGCTCCCACAGAAACAATCATCCAGGTAGCCTATAATGGAAATGCTTTGATGCCACAGGAGCCCCAAAACCAGAGCACTCTGGTGGACACTCTGGGTGAGTGGGGTGAGTGGAAAGACCTAACAGCAGTGCCGAAAACTGGAATTGTCTGCCCTCCACCGCAAATTGGAAGAAACTATAGCGAGACTGGAAACTTGTTGGGTCTCTGCATAGCTAGAATGGGACAAATGTCGCCAATCAGCTTCGGATTTTGAAGTAAAAACTGAAACTTTTCATTTTACTTGACCGGAGCAATCACTTCTTGTGATGGCAAGTGATCCAGAGTTTGAAAGAGACTGTTATCCCTTGTGGATTCAAAGAAAATTTTGAAAGCATAAAACATGAATGGGGAAGGCTCTGAAATACAAACCCTGAGCCACTTTACCATGGACCAACCGCAATCTTCTGTCAAACTTCTTTAGATGCGAGAAAATAATGCTTTTGGAAGAAGAAAGGGTGAAAGGTTTTTGAACCACAGGCTTTGACTATTTCCTAAGGAGAAACAGGGTACGCTTAGCCACAGATACCTTTTGGATGTAATCATCCAAGGCAGCCTAAACAAATGCTCCCTTTGAATAGGTATTCGTTCAACCTGCTTCTTACAAGGCCGCACCAATGACCAACACTTTAGCCATACGATTCTATGCCTCTGTACAGATAAGACACCCAGATGAGAAAGTTGTTGTATGGAGTCTTTTATGACATCACACTAAGAAATTAAGGGTACAGGGAAATTCCTTCAGGTATAGGTTTGAATCTGTATCCCTGTGGTCTCTATCTCTCATCATCCTTGTTTTTTTTTTTTCTAATTTCTAGTTTGTAACCCTGAGCCACTACACTGTGGACCCAATCTTCTGCAATCTTCCTTATCCAAATGTAAAGTCAGCAACCATTTCCCCATCTGAGCGAGTAGGCTATTCAGGAAGGCCAGGTCTTTGGAATCCTGTTCCGGAAAGCAAAATTGAGAAAAGCAAAAAACAGCTAACAAAGTAATTGCACAGAGACTGCACAGACATAACCATCACCTAAGACACTAGGATGAAACTGAGGCTGTGCTGAGCTGACAGGGGTTTTTGACTTGATGGGGATTCCTGTTTGTTTTTTACAGTGTCCATTCAACAGAAAGTTGCAAGATAACCCTATCATAATGGATATGAAGGCATCTTGTGATATTCTAAAGAGAAAGCCTTATTCTACTATCTAAAGGCAAAGCTGATATGCGAGAAGGCTCCAGTTCCCTTCACTGTAACAGTTAAAAGAGAAAATAGGCTGGACAGGTTTAAAAAATGACCCAACCGAAAAAAGATTTTACATGGAGAAAAGGGTTTCCTTTAACTAAAACCTAATAATATGTAAGAAAACAAAAATATAAAACATCTATTTCAGAGCTATCTTTCATTTTGCATCTTTCCAACCTTTACAAATATTTCCGGCCAGTTTTCATCTTCTTCATAGGCTGCCATTAGTAGATTGCAGGCCAGAACGGACACCAAGCTGTTGCCTTTGGCTTTGAAATTTATTGTTGCATCTCTTCGTAGCAAGCTGCACAACGCCTGAAACAGAAGCATACATCAAGACTAACAATCAAGAAGCTGATCATACAAAAGAACATTAGAGATAACCAACTGAGCTCCAGGGCAAACAGAGTAAAAATTAAAAATCAGTTTTGTATCAATGATAAACAGATCACTTAAAGTGGTTGTAAAGTCAGTAGGTTACTACATTAAAAGGAGATGCACAGCCAAAGCTTGTTTGGTTGTACATTTCCTATGGATCACAGGAGTGCAGTTCGTTTTGCAATCCTGTGACCCGTTTTCAGCAGAGAGTGAGCTGAAGTCCGCTCTCTGCTGACATCATAGAATTCAGTCCAGGCACCGCGTCATCATGACAATGGAAGTTGGGATCCGCCAGGTGCCTGGACCTACACCCGGCTCAGCCTCCCAGCGAGCCGCTGAGAGCCTGTGGCTGCAGCTCCGCCCTCCTCCAAGCCCAGCGCTTCAGTGGGCAAGGAGGGGGCAGTGCAGAGAGCTATTGACTGGCAGTCAGCAGTTCTCAGCTCATGGAGCTGTCAGAACCGAGCGATCGGTGGTGTTCGATCACTCGGTTCTCAGTGTAGAGGCGCCGGGGGGACAGATGCAGCATGGGATCAATGCTGCAACCATCTAGGTAAGTATGAATGTGGATAAAAGAGAAGCCCATACTTCTCCTTTAAAGATAAAAAACCTTCTGTGTGCAGCAACCACCCTAATACTTTCCTGAGCCCATCCTGATCCAGCGATGTTGCAGGAGCATCTCGGCTGCCCGAGACTCTCCTTCCTCATAAGCTGAGACCGCAGCGTGGAGTCACTGGCTCCTGCTGCTGTCAAATAAATTCAGTGAGCTAATGAGAAAGAGGGGCCAGGGCCAGGCCACAGCTCCATGTCTAAATGGACACAGGGAGCTGTAGCTCAGCTCAGGTGCCCCCATCGGGCAGCTGAGAAGCTCCTGTAACATCGCTGGATTAAGATGGGCTCAGGTAAGTATCAGGATGGCGGCTGCAGTTGCTGCTGTTCTGGGGGCACTTTGCAGGAGGGAGGGGCCAGGAGCGCCGAAGAGGAACATCTGGGCTGCTCTGTGCAAAACCACTGATATGACAGCATCCCAATTGGGTGATCCTGTAGAAGGTAGGTCTAGCGCTGGAAAGTCAACTTGACCACTCTGAGCTCAAAGATGCTGATTTGGGGGGGGGTGTTTGGTTTAATCTCCTGAACACGTTCCCTTAAAGCACGGTTCTCCAAAACTACGGCCTTCCAGCTGCTGTGGAACTACACATCCCATGAGGCATTGTAAAACTGACATTCCCAGACATGACTAGGCATTATGGGAATTGTAGTTCCTGAACAACTGGATGGTCATAATTTGGAAACCCCCTGCCCTAAAGTTTCATTAAACCCAAATCATCACAAACTGTCAATACATGCTATATTACATTGTGTTCATACTCCCTCATGCACTAGAGCAGCACTCAAAATTTCCACTCGCCCGCTCGCATTTTGCAAGTGGAATTTAATAGAGGACGAGTTCCAGTGTTCCAGCTAGGCTCAGATGGTGGTGGATCCGCTCGGCTCAGCTCGGGCTGGGGGCGGGTCTACTCGGCTTTAGACAAGCAGCCTCCCCAGTCATCTCTATGGAGGGCTCTGTGAGTCGCGCTGCACACTGGGAAGTGTAGTTTCCAGCACAGCCCAGCGGATTTCCTCCTCACCTACATGCTGGACTTGAGGCGGCAGAGAGGATGCGCATCCCAGGGCAGTGAGGAGGAGGAGGAAGAGTCGGCAGCGAGAACACAAACTTCGGGTAACAGCCTACTGGGCAGAAGTGAGAACGGAAACGTTGGGGAAACCATCAGAGAGAGAGAGCGAGAGACACAAGTCCGAGTGTGTAACTTTGCACAGGCAGGCAATGTACAGGGATGATGGGTGCAGGCTGTTAACTTGCTGACTCACACTCCTACCTACCTTATTCAAATAAGAAGTGTAGCACAGTGCAGCCACCCATAGCAGCCTATCAGAACTCAGCTCACTGAGACCACACCAATCTAAGGCAGGCTCTGTTTGGTTACTAGAAATACTGCACTGAGGTTCTTGTCTCTGTAGTGTGAGGATGTACAGACAGTTGGGTTTAGTCTCTCAGTGCAGTAGCCATACCAACTGTACTGGCTTCGAATGGTTGCTATCAGGCCCCATTTACACCTAGCATTTTATGCACAATAGGGCTGCAACTAACGATTCATTTGTCTGTCGACTAATCTATCGATTATTTTTACGATTAGTCGACTAATCTAACGATTATTTTTATTTTATTTTTTTTGCTTAATTGAGTGTTTTTTTGATTGGCTAATTAAACCTGTAATTAATACAGACCCCTCAGTAAGCCCCCTCTCACTACAGACCCCTCAGTAAGGCCCCTCCCAGTACAGACCCCACAGTAAGCCTCCCCACCTAGTACAGACCACTTAGTAAGCCCCCCCCTCCCAGTGCAGACCCCTCAGTAAGCCCTACAGACCATTACAAGCCTCCACAGTACAGTACAAGCCGCCATCTTGGTTTCAAACTTCAACCACAACTTTATTAATACGAACAAAAGCAAACCTGAAAGAAAAATGTAAACTTTTTTTTCACTTGGTTTTTAAAAACAAATGAGGCTGATCATTTTGTAGCAGGGAATGGAAAATGTGAATACCAGAAAGTGGAAACAACCATTGCTATGCGGAACTCAATTGTGGGGGTTTGAGTTTCTGGCCGGAAGGGTTTGGAAGGGACACATCTGGTGTAGCGCCGCACATGTGACATCTCTGAGTACCTGGGTGATCGGGGAGGACGGCGAAGGTGTTGCGGCAGAAGCTGTGGCGGAGTACGGGGGTGCTGGAGACGGTCAGCGCTCACCCTGAACAGCTCCTCAGGTATTAATGGTCCTCTTGTCTCCGACATCGGTGTGGACGGAGCCCGGGGGTGGGGATTTCACCTGGCCGGCAATGCTTAAAGCGGCGCTGCGGCCGGCCAGGGGGCGTGTGACGTCACGTGTTGACGCGTCAACGCCTTTCATACACATCGACGATTTTTCGTAGTCGGCGTAGTCGACGCGTCGTTGCAGCCCTACTGCACAACATGCATAGGGCAGCCCATTCATTTAAATGGGGATACCCAACATAAGGCAAAGTAGCTCATTGAGCTTTTTCTGCATTCAGTTTTTTTTTTTTTTTTTTTTTTTTTTTTACACCACTTATTTTACAGTGCTTTTACATTTTTGCACGCAGAAAAACACGTCTGCTTGTGGTGTTTGGGATGCCATTAACAACGAATGGCACAGCAAACGTGATGTGGTTTTAGCATGTTTTATAAATGCACACATACGCAATTTTGCATGCGTTTACAAAACACATTTAAACACAAGTATGAGTGGAGCTTTAAGGATGGGGGGTCAGTGAGAACCCAGAAAGATGGTGTCACTCCCGCCCAGTAACTTAGCGTAGCGCACCTCTCAACCCTACAGTCTGTACGTAGTGCACCTCTCAATCCTGCACTCTGTAGTGTTTGTTTACTTAACAAGGCAGTAATGATGTTTACAGTGCCTGTAGTAGCCAATGATATTTTATCCTTATTTTATTTATCACAGTCAGATCAATAAAATATGCTTTATGTTAATATTTTTAAAGTTGTTGTTGATAAATATTTTTGTAACTTCATTCTGCATACAACATTTAACAGTGTCATTTAATGAGATAATTCAGGAGGGCGTGTTTAGGGGGTGGAATTATAGGCAAGGCAGGGTAGGGTGGGGCAACTGGTGGCGAGTAACTCTTAAGGCCTGGCTAGTAGCTCAGGACTTGAAATTTTGAGCCCTGCACTAGAACATTTGTTTTCTGTAGACTGCAAAAATTCTGATTGATACTGCTTTTCACTGTCCCTTACCCTTTTTTATGTGTCCCAGCTGCAGCCTGAGATTGTGTAGACAAGCTGCTGACATCTACTGAGCATGCTCCAATTTCAGTTAACTACTAACCTGTTCATATGCTCCTTTTTCTTGTCTGCGCAGCCCATGTAACTATAGCGTCACAAATATGGGCACAAACACAGTGGTCATTCCCCCCCCACCTCCTCCTCCATGACCTCATATTTCCTAACACTATGGGGGCAGTCTAAAAGATGGTGAATGATGGAGGCTTCACCATTCCATTAGTCCCAGAACATACACGCAATAGACACAGGCTGGATGGGGCATGACACAGCTTGTGATTGGCAGATCCTCCTCCAGATCTCTTTACAGAGTAAACAAAGTGAAAGCTATTGTCCGTCAACTTAAACTCCACCTACATGTAATTGCAAATAAATATTAAACATTTGCTTTGAATTATAGATTTGTATGAAGCTTTAAAACACTTTGCTGAAATGTATTTTAATTCTCTATTCTGAAAGCCTTTATGTCATGGGACTGACAAAGTACCAATCAACACAGTTTTATAACCAGCTGAGTACTAGAGCATTTTCCCTCCCTGTGGACAGGAAAGATCTAGGTACTATGTGACCTCTAAAAAGCAGTGACAACCCAAACCCAAATAAAGGGGACAACCCAAAATTTGTGATTTTCTTTTACGTTTCACTTTTAATGATAATGGTAAACAGGACAAATAGAGAGGGTAAATCTCTCCAACGGGGACGCAGACAGCAATAAAAAACTAGCAAGCGTTCTAATCCTCCTCCACTCCATTCAAAACTTAACAAAATAGTTTTGCTTTTAGTTATAATTTAAATACAATGGCATGATCTTACACATAAATAAAAGGGATAATGGCAATTAAGCATTGTTATGTTTAGTATCACATTAACTGTCAAAGATTGGAATACTCCTCCCCAGGCAGAAAGACTTGAGTCTGTTGTAAGAACTTTCCAATTATAAGAAAGAAGAGATTTTTCCAATGTTAGAGCTAAAGTGGCGATCCAACAGGACACAGAAGTTCTTACTTTGATGAATATGAACATGGGCAAGTCCAAGAAATAAAGCTTGGTTTTATTCCATGCTTACAGAATGTTTTGTTGGAAAGTTTGAGTGGAATTGGAAGAAAGGTACTGCCTTGAAGGAGGCAGCGATCATAAGACCCAGAACCCTCATAGTGAATGTCACTGTGGGGATTTCCCTTGGATCCCAGTTGTTGGACACGAGGTCTTAGAAAAAAAAAAAAAAAACTTTTTCTGGAAGAAAGGCTTTTGATTGGGATTTATCTAGATCAGACCAAAGAATTTTAGGCTCAGGAAAGGCTAAACAAGTTTGTTGAAACTGATCACCCAGCCAAAGACCTGGAACTGTCGACATTTGTTGAGAGATATATCGTTCCGAAAATGGTCTTCTAGATAACCTGTCACTTGGATGCCCTGGGTTGTCAGAAGGGCGAAACAAAGAGGCCAAGATCTTTGTGAACACCCTGGGACCAGAGGATAGACCAAAGGGGACTGTGACAAAATAGAAGTGGTCATCTGTCATAGCAAAGTGAAGAAATCGCTTAAGTGGGTCAATGGGAATATGTGGATCGGCATCCACAATGTCAATGTATGTGTTCATCTCCTCTCAGAGAGGCAATTACTGACCTTGTAGATTTCACACAAAAGTATGGAATGTGAAGGCATTTGTTGCAGGATTTTAAGTCCAGGATAGGACAAATACCCCCTATGTTGGCCTTTGGTACCATGAACAGTTTTGTGTAGAATCCTTTGAACCTATCCTGAGGTTGCATTGGTACAACTCACTGGAACAAGAGGTGGATCAAGGCACTGTGCAAATCCAACTGTCCTCGGGCAGCTTTTGGTTGATTTGAAAGAAAAAAGTGGTCAGGAATTACAGTTTGGAACTCTATCTATACACTTTTAAAACCACAGATTGAACCCCCAAGGTCTGGGGCGTCTGTGATCCAAAGACATGCAAACTGTAACAGAAGTCCCCCACTCTTAGAAGCGAGGGTGCCCCATCAGAGGAAGAGGGTTTTTGGGAAGGCTTTGTGCGCAAAACACTGCGCCCACTGAAGGGCTGAACATAAGTTTTGAAGCTGAAGCCTGGCTAGAGCATGTTGGTGTTCCTTACGGACAGCTACAATCATCATTGGCATCTATTAATACTGAAACACAAATATTACACCAGTACACCAGGTTCATAGACACCACCCAACTAAAAATCAAAGTGGCATTAAAGGTTCGGCTTTTCATAAAAATATATTAAGGAAAAAAAAAAAAAAACATGTTCTACTTACCTGCTCTGTGCAATGGTTTTTGCACCAAGCAGCCCCAATCCTCTTCTTCTGAGGTCCCCCGCTGGCGCTCCTGGCTCCTCCCCTGGACCCACCTGCTATGGGGGCACTGGTGCATGCTTGCTCCTAAGCCCCGCTCTATGTGTCCATAAGACACAGAGAGCCGCGGCTCAGCCCCGCTCCACCCCCACTCAATCCTCATTTGCTCACTGGTTGTGACTGACAGCAGTGGGTGCCAATGGCTCCTGTTGCTGTCTCAGCCAATGAGGAGAGGGAGTCCCAGGACAGCCAAGGCTCTCATGCACATTTATTTGAGCATTCTGGCTATATGAAATATCTGCCCATCAGACATCACATCAATCGACCTTATGGATGACAACACACATCCCTGTCATCGTCTGTGAGATCTGTATGATGTGACGTATGCTTATATCATTACTGTATTAAGTACTTTGTATATCCATATACCAATATTTTTTTGTTGGTGGTTCAATGTATCAACGTCTCTATTGAGGCGAAATATCTATGTTATGTTTTTTTTAATAATTTATCAATAAAGATTGTTATTTTTATTCAGTGCCATTAAAGTCCATGCTTTTTCCAATAACAAAATTTTCAAGAGGGAGCTCAGGTGAGTATAGGGGGGCTGTCGGGGGGAGCAGCACACAGGAGGTTTTTTTCATGCATGAAGGTAAAAAACCTTCAGCCTTTACAACCACTTCAAGTCATGTATCCTTCATAAGGTCTTGAAGAAAGACAAAAAAAAAGTAGGAAGACTCAAGCTATAGTGGGTAGTGGGTAACAATGAGTGAATTGGTACAGCAATGTTCAACAGCTGATATAATTATTCCCCATTGCAGACCTGGTAGCTCACAAAAAAATTAAACATTGCTCAGCCCTGTGCAGGTCAGTACAGTAAGAAACCACAGAGGTCTGACCTGAAATCTGTGTTTAAATAGAGGGGTATATGGGATTTCTTTTAGGTGGGAGTGTATGCGCTCCTTAATGGATATGATCTGAAAGGCAAATGTGGGCAAACCTACATTTTTTCTTCCTTATACAGTGAACAAAATAAATAAAAATAAATAATAAAAAAAATATGCAATGGTTATGAAAATCCACCAGAATAAAAATATTTATCTCAAAAACAATTTGTCAAAGTATCATAGCACTGGAAACTGAAAAATGTGTAATGGTATTGAAGAGAGATTATTACATACACACACACACACACTAGTACTCACGCAGTTTTAACATAACAATCACAGATAACTTTACACCAAGTTGATCTCTTCTACAGTATATCGATTAAAAACCTTTTCTTTTTTTCCTTTGGAAACATGACTGGATTAAATGGGGTTTTTTTTGCCTGTAGTACAGGTTTAGGTTACATAGTAGTTGAGGTTGAATAAAGACAATAGTCCATCCAGTTCAACCTGTGTAGGTGCGTGTGGCCATAATCATCTCTCATACCCCTTAATGTTCTGATAACTGAGATGTACGTCAGAGTCTTTTGAAAGCCACCATACTACCCGCAGAATCCACCTCTTGTGGTAGAGAATTCCACAATCCTGTAGCCCCAACAGTAAAGAACCCCATGCGTTGCATGAGGTTAAAACGCTTCTCCTCCAATCGCATTGTATGCCCTCGACTCCTCATGCAATCCTTTCGACTGAATAGCTTTTTTTTTCTTTTTTCTCTCTTGACACCGATCAGAACAAGGTTTAGGTAACATAACACTAGCTAGCACAAAAACCATCTTTAAGAGCCTATTCACATTACAATGCACATAAAAATGCACCTGCAATCAAATGCACTTTCGCACCTTTTTACGCGTTTCTATGCATTTATATACACGTTATTCTACAAAGTCCTTTTTTTTTTTTCAAAGGCATGTTTCCTCTGACCTAACTGCAGTGGGGAAGAGGTGCATTGCATTTTTGAGGGTTTACATGCATTTCTGTGTGTTGCGGCGCAATATTATTCAAACATGTTGCATAAAATAGCACAGCTCTGAAAAGCAGAGAAACACAGCACTCTGGTGTGAACACGACACAATAGTTTTCTATGATAGAAAACTATTGTTCTATGTGTCACTGCAGTTACCTGCATTTATACATGAGGAAAAGCACAGGAAACTGCACATAGTGTGAATTAGCCTTAATATGCAAATATGCGACATAACATCATCCATATGCAGATACATAAAGACAAGCCTCACCTCTATGACGCCCTCTGTTGCAAATATATTGGGCTTCATTTTTGCCAGGTACATTAAACTTAAGTACAATGTAGGATCCGGTTTTGCTCTGTTCATTTTGAGTTGCTTCACTGCTCCACAAAGTACTCCTTCGATACGGTCATCATTGCCATCTTGCTCAGAAGCCTCAATATCATCTAGCAGAGATGCTGGAGGAACTAAAATAAGGGGAATAAAGGGTCATCAGGACTCTTCTACCCCATTTTCACCTTAGAATTGCAGTCACAAACAAATTACATATGTTAATGTGTTGAGGTTCCACTTAATTTCAACTGGATCCCACACAGTAAAGCAATGCTCCTGACACCCAAAAAAAACGACCATGCAGTGTGCTGAATAACAAAATAAAAATTGTGTAGGATTCAGTCTATTGAGGTGCATTGGCAGCCCTTTCAAATAAACGTGCCGCCTTAGCGCACTGAACATTAAGGTGTGACATAACACAAGTTAGACACACCGGATAGGGTCAATTAGGTTTGAATGGGTCCTAAGGGGTACAAACCATGCAAAATAAACAAAACCACTCAGATAGCCTGAATCACACACAATGACGGAGTGTTTTTTAATTTTCTATGTTATTACTGAGTGATATAGCATTGTTATATATACCAATGATGAATCTTACATATTCTGTCTCTACAGTATAAACATGCAGCATACATGTTCATATCTGCCAATGTTTCAAGTGGATGTGGTGGGAACAAAGCAGGGATGTGAAGAATTTCTTTTTCATCAAGCATGTGAATGATAAAGGACTGATTTACCCTTACATTGCCCTTTTAAAAACTGTCACAGTGACATAAAAGTCACTTACAGATCTTAAAATCAGAATAAAAAATGATTTTTTAACTTGCCCATAAAAACAGTTTCTTGGAGTACAGTAGAGGGCAGGGGCATATTCTTAGACAACTGGGTTATATGTTGCTACTTTTGAGTGACTGAACACTGGCAAACAGAACTGTAAGGACCCCACCCACTGACAGTTATCCTAAGTTTTTTAGCAATCAAAAAGAAAAACCAGGTAGACAGGGAGTGCCCTGTGTCCTGTACTGAGACTGATTTTACAGGGAAGACAAAAACCCAGTATTAAAGGGACAGTCGAATGGCTCTGAGCTCCAAAATATTTATTAGAAGTTTGGATTCCTCCACCAACCAGGTTCCCTGAACTGTTAACATTTCAAAGTCTCCTCTCTCTCCTGACAGACTTGACATTCATCATGAGGATCAACCAAGTCATTTTGAGAAACACCTTCCCCTACTCTAACACTGGAATGGAAATCCACCGCAATAAGGAAAGGTGGAGACATAAGGTAAATTTTTGTTTAATGCCCTTTGCTTTCTTTCCTTCACTTCTTCTTCATGGTTATGAGCAGTGCATGTGAAGTATATTGCATTCTTGTACATTGCTCTCTGAAAAAAAACTACAAATCTCATGAACTATTAAACCTGCCCAATGTAATGAGCATGCATCCCCAGAGATGCCTGGATGGCAGAAAGCGTCTCATACAGAAATGTGCAGACAGCAAGACAGAGCCCCTTGGTTGCTCTTTTCCTGACCCAGCTGTAACTCAGAAGTCTGTAGGGGTTGCTCTTTGGCAGACCTGTCACAAAACTAGGCAAAGTAACGAATTAAAATAGAATTAGAAAAAAATGAAAGAATTAAAAAAAAAAAAAAAAAGGGTATACATTTAAGCTATAGTGGTAAAAATGTCTTTGAAGATTCATAAACTACTAGTAATACTGCAGGTCATGACATTGTGAAAAGAAAAATAAACTGCTTAAGACAACTTCAGAGCCAGCAATGAAAACAGCAAAATATACTTATAAACAGTGTGTGTGCAATCTAAGAAACTACTTGTTGACCTGCACTGCATATTCAATCCAATGCAAATACAGAACATGTCCTAGAGTAAACAGGCATTGGCACCTTCAATTGGGACAACAGATGGCTCTTTGATAGATGGAGAGATCGCTCTCTTCTCGGCTACAGCTGCCTCAGCCAATCGCCCTAAGGCACTCAAAGGGGTAGTGGATGAAAGTTTGGGCCGTTTACTCAGCCCAGGCAGTCCTGAAGTGCTGGCTAATGCAGCTGAGGCCTCTCGCTTCCGTTCAGAGGTCAGGCCAGAAGCAGCTGGCTTAAGAAGATTGGAGGGAGCTTTGGAGTCACTGGTTTGTCCCTTGGAGCCCAGAGCGATAAAATCTCCTGGAGGCGGATGACCTGTATGTGGAAAAGAAAGAATAAATATACATACAAATCACAAGCTAAAGAAAATATATAGCAAAAATAAGATGTAACTGACCTGTCAACTAATCATGCATAGAAATGGATGATGATGATGATGATCAGATTATTTAAAGGAGAATTTTAAAATTAAAAGTTAAATTAGGGTGTTTTTTTTTTTTTTTTTTAACCTGTATTTTACCTGTATGTAACTTCTGCTGGAATATGTTCTTGTGCTTGCATTACTTTATTGATTGCATACCTGTATGTTATCATATACTAACATTCTCTAATGCAGTGTTTTTGCAGTCTTTTTGTTCTACGTTTTATATAAATAAAAAAAAAAAAAAAATTCACATAAAAAAATTATTACGTTTTTTTTCCTTTATAATTCTTCCTGCAATCATTTTCTTTGTGCGTTCACATATGTATAAAGTCAAAGAGATACCTCCTCCCGAACCTTCATTTAAATTCCTAATTCCTCGTGTGACTTTGTATAGTGGGGCGTACAGTGTATGTAAAACTAAAATCTATTTTCTAGTGCAGGGCTCGACAAACCCCGGGCGCCAGGTCGCATTGGCAACTAGAATTAGCGACCTGGCGCCTGGGGCGCACTGCAGGAGGTGCCCTGTCCCTTTTGCGCCCTCCCCCCCCCCACCCACTCACCGAGTGCACGGACTACCGCGCCATCCGATAATTGATGCCGCAGCTTTTCGGCCTTCTTCAGTGAGAGAACGGGGAGCTGGCGCCCTCTTGTGGTGGCCGGGAGTTTGACAAGCAGTCACTAATGGCTGTTTCCCCTGCCTGTCCTCAATGCCTGTCCATCTCCTTCCCCAAGAGGAGATGAGATGGAAGTTTTTGCAGGCTTCATCTCCCTGTCCTCTTATCTTTTGCTTAAAGGTAAGTGGACAGGGAGTGTGGTTATTATTATTTATTTATTTTTTTAATTATTAAAAAAAAAATAATAATTA
The DNA here is from genome assembly GCF_965119305.1 of Pelophylax lessonae. NCBI lineage: Eukaryota > Metazoa > Chordata > Amphibia > Anura > Ranidae > Pelophylax > Pelophylax lessonae. Next base: position 88,614,232 of record NC_138773.1, on the reverse strand, counting down.
TTTTTCTTTTTTTTTTAATTATTATAAAAAATATTTTTTTTTTCAATTATATATATATATATATATATATATATATATATATTTCCTCATCGCCATGCCACAGCCGAAGGCCCCTTTCACACGGGCTGTCTGATCAGGTCCGCCTGTCAGTTTTTCAGGCAGACCTGATTGGACCCTTCAGTCTCCTCTATGGAGCAGTAATCTGCCGCCATCTGATCCTGTCCGCCAAAAACAGACAGATGGTGGTTCTATTTTCTATCCATCCCTTGGATCGGATCAGATGGCATCGGATGGAAAGAGACAGTCTGTTTCCATCCAATTGCGCTATAGAGGAGAGTGGGGTTCTAGTCGTCTTTATGTGTAAATTTAGTATGTTATTTTTTTGGAAATAAAGCTTGGTTGTTTGTTTAAAAAAAAAAAAAACTGGCTCCTAGATTTCAGGCAAATTTGTCAAGCCCTGTTCTAGTGTGTCTGGCATCATGACTCACTGTATACTTTTTTTTTTCTTACATACATTTTTTGAATCTGTTGTAAAGTTACCTAAATTGAGTTTCTGCCAGTAGAAGCAGTTTCAGGCTGACAACACTAAAGCTGAACAGACACGGTTATATTTTGTTTAGCCAGTGGATTCCTCAATCCGCCAAAACAAGGTGGATGGAGAATAACCCCCACCCCCGCATGCATACTGTATTTTGACAGTGGCACCAGCATCTGTCAAAATACACTGATAAAAGTTTTCAACTACTGATTGAGAGAAATTTCTACTATGTCTCTTCTGCTGAGCGGGAAATTAAAATTTGAACAGTTCAGCGGGACTTTAATTAGTGTATGGCCTGCTTAAACCATTGTCTTGCAATTAGCAGCAGGTATGTCAGCCACACGCACTCATTCAGTTGGGTTGCATATCAAGTCTTCAGAAGGCATGTGCAGACCTGATAGGCAGCCTAATGGCCAACTGAAGGGTTGAGCATAGCACGTTGACACCAGCCACTAGCGCAGTAGCCATTGTTCACCCCAGCACACGTCCTATTTTTTATGCAGCATTCTTTTAAATGACAAAAAAAAATCAAAATCAATTTAAAGATCAAAATGAGCTGGGTAGAAAATGCTCAGCTGAACAGTGACTGAAATCTATAAGATGTGGTCACTGTTTGGGTATTTAGGCAGCTGTGTGAACACTATAGTCGACAGTTTATTTCCTCTCACTTTAGCGGTTTAGCGTGGATGAGAGGGGTTTACTGATTGCCTTTCATTCAGCCATTCAAGATGAATGAGAGAAATCTAAAAGTGTGTGGCAGACAAAGCTGGTTTCCATGTTTTCTTTTACTTTAAAATAGTTTGTTTGGATTGGGCTTTCGTTAACTAAGTGCTGCTGCAGCTCCAAGCACTCTATGTACTGCATGTAGCTTTAGCTAACATACAGTACACAGTGCTAAGTACCAGCTGTGAAACAAAGATCTCTGGTCTCAACCCAGGAACAATATTGAGACGTTCTGAGCAGGGCTCAGTCATTCATAAGCAGCTTTGTATTCTTTTAAGGAGTACACGGCTTCCTCTGATTGGTTGAGTCAGAGGTTGTGACGTCATCAGCCCAGCTCTTTGCCTCAGCCAATCAGAGGAAGCTTTGTATTCATTCACGGTTTGCAAAGCTGCCTATGAATGGCTGAGCGCCGGTCAGACCGACTCAATTTTACTCCAGGTGTGAGACGGGATGTCTGTCTCACAGCCGGAACCTAGCACTGTATACTATAGGTTAACTGAAGCATACAGTGTTTAGAGCTGCTGCTGCACTTGGTGAAGGAAATAGATCATCTGGACAAGCTTGGTCCACACAAACTATTTAAAGCGAAAGAAGACATGGTAATCAGCTTTAAGAGCTTAATCTGGATTCTGATATGTCCATAATAAGCTCTGCCAACCATAAACAAGTACGATCAGCACCAGCAAAATCAAGTCATAGATGTAACAGATTTTTTTGAATAGAAACTCTTAGGCTTAAAATTAACTTACCTGATGATTTTGCAGCTGAGCTGGGCCGACGCACAGTGGTTGCCTTTGGGCGATTCATCTTGTTAATACTTTGGAAAAAATACAGAGATAAAGATAAATAACAGACTGTTAAGCTGGATACACACTATACAACTTTTGTTGTCAGATTTCCTTTAGATTTACCTTTTCTATGTAGTGCAAGGGCCTGCCTGATTGCATACAAATTGAAAGTGTTTAGGTTTGACCTCATACTATATGGTTTTGGTAAGTCTGAAGGAAAAAATCTAAATAAAATTGTATAGTGTGTATGGCCCATTAGAGCCGGTTCACACTGATCCGACTTGTCAGGCGACTTGTAGCTCCCAATGCTGTGCAATGGAACCGTTCTAATCAGAGCGACTCAAGTTGCTCCGACTTAGAAAAAGGTTCCTGCACTATTTTTTGGCAAAGTTGGAGCAACTTGCATTGACTTCTATTATGAGAATAATCGTTTGCAAGCCACGCTGAAGGGGCGACTTTGAGTTGGATTAGTGTGAACCGACTCTTAGGACTCTGATCTGTATAAGGTATTAATAAAATATTGCGCATTTTGCAGCCTTCTAAACTTGGGAAAAGGAAAACCGCATGTATTGACAGCAAAAGTTCAGATAACTGAGAAGGCAGCAACTGTAAGACCTCTGGAGGCCTACCACATCTGACTTTTAGCTGCAAAAGTCACTCCTAAATAAACCAACTACAGCTAAATAACAGGATACTGTATGTATAAATTGTTCACATGTATGCCTGCAAAATTAGAATTTTAAAATGTTTCAACTGTGTGCTTCTCAATAAATGCGTATCAACATAACATAAGTATTTTGAATTTTAGGTGCTTGCAGACTTGCAATTATTGATTGTTGTGCGAATTTCTTTTTTTTTTTTTTTAAATAATTTTAAACTGATATATTGTTTTCTTTTACCTTACTGGCCAGTGCAGAATTCCCCTCGTTGCCATTTTGCATAATCCTAAAATAACAAATGTGTTTTTTTTTTTTGTTTGAACTGACTTTAACTGGTTGCCGACTGCGCACAGTATATTTACTGCGGCAGTCAGCCCCGGCCAGGCAGAGTGACGTAGGTCTACGTCGCTCGCCTGTCACCGGGATTAGAGCCAATAGCGGGCGAGCGCCGGTCACTCGCCGATCGTTGGTACAGCGGGAGAGAGGCAGAGCGGCTTATGTAAACAAGCCGCCTGTCATTCTCCCCTGTGTAAAAATGAAGATCAGACGGTTCTACTATGTAGAACCGTTGATCTCTGTTTTTACACTAGTAGCCATGTCCCCCTACAGTTAGAATCACGCCCCTAGGACACACTTAACCCCTCCCTGTCCAATACAGTTAACCCCTTCCCTGCCAGTGTCATTTTTGCAGTAACAGTGCATATATATAGCACTGATTACTGCAGTAATGTCACTGGTACCCCCAAAAGTGTCGAAAATGTCAGTCAAGGGTCTGATCTGTCTGCCGCAATGTCGCAGTACCGCAAAAAAAATCGCAGATCGCCATTAATCGTTAAAAAAAACCACCAAAAATGACAAAAATCTTTCCCTTTGTTAGTAAACGCGATAACTTTTGCGCAAACCAATCAAAATACGCTTTTTGCGATTTTTTTTTACCAAACATAGGTAGCATAAAACAATTTGGCCGAAAATGTTAAAAAATTTTGATTTTTTACATTTTTTGGGGGGAATTTCATATAAAAAAAAAGTGAAAAATATTGTTATTTTTGCAAAAATTTATGCTATTTTTTTGTTTATAGCGCATGATCAAAAAATTGCACAGGTGATCAAATACCACCAAAAGAAAGCTCTGTTTGTGGGAAAAAAAGGACGTGAAATTCGTTTAGGTACAGCATCGCACGACCGCGCAATTGTCCATTAAAATTCACGCAGTAAAAAAAAAAAAAAAAAAAAAAAAAAAAAAAATCGCAAAAAAAACCCTGGTCAGAAAGGGGGTAAAATCTTCCGGGGCTTAAGTGGTTAAAGCGGTATTAAACCCAAAAGCAAACATTATACTGCAGCTTACCAATTCTTAGGTATTATTTCCTTCATTTTCCCTGAATGACCTGGCCAGTAAGTCTGTTGTTTTCCAAAAGAACAAGCTGTCTGCAGATGTAGCAGGGGTTTGAGGCAAAACATTTACTGCTAACAGGGGTGCTTACAATGATCAGTTTTTTTCTTCTGAAAAACCTTTATCCCAAAAGAAAAAAAAAAAAAACGGTTTGCTGTAACTTCTTCTATAGTGTTAGCTGGAGTACATCTAGCACTGTATGTTTGTCATTCTTTAAATAATATTCTTTGAAACAATACCAAATATTAAAAAAAGGAATTAACTTATCACATGCAATAAAAAAAATAAAAAAAAACACAAATATCACATGCCCAGGGGTCTCCTTTGGGCAGGTGGGGTTCCTTTCACTAATATGCAACCCCTAAATATTCTAGTCGCACAATCACTACATTTATGGCAAGATTTTAAGCACAAAATAGTCGCTATCCTCTCAGGCCACGCCTCTCGCAGCCTTTCTGGGTGACCCAGCCTTTCCCCCCAGGCTTTGCTAATTCCCACTGACTTACCTGGTAGATGACTTCAGATGTACAGTCTCTTCATAAATTGGTAGAAAACTGCGTTCATCATCAATCCCTACAAGCGAAATATCAAACTCAAAATAGAGAAATTTTCCATTATCTACAGATAAAGCACTTCTATTTATCCCAATTTAAGGTTGAAACTGTATCAAACCCTACGCTACATGAACAAATCTGTATGCAAAACCCAAGAGGGAAAGGCCTCATCTCTGCAAAATATATTTATCTTAGTAACCAGATTTCAAACGATAAGCTTTTATATACAGTATCTCACAAAAGTGAGTTTTGTAAATATTTTATTATAACTTTTCATGTGACAACACTGAAGAAATGACACTTTGCTACAATGTAAAGTAGTGAGTGTACAGCTTGTATAACAGTGTAAATTTGCTGTCCCCTCAAAATAACTCAACACACAGCCATTAGGCTCGGTTCACACTTGTGTGATGCGGGAAGGCTGCGAATTCGCAGCCTGTTCCCGCATCGCATCCGCACATCTGGCAGTTCACACTGCCATATGCGATACACAGGGGGTGTCAATTAAATGTTAACGACACCCTCAGTTTGATCGCATATCGCAATGCGATCTGACAGTTCGCACAGGATCGGATGGCACAAGTGTGAACCACTGTGTGATCCGATCCTGATGCGGCTGAAAAAAAAGGGTCCTGTGCGTCTTTGGTGCGGATACAGTGCTAATTCAGCCATACAAAGTGTATGGCTGAATTCGCATCCACACATCAGATTGCACGTAATGAAGGAGCAGTGCGCTCCAAATTACATGCGATCTCCGCAGCCGCAATAATGTGAACCGGCACTGAATGTCTAAACTGCTGGCAAAAAAGTGAGTACACCCCTAAGGCATCATGTACACTGGATGTTTTTAACGCTGCTGTTAGGGGTGTCCAGCATTTTTTTTTTTTATTACCCCTAAACGCCTCTGCATGTTATCCTATGTACCCATGCACACACACGAGAGAGAGAGAGCTCAAGAGAGAGAAGGGGAGGAACAGAGTGTGAGCACAGAGAGAGAGAAGGAAAAAGGAAAATGGGTATGTATATGCTGTTTACTTCAGACACAACAATAAGGCTACGTTCACATCTAGGCGTTGCTATTTTATAGGCGTTTTACAGGTAAAACGGCTGTAAAACGCTCTATATCGCCTTTCCAGCATTTTAATTAAGTCTATGGGGCAAAAACGCCTGTAATCTGCCCAAAAAGAAGCTCATGTACTTTTTGGAGCGTCTGGCGTTTCGCTCAAGGCGTTGGAACGCTCAGATGTGAACAGGGGCCATTGAAATGAATAGGATTTATCTTGTTTGGCATTTTTTGAGCTGAAAAAACGCCCCAAAATGCCTACATGTGAACGTAGCCTAATTCAAATACCGCAAGTACACAGCAACCTAAACCCATCATGTTAATAGTTCCAAAAAACAGTTACATTCCCGGGCATGTGCCACTGTCACATTGGTTGCACTCTCAACCAACACAGTCAATCCACCAAATGCCTTGTGACATAACTGACATGTGCAGCATCATGTCATGACAGATGAAGATAAACAGAGGCTAAGATGGTAGCCTCCTTGGCTGAAAAAGATAGGAGAACTTTGTCCAGGCTGAGATGATGCCGTGATCGGTCTGCTTCAAGCAGGAGGATGCATTTCCTCATTCTAATCTCACCCTACAACCCCCCCACCATTAAGGCTTCAACATGGTGACTTAGTAATTCTCAAAGTGAGAGGCTGCTTCAGGGTCTGATCTGTGTTGGACACTGGTAGCCACAGTCTATAACTGCACTGACACCAGGATTTACAAAATGGTGCCACCTTTAACCACTTGCCGACCGCCGCACGACTATCTACGGCGGCGGTCAGCCCCTCACAGGCAAAGTGACGTAGGTCTACGTCGCTCGCCTGTGAGGGTTTAGGGAGCGAGCGCGCGCCGCCAGAGGCGCGCTCCCGCGTGGTCACGGACCCCCCCCCCCGCGCGTGTGACCGGCGGACCCGATCGCCGCCGGCCACTCTGCGATCGGCGGGGGAGAGGGAGAAAGTCAGGCAGCTTGTGTAAACAAGCTGCCTGTCATTCTCCTCTCTGTATGAGAGATGATCATACGGATCTACTATGTAGATCCATTGATCACGCTGCATACAGTTGAAGCCACAGCCAATCACAGTTAGAATCACGCCCCTAGGGACACACACAGCCCCTCCCTCTCAAATAAAGTTAACCCCTTCACTACCAGTGTATTTTTACAGTAACAGTGCATATATATAGCACTGATTACTGTAGAAATGTCACTGGTAACCCCAAAAGTGTCAAAAATGTCAGTCAAGGGTCCGATCTGTCCGCCGCAATGTCGCAGTACCACAAAAAAAAAAATCGCAGATCGCCGCCATTACGCGTTAAAAAAAAAAAAAACAACAAAAATGACAAAAATCTTTCCCTTTGTTAGTAAACGCAATAACTTTTGCGCAAACCAATCAAAATACGCTTTTTGCGATTTTTTTTACCAAACATAGGTAGCATAAAACAAATTGGCCGAAAATATTAAAAAATTTTGATTTTTACATTTTTTTTGGGGGGAATTTCATATAAAAAAAAGGGAAAAATATTGCTATTTTTGCAAAATTTACGCTCTTTTTTTGTTTATAGCGCGTGATCAAAAAATCGCACAGGTGATCAAATACCGCCAAAAGAAAGCTCTGTTTGTGGGAAAAAAAGGACGCCAAATTTGTTTAGGTACAGCGTCGCACGACCGCGCAATTGTCCGTTAAAGTCACGCAGTGCCGAATCGCAAAATACCCTCTGGTCGTTTAGCAGCCAAATCCTCCGGGGCTTAAGTGGTTAAGCCAGCATCTTACTTCAAGAAGCAGCTGCTTACTCTGGATGATGCTTGAACTAAGAGAAAATTAGATGACGTCATTGTCAATAGAATATTGTGAACTCAATGAGAGTTAACAGCTATCTGTAAGTGTTAAATGTACATCTTACTTAGCGCATGCTGTACGTACTTAACCACTTGCCGACCGCCGCACGACTATCTACGTCGGCGGTCAGCCCCTCACAGGCAAACTAACGTAGGGCTACGTTGCTTGCTTGTGAGGGTCTAGGGAGCGAGCGCGCGCCCCCCGGGGCGCGCTCCCGCTCCCGCGTGGTCACGGACCCCCCCGCGCGTGTGACCAGCGGACCCGATGTCCGCCGGTCACTCGGCGATCGGCGGGGGAGAGGGAGAATGTCAGGCAGCTTGTGTAAACAAACTGCCTGTCATTCTCCTCGCTGCAAAGACACTGATAAAACGGATCTGGTATGTAGATCCGTTGATCAGTGTCTTTACAGCTAGAGCCACAGCCAATCACAGTAGAAACCACGCCCCTAGGGACACACACAGCCCCTCCCTTCCAAATAAAGTTAACCCCTTCACTACCAGTGTATTTTTACAGTAACAGTGCATATATATAGCACTGATTACTGTAGAAATGTCACTGGTAACCCCAAAAGTGTCAAAAATGTCAGTCAAGGGTCCGATCTGTCCGCCGCAATGTCGCAGTACCGCAAAAAAAAATCGCAGATCGCCGCCATTACGCGTTAAAAAAAAAAACAACAAAAATGACAAAAATCTTTCCCTTTGTTAGTAAACGCGATAACTTTTGCGCAAACCAATCAAAATACGCTTTTTGCGATTTTTTTTACCAAACATAGGTAGCATAAAATAAATTGGCTGAAAATTTTTAAAAATTTTGATTTTTACATTTTTTTTTGGGGGAATTTCATATAAAAAAATGTGAAAAATATTGCTATTTTTGCAAAATTGACGCTCTTTTTTTGTTTATAGCGCGTGATCAAAAAATCGCACAGGTGATCAAATACCACCAAAAGAAAGCTCTGTTTGTGGGAAAAAAAGGACGTCAAATTCGTTTAGGTACAGCGTCGCACGACCGCGCAATTGTGCGTTAAATTCACGCAGTGCCGAATCGCAAAATACCCCCTGGTCGGAATGGGGGTAAAATCTTCCGGGGCTTAAGTGGTTAACATAACGGGTCTTGATAAACCCTCTTTGAGGAAGATCTTTTTTTTTTCCGCCTTGGGTACTCCTTTAAAGCGGAGCTCCACCCAAAAGGGGAAGTTTGTTCCGCTTGTTTGCACCCTCCACTGCCACATTTAGCACTTTTTGCAGGGGGCGTGGATACCTGTCAAAACCAGGTACCTGCCTCCCACTTCCGAGTTAGATTGCCACCCAACAATCGCAGCAATCTACGAAATTTGTGCTTTCTGAATGGCCCAGCTGTGGGGGAAGTAGAAGGGGGGCTGAACTTTTAACAGACCTTGTCGCTGCTTGTCCAATAGAAGTGGGAAGGAGTACCTGTCAAAAACCGGTACCCCCCTGTCAAAGGTGCCAACTGTGAAGACAGATAAGCAGAGCTTCCACTTTTTGGTGGAACTTAGCTTTAACTAAAGTAAAGCATGGTACACACTGACCAAAAAACAGCTACCTCAGTAGGAACCAGCCGACTTTCATTCTGTGTTTACTGGCTTCTGACAAATAATCATGCTGAACAACCAGAATTTCATCAGTGCTTTCAGCCAATGCAGGGGAGATCCCTGAATCACACATCATTTGTGTTGATAAGGGGATATGTTTGTTTTCTTCATTCAACTCACTGGTTAAAACGAAAAAAAAAACTGAACGTGTATACCCAGTTTAAAGTCTTCTTCATCATGCAACATGCTGGTTAACAAGAAGAGATGCTGCATTTACATGCCCAGTTGTGACTGTCAATAGGGATTAGTGTATCCTTGAGGTTATGTCACGTGTCAAAACAGCAAAACATATAGAATATAGAAAGACAAATGCATAAGCTGTTGTCTGTGAATACCATTGTAAAAGACATTGCCAAAGCTCCCCAAATAAACTATATTAGACATAGCTACCAATGGGCTGACACAACCTTTTCTCTAAAGAGGCTCAGCAAGCAGCAACTAACAAAAATGTTATGTTGGTAAAGTGTATGCATAGCTAAAAATATATATTTTTTAATTTTTTATAGAGCAGAGAAGAATTGGAACCCCTGTTAACTTGCCAAGGCTGTCTGTGCCCCAGATATGTAAATTCACCCTGTTTGTCAAGTTGACCCTTGCCCCCAAAAAAGAAAGTGATAGGAAATCCAAAAGCTCAAAAGGTTGGAGCTATCCCTAGAACAAGTAAGAGAAAATATTCCCATGGAGACACTTATTTAGGTGACAACTGTCTAAATCCGCGCATGCATGGATCGAAATCAAGCCAGTTCAGCAGAAACTCCAAGCATGTGCACAGTGTTTGTACAGAAGACTACCGATCGACTTCTGTACAAAACCATGTTGAGATTTCCCCCTAGATCAGCATATATAGCATGCAACGTGCAATCAGTGTATTCTGATAGCAGGGAAATCTCCCCACTATCAGTGAACAAGAGCTCAGCAGGGAGGATTCCCCCCTCTGCATTAAGTGGGTGGATTGGGGAATTGGTCAGTTTTTTTTTTCCATTCACCCAGTTGAACAAAAAAACAGACTCCTCTTTGGGCTACTTAACCACTTTAGCTCCAAAAGGTTTTATAGTGGGCTTTGTCTGCCTAACAGCAGAGCCATGATTTCTTTTTGTCAGGTGGGTTGTCATGGTTTCCAGGTGTGTCTGCTGAGAGGGGAGTCTCCCCACTGGCTCTGTGAGAGGCTTCTCATTGGGCAGAGGAGGAATCCCAATCAGGGACACATTCGGGCTGAATGTCCCAGAAGGCAGATTCTGCCGCAGAGGATTCTGGGAGCGGGTATAAGTTTGAAGGGAGTGACTCGTGGTCTTTGGCGGGAAGCAGAGTCCCAGGAGGGAGAGTGCGTCTGTCTCTCCTCCCGTCAGAGGAAGCGGATGTCTCTGGGGGCTGCCTGAGAATCCAGAGGGTGCAGAGTTGAGCTGAAGGGTATCGGGTGTGTCGAGAACCAGCGGAGAAAGAGGGGTCCAGTCCCAGGAAAGCCTACAAAGGTCGTGAGTACTGCGGATTGCCCCTGGGGGTCTGCCTAGTGTTAGAGGGGGAAGGTTCTAGGAGAAGGTTCTAGGATCCAAGTATCAGCTAGCTGTAAAGGGGGTACCTAGTCATAGGACCCTGAAGGGTTAAAGGGGCACCTGCAGTTTGGGCCCTGAAGAGTCAGTGTACAGTGTGGAGTGTACCAGTTGAGAGTTGCAGCAGCACAGGAATTTACAAAGAGCTACCTAAAGCCAGCGCAGGGCTGGAGGGACCTATTGAGTGACTTTTGAGCAAAGCAGTGTCAGGAGTCTAGTATTCTACAGTCCTGGATCTTCTGAATTAAGTCGAGGTTCCAGCACAGTTTTCAGTGTTACAGTGTATTCAAGTGTCAGGAAGCGTTGGCTAGTGTCAAGACAGCGCCAATAGGCATTTCTTGCCAAGAGTCCCAAAAGTGTACCTAGTTGAGCCAAAGGAGTATCCCTCCAACTCATTCTCTTCTCCCATCCCCTAAATACAATAAAACAACCAAACCAAAGATGCTGGAATTGTCATGGTCTCAGTTCTCACACCTGGGGGTCACAGCTCACATGGGCTGGATAGGTAACCGGTAACAATGGCAGACCCACCTCAGGCTCAATGCCTGGAAATCCTGCTACACCCCCTTCCTGACCAAGCCATATTTTGCGATACGGCAATGCGTTGCTTTAACTGACAATTGTCTCCTGTGACCCTGTACCCAAATAACAGACAAACCTCTATCCATCAGCACCTGCCGTTCAACAGCCAAGCCCTCAAAGCCAGCGACTAAACCAGGATGGAAGATTGGTCCTTAGGACAGCAGATCCTCCCCGAGAAGAAGCTTCCAAGGAATGTTGGCGACCAGAAACACCAGATGCGAGTACCAAGCCCGTCAAAGCCAGTCCGGGGTCACTAAGATGGCAGGAACCCCTTCTGGCTCGATCCTGCGTAGAAGTCTTGACAGAAGCTTGAGAGGAGAGAAGGCGTTAATCATATGATACTGACCCCACGAGGCCACCAGCGCGTTTGTGGCGTTCACCAGTAGACCCCGTGACCAAGTCACAAACCTCTGCATCTTTCTGTTGAGCCGGGGCACCAACAGATCCACCTTGTGGATGCCCCACTGGAGAACAACTGATAAAACACCTCAGGATGAAGGGAACCACTACTCCCCTTGGTCCAACGCCTGCCAACTGAGGTAATCTGTGTGCCAGTTTTCCACCCGCGGAATGTGTATGGCAGAGAGGGCTGGAACTAACCGTTCTGCCCACCTTAGAATGCCTGCTACCTCCAGAGCTGCCAGGACACTTCTTGTGCCTCCCTGGTGATTGACCTAAGCCACGGCTGTGGCATTGTTCGATTGATTGCGCAATGGACATCACAGAACACGATCCATCCAATGTTCAAGGCACAGTCTGATCGAGACATTGATCGGTAGTCTTGACTCTTCCAGTGTCCAGACCTCCTGAGCAGAAATTTTGCTGAGGACGCCTCCCCAGCCGGACAGGCTGGCATTCGTGGTGACCATTGTCCAATACAAGGGGAGGAAGGATTTGCCAAGCTGAAGTGCCAGAGAACGAAGCCACCATATCAGGGACTCTTTCATTTCCTGGGTCAGCCAGATCTGATTGCCCAGAGAGTGCGGAGTCTTGTCCCATTTGTTCAGAATCTTCCTTTGCAGAGACCTCATATGGAACTGTGCAAACGGAACTGCCTCCAAGGTAGACACTATCAGGCCCAGTAAAAAATAGGATAAACATATGCGCTAACCATTGACCAGATGTAATATGCGGACCAGAGGAATATATAATATAGTATATAGAGTAAAAAGAATATATATAAAAATGTAATATACTGAAAAAAAACTTGATAAAGTCACGTTAATGCTGTGACGCAACACGTCAGGAGAAGCGTCTGACGTCACTTCCGGTCTACGGTCGAGACCGGAAGTCCCTGGATTACAGTGCCTGACCGCTGCCACGCTACTTTATGCTACCTACATGCTGTTTTATCATTAATTGAACGTGAGTTCATTACTTTTTACTTTTCCAATAAATGTTTTAAACGTACTACACTATGAAGTGCTCCCTTTTATCTATGGTTTGAGTCTCAAACCCTACCCAGGATATTCCCCCTTGATGCTGGTTTCCCAAAGGATTTAAAGAGCCTGCCTCATAGGGACCACCACTGGACCTCTATTACTATATCGGAGACCGTTACCTATTGGTACAAACATTCATTAAGAGTGCTTTGGAGGTGAGCAGCCATTTTACTCATTTATGGATTTATGTTCACCACCACAGTGCTATTAGTTTCCCGCACCATAGGAGTTTCCCGCACATCCGGCAATATCTCTTCACCAGCACTTTTTTATGAACTTTATTCTTGATGAACTTATGAAGATTTTATAATGCTTTTATCTCCATTCATTTTTTGCTTTTTACCTTAGTTATACCCAAAAATTATTTTTGTTGTCTTTTTTGGGGTTTTATTAATTTTTGGCATTTTTATCACAGATTATATTTATATTGTGCACTTTTATCACTGTTATTGTGATCAGACCATTCTCTATTGGATCTGTGTTTCTTTATTAGCATGGTGCACTTTATAGTTCACTTTCACCATTTATTTTCCCCCTCAGTGATTCTTCTATCACTTATGCCATTGTGGTATTATTTTTGCACCTTTATGCACTGTGCACTTTACCACAGTTCTCTGTTAATATTCAGCATTTATATCCAGTATTTATGACCATTTATTTTCATCTATTTGCTCTTTATTTATTTGTTGACCTTTATTGTGGTTTAATTGGCACTATTGTCACTGTGCACATCACCACATCACCTTTATTTATATTGATTTTGCTGCTACTCTCCTTAGTTATCTGTTTAAATATATTATGTATATTTATTTCTATGATTCCATTATTTATTGGGGTTGATTGAGCGCCGGTTCTATTCATATTTTCCCTATCAGGCCCAGCACCCGCATGCAAGTCTGGAGGGATGGCCATCTGTTGGACAGCAGGAGATGAATTGCAGCCTACAATTTCTGGAGTTTGTCCAGAGGAAGGAGCACTCTGGCTAAGGCCGAGTCCAGGGTAAGGCCCAGATAGTCCGGCAAAGCTAGCACCGGGGCTAACACTTTTGTGAAGACCCGATGAGCAGAGGCCAGACCAAAGGGTAACGCCAACAACTGATAATGCTCCTCTCCCACGGCAAAGTGGAGGAAGCTCTGTTGACTGGTACATATTGGAATGTAAGCACCCTTGATGAAGAGAGAGGCAAGGAAATCCCCCTGACACAGGGATGCCACCACCTTGTGAATGGACTCCATTCTGAACTTCTGCACTCGCAGAAAGCAGTTCAGTGCCGTGAGGTCCAGGATTGGACGCACTTTGCCTTCCTTCCTGGGAACTGTAAACAGGTTTGAGTAAAAACCCTGAAAACGTTCCGAAGTCAGAACCGGGACAATCACCCCTTGATGTAACAGGTCTTGTACCTTCCCAATCAGACCCTGTAAGCGGTCCAGGGACAGGCGCAAGTTGGAAGGAAAAAACATTGCCAGGGGACAAGAGCGAGACTCGATCTTGTAGCCAGACCAAATGACTTTGTGGATCCACTTGTCTTGCACCAGGGAAGTCCACTGGTCCCTAATACAGGTGAGGGCGCATCTTCATGTTGAAGGAGCCTTTTTCGTGGGTCTGGAGAAGCTTGCTCTCGGCTTGGCAGACCAGGTTCGTTTGGATCCTCCAGAGGAGGCCCTGAAAGGCTTCGAGCCCTTGTCAGTCAACCCTGAGGGACGAAAAAAAAACGTATGAGCCGAAAGGGAAGGCCCACGTCTACGAAGAGGGTCCTTGCACTTAGTAGCCTGCAGAAGAAAGGCACTCTTCTCCCCTGTGAGACCTTTTATGATGTCATCTAGGGTAGCTCTAAACAGGTGATCTCCTTGAAAGGGAAGATCAGTCAAGGCCTTTTTAGATGTCTGGTCCACAGACCAGCATTTGAGTCAAAAGACACGCCGAAGGACCACTGTCAAAAACAGAGCTGAGCCACTAAAGGAACTGCATCCAAAAAGGCATCACAGAAACTGCAGTCCCTGAACCTGCTGGCCCACCAGCTCAGCAAAGGCAGGGAGGAGCTGTTCTCCCTCCAGGTCATGGTGTAAAACCTTAGCCCACTCGGTCAGCGTTTGCGACACCAGGGCTATGGTGAATACCGGGCTAAGCGCTGAAACAAACCAGAGTGTACATATTGCGAGCCACAGCCTCCACTTTCCTATCAGCTGGATCCTTAAAGGCCAGGGACTCTCAAGCGGAATCATGGTTGCCTTGTTCAATCTGGAAACTAGGAGGGTCCACGACCGGTGGAATAATCCACTTTTTAAGAAGGGACTCCTCATAGGGGGTAACACCTAGTAAAGCGCTTAGGGACCCCACGGGGACGCTTCGGTCATCCCCATTCTTTAGCGAAAATCCTGTCAAAATAGGCGGGAAAAGGAAACACCTTTGCCGCTCTGGATAGCTTGTAAGTGCCAAAGGGAACATGCGCCTCCGTTGCAGCTGCGTCCTCCATTTTCAAGGTCTCACGCACAGATACAATCAGTGCTTCCACCAGCGCCTTTTCATGCACGGTTGCAGACGTGGAGGAATCATTCTCACTAACAGAGGATTCAGGGCGTGTGGTTGCAGACCCAGCAGGGTGACTCACGTCAGTGGCAGCTGAATCAGGTTCAGGATCTGATGAGACAGATGATGCAGGGGAAGGAGGTGGGGGGGGGGGGGAGGTCACGCTTTTTGCTAGCCTGTCACCCGAAAACCACCTCCACCTGGGACACAAAGGACTCCAGGACCACCATCAGTGCATTGGGGAAATGTGCTTTAAAGACTCCATAGGTCACCAGAGGGACCCCACAAAAAGTGTATAACACTGCAGGGGACAACCCCCACCGCGCACAGGCACCTGCAGCCACCAGGATAATCTGCACTCCACGTGCGGCAATCGGGAATTTAAAGGATCCAGGAGTCAGCATCAGGGGATGAGGAGGGGCTCCCACTGCCGAAATCGCCACCCACAGGGCTTCACTGTCAAGGTTACCACTAATTTCAATGGCAAAACACCGCAAAATGGCTGCAAGACTACACAAACATGGCCGCTGTGTATAGAAACACACAGGCTACAACAAAATGGCGGCCCCATGCAGCACCACAAGACTTACAGGGACCCAGAAGGGAACTCAGGCCTCAAGGACAAACCCAGGCAGGATGGAGGGCCTTGGCAGGACTCCCCATCCATATAGTCGATCGTCCGGTCCCTGGCGGTGCACCCCCCTGCCCCCATCATCGCCAGCATATCACCCTGCCCCCACCCCAGTAAGTGGATCAGACCACCCAAGCATATGTGGAGGGGGGGTAGAATGGGGGACAGATGACAAGGGGGGGTTCCTGACGGGAAGAAGGGGAACCAAGAGGTCCAACTGTCCCAAGGAGGGGCCCATGCCCACCCCAAGGACAGCTACTCACCATACCAGGAAACTGGCAGGCACCACTCCAGACAGAACCCCTTATGGAAATGGAGGGCTGTCAGCCAGGAGGAACACTGAGATACGGGCCGAGACCCGGTCGTGTGTGACCTCGCAAGGCGTTTAACTGGCAGCCCAGCCCCCATCCAGCGGCGCTACGTCGCGGCCGACTTAGCACGGAGCTGAGGTCTGAGCGCGCTCGCTGGCCAGACTGGGGTGACCACTGGATCTAGATTATCAAGCCCGTCGCCGAGTCCGGCAAAATAAATTGCCAGGACCAAAGATCCCAGTAAGGAACTAGGTCCTTACTCCTAACTAGGCAGAAAAAACTGAGTGCCGATAGCAGAGAGAGTAAGTATACCTCCTGGGACTGCCCATGGGCGTAGCCAGACTTTTTTCTGCCTAGTTAAATAGTTAGTCAGGTTGAAAAAAGACACAAGTCCATCCGGTTCAACCATAAAAAAAAAAAAAAAAAAAAAAAAAACAGTATTGAAAACCCTACCATACAATCCCATATACACAATCCTATACCCGCTGTTGATCCAGAGGAAGGCGAAAATAAACCCCAGCAAAGCATGATCCAATTTGCTACAGCAGGGGGAAAAAATTCCTTCTTGATCCCCCAGAGAGGCAATAGGATATTCCCTGGATCAACTTTACCTAAAAAAATTTTAGTACCCATTTATATTATGTACACCTAGGAAAGAATCCAAGCCTTTTTTAAAGCAATCTAGTAGGGGGCAGTATAACCCAACAGTTATGAAGATCTGAAGCTGTGTCCATCAATGAACGAAAGAGAAAACTTGCTTTTTCATGCCCGCTGAGAGACAGAAATCCTAAAATGTATGACTAGCCTAATTCCCTGCAATTTCCAGGGATTTACTTTCACTTTCGGTTTATCTCTGGGACATGAAGTAAAGGGAAATCTCCCCAATGAGACACAAACTGCAAAATAACGGGAGGTTTTTAACCTTTCCTTACTCTATCAAAAATAAAAGTTTTAGCAATACATATATATTAGAGCATGTAAAGGCAAAAAACGTGTTAAAATCAATCAGGTTATTGCATTATCTGTATCCCGGTTGTTGTCTATATCTCAATTGGAAAGATTACCACTTTAATTTATTTTGGTGAACATTGTTTCCAGTACAAAAGTATTTGCACAGTAAGGGCTCTTTCACACAGCCGCTCCGTGTGAAAGCTCCGCTGCGGGACTTTTTTTTTTCACGGAGCGGATGACATTTGTGTCATCTGCTCCGTGTGCCCGCATATCATCCCATCCGTTTGTGGATGATATGCGGACATAATGTAAGTCTATGGGCATTGCGGATGTCAGCGGGT
This sequence comes from Pelophylax lessonae, assembly GCF_965119305.1. NCBI lineage: Eukaryota > Metazoa > Chordata > Amphibia > Anura > Ranidae > Pelophylax > Pelophylax lessonae. The sequence continues at coordinate 88,596,745 of NC_138773.1, read as the reverse complement.
GACACCGCTGACATCCGATTTTCCTTCCTTTCTGTTTTTTGAACGGATGAAAAAATAGGGTTCTGTTCCGTTCTAAAAAACGGAACAGAACTGAAAGGAAGAAAATCGGATGTCAGCGGATGGTATTCCGCTGACATCCGCAATGCCATAGACTTATATTATGTCCGCAAAAAAATAGGATGATTTGCGGACACACGGAGCGGCCGTGTGAAAGAGCCCTAACAGAAGTGAGGAGAATTTCTCCTATGGGGACAAACGTCTAAGAGAGGATACTAATCTGCTTTAGAGAAAATTCCTTACTTTCTGTTGGGTTCTTTGGACAGAAAGTGAAGGCACATGTAAAGCAAAAACACAGCCTGACAGGGGGCTTTAAACATTCCCTACTCAATACATGCAAAAATAAAAGCTTTTTGCAGCTAGGGTCAATCGGCAAACCTACCAATCATTTTGCATTAATTGGCTGGATTGAGATTCTTTGTTTATAAATATGATCATATCACATTCGCTCAGATTATGAGATTACTTGGTGGAAACAGGAATGTAGTCAATAATTCATTAAGCAGAATTATGATCATATCTTAACTATCGATTGAAATCAACTTGCTTGTGTGTGGCATATTGATCGAATGGGTTGTAGCATATGCACTTATTATTCCTATCGGGGGGGGGGGGGTTATTATTCCTATCGGGGGGGGGGGGGGTTATCGCAGCATGTAGGGGCCATCTTAACATGCATGAACAGATAAACCACCCCAACCTACTTATATATAGAAGAACTAATGGCTAATATATATTTATAGAAGTTATGGCTGATATCTTCAGCCATAACCCTGGTACTTGCAAACCGCAACATACGGTATATACAGTGGGTATGGAAAGTATTCAGACCCCCTTAAATTTTTCACTCTTTGTTATATTGCAGCCATTTGCTAAAATCATTTAAGTTCATTCTTCTTCCTCATGAATGTACACATAGCACCCCATACTGACAGAAAAACACAGAATTGTTGACATTGTTGCAGATTTATTAAAAAAGAAAAACTGAAATATCACATGGTCCTAAGTATTCAGACCCTTTGCTGTGACACTCATATATTTAACTCAGGCGCTTTCCATTTCTTCTGATCATCCTTGAGATGGTTCTACACCTTCATTTGAGTCCAGCTGTGTTTGATTATACTGATTGGACTTGATTAGGAAAGCCACACTCCTGTCTATATAAGACCTTCCAGATCACAATGCATGTCAGAGCAAATGAGAATCATGAGGTCAAAGGAACTGCCTGAAGAGCTCAGAGACAGAATTGTGGCAAGGCACAGATATGGCCAATTTTACAAAAAGATTTCTGCTGCACTTAAGGTTCCTAAGAGCACAGTGGCCTCCATAATCCTCAAATGGAAGACGTTTGGGACGACCAGAACTCTTCCTAGAGCTGGCCGTCCGGCCAAACTGAGCTATCGGGGAGAAGAGCCTTGGTGAGAGAGGTAAAGAAGAACCCAAAGATCACTGTGGCTGAGCTCCAGAGATGCAGTCAGGAGATGGGAGAAAGTTGTAGAAAGTCAACCATCACTGCAGCCCTCCACCAGTCGGGGCTTAATGGCAGAGTGGCCCGACGGAAGCCTCTCCTCAGTGTTAGACACATGAAAGCCTGCATGGAGTTTGCTAAAAAACACCTGAAGGACTCCAAGATGGTGAGAAATAAGATTCTCTGGTCTGATGAGACCAAAATAGAACTTTTTGGCCTTAATTCTAAGCGGTATGTGTGGAGAAAACCAGGCACTGCTCATCACCTGTCCAATACAGTCCCAACAGTGAAGCATGGTGGTGGCAGCATCATGCTGTGGGGGTGTTTTTCAGCTGCAGGGACAGGACGACTGGTTGCAATCGAGGGAAAGATGAATGCGGCCAAGTACAGGGATATCCTGGACAAAAACCTTCTCCAGAGTGCTCTGGACCTCAGACTGGGCCGAAGGTTTACCTTCCAACAAGACAATGACCCTAAGCACACAGCTAAAATAACGAAGGAGTGGCTTCACAACAACTCTGTGACTGTTTTTGAATGGCCCAACAAGAGCCCTGACTTAAACCCAATTGAGCATCTCTGGAGAGACCTAAAAATGGCTGTCCACCAACGTTTACCATCCAACCTGACAGAACTGGAGAGGATCTGCAAGGAGGAATGGTAGAGGATCCCCAAATCCAGGTGTGAAAGACTTGTTGCATCTTTCCCAAAAAGACTCCTGGCTGTATTAGATCAAAAGGGGGCTTCTACTAAATACTGAGCAAAGGGTCTGAATACTTAGGACCATGTGATATTTCAGTTTTTCTTTTTTAATAAATCTGCAACAATGTCAACAATCCTGTGTTTTTCTGTCAGTATGGGGTGCTATGTGTACATTCATGAGGAAGAAGAATGAACTTAAATGATTTTAGCAAATGGCTGCAATATAACAAAGAGTGAAAAATTTAAGGGGGGTCTGAATACTTTCCGTACCCACTGTATGTATGGCAGTCGGCAAGTGGTTAAATCAGCTGCTCTGACTGCTTAAAGGGGAACGTTAGTCAGCCCTTTAGCAGGTATAGCTAATGTAACCTGGGGTAACTCTGCAATGACCGCCAGTCAGTTTAGTAAAAGCAAAATAGTTCATTTATTTGAATTGCAGCAAAACAAGACAGCTTACTTCAGCCAAAGTAAAAACAGTCCAGATCCTGGTATTGGTAATAAAGCAACAGGCTCACTGCTAGTCTTTGGTCCCATACAGGTGTCAGGCTCCTCCAAAGTCAGGGTGCCAGGCAGGCCACACTGGGGGGTAGCAGCCTGTGTCTCAGCTTGTCTAAGAGCTTCCGCTCACTACACAGCTTGACACGGGTGCTGATTTCCTTCTGCTGCCTTTCAAGCCTCCCTCATCTGGGACTTACCCCTGAGTACCACAAAAGCTCTGCAACGGTCCCCATTAAAGGGACCACAACTCACGTATCAGGGAAATGTACCTGCCATCCAGGACACATTCCGGGTGTCCTGTACACTAAGTAAAACATTAAAAATAAGTGCCTATGCTGTTTAAAATCCAGTAATACACTGTCTCGCCCTGCTTTGAACATGCTCCATTGCCCTTCATTTTTAGGCACTGCCATATTTGTAGAGGCCGATCTGCTGGCAGCCTTAAGGGGTAAATAAACCCTCCTATCCTTTAAAGCCAAGGAAGCTTCTTCTGTTTGATCTGCACATGTGATCAGTTATAACACCAGACTAAATCGATGGGTTTGGTTCCGCTTTATGATTTACTGCTGTTTGGGTGCTCTGGGCTTCAGTAAAATGGCAGCCTCCAGAAAGAAGAAACAAAAGCAATGCTGGAGGCAATTTACAGCTCACGCTAATTTTGGTACTATAATTATTAATGTGGAATGTGTGTTCCTGCTAATGAACATTATTTTTATCAAGTTGTTATGGGTAAAGTTCTGGTTTAAAAAAAAAAAAGTAAACCCAATATTTCCTATTCTTTATATGTGCCTGCTGTACCATGTACTTGTATGAAAAGTTTTCCTGTTCTCTTTGTATTGCTTCCTTTGTGTAAAACCCCTGGTGTTCTCCTGACAGTCCTCTGCTTTCCTAATAAAATCTCACCACACCAGACATGGGAGCACAGTGTGGTCAGTTTTCTAGCTATGCTAAGCCTGCTCTCCTCCAATGATTCTCCCTGCTGAGCCATTCACTGGGAAGACCAGTGTACTGCTATTTCTCCTCCCTTCCTCTTATGCTGCTAAGAACAGAGGGAATGCGATCACTTATTTATAGTATTTTTTTGTTTGTTTTAATGTATACAATTATGTAAATGTTTTCCTTTTATTTTAAACAGAATGGGTTGTTTTACCAGGTGAGGGTTTACATACACTTAAAAAAAAAAAAAAAAAGGAGGGTTTAATATGACTTTAATCCCTTGGAGCCTAAGCTTTTTCTGACACTTGTTGCTTACAATTTAAAATCAGTATTTTTTGCTAGAAAATTACTTAAAACCCCCAAACATTATATACACTGCTCAAAAAAAATTCAAGGAACACTTTTTATTCAGAGTATAGCATCAAGTCAATTAAACCCCTGGGATATTGATCTGATCAGTTAAGTAGCAGAAGGGGTTGTTAATCAGTTTCGGCTGCTTTGGTGTTGAAATTAACAACAGGTCCACTAGATGGGCAACTATGAGACAACCTACAAAACAGGAATAGTTTTAAAAGGTGTACATTTTTTTCCCTCCTCATCTCTTCTGACTGTTTTTCACTAGTTTTGCATTTGGCTAGGGTCAGTATCACTACTGGTAGCATGAGGAGATACCTGGACCCTATAGAGGTTGCACAGGCAGTCCAACTCCTCCAGGATGGCAAATCAATATGTGCCATTGCCAGAAGGTTTGCTGTGTCTCCTAGCACAGTCTCAAGAGCATGAAGGAGATTCCAGGAGACAGGCAGTTATTCTAGGAGAGCTGGACAGGACCGTAGAAGGTCCTTAACCCATCAGCAGGACCGGTATCTGCTCTTTTGTGCAAGGAGGAACAGGATGAGCACTGCCAGAGCCCTACAAAATTACCTCCAGCAGGCCACTGTTGTGAATATCTCTGACCAAACAATCAGAAAAAGACTTCATACGGGTGGCCTGAAGGCCGACTTCTTCTAGTGGGCCCTGTGCTCACTGCCCGGCACCGTGGAGTTCAATTGGCATTAGCCAGTGAACACCAGACTTGGCAGGTACACCACTATAGCACCATGTGCTTTTCACAAATGAGAGAAGGGTCACCCTGAGCACATGTGACAGACTTGAAAGGTTCTGGAGAAGCCGTGGAGAACAATATGCTGCCTGTAACATTGTTCAGCATGACCGGTTTGGCGGTGGGTCAGTGATAGTCTGGGGAGGCATATCCATGGAGGGATGCACAGACCTCTACAGGCTACACAATGGCACCCCGACTGCCATTAGGTACTGGGATGAAATCCTTGGACCCATCGTCAGACCCTACACTGGCACAGCGTGTCCTGGGTTCCTCCTGGTGCACAACAATGCCCGGCCTCATGTGGCGAGATTATGCAGCCAATTCCTGGAGGATGAGGGAATTGATAACATTTAATGGCCCCCATGCTTGCCTGACCTAAATCCAATAGAACAGCTCTGGGACATTGTTTTGGTCCATCCAATGCCACTAAGTTACACCTTAGTGTGTTCAGGAGCTCAGTGATGCCCTGGTCCATATCTTGGAGGAAATGCCCCAGGACACCATTCGTCCTCTCACTAGGAGCATGCCCAGATGTTGTCAGGCACGCATACAAGCACATGGGGCCATACAAACTACTGAGTACCATTTTGAGTTGCTGCAATGAAATTTCAGCAAAATTAACTAGCCTGCTGCATCCTTTTTCACTTTGATTTTCGGGGTGTCTTTGAATTTATCACTCAGTAGGTTGATAATTTTATTTCCATCAAAAAATGTGGCATCCTTTCATTCCTAACACATTACCCAGTCATTATCAGTATAGATATCCAGCGTGATATTTTTCCCCATTGAGATCTGATGCGTTTTCAAAGTGTTCCTTTAATTTTTTTTTAACATTGTATATATATCTTTAGCAGAGACCTTAGAGAATAAAATGGCAGTCGTTACACTGTATTTGCAAAGTGGTCTCTCAAACCCAATTTTTTTTTTTTTTAGAAGAAATACACTTTCATGAAATTAAAAAAAACACAAAACAGTAAAGTTAGCCCAATTTTTTTTATATAATGTGAAAGATGATGTTAACCGAGTAAATAGATACCAAACATATCATTCTTTAAAATTTTGCACACGCTTGTGGAATGTTGCCAAGTCAAAGTACTTACAAATCTCCATAGGCGACGCTTTCAATAATTTTGACGGTTACCAGTTTAGCGTTACAGAGGTCTTGTGCTAGAATTATTTCTCTCGCTCAAACGATCATCATGGTGATACCTCACATGTGTGGTTTGAACACTATTTATATTTCCTGGTGTGACTTACAAATGCTCCTGCTCACGTGAACGGAGGGATGGGGCGATTTACAGTTTTAATTCTTATTTATTTTTACACTGACTTTTTTAACACTTTTACTGCTGTCACAAGGAATGTCAACATCCCTTGTGACAGTAATAGGCAGTGACAGGTACTCTTTATGGGGTTATCTGGGATCTATAAGACCCCAAATCCCTCCTTTAATTTTAAAACAGGCCTTGACAAATTTTCTTTGAATCTCGGAGCCAGCTCAAAAGGTTAGAAGCCAGTTTTTCAAATCAGCTGCCTAGCGCCCATAAAAAAAAAAGAAAAGAGGAAAAAGAGGAGCGGGAGGTATAAGAAGAGGAGATAGAAGGGGGGGTTGGAGAATGGGAGAGCAAGAGGGGGATGAGAGAGAAGGAAAGAGAGGGATGGATGGGGGGAGAGGGAGGGAGATAGAGGGTGAGAGTCAAAGTCTTAGACTGATGTGTATATGTACAGTGAAGTCCCCTCAGTTCTATGATGTGTCCAGAGAAATCCTCCTGCCACTCTCCCACCTCCACCTTCCTCGCATACATCCATAAAATGGACTGATCTGCTCCACCACACACGTGTCTATGGGGGGGGGGGGGGGCAGAGCCCAGGCCCGTTGCACCATTCCCCCACCTCATGCACCGCTCAGCCGCGGACCTGGCATTCTTACCCAATGTCAGATAAATGTGTGCCAGGTAACCGCAACACGGAGGGCTTACAGTGGCAGAAGTCAAGCAGTGCATTCTATGGATGTGCTTAAAGTGGAGAAGAGGCAGCCAGTTCTGATTGGTCAGCACTGTCGATGTGACGGTGCTAACCAACTAGAACACCTCTTGTCCATACACTGAGAAGTATGGATAGGAGCCGCAGGGATTTCAAATCTCTGCATCAGTGAAGTAGCGTCCCGATGCCTGACAGCAGACGGCTGAGATCCTAGGCACACAGACTCAGTTTCTAGTCGCCAATGCGACCTGGCATTTGACAAGCCCTGACTAAAGCATTTAAAAAGCCAAGTTTGGCTGTTTTGTTGAATACTGTCATTTTTTTTCAAATCTAGCTCCTTTAAGGCTCCAATAAACAGGAAGTGATGTCATGACATTGCTTCCTGGTTACTAGATCAGAGACCCAATCAAAGCCGATTTCAGCTTTGTTCAGATCTCCGGCCACCCGGTGGACATGACAGCTGGTTGCTTGAGCCTCCAGGTGGGACGGGAGAGCCCAGGTGAGCCATTGAAGGTGGGGAGATTTTCCCTCCTGCTTTTTGAAATAACCACCAAGCAGCTGATTAGCCACATCGGTTGTTTTAAAAACAATGCCGACCATCAGCTCTTAAAAACGGTCCTGGGGTGATGCCTGCAGTTGCACCGGTACACCCCCTTGAAGCCGAAGGTCACATATTTGCGTTAGGTTGGTGTTAAGGGGTTAGATTCTGCTTTTATCACCACAGCAGATATAACCAGCGATAGAGAACAGTGCTCACAGCTCCCTCAGCCTAGGCTCACACTGATGTGGTTGGTGCATGCCATGTTTTCTCTGGAACAGCGACCCGTTCATTTGAAGGGGTTGCTGTACTAGCGTTTCCAGCAGCAAGAAAAATTCCCAGACCTTTTTTATTTTTCTAAATGTGGCCACACGGAAACCGCATGACACTTTTGCAACATGGGGGATCGCAAGATTTCCTATGTGTTGGTTGCCATTCAATCATGGAATCAATGGAACCCCTGAGCGTTTGCAAAAAAGCGGAGTGTTTTGGCTGTGGGTGCAGGGACAAATGAGATTTACATGCATTCTGCCCCCCCCCCAATAATGTGACCCTCGTCTAAGGCCTCATTCACACCTGGCGTAGGCAGAATGCATGTCGCTGCGCTTATTTGTCGCACAATGCGAATCGGGCCCCCTGTTTACTTAAAAGACACGGTGCAGTTCCCCTCAGGTGAAGCAGCCCTGGCCTCAGGTTGTACTAGGAGACCACCACACAATGCTGAGGCCTGCTCTGTCCCAGCTCCCGGCACTGACACACACCCCCCTCCCTCACCTCGCCGTACAGCACTTACCTGCAATTCCACAGGGGCCGTACTGCGGGGTACAGAGACTGGGGGTGTCAGGGGGCGCACCTGGGACTCCTCACCACAACAACCGCCGCCTCCTCCATCGAATACACTCCACTTCCGGGAACCGTACGTCACGGCGACGTCGCCTGGACGTAAAGAAACCCCGCCTCCTGTACGGGTCAATTCACTCACAGGGATTCCCTGACGTCACGTGGCGGGAAAGCGGCGTGGTTTTGGATTGCGGTGTACAGGCGGCGCTCCAATTGTTGTACAGCTCCAGGTCCCATGTGTGTAGCCAGAAAATGCTGGGACTTGTGGTTCCACAGCAGCTGGGGAGATACAGAATAACCTTTAGTGCCCGGGGACAGTGAGTGTAGTGACAACGTAGCGTAGTGACACTGAAATTAAAATTGCCATGCCAAGAACGAAACCGAAAGTTCACGATGTATTTAGCCGAAAACCGAAACGGACTGATTTTCAAAAATCGATTTAAATTTGATCTCGATTTAGATGTGGCTGGCTTTTTTACATTTAAGTCACTTGGGGGGTATTTTTGCATTGAAATCACTAGGGGGCGTTTTTTGCATAGAAGTCAATTGGGACGCGATTTTGCATTGAAGTCTATGTGATGCAATTATGCTTTGAAGTTATTAGGGGGCGTTTTTGCATTAAAGCGGTTGTAAACCCGAAAAAAAAAAACCTGCAAGACAAAGCCATAATGAGCTAGTATGCATCGCATACTAGCTTATTATGCATTACTTACCTTAGAACAAAGCCCTGACACGGACCCCCGGACATCGCTGCGGGCGCCGCCATGATCCCTCGGCGTCTCTTCCGGGTTCGGCGGCTCCGGCATGCGCGCGGGAGTTATTTTCTGGCAAGCTGCCGGCTAGGAAAACTGAAGGTCCCCCCGGACCTTCAGAGCGCATGCACCGCTCGCGTGAGCGGCTGCATGCACTGCAAATATCTCCTAAACCGCGCCGGTTTAGGAGATATTAATTATACCAACAGGTAAGCCTTATTATAGGGTTACCTGTAGGTAAAAGTGTCAAAAAGCGGGATACTACCGCTTTAAAGTTAAAATGGTTGTTAAAGTGGAGTTCCGCCCCCCCTTAAAAAATAAAAGTCAGCAGCTACAAATACTGTAGCTGCTGACATTGAAATAATAGAACTTACCTGTCCAGGGAGCCTGCGATGACGGCACCCGATGCCGATTTACATATCGGCTCTCGGCTGACGCTGCCACCATCCGGAGGAAGGGAACCCGGCTGGTTCCCTACTGCTCATGCGCAAAGCGCACTGCGGCGTAGGAAAAAGGAGGGGCCGAACTTTTGAGGGACAGCGCCGCGGTGCTGTCTCCCAGTAAGTGGGGAAGGGTACCTGACAAAAACACATACTCATTCCCCCCTGAAAAGTGCCAAATGGGGCACATAGGAAGCAGATTAGCGGAGTTCCACTTTTGAGTGGAATTCCGCTTTAAGTCACTGTGTTATCTTCACACCATCCCCTCTGTTAGATTTAGGGATGCACCGAAATGAAAATTTTGGGCCGAAACCGAAAATGCAGGATGCCATTGGCCGAAAACCGAAAATGACTTTCCCCCAAAAAAAATTAAAATAGATAGAAGAGGGGCATACACCAAAAAACAGGCAGCAACGTACACCTGTCGCTGCCACCCTGTCACAGTATATGTACTGTGACGGGTTGGCAAGAGGTTAATTTAATTACCAATAGTATTTCTATTATGCAGCATGAGGGGGTTAATGTATTGTCACTGATGCATTAGTGACCGACCAGTGGCAGGTAATTAACCCTTTTGTGCTGCATTAGTGCAACCAGTATCAGTGTTAATTAACACTGGTTGCACTGATACTGGTTGCACTAAATACCAATGGTAAGCTGCCTCAGCTATCACCCCTCCTCTCTCAGCCTCAGCGTCCCTCTCCAACTCACTCAGCTCCTCCAGTCACTGTGTCCATTATTTAAAAGTCCCGCCTCTGGCCGGCCGCCCGCCTCCCGGTGATGTCACTACTACTAGGATCTGTACATGAATGAACTGACACACCGGGCGGGCGAGCGGCCTCTAATAGCTGTCACTATGAGCCGTTCACTTCTCTTCAATTCCCTGACAGTCCGAGCGGCCGCTAATACATAGTACTATGTGATCCTTCCTGTCAGCTCAGCGGGATTATGACTATGTGTGAATGTGTGAATCGCTTCTCGGCCTTTTGGCTAAGATCAAGTGTAGTATCTGTTCTTATCAGTTGGTATGGGCCTTAGCTAGTACCAGTATGACCGAAACCCGGAGCGCTCTGAGTATTGAGGTATGGGGAGTAGGTCATCTGGGAAAGCATGTGGGGCCCGCCGCCTTCTGATTTGAATGGGTTGAACTGTCCTAACCAGTTTGAAGGGAGCAGGAAAGCCGGTCTGGAGGGTGAGCCCGGTGGAACTGCTCCTGGACGTAATGGGCTGAGGAACAGGATGGCGAGGGGAGGGCTTTCTCTCCTGGGTTTTGATCTGGCTTTGTGGCGAGCCTGTCCCCAGTTGTAGGTAAGCTCTCTCTAAGCTGTCCAGGTTCTGATGTCTGCTGGTGGGGATTGGCTACACTCGGTCTGGCCGGGGGCTGAGATTGAAAAAGCCCGTAGTGTAAGTGCCCCTGGGGTGGCAGCCCAGGGGTGCCTTAATTTCTCACTGGTGAGGGGCAGCTCGCTGTGAGTTCTTTTGGCACCTTGGTCACTGCACTATGCACACCTTTTTCACACCTGCCTCTTGGGACAGGCCTTTTGGCTTGCACCAGAGGAATTTTTTATTCCGGCTGGAAGGCCTGCCTTGGTCCCTCACATGGCACCATCGCACTTTCCCCACTTCCCTTTCCCCACTTTTATGTTTTGTCTGTCTTTTTATTTGGAGTCCGTCACCTGCACTTTCACCTTTTTTCTTTATTTGCACAGACTGGAGTGTGTGGGTCCTCGGGCCCAGCCTTAAGTCTTGGGAGGGGGTGGATATGGCCTTTTGGCTTAGTTCGCCCTCTCCCATGGGGTCTCCCTTCGGGGGAGCCCTACTTAGTACTCGGTGGGGGCTGTTTCGGCAGTCCCCCTGAAGAACGGGGTCGGTCTGGTTTCGGCCAGACAGACCATGAGTACCTTATGTCCCTGTCAGGAGCCTTGCGCCCCGGGGGATTGAGGTTTCGGGTCCTACCTCTTCGGAGGGAAGACCATACGTTGTCGCACACCCTGTGCTTTTTTGTGTTACTCACTTTGTGTGTGTGCACTTTTTTATGCACCGGGTGGAGTCTTTTGAGTGTGTTGCACACGCTACGGGCTTTAAAAAAAAATGACTATGTGTGAATGAGATCTGATCTGAGCTGACACCGGGCGGGGGGGCGGGTTGGAGCGGCCGCTATTAGCTGTAACTATGCAAGCGCTTCACTTCCTTGTCAGGCATGTATCTCCACTGACAAGGAAGTGAAAGGCTCACATAGTTACAGCTAATAGCGGCCGCTCCAACCCGCCCCCCCGCCCGGTGTCAGGTCAGATCAGATCTCATTCACACATAGTCATAGTCCCGCTGAGCTGACAGGAAGGATCACATAGTACTATGTATTAGCGGCCGCTCGCCCCGCCCTCCTGCCTGGTATGTCCATTCACTAATGCAGAGATCATAGTAACAGGGACGTCATTGAGAGGCGGACGGCCGGCCAGAGGCGGGACTTTTAAAACCTGTGCTGCGCTGCGCCCTCCTCCTTCCTCACGGCGGCCATATTAATTTTGGCACCGTTAACCCATTATCGGCCGAAATGAGAGAGGCTCATTTTCGGCCGATAATTTCAGTGGCCGAAATTTCGGTGAATCCCTAGTTAGATTACAACCTGTATCCTAGTTCCTGTGCTTTATTTTTAAAAAAGCTAATTTCTACCTGTTTTCACAGTGTCTACTATCGGCACTCACGTGACTCCCGACTCTCCCCATCTGACATCTCTAGCAGACAGGACCAAGAAATACCTCTGACGTCAGCTGGGGAGGCGGGGAAAGGAGAGAGTCACGTGAGCGCCGATACCGTGTTTCCCCGAAAATAAGACTGGCTCTTATATTTATTGTGGCTACAAAAAACACACTAGGGCTTATTTTCAGGGGATGTCTTTGTACGTATTTGTTGTACGTACAATAATTTTAATTTATTTAAAGCAATCATGTCACCAGGACGATCTTAAAGTGGTTAAAACCCTAACAAAAAAAAAATCCTGATCCTTTAGGGCATGATAGACAGCACAGTGCTTGTACTGTGTCATTTACCCCACTCTTTGTTCTAAAAAAAATCCTGGAATAAAACAATAAAAAAAATTTTAAAAACTTCCTGTGTCCCATGTCTTCTCTCCCCCTGTCAGGGGGAACATTCTGTAATCCCAAAAATAAATCTTGGTCAAAATTAGTTTTGTAAAAAGATTATAGAATGTGCAGTGTGTCTCCTTTTTGTAAGTTTATAGTGGAAAATACCTTATTTACAGCACCGTTGGGTGCTCACATGACCCACCGGCACTCTTCTTCCCAACTTTGAGCACTGCAGAGTAAGGGGGCGCTGACGTCAACCGGGAGGAGAGCAGAAGATCTACGGCGGGTCATGTGAGCACCCAGCGGCACTGTAAATAAGGTATATTCCACAATAAAGTTACAAAAGGAGACACACTGCACATTATATAATCTTTTTACAAAATGGATTGCATGTTTTTACGACTTTAGCTAGGGCTTATTTTCAGGGTAGGGCTTATATTGCAGCCATCCCCAAAATTAAAGCTAGGTCTTATTTTTCGGGGTAGGGCTTATTTTCAGGGAAACAGGGTAGGCGCTGTAAATACAGGTAGAAATCTGCTTTCTTTTTTTTTTTATAAAGCACAGGCATTAGGATACAGGTTTCTAACAGAAGGGATGGTGTAAAGATAACATACTTTTGTAGCAGCTGGGAGGGGAGCAGAGTGGTGCTAGTGAGAGCTGACAGGCAGGGAGGGTGACAGAGGAGAGCTGCAGATAGCAGCGGATGACGGAGACACATACACTCACCGGGGTGTCAGGTCTCAGCAGCCATGATATACCATGATCAGTGTACGGGGGAAGGTAGAAACTGGCAGGACCAGCCAGGTATTTTAGGTTATACGGGGGGCCAAATTACAAAAGCACAAGCACTGTGCTGTATATCATGCTGTATGTAAGGGAACAGGATCCATTTTTTTTTCAGGGTAAGAAATGCTTTAATAGGACTTCATTTTGCAATGAAGTTAATGGGATGCGATTTTGCATTAAAGTCACTAGGGGGCTTTTTGTATAGAAGTCAATGGGACATGATTTTGCATTGAAATCTATGTGATGCGATTTTGCATTGAAGTCACTGGGGGGGAGGGGGCGATTTTGCACTATGGGACATGGTTTTGCACTGAAGTTTATGGGATGCTATTTTGAAATCAAGTTTATGGGATGCAACTTTGCATTGAAGTCCGTGGGACGTGACTTTGCATTGAAGTCAATGGGACGTGACTTTGCATGAAGTCAATGGGACGTGACTTTGTATTTAAGTCTGTGGGACGTGACTTTGTATTGAAGTCTGTGGGTCGCCACTTTGCCATTAAGTCACTAGGGAGCGTTTTATATTGAAGTCTATAGGACGTGATTTTGAATTGAAGTCTATGGGACGCAGCATACCATCATCAGCACCATTTCTTTTATGTCAGCAAACTGCCAATAACCTTATTTGCAGATAAATCAGTGCATCCCTAATTTCTACCATCTCTTTGTTGTGCCCCAATGGGGAGATTTCACTTCATTTTCTCTCCTGGGGACAACAGGAAATAAGTAAAAAAATTCCCCTGAGGTAACAGGAATTTCCTCTTAGGCCTCTTACACCTAGGCATTTCGACAGTCCAGATTTGACCTATGATCATAGAGATGGAAGAGGGTCTGTAATATATTTCTATGTAGGGATGTGTCTGTCCATTTATATCATCCCACATCCAGCTCTGTTCAGGTTCAGTGGACAGAAGGCTGTGTCCAGGACCCACTTGATGTGAGTGGATATACTGTAGGTGGAGAGAATTATTTCCAACATAAGCGTTGCCGGAAATAGCTGCAAAGTAAGTGGGTGCTGCATTGTCCACCAACTGGAAACCAAGAACACCACAGAACAGGAGAAATGTTCTTATTGAACAATTACAGCAAAATACGATGACGTTTCAGGGCCACGCAGAACCTCTTCTTCATGCATGCTATACGTAACTGCAGAAGGGATTCTGCATGGACCTGAAACATTGCTATTTTATGCTGTGCTGTATTTGTTTAATAAAACCTTTCAATGCTTTTTTTTTTTTGGAAATCCTTGGTCTGCTAGCAAAATATTTTTGGTTTTGGATAAAGGACACACATCCGCCCACCTGCCCATAGGGGTTACATCGGGTCTCTTTTTCCTTCATCACATGATGGAAGAAAAATCAGGACAGGCACAAATCTCAAATATATTAACAAAAAGTGCAGCGCTAAATATAATTAATGATAAAAACAATGAATAAAAGTTCATTCAAAAAAACATTTAAAGGGACGTGAAGAAATAAGGAGTGACTAAGAATCTCAAAGAAAAGTCCAAAATAAAACAAATCCAGGAATATAAATGTGATAATAGTCCTTCCTTCCTGTGACACCCAGGGATTGTGCAGAGTGGGGACACCTCAGTGTACTAGTGTGAGAAGCAGCTTACCAAAAAGCCGTGGCTACTCAAATGAATGAGACAGCCTCGCCAGATACAGCATAAATCTCAGGAACTCCAAGAGACCATGGGTAGCGCCGTGGAATGATAAATTCCGCAAAGTAGCTCCATAATGATCAGATGGGAGTATGGAAAAGAATTGTATAAAAGACCATAGCGTAATCCCGTAAAATAACAATGGTGACGTTTATTCAAAAAACTACTCGCATGGATGAAGTACAAACAGGCACATAGAAATAGAAAATGGTGGCTGGAGATTCAATTGCGGCGTCCCGCATGTATCCAGTCAGCATAAAAGATAATAGCCGGCTCATAGAAGGGGCGTGTGGACGTTGCGTCTGGAGTCGCCAACTTTTCGTCATCAAAAGACGTTGTTTTGGTGTGGTTAATTATTAATAATTTTAGCGCAGAAATATCCCAGTTTTTTACAAATCTCACATATGCCACTTCTCCTGACTTCTCTGTCAGGATCGATGACACAACTGGTAACCTGTCCCCCATGTCAGGGTCCTCGGTGTAATCCTGGACTCTCAACCCTCCTTTTGGCCTCACATCTAATCACTGTCCAAAGCTTGCCGCCTCAACCTCTGCAACATCTCAAAAATATGCCCCTTTTTAACCAATGACACCACAAAACTGATTCACTCCCTGGTTATCTTTCGACTCGACTTCTGCAACTCCTTTCTCATAGGCTTACCTATACGCAGGCTATCCCCGATTTAGTCTAATCATGGATGCTGCTGCCAGACTCATTCACCTTAACCACTCAGTGTCTGCTACCCCTCTCTGCCAATTCCTATACTGGCTTCCTATTGCCCAAAGAATTACATTAAAAATACTAAAAACAACTACAAAGCCATCCACAACTCTGCCCCCAGCTACATTCCTAACCTAGTCTCAAAATACCAAGCCGGTTATTCTCTTCATTCCTCCCAAGACCTCCTGCTCTCTAGCTCTCTTGTCGTCTCTCCGATGCTCACCTCCTGGACTTTTTTGCAAACTTCTTCCATCCTGTGGAACTCCCTACCCCAATCTGTCCGATTATCTCAAACTCTCTTCACTTTTAGGCGATCCCTGAAAACCCTTTTCTTTAGAGAAGCCTATCCTCCCTCCACCTAACAACTGTACTTTTATTTTCTCCAACAGCTCATTCCCCACAGTTATTAACTTTTGTATCGCTTGACCCTCCCTTTTAGATTGTAAGCTCTAACGAGCAGGCCTCACTGATTCCTCCTGTATTGAATTGTACTGTAACTGTACTGCTTACTCTCATGTTGTAAAGTGCTGAATAAACAGTTTGGCGCTAAATAAATCCTGTATGATAATATGTGACATCCATTTCTGCTCTGAGTCGACCCAACAGGGGATAGAAGATGCCCATGTAAAAGGGGCTCCTTCCGGGTTTCCTCATTTGATGATTTTCCTCCTGTTCTGGTGACAACTGTAACGTTTTGGATTTCCAGTCACCCTATGTCCTGGTGACTGTTCGAAATAGACTTCTCAGCTGTCACAATACTTTAGGAAAGTTGTTTATTCTCTTAGACTCAGTTCACACTGGGGCGGCTTCAAAGTCGCCCGACTCTGAAGCCGCCCTGTGCAGCGCAACTTCACAGTGGCTTGCAAAGTCGCCCCCAAAGTATTGCAGGAACCTTTTTCTAAGTTGGAGCGACTTGAGTTGCTCCAATTAGAACAGTTCGAGTGCACTGAATGGAGCGCAACTTGTCAGGCGGCCAAGTAACCGGGACTTAAAGTAAAGCAAAACATACAATACAAAATAGAAGAGTTTTCACGCATCGAAAGGAGAGAAAGAGAGGTAATACGTGTCATCAGAGTGTAAGATGTCCTTTTGTCTTCTCTGTTTAATCTCAACTATATAAAAACGTATGAATTTTATTGAATAGGAGTTAAAAGAATTCTCCAATTGGTGGAGATTTTAAGTATAAGAACAATACACATCATAAAAGTCAAATGGAACAAATGAAGTAACCCGTTGTGCAGCCCCCCTCTTTCAAGAAATGTAGATAGGGGAAGCTTAGGGATACCACCTCGATGACCATCAACCACACGTGCAGATTATCTGAAGACTTTTGTCTGCAGACTTACCTTTTCTATGTAGTGCAAGGGCCTGCCGGATTGCATACAAATTGAAAGTGTTTAGGTTTGACCTCATATTATATGGTTTTGGTAAGTCTGCAGACAAAAGTCTGCAGATAATCTGCACGTGTGTATGGGGCATAAGGTTTATATATATTTCTCCTTTCATCCTTCCAGGACGGCCTACATATGAGAGATTGTGGCTCCGCCTCACAGGAAACACAACTAACTTGCAGCTGTTAAAAGGGTCCCACCCATCCTTGAGCTACAGTTCAGTTGTGTTTCCAACCTCACATCGGAACGTTTGTTTTTTTTTTACTAACCTAAGGCAAATGACTGTCTGAGAGGTACCCCTGGAAGGCAGCTTCGGTCGGCCTAATAGCAGGTTCCTCCCTAGCTGTGTCCTGGAAACAGCTTTCAGGTCGCCAAACATGCCAGGTAGTGCGGTTTGCCTTACAGAGAAGGTCCCTCATACCTGAAGTCCTGTTGTCTCTGCAGGAAAGTCTCCTCCATTGCTACATTGGCGGTAAGGATTTCGAAATTCCAACCAGTAGGTGAGCCTCAAGCCTCGCTATGGAGACCGGAAGTTCCGACGGAAAGGGCGGAGCGGGTGATACCCGGAAGAGGCGCAGCATGGAGGAGACGCCGGGTCCATGTGAGCTCAGCGCTTGTGACATGGCTGATTCTCCGGCTACGAGAGGGCTGAAGCCCCAGAAAGAGACACGAGTTTCCGCAATCCCTACAGAGGAAAAAGCGGCAACGCAGGTGGCGTCAGGAACGGGTAAGTGATACCGGCGGCGGGCCAACTCCTGTCTATTGCAACGACAGGCATGCCTTGCCATTTTCCTGAATGTTGGCCGTAGTGGTGGACAAGAAGGCTATTGTGTCACATTACGGTGTCTCTTTTTTCTTGTCTTCTTGTGTTTACACAGGTCTGCCACCGGCACAGGAAGCCCCTGCCAGACCCCCTTCCACTGTTAGCACTAGCATGTCTAGGAAATGTGGGAACTGTGGGGTCAGATTGTCTAAGTCTTACTTAAAGCCCTTATGCCATACTTGTATTAATAAGTTAGCAGGGCAAGAAGCATCATTCCTTATGAAAGATTTTCTTAAATCTATGCAAGAGGAAATGTTAGCTACTATTCAGTCATTCAGGACTACAGCAGCTATCCCTCAAGTCCCAGTAGAGGAAGTATCCAAAGATAGCTTATCCTCCCAGGACAGTGGGTGGTCAAGAGGACCCTCATCCCTCTGGTCAGAGTCTCAAACCATTCCCTCAACACAAGTTAGGGAACAAGAGAATCCAGGGGAAGGCACTAGTTACATAGGAGATCCTTCCAGTTCGGATAAGGACTCAGAAAGTAACAGTGAGGCGGAAAAAGGAAAAAAAAATCTTTTTTCCTTGGAATATATGCAGGGTCTACTTAAAGTGGTACATGACACTGAAGGAATCCCTACCCCAGTGAAGGAGTCTTCCTGTAAAGACAAGGTGTACAGAGGCTTGAAAAAAGCCCAGTACAGAACCATTCCCATTCACCAGTCATTAAAGGACATAATACACCAAGAATGGAAATTCCCTACACATGCCTTATCCAGACCAAAAAGCTGGAAGAGAAGGTATCCTTTTGAGCCTCAAGAATTGGAAATATTTACAAAAAATCCTAAACTTGATGCTCCCCTGGCACAACTATCAAAAGGAACAGACTTATCCTTTGAAAGTGCCGCATCCTACCTAGTAGACTCAGCTGTGGAGTCATTAGTAGCATCTGCAAAAACAGCAGCATTAGTAAATTCTGCTAGAAGGGCGCTTTGGGTCAAAGCTTGGGAAGGTGATATAACCTCCAAAGTAAGACTCTGTGCATTACCCTTTGAAGGTTCATTACTGTTCGGTTCAGGACTAGATGATACCTTGTCCAGATCTGCAGAGAAGGGGAAAAAATTTCCCACTAAGAAGGACAAAACAGGAAGATATTCCTTTCGGAACTTCAAGGACAAAAATCAAAAAAGGCCGTTCAAGGCCAGGAAAGGTGGTCCTGAAAAGGGAAAACAAGGAAACAAATTGTTGTTCCTTAAACCTGGACCTAAGTCCAAAGAATCCAACTGACGCCAGCATCAGGGTAGGGGGCAGACTGACCCATTTTGCTTCCCAATGGGAAAACATCTCTGCCAGCCCCTACATTCTTCAGATATTCTGGGAAGGGTACCGACTGGAGCTTGTCTCACAACCGGTACCGGATATAACAGTGACCTATCCCTCAAAAATAGTACAAAAGAGGAAGGCACTGTTAGACGGTATTCAGGAACCTGTACCAAAAAGTCAGGAATTACAAGGCTTTTATTCCCACATAATTGTGGTGCCAAAGCCCTCAGGGAAAAATCTGTACCAAAATGTCTTAAAGACAACGTTGGATTTAAGAGATGCTTACCTACATGTTCCAATTTATCCAGAACATCAAGCATTTCTCAGATTCGCCATTGTAACCGAAGAAGGTCCTGCACATTGGCAGTTCAGAGCTCTTCCTTTTGGCTTGGCAGCAAGTCCAAGGATCTTTACAAAAATCTTGGCCGAGGTAGTAGGCCATCTCCACCTACAAGGCCTAAAGTTGATCCTGTATCTGGACGACATGTTGATCTTTGCAAGATCAGAAAGACAGGCGATGGCAGACACCCAAAAGGTGATGTCAGTTCTGCAAGCGGTAGGATGGCTATTAAATTTGGAGAAATCCTCAATACAGCCAGCACAGGTCCAAGTGTATCTAGGGTACAAAATAGATACCAGACTCAAAAAACTCTTTCTCCCAAGGGAAAAGGTGGAAAAAGTGGTCTCGGCAGTAAGAAACATCTGCTCTCATCTCTGCTGCCCCAGGAGACAGATCATGCAGGTTTTAGGGCTAATGACAGCATGTATTCCGGCTGTAGAATGGGCCCAACTACATTTAAGAGACCTCCAATTCTTTCACCTGGCCTCTTGGAACAAGAGACAGGACTCCATAGACGAAAAAATTACATCGTCCCCACAAGTAATTGGGACACTAAAAAGAGTAATTTTCCAACGTCTAGTCCAAAAATTTGGTCAACCGGAAGTGGACATGTTTGCCACTCGGCAGAACCGAAAAGTGGAACAGTTCTTGTCTCTGACAAAACAGAAGGATATGCTGGGCTTGGATGCCCTAGCACAACCTTGGCCCTTCAGGCTAGCCTATGCCTTTCCCCCACAGAATCTAATATCGAGAATTCTGCAGAAACTCAGCAGATGGCCGCAACTACGCCACATCCTAGTCACACCTGGGTGGGCATAAAGAACGTGGTTTGCAACCCTGGTATCCCTATCAGTGACAGTACCATGGGAACTACCAAAAATTCCAGAACTGTTACTACAAGGACTTCTGATTCACCCCAGACTGCAGTTTTTTCAGTTAACAGCCTGGGTAGTGAACGCCAAATATTGAAAGAAAAAGGATGCTCAGACAAGGTCATTGAGACCCTGCTTTTAAGTAGAAAGCCAGTAACCAGAAAAATTTATTCCAAAATCTGGAAAACATTCTGTACTTGGCAGAGTCAGAAGAAGGATTCCTCTGCCTCAATCCCAAGGATCCTGGATTTTTTACAGGATGGGGTAGATAAGGGGGTGGCGGTGAACACCCTTAAAGTACAGGTAGCGGCACTTTCTGTTTTTTTAGACAAAAGTTTGGCCAAAGAACCTTTAATTAAGAGGTTTCTGTTAGCCCGGGGAAGAATATCTCCAATTAACAGAACCAATGTTCCTGCCTGGAACTTAACGCTAGTACTAGAGACGTTATCTAGTGAAGCATTTGAACCTTTAAACAAAATTAGTTTAAACATTTTGTCAATTAAGATAACATTTCTGTTGGCAATCACCACAGTCAGGAGAGTGGGAGATTTACAGAGCTTATCCATAAAAGAGCCTTTTATGCGGATTCTCCAAGACAGGGTGATTCTTAAACCAGATCCACTGTACCTACCCAAGGTGGTGTCATCTTTTCATAGGAATCAAGAGATGGTTCTCCCATCATTCTGTGAGAAGCCTAAATGTGCAAAAGAACAAAAATTCCATTGCTTAGATGTAAGAAGGTGCCTTCTAGCATATTTAGAAAGAACCAAGGGCTTTAGAAGATCTAGCCACCTATTGGTTCTACATTCTGGACCAAGGAGGGGATTACAAGCATCAAAACCCTCAATCTCTAGGTGGATTAAACAAGCCATTAGTATGTCATATAAGGTGTCAGGTACCCCCACACCGACAAGTCTAAAGGCACATTCCACAAGGGGCATGGCAACTTCCTGGGCCGAAAAAGCCGGAGCATCCTGGGAGCAGATCCGCCATGCCGCCACCTGGTCCAGCCAAGATACCTGCCTAAAGCACTATCGTGTGGAAGTACTGTCGCAACAAGACCTTGCCTTTGGCAGAAAGGTTTTACAGGCAGTGGTCCCGCCCTAAGGTAGGCCAGTATGGATTCCTTTATTATCCTCTCATATGTAGGCCGTCCTGGAAGGATGAAAGGAGAAAACTTACCGTTAGTATACTGGTAACGGCCTATCTCTTAATCCTTCCAGGACGGCCGGCCTACTTCCCGCCCCAGATGGTGGTGAGTTTTTAAAAATATGTATATATATATATATATATATATGTATATATGTGTAGCTGTATGTTATTGAATAACTATATTCCTTGAAAGTTCGGTTGGAAACTACTTTTCTATTACTGAAGCTCAAGGATGGGTGGGACCCTTTTAACAGCTGCAAATTAGTTGTGTTTCCTGTGAGGCGGAGCCACAATCTCTCATATGTAGGCCATCCTGGAAGGATTAAGAGAAAGGCCGTTACCAGTATACTAACGGTAAGTTTTTTTATATATATTTTTTTTCTCCGTCCCCCACTGGGTTCTTTTGGGGACCTGAGAAGTATTCCTCTGTGCCCTAGAACCTTTTTTAGTCATTAGATATGGCTGTGGTTGTCCTTACCTGCATGCAGTGATCTTTGTTTTCTTCGTGGCTGAACGCAATACTGTTTACACATTTGTAAGTTCCTTTTCTGTGTAATGTTTTCTTCATCAAATATTATCCAGTATGTGATATATCTATGTTAAAGAACTAGTTGATGATGATTTTTTTTCTTATATTTGTAGTAGTAACCTATGTGCAAATACACCTGAAAAAGCCACAAGGCGAAACGCGTCGTATGGAGTCCCGTCCCCTTGTATCCAGCCCCCATGGTTGATGGTAATCGGGGCAGTACCCCTAAGCTTCCCCTATGTATATTTCTTTAAAGAGGGGCTGCACAATGGGTTACTTAATTTGTTCTTATTGTGACTTTTATGATGTGTATTGTTCTTATACATAAAATCTCCACCAACTGGAGAAATCTTTTAACTTATATTCAATAAAATTCATAAGTTTTTATATAGTTGTGATTTATTAGTATCTGACGGGAGAGTTCAACACCTTCAAAATCCCGGCTTTCCTTCCTTTTATACATTTTTTTTAAATGACTCTTTTTGGGATGTAGTGTTGACAGAATAGGCTGTGGCATATTTTTTCTCTTCTCTGTTTAATCTATAGATATAGCTATCTTTTATACTTTATATAACGAAAATGTCAGCAAAAATTGTGTCCCAAGAAGGTAGTAGTTCTAAATATAAATGTAACACCCACTCTTGCATATATGGTTTTTACTCTATAGTTGACACATAACCCTTCCCAACATACTAACATAGAAACTCAGAATAGAAATACATACATAGCAAAATGGCTTTTCTGTCCTTGACAAAGGGACATATGAAATAACCCTCAAACAAACATCATTACATTATATATTTCAGAGACTTTTATCATTTAAACTCTAAATCTTTAACAGTGACAATCTCTCCAACAGGCACTCAGTCATTAAAGCAGATCTTCACTCAAAAATAATAGTTTTAAGCCTTCTAGTCCTCCCCCCTCCACTTTAAAAACATCTGATCTTTATTTAAACAATGACACACAGTTGAATGTCAGTCAGAGAAAGAAGGCCCCAGTCTTTAAAGTCAATGAACTGAAAGGTGTCATAGTGCTGATAGTGGGAGGAAAAATGCCACATAGTTTGTAGTCAGTGGGAGGAAGTATGCTTTAGAGTTGGTGGAAGGTGAGAGAAAAAAAAATACCTCAGCATAGGTTTCATTGGTCAGTGGGAGGAATAAAGCACCAGTGCTTGAAAAAAAGCGCTCCGCTGTTGATAGTCAGTGGGAGGAAGAATGCCCCAGTGTTGGTAGTCAGAGGGAAGAAAGGTGACTCAGAGTTGGTCTTCAGTGGGAGGAAAGTGTGCCTCAGATTTGGTGGTCAGTGGGAGGAAAATGCCCCAGTGTTGGTGGTCAGTGGGGAAAAAAGGTGCCACGGAGTTGACGGTCAGTGGGAGGTAAGTGTGCCCCAAAGTTAATGGTCATTGAGAGGAAGAATGCCCTAGTATTGGTATTCAGTGAGAAGTAAGGTGCCCCAGAATAGTCAGAGGGAGGAAAGGTGCCCTAATGTTGATAGTCAGTGGGAAGAAAGGTACCCCGGAGTTGGTGGTCAGTATGAAGAAGAATGCACAAGAGTTGGTGGGCAGTGGGAGGAAAAATGCCATAGAGTTTTGGTCAGTGGAAAAAAGAGTGTCCAAGAGATGTGGTTAGTGAGAGAAAAATATACCACAGCATTGGAGGTCATGTAAAGTACAAAACACCCTGGTATCAGGGTTCAGTGGGAGGAATAATACACCAGTGTTGGTGGTCAGTGGGAGGACGAATTCCCCAGTGTAGGTAGTCAGTGGGAGGAAAGTTGCCCCAAAGTTGGTGGTAAGTGGGAGGGAAGGTTCCCCAGTTTTGATAGTCAGTGGAAGGGAGAATGCCCCAGTATTCGTAGTCAGTGGGAGGAAAGATGTCCCAGAGTTAGTGATCATTGGGATGAAGAATTGTCCAGAGTTGGTAATCCTTGGGAGTAAGAATATTCCAAAGTTGGTGGTCAGTAAGAGAATGAAACAACCCAGCATTAGAGGTAAGTAAAATCACCCTGGTATTAGTGGTCAGTGGGAGGACTCGTGTAGATGATCAGTGTGACAAAAGATTCCCAAGAGTTGGTGGGCAGTGTGATGAAAAATCATTCAGAGTTAGTGGTCAGTGAGATAAAAATACCCCAGCATTAGAGATCCTATAAATTACAACATCTTCCCATGATACCCATAATAGGTATAGATGTAAACAAGAGAAACTTATTTGAAATAATTTTCCTGGCAACCAGTAAATTGTTGCATCAGTCTATTAAAGCACAGGGATGGATGAGAGGAGGAAAAACAAACATAACCGGTCCTCTATTTTCCCTTTATACAGGCATCACTGGCTTCTCCATTGTAGTTTCCGTCACAGCATCCACCCATGGACAGGTGTGAGTGACTGGCTGCCTTGTAGAGAATTTCTACCAACTGCCGCTGGCATAACTCATTGTTCCACTCCCAAAGATGCTTTGGCTTCCTCCTCTCTGGCAGTAGCGGTGGGAGTAGTGAATGCCTCGGGCATTGTTGTACTTAGATTAAGTCTGATGCCTCCGCACAGTAACTGGTGCTCCACTTCACCAGAAGGACACTGGGCAGCAGATCGAGCAGTGCCTCACCACAACGCTCATATTGTCTCCAAACTTTAATCACAGTGGTTAGCTTTCTGGCACCTTCCACACACAATCCCCAAGTACTCAGCTGCTCTCAGAGTACATAGAGCCAGATATTCATTGTGTGCCAATAAGCCCCCACTGGTAAATAGCTGGTTTTTACCTAAGCCCTGGTTCACACCAGTGCAATTTGTAATGTGATTTGACAGTGGGAAGAAAGGTTCAAAAACACATGACAAATCGCACCCCATTGCCAGCAATGGAAGCATTAAAATTGTTACGACTCAAGTCGCAGTTCCTTTGAAAAAGGTTCCTGCACTACTTTTTTTGTGATTTCATTGTGACTTGCATTGACTTCTGTTAAAGTGGTTGTATAGCCTTAAGGTTTCTCACCCCAATGCCTTCTAGGCTTTAAGATGAAAAACCTTCTTAGCTGCAGCTCCCCCAGACCCCGCCCCCCTTTTTTTCCTGAGCCCCGATCCAATCCAGTGATATGCACGAGCGCCATGACTCCGGCCACTGTTGCTTTCCTCATTGGACAGATTGATAGGAGCAGGAGCCTCTGGCTCCCCCTGCTGTCAAACTGTGATGCGGGGGAAGGCAATGTCAATGGACGCAGAAGCAGGACTAAGGAGCGAGCCCACAAGGATGCCCCAATGGAAAGCAGCTTTCCGTGGGGCCATCCACTGAAGAAGAGGGGCCTGGAGTGCTGGTGGGGAACCCCAGAAGAAGAGGATAGAGGCTGCTCTGTGCAAAACAATTGCACAGAGCAAATAAGAATAGGCATGTTTGTTATTTTTTTTAAAAATCGAAAGTTTACAACCACTTTAAATGAAGTCACAAGCCACATTGAAATCAGGGGTCCAAATTGCACTGATCTGTGGCTTTGAAATCACACTGAAGTAGCGCAATTTCAAAACTGCATTGGTGTGAACCAGGGCTTATAGTATAGAGACCCACCACCACAAGCACCAATCAACACACACTGGCTCCAGTAACTCAAGGTATAGTACAAGGCACAAGAATTTTTACATTCATGTCCTCAGCCCCCCTTAATAATTACCTGACATCATTGTGATCCAGCAATGTGCATAAGAGCCTCAGCCCTCCCCCTCCTCATTTGCTACGACAGCAGCGGAAGTCGTTAAATCACAGCCAGTGAGCCAATGAGGAGGGAGAGGGGGTGTATCCACTCACACACAGTGCCTGCTTGGGTTCCCTCATAGCAAGCTGCTTGCTCTGGGGGCACTTAGCAGGAGAGAGGGGCCAGGAGCACCGGCTAAGGTCCAAAGAAGAAGAGGATCAGGGCTTCTTTGTGCAAAACAATTACACAGAGCAGGTAAGTATACCATGTTTTTTATTTAAAACATATATACAGTATATCACTTTGAGACCAAGTGCATTAAAGCTAACTGTGGCATTTGATGAAAATGCATGTGTTTGAACTAATTTATTTTTAAATCATTTATCTTGGTAGGCATAAGTGAGGAAATTACATCTAGGCCCGTGTTTCCCAACCTTTTTTCAGTCAAGGCACGCTTTAAAATTATGAACAATCTCAAGGCATCCCATTCTAAAATGGAAAAAAAAATGATAGT
Source organism: Pelophylax lessonae (assembly GCF_965119305.1). Lineage (NCBI taxonomy): Eukaryota > Metazoa > Chordata > Amphibia > Anura > Ranidae > Pelophylax > Pelophylax lessonae. The sequence goes on along the minus strand of NC_138773.1, from coordinate 88,570,604 downwards.
TTTACATAATGCAGCATAAGGCAGGACATCCACACTCATAGGACACCCAACATTAGAGGCGGTTTATTCCTACAAAGAAAACATACCTTTGCACCCTGGTACTGACTAGTGTCCTAGGACTCCTAATATTTCTCTTCTCTCTCAGTTTCTCCCCCTCACTCAGCTAATGTGATCCCAGTGAGGATGGAGTGGGGCTGGGAAGTGGCAAACAAGGATACTGTGTACTGTGTAGGTGCCTAATATCTTCCTTATCAATAGGTGATGTCATTGGTTTTAAGAACCCTGGTGGCTAGAAGGTTGTAATGGTGCACATTGAAAACCTCTGGCTAGATCCATTGGCTGGCTTGTATAATATTTTTGGGTACATTTTAGGGATTTTATCAAGGCATCCCGGAAAAAAATCTGAAGGCACCCCAGGGTGAATGGGCACCCTAGTTGAAAAAGGCTGATCTAGGATCATCTAATATTTTAGGAATAATCATGCGTATGAAGTCTGGTTTAGTGACATACGCCAATAGACAATTCACCTTATTCCCAAATTCAAAAATATAATGTTCAGTCGAGAGCATTTTTGTGAGTTTGGCCCATAAGAAATAGTGCGCTCTCCTCAGCCCCATCCAGACCCAAAGAGCAGGGTCTTGTGAGACATATTGTTCTTTGCACACAACATAGTAGCCTTTGTAGTAGCACTGTTGCACAGTATGAATGCCACTAAATCAAGGGTGAGGAGACACACATATTGTCTACACAAAATTGATCAATGGCTATTTGACTCACATGGCAAACTCTAGAGTCCATTAACCACCCAGGAGCCAATCTCCAGGTTTGAAGACCCCTAGGGGAGAAAGTGTGGATAGACAGGAGGAGAGGCATATGGTCAGAAATCACATAGGGGGATATTTACCATCCACCAACAAAGATAACCTTCAGGGAGAACAGAGGGGAGAACTAAAACAATGGGGGAAAATGTGCCATGGGCATTTGAGTGGCATAAAATAGGCTCTAGAGTCTGGGTATTTTCAACTCCACACATCAGTCAGATCATGTTTATCCATCCATTATGATAGCTATACATTCTGTTTATATGTTCTCTCTACCCTAACCAGTACTACATTGGAGCAGTGGTAAAGTCACCCATACTTATACACTTACTTTCCAAGGCTATTGCTTTCAGAAGAACAGTTTCCAGCAACAAAATATGAAAAGGAGGTAAACTGTATAAGTTAAAGAAGTAAGGCCAAATTCCTTTTTGACCCTACTTCTTCTGTGGGTCACAGGAGTGCACTTTTTTGACTCATGTTCAGCCAACAGCAGGATAAATTCCTTTGTCAGATGACATCACTCAGACGGTCCAGGCTTTGGAGTTATCCCAACTTTAATGTCAGGATCCACCCAGATGCCTGGACCAACAGTTTATTCAGCCTCTCAGTGTGCTACTGAGAACAGGAGCCATCCGGTCCTGCCCCCTCCATAACCTGGCACTTCAGTGAGCACTGAAAGGGCACAGCACAGAGCCAGTTTCTGTCAGCTCACTGAAGACCAAGAACTGAGCGATCAGTGGTCTTTGATCTCGATCTTAAAGGCAATGGGGAACAGAAACACCATCGGACTGATGCTGCATCCACCTATTTGAAAAAAAAGTGTTTTTTTTTTTTAATTCCCATAATTCTTTTTAAACCAGAGCAAGTGTAGTATGATGCATGACTAATTTTAATATCATTATTGTGACCCTCCATGTCCATTTTTAATTCTAACCCCTTGGTAAAGATTTGGCATTCTAAACTAAAAACAACCCTTAAAGAGGAAGTAAACCCTCCTCTGCAAGTTGTACCTATAGGTAAGCCTATGATAAGGCTTACCTATAGGTACTGTAAATATCTCCTAAACATGCACCGTTTAGGATATATTTACCTTACATGCAGCCAGTGACATCACTGGCGCATGCGCTCTGAAGGAACGGCCGCTGGTGCCGTTCCTTCAGAGCCCCGTGCCGTGACCGTCGGCTCCCCCGCGCGTGCGCAGGAGTGACGTCACCGCGGCTCCGCCCAATCAGATGGCCGGATGCCGCGATCCCGGAAGACAGGCGACTGAACATGTCGCCCGTCATAGAGGTAAGCGGACGGCGCGGCGGGGGCTCCTTCTAAGGTAAGTATTTCATAATGAGCTAGTATGCGATGCATACTAGCTCATTATGGGTTTCTCTTTCAGGTTGAAAAAAAATAATTTGGGTTTACAACCTCTTTAAGTACTGTAGGAGGTAAAAGTAATTTATTTAAGAGCAACAATCTTAGCACCTGAAAAGTGGGTTTCCTGTAGACACACTATAGATTATGTGATCCAGGCAACTATGCCGCCACCCATTGATAAATCAAACATATATTTACACATATATATATATATATATATATTATTTACATATATTTGCCACAAAACTGTTTAAAAAATACACTAACAAGTCCCACCATTCCTTCCCCTCTGCTCAACACTTAAAACTGCGATGAGCTTAACTCCCTAAACAGATGAACTGCAAGAATATCAACAAGCGATAACTTGATATAGGGATCACATTGGCCGCCAACATGGCAAGATCACCAATCAGGGTCGCTCCTTAGCACATTCAGCAGGAATTAGAGAAAGGAACAGGTGGATTAAACATAGTGGCACACACATGTACAAATCAAAGGAGCCAGTCCTGCACACCAATAGATATCCACACAAACAAAATGTTCTGATACATTGAAAAAGGTGCAAATGTTAGTGCATCAGATAGTACTAAGATCATCAACTAGGGATTACAAGCTATTAACACCACAGGATGAAAGTAAATCTTTTCTGAAGAAAGTCTTTGAGGACAACCTAGCCCGCCACAACCAAGTGCAACAGTAGAGTGACATTAAGGCTTTGTCATAAGCAGAGTGGAGATCTGTAGTATACATTACGGGTGGCAGTGGCCTATTTGCAGAATATATAGTAGATATTGGATGACAGAAGACAGGGAATGCTCAGGGATTGACTGCACAGTGTCCCTAAAGTTGAAGCGATAGAAAAATGGCAGGAGTAGGATAATACTTATCTGTTCTGACAGTATGAAGCCTTACAGCCTGAATGAGCAGCCTGTCGCTGCTGCCATTCTGATGCCTCCAGAGGGGTTGCAAAGAAAATGTTTTTTTCTGCCATTAATAATGCAAAGCCTTGCTTGGTGTTGCATTAGAAGATGAAATCTGGAAGGGATCTGGAAACATCTACATACAAGCATCATTGTACTGCAGCTCCTCCACATTTCCTAGCTACACACAGGATTGTGACTTTGTCTCTTTAATATCTTCGCAAAAATTGATCCTGGGTTTGCACCAGGGATCGGAGGCTTGGATAAGGAACAACGTGCCATTTCAATAGTAAAACCAAGAGAAATATGCAAAGATTATCCTTTTTCCAGGTCCCAAAAAACAAAAATGGATGGGAATCCCTTAGCCCCTTATTGAAGCGGACATGAGGAGACCTCTGCCCTGGTGGTCAGGGGGGAACTCCATTTATAATATGCTGTTAATATAATCGGATTATTTAGAACATACACCTGGGAACTGCCTGCCTCATGAGGACAGTGGGCTATGTTAAGTAGGTTCCATCATTACTGATATAGAATGTTGAGAGGGACCTCCCCATTATAAGTGCATTAAGTTGCAGGTATATTGTGACACCTAAAGAACTGATTGGAACGCCTCTGGGATTTGCATGAATGTAGTTATTTTCAGCGTACGCCTCCCTGTTCTGTCACCTTTGGTGATCTGCCCTCAACGCATGTGTTCGTACTGGTCTCTGTCGCAGTGGGAAATATCGGTCTGTTTTGGTCTCTCTGGCCCTGAGGAGGCCTTGCTACGAAACACGTCGGCTTGCTGGGGACCCTTGACTGTGCTACAAAGAGACCGTACCATCCTTTGATACACAGTATAAGCATTCCCTAAGGGAATATATTTCTACACATGCATTTTTCTTTTTATATTCTTAATTGGATAAGTCTACATGATATATATATATATTTTTCTTACATGTGGTTTTTGTCTAATAAAGATGTATCTTTTACCATAATTGTGTGATACCTGTGATTCCCCTCTTCCCATTAGCCTACAAAGCCCCATCTTTTTCTTTGTTTTTTTTTGTTTCGATTCTCAAGTTCCTGACTTTTAGCAACTCAGGTGATTGTTGGGCTGCTCTGTAACTGCATCTTCTGATAATTGAGGGTCATGATCTTCCATATTCTAAACAGAAGAATAAAGGATCCAAATTACCATGGACACACTGCTGTCAATTTTAGGTGAGGATCACTGTGTGAGGACAAGCAGATGTGTGTCCATCTGATGTTCTTGGGAAAAAATCTGTTCATCGATAACCAGCATTTGGCTAGTGATACCTGGCTCAAATTTCACTGATTCCTGCTGAATCTGCAAAAATTCAAGCCATGGGTGTCCCTGTCCCATTCAATTTGGCAAACTTTAATTGAAAAATCAAAGGTGGAACATTGTTGGCTGAACAGTGACTGCATCCTATCAGATGCATTCAGTGTTTGGTAATTTAGAGAGCCGCTGGTTCTGTGGCTTTCTGACAACAGCCAACAGTACATATTCTAGTTGATTTCAAAATGAGTGATATTTCTCTTTCAGCCACATAAAAGTACATTTTGTGTCATTTCACAATGAGCTCATTCTGGCAGATCAACAGGTATGTTTCTGTATTTGTAGAGTCTTTAATCACTTCAGCTCCAGAAGGTTTTACCCCCTTAATTACCAGGCCATTTTTTGTGATTCAGTACTGCGTTATTTTAACGAACAATTGATGTAATTTTTTCCCACAAATAGAGCTTTCTTTTGGTGGTATTTGATCACCTCTTCGGTTTTTACATTTTGCGCTATAAACACATTTTGAAAAAAACACCATATTTTTTACTTTCTGCTATAAAACATTCCCAATAAAAAAATTAAAAAAAAAAAAAGTTTTATCAATTTAGGCCAATTTGTATTCTGCTACATGTTTTTGGTAAAAAAAAATCCCAAAAAGTCTATTTTAATTGGTTTGCAAAAAAGTTATAGCGTTTACAAACTACTGGATAGTATTTTGGACTTTTTTTTTTTGTTTGTTTTCTTTAGTAATGGCGGCGATCAGCGATTTTTAGTGGGACTGCGACATTGCAGCAGACAGATCTGACCCCTAACTGACATTTTTGACACTTTTTGGGGACCAGTGGCATTAATACAGTAATCCGTGCTAAATAATATGCACTGTCACTGTATAAATGACTCTGGCAGGGAAGGGATTAACACAGGGTGATCAAAGGGTTAAATGTATGCCTGTTTGTGCTTACTGACTGTGGGGGGGAAGGGCTCTGTGACAGGCACAGAGAGATCGGGGTTTCAGCTTAGCTGAAACTCATAATCTCTCTCTCTGCCTGTGTGACAGAAGACTTGTCTGCTTTGTTTACATAGGCAGGTGGGTGTTCTGTCAGTTTCTGTGAAGATCGCAGGAGGCCGGCGGTAAAGGCTCCCGCTGTGACTAATCGTGTGCCGTCGATTCCACGTGCACATAATCAAGTGATTATACGCAGCCGAGCAGTCCTGCCACAGTAATCTGTGTGGGGCGGTCAGCAAGTGGTTAAATGGATAAAACATGGGGTGCAAGTTTTGCAGATATGTAGTAAATTTTTTTACTTTGCCCTGACATGGAGATGCAACAGTTATGCCTCGTACACACGCACCGATTGTTGGCCGTGAATTTTCGGCCAACGTCCGATAGGCCGATTGTCGGCTTGTTAGTATGATGCTTCAGACAACCGACTGCGACTTTTCGGCCGAACAAAATCTGGTGTGCATGCTATAAAATTTTTGTTGGCCGTCACCAGAACGGCCGCTTGTTCTTCAGTCAGTACAGATTTCGGCAGACAAAAATGTGATGAGCAAGACTGGGCATGCTCAGAGAAGGAAAAACACACGAAAAGTTAACCAGCACATGACATCACTTCTGCAGTTGGTTGTTGTTGGCCGACAAAATTCGTGTGCAGTCTAGAGCACATTTCAACCAACACAACAACACTGGACAAAAATGAAAGCTGACCGCTGGCTGTAAACAAAATGATACCAGAAAGTGTGTGGTATGCTCACCATTAGACCTCCCAGCAGAGGCGTAACTAGAACCTTCAGGGCCCCGATGCAAGAAACCATGAAGGGCCCCCCAGTCCTCTGCCCGGGGCCCTTCCCTTCAAGCCCGGGGCTCGTCCCACTAATCCTGGGGCTCTTTACTCTCGTTGCATGGCCTTTTATTATGGTCCCGCAGCAGGATCCTTTCACAAGTTCTGCAGTGGGCCCCCTTCCTGCAATCTTGGGGCCTCCCCACAGTGGTGCAATGCCAGGGCCCGGTCGCAAGTGTGACCTTTGAGATCCTGGAAGTTCACCCACTGGTTTGCTACCGGGCCCCCTGGAGCATGGGGCCCGGTAGCAATTGCAACCCCTGCAACCCCTGTAGTTACGCCCCTGCCTCCCAGCATCCACCCACTTCTAATGATGTGCATACATGCAGTGCTCTTTTTTTTTTTTTTTCATGGACTGAAGGAAAAAAAAGGAACATAGCAGATTCCTCCATTCGCATCGATCAATGTGGATGAAGAAATCTCTGCCAAGAAAAGTGTTAAAAAAAAAAACATGGCGAAGCATGGGGGGGAGATCCACACTCTGTGTCCACCCCATCCTCTATGCTTCGCCATATATGCTCTTTTTTTAACTGCGATGGTGAAATCACCTCCCACAGTGCTACAATCATTGACAACATATATTGTGAGAGCAAACACTGTTGCTGTCAGAATAAACAAATCAGTGCTGCAGCTGATGGACGTACCTGACAAGCAAACAATGGTTAACAATAAAACATGACTTTATAACAGTATACAGTATTATAAAGTACGGTAAAAGTAGAAAAGTAGAGTAAGAACTGAAAATTTAATTAGGAAAACAACTGTTATGGCTTTATTTTTTATTTATTTTTTTACACTTTTTTTTATGTAACTGTTATGTAGTCAGGTTGAAAAAAAGACACAAGTCCATCTGGCTCAACCAATAAAAAACAAAAACAGTAAAAAAAACCCAATCATACAATCCCATATACACAATCCTATACCCGCAGTTGATCCAGAGGAAGGCGAAAAACCCCAGCAAAGCATGATCCAATTTGCTACAGCAGGGGAAAAAATTCCTTCCTGATCCCCCGAGAGGCAATCGGATATTCCCTGGATCAACTTTACATATAAATATTAGTACCCATTTATATTATGTACACCTAGGAAAGAAACCAGGACTTTTTTAAAGCAATTTAGTGAGCTAGCCAGAACCACCTCCTGGGGGGAATCTATTCTACATTTTCACAGCTCTTACAGTAAAGAACTCTTTCCGTATTTGGAGACTATATCTGTTTTCCTTTAGACGTAAAGAGTGCCCCCCTTGTCCTCTGTCCCCCTCTCTCTCTCCTCCCTCTCTCTCTCTACTCCCTCTCTCTCTCTCTCCCCCCCTCTTTCTCTCTCCCCTCCCCCCTCTCTCCTCCTCCCCGCTCTGTCCCTCTCTCCTCCCCCCTCTGTCCCCCTCCCCCCCTTCCCCTCCCTCCCTCCTCCCCCCCCTCCCTCGCTCTCCTCCCCCTCTCTTCCCCCCCACTCCCCCCCTCTCTCTCTCTCCTCCCCTCTCTCTCTCTCCTCCCCCTCTCTTTCTCTCTCTCCTCCCCCCTCTCTCTCCTCCCCCCTCTCTCTCTCCTCCCCCTCTCTCTCTCTCTCCCCCCCCTCTCTCTCTCTCCCCCCCTCTCTCTCTCTCCCCCCCTCTCTCTCTCCCCCCCCTCTCTCTCTCTCCCCCCCTCTCTCTCTCTCCCCCCCTCTCTCTCTCCCCCCCCTCTCTCTCTCTCCCCCCTTTCTCTCCTCTCCCTCTCCTCTCTCTCTCTCTATTCCTCCCCCTCTCCTCTCTCTCTCTATTCCTCCCCCCTCTCCTCTCTCTAACTCTATTCCTCCCCCTCTCCTCTCTCTCTATTCCTCCCCCCTCTCCTCTCTCTAACTCTATTCCTCCCCCTCTCCTCTCTCTATCTCTATTCCTCCCCCTCTCCTCTCTCTTTCTATTCCCCCCCCCCTTTCTCTGTGTCTCCCCTTGTCCCTCTTCCTTTTATCGCTCTTCTCCCCTCACATGCTCTTTGTACTTGATCCTCCATGGTCCCAGGGCTCAAATTAAGTTCTGTGCGAAAAATGTTGTATCACTGCTATATATATTTTTTTTTTGTCCTGGTTCTGGTCTTGCACTTAAATCGACAACCATCGTCAAGAATTGTTCCTACTAACATTTCATCCAGTGTTTCATGATTCAATTAGTTGTATATGGAGTTAGTGGCGCAAGTCTTTTGCTCCCCCTTTTTACGGATAGTTCTTATAGAAATTGCACACATCTCCCAATGCATTTGTTTTTTGTTGCTCCTCTTCCATCTCAATGTTTATGACGACACTGGGGCTGTACACAGGTGACTTCTGAGAAGCATCCTCTTGCCTTTTGCTTGTAGGTGATGCTGGATTTGGTTCCTCAGTCATGCAGGCAATTAACGCTTTGATCAGGGAATACATGATCAAAATGAGTAGAACTGTTCCCAGGATTACAGTTAGCGGAATCCAACCTCTCCGCAAGACACAGAAAAAAAACAGCCACATTAGGCAGAAGATTGGAGCTGCCATGGACAATCTCACTGCGGCTTCATGTACACTTCTGTCTTGTTTGGTTGGAAGATGCACATAATAGAGGTTGTTTGTGTCTATAAAATGCTTTACTAACATGTAAAGTAAACCACAGGGTACCACCAAGGGGGAAATGTTACTGTATGCCATTACAACTGTGATGACGCACAGTATCCTGGCATACATCTCTCCATATGAAAAATCCTTAGCCTGAGTCTGCATTTTGCGTAGCCTGTCTGGGGTGGATTTTGCAGAAGCCATGCGTGCGATATACCATAGGAATTCTGGAATTCGCACCAAGTCCATTGCATTGGCAATAAAAGTGGCAATGATCACATAATGGATAACAACGGCTCCTCGGCTAGGCCAAAATAGACATTCCAGTCTAATGGCGGCATTAGGATCTTGTATTCCTGCCGCCAGCCACTGGAAGAATGCATGTACGCTGTTGAGGCCCAGTGATGGTGATATGAGAACTATAAATAAAAGGTAGAAGAACATTTTGTACATCATCGCTTTGTTCTGCTCCGATTTAAACCAATGTGCCTCATATGGAGTGGAAAAATAAACCATGGCCCGAAGTATTACAGAAAATATCCACAGCGGCAAAGCTGGGAAATGTTTGAGAACCCTATTAAACAAATAGAATGGTTTTGTTATTTGCCACGTGTTCAGATTAGAGACAATCATTTCTGGAGTTGTCAGGTATAATAGCAGGGCAAAAAGTAATCCGTTAATACACCAGAATCGGGCCCACCACTTCCAGCCACAAACAGACATGTTTCTCCATAATATATCTTCTGGGTAGTGTGCATGAGAGACATACCAGCAGGAGATTTTTAGTTGGTCACTTACACTTGATTTGGGTCTTCTGTGACATAAAATGGCACTAAAGTCTGCGAGAATCAAGTTGGCCATTGATTTCTTAGAAAATGTCACATAGGCCGATCCAGTATGTGACTGGCAGGTGACTTTTAGTTCTTTTTTATATTCCCCCCCGCACAGATGAATTCTCTCCACTTTACAGGAAGGATAGGCTTCATTGAAGTGCTTCATGATTGTTTCCTCATCTGCATTATGTGGTAGTCCATGTATAAAAACAGTGTATTTTACTTCATCCTCATCCTGATAGTGTATGGTGGAGGAGTGTTTTCTTATGAAGCCTATCATACAAGCCGATAGAATGACCCCAATTATAAAATGGGGCCACAAGAATTCATCTTGATCACGTATATTTGACATTGTTGTCGTTATAAAAAGTACTTTTCCCGTGGATGCAGTCCCCGTCGTGTTGAGCGGTATCAGCACACATGGCGAGATGATACTTGCAACAACGAGAAAGTAAATCAGGTGTCTTTGAAAAGACAAATAATGTTGGGCGTCTTGACCACATCGCTTATAGATGTCGCTATTTTGCAACTGGAAGACAGCCGGGATCCATGAGTAAAAGCGCTTGTCTTCATGAGGTTCCTTGTTGACACTATAGGGCATTTGATATGTGCCGTTCAGAGAGCTGTCAGCATCATACACCCAGGCCACATAGCCGAAGTTCCACACCTTTCGGATCCATAAGAAAGCCAGCAGTAATAAAATGAAAATGGTGACTGATAGCATTGCCACAGCAACAATTCCTGGAAATCCCATATTATCCAGCTGCGAGCTGGTTATACGGTTAAAAGAACATTGCATAATGTTCTCCCTCACCCACTTGGGGTTATCAACAAAGCGATTAAAATAATCCTGAAGCAGCATGATTACTGTTTCTTGTCGTATTCAGAAGTAAACTGATCAAACACAGCTGAAAGCTAAGCTACAACTGCTCCCTGTAACTGCCAGAGGTAACTGACCATCGTCTGCTGGAAGCTCAGCTTTATATTTGTCAGTTGGGTCCTCCCTCAGACTAGAGCAACCAATCAGCTTCTAGCTTTTCAATAGGCTAGAATGTGATTGGTTACTCTGTACTCAGCTGATATTGTCTGTTCTATTTTTAGTAACTCCTTGTTTATCTTTAAGTGGAACTAAACCACCAATTCATTTTTTTTTAAAGTAAGCTTTAAATTGTTAATAAATCTTTAAACATACTATTTTCTGTAGCTGTTAAATTTACAAACACCATTCAAGGCATGTCTCTAGTGATACATGTGCTGATTTTCCCAGTTCTTAATGGGCTGCTTTCTTAGTTTGTAATTGTAAAGAGTAATATTTGAGGGCTAATGTAATATTAAATCTTTCAATGTTTGTTCCTACAATATGACCTTTTACTGATAACCAGAGCATTACTTCAAGTGGGGTAGATACTATACAGGGAGTACCCAGGTCAAGCGGATTGATAGAGGCAGCGCGCTAGACAATGGTTGCGCTAAATTATTCAACTTTTTGAGCTTTTCCATTAACTTGTATTTATTTTTATTATTATTATTTTTTTTTTTTTTTTCGTTAGGATTAGGAGTTGGGGTTAGGATTAGGGTTATATATTATTTATTTCTTGTTAGGTTGTTATTAATACTACTACTAATACTACTACTACTAATAACAATAATAAATACACATAAATGAAAATAATCATAATTAATGATGTACATTCAGTAAATGAGTACTAAGTAATAATACGTAAATAAATAACCCCCAATTTAAACCTCTAACCCTTAAAAAAAAAAAAAAATAATAGCAAAACACACTAACACAAAATAAAAAAATACATTATTATTATTATTATTTTTATTATAGTAAGTTTTTTTTCAATGGGTTAGGTGTTTATGTATAATTTTTTTACAATAGTTTTTTTTATAATTTTTTTAAGGTTAGGAGTTATTTATTAATTTATTTTATTATTTATAATTTTTGTTATTTCCGTATTTATTTTACAATTATTTATATATATATATATATATATATATATATATATATATATATATATATATATATATATAGATATATATATATATATATATATATTTTTTTTTTTTTTTTTTACATTTTTTCATTTAAGCAGAAAATCACGCACATACGCTTGTCAAAACACGCAATTGCACACAAAAACGCAGAACTTTTTGAGCTTCAGGTGAATTGGAGTGGAGATCAGAACCGTTTCCATAGAGAGTAATCGATTTTTTTCTCCTCCAGTATTTTGAAGCTTCAAGCTTCAAAACGCAGAGATGTGAATGGGGCCTTAGTTAAGGTAAGAAGAAGATGGTAATTACAGCAGAACTAAAGGCAAAACTTTTACATTTCTCTTTCGTTCATTGACTGACACAGCTCTTCATCTTGAACGTATGGTTATACTGCCGCCTACAGGAGTATGCAGAGAAAAAGATTGAACATGCCTATGGGGCAGTCCCTTGGGGTATACTCCCACTTCCTGCTATAGGTATTTCATTTTTTTTTTCTGCCTGGTGAGGAGGAAGGCCCTAGTTCCTTGCTGGGATCTCTGGTCCTGGCATTTTTTTTTCTTTTTACATGGATTTTGTTTTTCTTTTTATTATTTTGTACCTGTGAGAGGACAATCAAGTGCTGGACTAGGCGAAAAACTGAATAATGTAGATCCTTCAGGTCCCCCCAGTCTGGCCAGCGAGCGCATGCAGAGCGCATCTCTGCGCTAGGTCGGCTGCGACCTAGCCCCCCTAGATAGGGGCTGGCCTGCTAGTGAAACGTCTCACGAGGGAGCATACGAACTGGCTTTGGCTTGAGTCGCAACGTTTCATTCTGGTGGACAGCAGCCACATTACGATGGAACGGTGTTTTGTCCGGAAAGATTCTTTCCTTCCAACCTGCACTTATCCCCAGATCGCTTAAAGGATCTCTATGGGGCGGTGCAAGATTTGTTACTTCAAGGTGATTGTTCTGGCTCCAAAGTTGGAACGTTTTTTTACTCAAACCTGTTTACAGTTCCTAGGAAAGAGGTCAAGGTGCGCCCAATACTGAACCTCAAGGCACAAAACTGCTATGTGTGGTCACAGAAGTTCCACAGTGGAGTCAGTGCGCACGGTGGTGGCGTCCCTACATCAGCATATAGTGTTATTCCTGCGATCAAAAATTCGGGTCTATATAATGCAGCAGGCACACTACTCTCTCATAAGTGTAATGTAGGAAAAAAACAAAAAAAAAAAGTGTCGCGCAAAACAAATGGGGAAAATAAATGATGAACAATATTAATAAATCCAAAAAATGTGTGCAATAAATGCAATGCAAGTTGCAATAGTGCTTAATACAGCAAATGTGGATCAATGAAAAACATAAAGATATTAAACAATATTCACAATGATGAGAATAAGGTGCGAATCGTGCACGTATGAATAGTAACAGATATGACAATAAATCATGCACACCAAAATAAGTGAATAAAAATGTAAAACAATAATATTAAAAAGTGCTGTGTGTGCAGAAGTGAACACAATTAGATATAGCTGTATAAAACCAAGTGAGTAAATGGCGACTGTGACTAAGCAGATATAAACAACTATCGCTTATTAAAGTGCTGATGGCGTTTTCCCGTGGTATAAAAAATATTGCACTCTCCAGAGGTGCACTCTATCAAGTCCGCTGTGAGTGATCCAATGATATCCTTTGCAGTGAATAGTGCCTTCACCTCTCCACCCTATGTGACTGGGTACTCAACTCCGCTCCTGCGACCTAGCGGCTAAGCATAGGTCTAAAAGCGCGATATGCCCCTCAAGGGCCACCTTTCCTGGAGCCAGAGAGTATGCGTCAGCCCCTCAGTAAAGCGTCACTCTTCAGATAACACCCCTCATGGAAATCGCTAGTTGTAACATGAAAGAGGGACCTCCCCATTATAAGTGCATTAAGTTGCAGGTATATTGTGACACCTAAAGAACTGATTGGAACGCCTCTGGGATTTGCATGAATGTAGTTATTTTCAGCGTACGCCTCCCTGTTCTGTCACCTTTGGTGATCTGCCCTCAACGCATGTGTTCGTACTGGTCTCTGTCGCAGTGGGAAATATCGGTCTGTTTTGGTCTCTCTGGCCCTGAGGAGGCCTTGCTACGAAACACGCTGGGGACCCTTGACTGTGCTACAAAGAGACCGTACCATCCTTTGATACACAGTATAAGCATTCCCTAAGGGAATATATTTCTACACATGCATTTTTCTTTTTATATTCTTAATTGGATAAGTCTACATGATATATATATATTTTTTCTTACATGTGGTTTTTGTCTAATAAAGATGTATCTTTTACCATAATTGTGTGATACCTGTGATTCCCCTCTTCCCATTAGCCTACAAAGCCCCATCTTTTTCTTTGTTTTTTTTTGTTTCGATTCTCAAGTTCCTGACTTTTAGCAACTCAGGTGATTGTTGGGCTGCTCTGTAACTGCATCTTCTGATAATTGAGGGTCATGATCTTCCATATTCTAAACAGAAGAATAAAGGATCCAAATTACCATGGACACACTGCTGTCAATTTTAGGTGAGGATCACTGTGTGAGGACAAGCAGATGTGTGTCCATCTGATGTTCTTGGGAAAAAATCTGTTCATCGATAACCAGCATTTGGCTAGTGATACCTGGCTCAAATTTCACTGATTCCTGCTGAATCTGCAAAAATTCAAGCCATGGGTGTCCCTGTCCCATTCAATTTGGCAAACTTTAATTGAAAAATCAAAGGTGGAACATTGTTGGCTGAACAGTGACTGCATCCTATCAGATGCATTCAGTGTTTGGTAATTTAGAGAGCCGCTGGTTCTGTGGCTTTCTGACAACAGCCAACAGTACATATTCTAGTTGATTTCAAAATGAGTGATATTTCTCTTTCAGCCACATAAAAGTACATTTTGTGTCATTTCACAATGAGCTCATTCTGGCAGATCAACAGGTATGTTTCTGTATTTGTAGAGTCTTTAATCACTTCAGCTCCAGAAGGTTTTACCCCCTTAATTACCAGGCCATTTTTTGTGATTCAGTACTGCGTTATTTTAACGAACAATTGATGTAATTTTTTCCCACAAATAGAGCTTTCTTTTGGTGGTATTTGATCACCTCTTCGGTTTTTACATTTTGCGCTATAAACACATTTTGAAAAAAACACCATATTTTTTACTTTCTGCTATAAAACATTCCCAATAAAAAAATTAAAAAAAAAAAAAGTTTTATCAATTTAGGCCAATTTGTATTCTGCTACATGTTTTTGGTAAAAAAAAATCCCAAAAAGTCTATTTTAATTGGTTTGCAAAAAAGTTATAGCGTTTACAAACTACTGGATAGTATTTTGGACTTTTTTTTTTTGTTTGTTTTCTTTAGTAATGGCGGCGATCAGCGATTTTTAGTGGGACTGCGACATTGCAGCAGACAGATCTGACCCCTAACTGACATTTTTGACACTTTTTGGGGACCAGTGGCATTAATACAGTAATCCGTGCTAAATAATATGCACTGTCACTGTATAAATGACTCTGGCAGGGAAGGGATTAACACAGGGTGATCAAAGGGTTAAATGTATGCCTGTTTGTGCTTACTGACTGTGGGGGGGAAGGGCTCTGTGACAGGCACAGAGAGATCGGGGTTTCAGCTTAGCTGAAACTCATAATCTCTCTCTCTGCCTGTGTGACAGAAGACTTGTCTGCTTTGTTTACATAGGCAGGTGGGTGTTCTGTCAGTTTCTGTGAAGATCGCAGGAGGCCGGCGGTAAAGGCTCCCGCTGTGACTAATCGTGTGCCGTCGATTCCACGTGCACATAATCAAGTGATTATACGCAGCCGAGCAGTCCTGCCACAGTAATCTGTGTGGGGCGGTCAGCAAGTGGTTAAATGGATAAAACATGGGGTGCAAGTTTTGCAGATATGTAGTAAATTTTTTTACTTTGCCCTGACATGGAGATGCAACAGTTATGCCTCGTACACACGCACCGATTGTTGGCCGTGAATTTTCGGCCAACGTCCGATAGGCCGATTGTCGGCTTGTTAGTATGATGCTTCAGACAACCGACTGCGACTTTTCGGCCGAACAAAATCTGGTGTGCATGCTATAAAATTTTTGTTGGCCGTCACCAGAACGGCCGCTTGTTCTTCAGTCAGTACAGATTTCGGCAGACAAAAATGTGATGAGCAAGACTGGGCATGCTCAGAGAAGGAAAAACACACGAAAAGTTAACCAGCACATGACATCACTTCTGCAGTTGGTTGTTGTTGGCCGACAAAATTCGTGTGCAGTCTAGAGCACATTTCAACCAACACAACAACACTGGACAAAAATGAAAGCTGACCGCTGGCTGTAAACAAAATGATACCAGAAAGTGTGTGGTATGCTCACCATTAGACCTCCCAGCATCCACCCACTTCTAATGATGTGCATACATGCAGTGCTCTTTTTTTTTTTTTTTCATGGACTGAAGGAAAAAAAAGGAACATAGCAGATTCCTCCATTCGCATCGATCAATGTGGATGAAGAAATCTCTGCCAAGAAAAGTGTTAAAAAAAAAAACATGGCGAAGCATGGGGGGGAGATCCACACTCTGTGTCCACCCCATCCTCTATGCTTCGCCATATATGCTCTTTTTTTAACTGCGATGGTGAAATCACCTCCCACAGTGCTACAATCATTGACAACATATATTGTGAGAGCAAACACTGTTGCTGTCAGAATAAACAAATCAGTGCTGCAGCTGATGGACGTACCTGACAAGCAAACAATGGTTAACAATAAAACATGACTTTATAACAGTATACAGTATTATAAAGTACGGTAAAAGTAGAAAAGTAGAGTAAGAACTGAAAATTTAATTAGGAAAACAACTGTTATGGCTTTATTTTTTATTTATTTTTTTACACTTTTTTTTATGTAACTGTTATGTAGTCAGGTTGAAAAAAAGACACAAGTCCATCTGGCTCAACCAATAAAAAACAAAAACAGTAAAAAAAACCCAATCATACAATCCCATATACACAATCCTATACCCGCAGTTGATCCAGAGGAAGGCGAAAAACCCCAGCAAAGCATGATCCAATTTGCTACAGCAGGGGAAAAAATTCCTTCCTGATCCCCCGAGAGGCAATCGGATATTCCCTGGATCAACTTTACATATAAATATTAGTACCCATTTATATTATGTACACCTAGGAAAGAAACCAGGACTTTTTTAAAGCAATTTAGTGAGCTAGCCAGAACCACCTCCTGGGGGGAATCTATTCTACATTTTCACAGCTCTTACAGTAAAGAACTCTTTCCGTATTTGGAGACTATATCTGTTTTCCTTTAGACGTAAAGAGTGCCCCCCTTGTCCTCTGTCCCCCTCTCTCTCTCCTCCCTCTCTCTCTCTACTCCCTCTCTCTCTCTCTCCCCCCCCTCTCTCTCTCTCCCCTCCCCCCTCTCTCCTCCTCCCCGCTCTGTCCCTCTCTCCTCCCCCCTCTGTCCCCCTCTCCTCCCCCTCCCCCCCCTCCCTCTCTCTCCTCCCCCTCTCTTCCCCCCCACTCCCCCCCCCTCTCTCTCTCTCCTCCCCTCTCTCTCTCTCCTCCCCCTCTCTCTCTCTCCTCCCCCCTCTCTTTCTCTCTCTCACCCCCCCTCTCTTCTCTCCTCCCCCCTCTCTTCTCTCCTCCCCCCTCTCTCTCTCCTCCCCCCTCTCTCTCTCCTCTCCCTCTCTCTCTCCTCCCCCTCTCTCTCTCCCCCCCCTCTCTCTCTCCCCCCCCCTCTCTCTCTCCCCCCCCTCTCTCTCTCTCCCCCCTTTCTCTCCTCTCCCTCTCCTCTCTCTCTCTCTATTCCTCCCCCTCTCCTCTCTCTCTCTATTCCTCCCCCTCTCCTCTCTCTCTATTCCTCCCCCCTCTCCTCTCTCTAACTCTATTCCTCCCCCTCTCCTCTCTCTCTATTCCTCCCCCCTCTCCTCTCTCTAACTCTATTCCTCCCCCTCTCCTCTCTCTATCTCTATTCCTCCCCCTCTCCTCTCTCTTTCTATTCCCCCCCCCCCTTTCTCTGTGTCTCCCCTTGTCCCTCTTCCTTTTATCGCTCTTCTCCCCTCACATGCTCTTTGTACTTGATCCTCCATGGTCCCAGGGCTCAAATTAAGTTCTGTGCGAAAAATGTTGTATCACTGCAATATATATTTTTTTTTTGTCCTGGTTCTGGTCTTGCACTTAAATCGACAACCATCGTCAAGAATTGTTCCTACTAACATTTCATCCAGTGTTTCATGATTCAATTAGTTGTATATGGAGTTAGTGGCGCAAGTCTTTTGCTCCCCCTTTTTACGGATAGTTCTTATAGAAATTGCACACATCTCCCAATGCATTTGTTTTTTGTTGCTCCTCTTCCATCTCAATGTTTATGACGACACTGGGGCTGTACACAGGTGACTTCTGAGAAGCATCCTCTTGCCTTTTGCTTGTAGGTGATGCTGGATTTGGTTCCTCAGTCATGCAGGCAATTAACGCTTTGATCAGGGAATACATGATCAAAATGAGTAGAACTGTTCCCAGGATTACAGTTAGCGGAATCCAACCTCTCCGCAAGACACAGAAAAAAAACAGCCACATTAGGCAGAAGATTGGAGCTGCCATGGACAATCTCACTGCGGCTTCATGTACACTTCTGTCTTGTTTGGTTGGAAGATGCACATAATAGAGGTTGTTTGTGTCTATAAAATGCTTTACTAACATGTAAAGTAAACCACAGGGTACCACCAAGGGGGAAATGTTACTGTATGCCATTACAACTGTGATGACGCACAGTATCCTGGCATACATCTCTCCATATGAAAAATCCTTAGCCTGAGTCTGCATTTTGCGTAGCCTGTCTGGGGTGGATTTTGCAGAAGCCATGCGTGCGATATACCATAGGAATTCTGGAATTCGCACCAAGTCCATTGCATTGGCAATAAAAGTGGCAATGATCACATAATGGATAACAACGGCTCCTCGGCTAGGCCAAAATAGACATTCCAGTCTAATGGCGGCATTAGGATCTTGTATTCCTGCCGCCAGCCACTGGAAGAATGCATGTACGCTGTTGAGGCCCAGTGATGGTGATATGAGAACTATAAATAAAAGGTAGAAGAACATTTTGTACATCATCGCTTTGTTCTGCTCCGATTTAAACCAATGTGCCTCATATGGAGTGGAAAAATAAACCATGGCCCGAAGTATTACAGAAAATATCCACAGCGGCAAAGCTGGGAAATGTTTGAGAACCCTATTAAACAAATAGAATGGTTTTGTTATTTGCCACGTGTTCAGATTAGAGACAATCATTTCTGGAGTTGTCAGGTATAATAGCAGGGCAAAAAGTAATCCGTTAATACACCAGAATCGGGCCCACCACTTCCAGCCACAAACAGACATGTTTCTCCATAATATATCTTCTGGGTAGTGTGCATGAGAGACATACCAGCAGGAGATTTTTAGTTGGTCACTTACACTTGATTTGGGTCTTCTGTGACATAAAATGGCACTAAAGTCTGCGAGAATCAAGTTGGCCATTGATTTCTTAGAAAATGTCACATAGGCCGATCCAGTATGTGACTGGCAGGTGACTTTTAGTTCTTTTTTATATTCCCCCCCGCACAGATGAATTCTCTCCACTTTACAGGAAGGATAGGCTTCATTGAAGTGCTTCATGATTGTTTCCTCATCTGCATTATGTGGTAGTCCATGTATAAAAACAGTGTATTTTACTTCATCCTCATCCTGATAGTGTATGGTGGAGGAGTGTTTTCTTATGAAGCCTATCATACAAGCCGATAGAATGACCCCAATTATAAAATGGGGCCACAAGAATTCATCTTGATCACGTATATTTGACATTGTTGTCGTTATAAAAAGTACTTTTCCCGTGGAT
This sequence comes from Pelophylax lessonae, assembly GCF_965119305.1. Lineage (NCBI taxonomy): Eukaryota > Metazoa > Chordata > Amphibia > Anura > Ranidae > Pelophylax > Pelophylax lessonae. Next base: position 88,551,092 of record NC_138773.1, on the reverse strand, counting down.
GCAGTCCCCGTCGTGTTGAGCGGTATCAGCACACATGGCGAGATGATACTTGCAACAACGAGAAAGTAAATCAGGTGTCTTTGAAAAGACAAATAATGTTGGGCGTCTTGACCACATCGCTTATAGATGTCGCTATTTTGCAACTGGAAGACAGCCGGGATCCATGAGTAAAAGCGCTTGTCTTCATGAGGTTCCTTGTTGACACTATAGGGCATTTGATATGTGCCGTTCAGAGAGCTGTCAGCATCATACACCCAGGCCACATAGCCGAAGTTCCACACCTTTCGGATCCATAAGAAAGCCAGCAGTAATAAAATGAAAATGGTGACTGATAGCATTGCCACAGCAACAATTCCTGGAAATCCCATATTATCCAGCTGCGAGCTGGTTATACGGTTAAAAGAACATTGCATAATGTTCTCCCTCACCCACTTGGGGTTATCAACAAAGCGATTAAAATAATCCTGAAGCAGCATGATTACTGTTTCTTGTCGTATTCAGAAGTAAACTGATCAAACACAGCTGAAAGCTAAGCTACAACTGCTCCCTGTAACTGCCAGAGGTAACTGACCATCGTCTGCTGGAAGCTCAGCTTTATATTTGTCAGTTGGGTCCTCCCTCAGACTAGAGCAACCAATCAGCTTCTAGCTTTTCAATAGGCTAGAATGTGATTGGTTACTCTGTACTCAGCTGATATTGTCTGTTCTATTTTTAGTAACTCCTTGTTTATCTTTAAGTGGAACTAAACCACCAATTCATTTTTTTTTAAAGTAAGCTTTAAATTGTTAATAAATCTTTAAACATACTATTTTCTGTAGCTGTTAAATTTACAAACACCATTCAAGGCATGTCTCTAGTGATATATGTGCTGATTTTCCCAGTTCTTAATGGGCTGCTTTCTTAGTTTGTAATTGTAAAGAGTAATATTTGAGGGCTAATGTAATATTAAATCTTTCAATGTTTGTTCCTACAATATGACCTTTTACTGATAACCAGAGCATTACTTCAAGTGGGGTAGATACTATACAGGGAGTACCCAGGTCAAGCGGATTGATAGAGGCAGCGCGCTAGACAATGGTTGCGCTAAATTATTCAACTTTTTGAGCTTTTCCATTAACTTGTATTTATTTTTATTATTATTATTTTTTTTTTTTTTTTCGTTAGGATTAGGAGTTGGGGTTAGGATTAGGGTTATATATTATTTATTTCTTGTTAGGTTGTTATTAATACTACTACTAATACTACTACTACTAATAACAATAATAAATACACATAAATGAAAATAATCATAATTAAAGATGTACATTCAGTAAATGAGTACTAAGTAATAATACGTAAATAAATAACCCCCAATTTAAACCTCTAACCCTTAAAAAAAATAAAAAATAATAGCAAAACACACTAACACAAAATAAAAAAATACATTATTATTATTATTATTTTTATTATAGTAAGTTTTTTTTCAATGGGTTAGGTGTTTATGTATAATTTTTTTACAATAGTTTTTTTTATAATTTTTTTAAGGTTAGGAGTTATTTATTAATTTATTTTATTATTTATAATTTTTGTTATTTCCGTATTTATTTTACAATTATTTATATATATATATATATATATATATATATATATCTATATATATATATATATATATATATATATATATATATATCTATCTATATATATAGATATATATATTTATATATATTTTTTTTTTTTTTACATTTTTTCATTTAAGCAGAAAATCACGCACATACGCTTGTCAAAACACGCAATTGCACACAAAAACGCAGAACTTTTTGAGCTTCAGGTGAATTGGAGTGGAGATCAGAACCGTTTCCATAGAGAGTAATCGTTTTTTTTCTCCTCCAGTATTTTGAAGCTTCAAGCTTCAAAACGCAGAGATGTGAATGGGGCCTTAGTTAAGGTAAGAAGAAGATGGTAATTACAGCAGAACTAAAGGCAAAACTTTTACATTTCTCTTTCGTTCATTGACTGACACAGCTCTTCATCTTGAACGTATGGTTATACTGCCGCCTACAGGAGTATGCAGAGAAAAAGCTTGAACATGCCTATGGGGCAGTCCCTTGGGGTATACTCCCACTTCCTGCTATAGGTATTTAATTTTTTTTTTTCTGCCTGGTGAGGAGGAAGGCCCTAGTTCCTTGCTGGGATCTCTGGTCCTGGCATTTTTTTTTCTTTTTACATGGATTTTGTTTTTCTTTTTATTATTTTGTTCCTGTGAGAGGACAATCAAGTGCTGGACTAGGCGACAAACTGAATAATGTAGATCCTTCAGGTTCCCCCAGTCTGGCCAGCGAGCGCATGCAGAGCGCATCTCTGCGCTAGGTCGGCTGCGACCTAGCCCCCCTAGATAGGGGCTGGCCTGCTAGTGAAACGTCTCACGAGGGAGCATACGAACTGGCTTTGGCTTGAGTCGCAACGTTTCATTCTGGTGGACAGCAGCCACATTACGATGGAACGGTGTTTTGTCCAGAAAGATTCTTTCCTTCCAACCTGCACTTATCCCCAGATCGCTTAAAGGATCTCTATGGGGCGGTGCAAGATTTGTTACTTCAAGGTGATTGTTCTGGCTCCAAAGTTGGAACGTTTTCTTACTCAAACCTGTTTACAGGTCCTAGGAAAGAGGTCAAGGTGCGCCCAATACTGATCCTCAAGGCACAAAACTGCTATGTGTGGTCACAGAAGTTCCACAGTGGAGTCAGTGCGCACGGTGGTGGCGTCCCTACATCAGCATATAGTGTTATTCCTGCGATCAAAAATTCGGGTCTATATAATGCAGCAGGCACACTACTCTCTCATAAGTGTAAAGTAGGAAAAAAACAAAAAAAAGTGTCGTGCAAAACAAATGGGGAAAATAAATGATGAACAATATTAATAAATCCAAAAAATGTGTGCAATAAATGCAATGCAAGGTGCAATAGTGCTTAATACAGCAAATGTGGATCAATGAAAAACATAAAGATATTAAACAATATTCACAATGATGAGAATAAGGTGCGAATCGTGCACGTATGAATAGTAACAGATATGACAATAAATCATGCACACCAAAATAAGTGAATAAAAATGTAAAACAATAATATTAAAAAGTGCTGTGTGTGCAGAAGTGAACACAATTAGATATAGCTGTATAAAACCAAGTGAGTAAATGGCGACTGTGACTAAGCAGATATAAACAACTATCGCTTATTAAAGTGCTGATGGCGTTTTCCCGTGGTATAAAAAATATTGCACTCTCCAGAGGTGCACTCTATCAAGTCCGCTGTGAGTGATCCAATGATATCCTTTGCAGTGAATAGTGCCTTCACCTCTCCACCCTATGTGACTGGGTACTCAACTCCGCTCCTGCGACCTAGCGGCTAAGCATAGGTCTAAAAGCGCGATATGCCCCTCAAGGGCCACCTTTCCTGGAGCCAGAGAGTATGCGTCAGCCCCTCAGTAAAGCGTCACTCTTCAGATAACACCCCTCATGGAAATCGCTAGTTGTAACATGAAAGGAAGGGGGACTCGAATAGTGCTTATACCTCTTTACATTTATTAAATCTTAAAAAACATGTAGACAGGTACTCGCATTTAAAAGGTGCTTACAGTGCAACAAACTAGAAATGATCTTTCTAATCAGCGTGTACGATGGTAACCAAGGCAGAAGTGGAAGATTTGTAAAAGCTGCTCCTGTACTTCTTGGATACAGCAGAGAACCGTCCGGGCCCCTCCCCTACGCGTGGTGACACCGGGTCACGTGTCTTCCTCAAAGGGCAATATGATTGGACAGTTCTGCTAAACTTCCTTATAAACCATAGGTAACTATAGCAACAGAAGCCGACTCCTTATTAGTCACGCTGCGTGCAGAGGACTGCATCAGTGCGCTGGATGCCGACACTCCCCCTATCCAATCATTGGAGAAAGTGGCTCTGATAGTTTATACTAGTTGCTATGTTACCACAGAGCAGAGACGCGCTATATGGAGAGGCGGGCACTCCCCCCTACAAAGCCGACATTCTCCCTATCCGGTCATTGGAGAAAATGGCTTGCTCTGTTTGTTTATACCAGTTGCTATGTAACCAGAGAGCAGAGGTGCGCTGTATGGAGAGGCGGACATTCTGACATTCTGACTGCTGATGCCAGAACATCAAGATTATAGAACTTTGAAAAGGTGTGCACAGACGACCAAGTCGCAGCCTTGCACACCTGGGCCACCGAAGCTTGATGCCGGAAGGCTCAGGACGCACTCACCGCTCTGGTGGAGTGCGCCTTGACAGGGAAGGGCGGTGCACATTCCTTAATCCAATAGGCCTGTACAATCGTCTGTCTGATCCATTTTGAAATGGTCGCCGCAGACGCAGCCATACCCTTCCGAGGTGCCTAGGGAAGGACAAAAAGAGAATCCGACTTCCGAAAGGATTCAGTGGACGACAGGTAAACCCTGATCGCCCTGACAACATCCAAGGAATACAAAGCAAACTCCTTAGGATGTTTGGGATTCACACAGAGCGAAGGCAAAACAATGTCCTCATTAAGGTGAAAGTCAGAAACCACCTTTGGAAGGAAAGACTGGTTTGGTCGCAAGACCACCTTATCCTTATGAACCACCAGGTAAATGGAGCGGCAGGACAAAGAGGCCAACTCCGACACTCTGCAAGCAGAAGTGATCGCCACTAGAAAGGCAACCTTCTTAGACAGCAGAGGCAAATAAATTTCCCTGATGTTTTCAAAAGGAGAACGTTGAAGTTCAAGTCCCATGGAGGTAGAGGCGCCCTCCGAGGAGGGGCCAAATGACGCACACCTTGAATAAAGGTGCGAATCAACGAGTTAGACGCCACGGAGCGCTGAAAAAGGACGGCCAGTGCAGATAACTGGCCCTTAATCGTGGTCAACGCAAGGCGCTGGTCCACACCAGTTTGTAGGAATTCCAACACCCTCGCCACCGAATAGGAATGAGGAGGGAAGCCCCTGGCTTCACACCAGGCAGAATAAGCCTTCCAGGTGCGGTAATAAACCTTACCAGACGAGGCCTTCCTTGCTTTGAGCAAGGTAGGAATGACCTCTGAGGAGAGACCCCTGTCTCTCAGGACCTGGCTTTCAACACCTGGGCCACCGAAGCCTGATGCCGGAAGGCCCAGGACGCACTCACCGCTCTGGTAGAGTGTGTCTTTACAGGGAAGGGCGGTGCCCGTTCCTTAATCGAATAGGCCTGTACAATCGTCTGTCTGATCTATTTTGAAATGGTCGCCGCAGACTCAGCCATACCCTTCCGGGGTCCCTCGGGAAGGATAAAAAGAGAATCCGACTTCCGAAAGGATTCAGTGGATGACAGGTAAACCCTGATCGCCCTGACAACATCCAAGGAATGCAAAGCAAACTCCTTAGGATGTTTGGGATTCGCACAGAGCGAAGGCAAAACAATGTCCTCATAAAGGTGAAAGTCAGAAACCATCTTTGGAAGGAAAGACTGGTTTGGTCGCAAGACCACCTTATCCCTATGAACCACCAGGTAAGGGGAGCGGCAGGACAAAACCGCCAACTCTGACACTCTGCGGGCAGAAGTGATCACCACTAGAAAGGCAAACTTCTTAGACAGCAAAGGCAAAGAAATTTCCCTGATGTTTTCAAAAGGAGAACGTTGTAGAACAGAAAGAACCAAGTTCAAGTCCCAAGGAGGTAGAGGCGCCCTCCGAGGAGGGGCCAAATGACGCACACCTTGAATAAAGGTGCGAATCAATGAGTTAGACGCCACGGGGCACTGAAAAAGGACGGCCAGTGCAGATAACTGGCCCTTAATCGTGGTCAACGCATGGCGCTGGTCCACACCAGTTTTTAGGAAGGCCAACACCCTTGCCACCGAGTAGGAACGAGGAGGGAAGCCCTTGGCTTCACACCAGGCAAAATAAGCCTTCCAGGTACGGTAATAAACCTTACCAGACGAGGCCTTCCGTGCTTTGAGCAAGGTAGGAATGACCTCTGGGGAGAGACCCCTGTGTCTCAGGACTTGCCTTTCAACAGCCATGCCGTTAAAGCCAGCGACTGTATAGCAGGATGGAAGATCGGTCCCTGAGACAGAAGATCGTCCCGTAACGGGAGCCGCCATGGAGGCTCGACGACTAGTTGAATGATGTCCGCGTACCAAGACCGGCGCGGCCAGTCCGGTGCCACCAGATTCACCAACGTTGGTTCCGAGACCAACCTGCGAAGGAACCTGGACAACAACTGAATCGGAGGAAAGGCACCACCAGCGCATCCGAGGAGTCTGCCAGAGGATCGCGCGTTCTTGCCACGAACCTTCCCACCTTGTTGTTTAACCGGGACGCGAACAGATCCACATCCGGGGATCCCCATTTCGCACACAGCATTTGAAACACCTCCGGGTGTAGGGACCATTTTCCCTGGTCCAGGGTCTGGCGGCTCAGATAATCGGCTTGCCAGTTCTCCACACCTGGAATGTGAACTGCCGAGATCGCCGGGACATGAGTCTCGGCCCAAGACAGAATGCTGGTCACTTCCTGGGCCGCCCGGGCACTCCTGGTGCCCCCTTGGTGGTTGATGTAAGCCACCGCAGTGACATTGTCCATCTGTACCCGTACAGGGCGGCCCTGAAGACGATCTGACCAATGGAGCAGGCACAGCCTGATCGCTCTCAATTCCAAGATGTTGATCGGAAGAGAGGACTCCTCCACCGATCAAGTGCCCTGGGCAGACAGGTTGCCCAGGACGCCACCCCAGCCCGACAGACTGGCATCCGTTGTAATAACTGTCCACAGCAACGGCCAGAAGGATTTCCCATCCGCTACGGCCGGAGACTGGAGACACCACAGAAGATCCAATCTGGTCTGGCGACTCAGAGACACCCTCAGGTCCAAGGACTGAGGAAGCCTGTCCCATCTGGCCAGTATCTCCGCTTGGAGAGACCGCGTGTGAAGCTGGGCAAACGGTATCGCCTCGAAGGCAGACACCATCAATCCCAGGGACCACATACAGGTCCTGAGTGACGAATATTCGTTGTCCCTGAGGGACCTGATCTCATTCTGCAGGGTCCGGAGCTTGTCCTCCGGCAGAAACACCTTCGCTTGGGCGGAGTCCAGGACCATTCCCAAGTATGGGAGACGAACCGAAGGAGACAAGGTCGACTTCTGAACGTTGATGGTCCATCCGAACTCCTGGAGTGTCTGAACCGTAGTGGACAGATCGCTCATCAGACTCTGACTGTTACTCGATCTTAACAGGAGACCGTCCAGCTATCCCAAGACCGCAATGCCCTGTGCCCGCAACAGGCCCAGAACAGGAGCCAGCACTTTGGTAAAGACCCGTGGAGCCGAAGCGAGACCGAAAGGTAACGCCACAAACTGATAGTGTTCCTCTGCGATAGCGAAGCGGAGGTACCTCTGATGACCCTCGAATATGGGGATGTGTAAATACGCATCCTTCAGATCGATGGAGGCCAGGAAATCTCTCGGACTCAAATAGGCCACCACCGAGCGGAGCGATTCCATGCAGAACTTTTGAACGCGCATGAAGTGGTTCAGAGCTTTTGAGTCCAGAATCGGACACACCTTGCCCTCCTTTCTGGGCACAGTGAACAGATTCGAATAAAACCCCCGAAATCTGTCTCGATGTGAGGGAAAGAATCTGTCCGCCGGCCGCGAATAGAATTTGATCTTGTAACCTCATCAAATGATTTCCTGAACCCACCTGTCTGGATACGGAGCAGCCAAGGTTGAAGGAAACTGCGCAGACGTCCCCCCACCCCTAAAAAGGGTGAGGGCGCCCCTTCAGGTGGTGGCGGACTGGGCCGCCGCACCAGCCTGGGCGGCTTTTGGTTTTCCCACCCAGGGCTTTCTCTGGCCACCCTGGCCCTTGAAGGGTTTCCCCTTGCCCTGCGCCTTGAAGGCACGAAAGGACCCCTGGTTCTGTTTAAAGGATGGGCCCCGCTTACCGCGGAAGAATTTACCCTTAGGATTCTGGGGCAACAGAGTACCTTTGCCCCCAGTGACAGCCTTAACTAGCTCATCCAGGGATTCCCCAAAAAGGCAAGACCCCGCATATGGGATGTCGCACACTGTCTTCCTAGAAGTCTGGTCAGCCGACCAACTTTTCAGCCAAATCAGGCGACGGTTAAGCACCGCGACACTGGATAGACGCGCAGCTAACGGGGCTTCATTTAAGGCCGCATCGCACAAGTACATGACCCCTTGATAAATCTGGTCCACCATCTCCAGAGTAGTAGGGGGAGCAGAATCAGCCACGAGGGTGCGTCTGAGCACCTTGGTCCCAGCCTTTCGGCTTAAGCCACCATTACAGAGGCGAAAATAGGTTTCAGCATGGAACCCACCACCATGTAAGCACGGCGGGCAAGTGATTCCAGCCTCCTATCCATAGGATCCCTAAACACCGGAGAATCCTCGGTGGGTACCAAAGTGGCCTTGTTTAACCTGGCCACTGTGCGATCCACAGTAGGGGCCACACACCAGCGCAAATCCATAGGAGATGCAAAGGGATAAAGAAGTTGAAACTTTTTGGGTACCACAAAAGTGCGCTTTAGAGTCAGAGCAGAGGATTCAGAGGACCCTGAACCATCCACCAAGGCTGGCCCTTTAAGCGCACCGCGATCCCCCTGTAACGCTCATGCGTTTTTTGTTAGTGAATGGATTTGCAGCTGCAGAATTATTATTACACTCAGTAGTCATGTTGAGAATGTGTTGAACAACATATCCAACTCTCAGGACTTCATCACTGTGTACAGCCTGTTATGCAAATATACATACACTCAATATGATGTTCCTGGAGTGATAGAATGTATATGATAGAATAGAGGTGAGAGACAGGCAATAGAATGGTGAGCACTTAGTAGTAGTATTCAGGAGAGTGGTAGGTGATGATAGTATGCAGATAGGTTTTAGCAATCATGTATAGTAACAGGTGGTAGGGGACAGCAGATGAAGTATGCAAGAGAGAGTAACCTAGTGCAATGATAGGTGATGGTAGTCCCAAGAGTTAGCAATCTATGCAGATGATAGAAATAGCTTAGATAGTAATAGTCCCTTTAGTATGCAGTTATGCAGAAAGTTAGGTTGAGGAAGGAATCCCCTGCGGGGTACTTATCACTAGATGGGTTAGTAGTAGCAAGGTCCAAGAGTAATGGAGTAATCCGGTAACGAGATACTGGATCGGTAGCGAGGTTCCGGTCTTGTTCAGGCAAGGGGAATAGCTTGAAGCTCCGGCAGCATTGGACAAGACAAGGCAACATGCGGTTTGAACGAGCAATGAGTGAGAGAAAGCCGGCGATTGAAATAGCCGCTCATAGCGGCGCCCGGCGATGACGTCATTGCCCTTAAAGGTGTATGCGTTCCATTTGGATAGCAAGATGGGACGCAATATTAAGAGAGAAATGTGGAAATAAGGGTACCAGAGGTACCAGAACATTACAGTACCCCCCCCCCTTAAGGCCGGCTCCGGAAGGCCTCTAGAACTGGTTTTTCCGGGTATTTCGAGTGGAAATTGCGAATCAGTCTAGGGGCATGTATATCGGAGGTATCCAGCCAGGTGTTGTCTTGGGGCCCATAGTTCTTCCATCGTACTAGATATTGGAGTCTTCTTCTATGGATACGAGAATCCAGAATCTCCTTTATCTCAAATTCTTCTCCGCCTTCAACTTGTACAGGAGGTGGAGGTGAGATGGTAGGCCTTATTCCTTGGTTAGGAACATGGGGCTTTAGTAGAGACACATGGAAGATGGGATGTATCTTGAGGTCTGTTGGTAATGTGAGTTGTACTGCAGCTTTTCCAATAAGCTTCTTTATTGGGAAAGGTCCCAGGAATAAAGGTCCAAGTTTTTTACTAGGGATCTTTAATCTCAAATTTTTTGTAGAAAGCCAAACAAGATCCCCAATGGCATATTGGGGAGAGGGTTTTCTACGAAGGTCGTAGTACCTCTTTTGTTGGCTATGGGCATGTGAGATGGTGGTGTTGAGTAAACCCAGGGAATCCTTTATTTGGGTAAGATAATCAGAGGCCACTGGATTACTTGATTGCAAGATACGTGGTGGAAGAAGTGTGGGATGAAACCCATAGTTTAAGTAGAATGGACTTTGTTTAGTAGTGCTGTGGGTCGCGTTGTTATAGGCGAATTCCGCCAGCGGGAGGAGGTCCACCCAATCGTCCTGTAGATATGAAGTATAGCAACGTAGATATTGCTCAATGCACTGGTTGACTCTTTCTGTCTGTCCGTTGGTCTGAGGGTGGTAAGGAGAAGTAAGTTTTCGCTCTATTCGTAGAATCTGACATAGAGCTTGCCAAAACTTTGAGATAAACTGTGAACCACGCTCAGACAGAAGTGTTTTTGGAATACCATGTAACTTAAAGACATGTTTCACAAGTAATTCCGCTGTTTGCTTGGATGAAGGTAGTCTTCGGATAGGAATGAAATGTGCCATCTTGGTCAGATGGTCCACTGACACTAAAATGGTGTTGAATCCTTTGGAAGGTGGTAGTTCTACTATAAAGTCTAAGGACACCACTTCCCATGGAACCTGGGGTATTGGTAAACTACAAAGTAGACCCGATGGTTTTGTAGTGTCAATTTTGGACCTTGCACAGATGTCACAAGATGAAACAAACTTTTGTACGGTCGTCTTCATGTCAGGCCACCAAAATTGCCTAGTAAGTAAATTGAATGTTTTAGTCATACCCATATGTCCTGCCATAGGTACATCATGCGACAATTCCAAGATCTTGGTTCGCATAGTAGGGGGTATGTATAGTTTATCGTTGTAATAGAGGAAGCCTTCTGCATCAGCATTTAGTTGTGGTGGAGGTGAATCCAGTCCTATGCTGTGCAAAATCTCTTCCTTCAGGGAACGGACAACACCGACAATACGTTCATAGGGTATTATAGGAACTGAGGGAACCTCGGCGTAGCTATCTTCGGTTAATCGTGAAAGCGCATCCGCTTTTTTATTTTTGTCTGCAGGTGTATAGGTCACTAGAAAATTAAATCTCAAAAAGAATAATGACCATCGTACCTGCCGGTGGGAAAGAGTTCTATTAGTCTGAAGGTATTGAAGGTTTTTGTGATCTGTGTATATAAGGATTGGCAATCGAGTACCCTCAAGTAGATGTCGCCAATTCTCTAATGCCAGTTTTATGGTTAGTAACTCTTTTTCACCCACTGGGTAATTCACCTCGGGGCTGCTTAGTGACTTTGAGAAGAAAGCAACTGGGTGAAGTGGTGAAGTGTTTGTTGGTCGTTGTGAGAGAACTGCTCCTACTGCCATATTTGACGCATCTACCTCCAAAATATATTGAAGGGATGGGTCTGGATGGCGTAGTATGGGAGCAGAAGTAAAGCTTGATTTCAACAAGCAGAAAGCTCCATTTGCTTCTTCTGACCATTTGAATTGTTTTTTTGTACTTGTGAGTTGTGTGAGAGGTCTCACAATAGCAGAGAAGTTCTTGATGAACTTTCTATAGTAGTTAGAGAATCCGAGGAATCTTTGTAATGCTTTGCGAGTTGTTTGCACAGGCCAATCTAGAATACAGGATATTTTGCTCATGTCCATTTTTGGATATAATGTATCCTAGGAATAGTACTTCCTCTTTATGAAATAAACATTTTTTTAATTTAACATATAAATTATGTGCAAGTAGTCTTGACAACACGAGTCTTACATGTTTTATGTGTTCAGATAAGGAATGAGAATAAATAAGTATATCGTCCAGATATACTACAACACAAACATCAAGCAAGTCTCTGAATATGTCATTTATAAATCGTTGGAAGGCTGCGGGAGCATTAGACAACCCAAATGGCATCACGATGTACTCAAACAGTCCGTATCTGGTTCTGAATGCTGTCTTCCATTCATCCCCGTCACGGATTGGAATTAAGTTGTATGCCCCTTTTAGGTCCAATTTCGAAAAGTAGGAAGCTCCGCGCACCTGTTCTATAAGTTCAGGAATAAGAGGTAAAGGATAACGATCCTTTATTGTAATGGTATTTAATTGTCTGAAATCAATAATAGGCCTGAGACTTGAATCTTTATTGCGGACAAAGAAGAGTCCTGCAGCAGTGGAGGAAGTAGAAGGTCTGATGAATCCTTTCGCCAAATTTTCATCCAAGTATTCCTTGAGATGAGAGAGTTCATCCTGTGAAAGAGGATAAACGTGACCGAAAGGCAATTTGCTATTAGGGAGTAGATCGATAAAACAATCATAGTCCCTATGGGGAGGCAACACTTGAGCGTTTTTCTCAAGGAAGACTTCCGACAAATCCTGATAACATATTGGTATAATCTCATCCGACACCACAGACAGGATCCTTCCATGTGATGAGAGATTACACGTGGTTTCGCAGTAGTGAGAAGAGAAGGTTAGAGTTCTTGTTTTCCAATCGATGATTGGTTGGTGTATGTGTAACCAGGGAAGTCCCAAAATAATGGGAAAATGTGGTGAGGTCAGTACATCAAAAGTGGTGGTCTCCACATGAGACCCGTCAGCAGTGACAAGGAGTGCCTGTGTCTGATTAGTGATGGGACCAGAGGATAACGGAATACCGTTAATGAAACTAACAAAGACAGGTTTAAGTTTTGAAATAATAGGTATTTTATTTAAGGTAACAAAACAAGTATCAATGTAGTTCCCACAAGATCCTGTGTCGACCATAGCCTTGGTGGTATTCCTAGTTTGGTCCCACTGTAGTGTCAAATGAATAAAAAGATAAGGATTAGAAAATGAAGTTGTTAGTCCCCCTAGCAAGACATTTGAACACTCACCCTCTTTTTTGCGGACAAGGGGACAGCCGTTTATCAAATGATCCGGGGATGCGCAGTACATGCAGAGATGTTCGGTTTTCCTCCTGGCATGTTCGGAAAAGGTCAAAGGTGGGCGTATCATTCCTACCTCCATAGGAGTAGGGTCAACAGGTGACATCCGAGAAGGACTGGACAATGGCAATCCCATCTTCTCAGCCTTTCTTTCTCGCAGTCGTCTGTCAATATTGATACTGGTCTGTATCAGGCCATCCAAGGGGTCAGGTAAATCCGCTCGGGCGAGCTCGTCTTTAACGGCTTCTGATAGGCCGAGTCTGAACTGCGTTCGCAAGGATGTGTCATTCCACCCTGAATCAAGGGACCATCTTTTGAAATCTGCCACGAAGTCCTCAACAGGTCTCCTTCCTTGTTTTAAAGCCCTCAATTGGGTATCAGCAGTACTCTGCCTATTGGGGTCTTCATATAAACTAGCGAGTTGCGCTAGGAATAAAGGATAGGAGTTAAGAAGTGGGTCATCTTTCTCAAAGAGAGAGTCTGCCCAGGCCCGGGGATCACCCGTCAGATAGGAAATAGTGGTACAGACTTTGATTTGGTCAGTGGGGTAGGTATGAGGTTTCAACAAGAATAGCAATCGACATGCGTTTTTAAATTCACGAAATTTACTCCGATCACCAGTAAACACTAGAGGAGGGTTTATCTTAGGCTCACGGGGCTGAGCAGCAGAGAGCTGCGCAAGACGGCCAACCTGCTGTCTTAAAGCCTGATTTTCGTTTTTTACCTCTGTAAGAGCAAGTATCAATGCATCTACTTGTTGTTTTAATTGCATTACTTGAGTGGGTAATTCTGCTGAATCCATATTTTTTCGGGCTCGTTCAATCTGTAACGCTCATGCGTTTTTTGTTAGTGAATGGATTTGCAGCTGCAGAATTATTATTACACTCAGTAGTCATGTAGAGAATGTGTTGAACAACATATCCAACTCTCAGGACTTCATCACTGTGTACAGCCTGTTATGCAAATATACATACACTCAATATGATGTTCCTGGAGTGATAGAATGTATATGATAGAATAGAGGTGAGAGACAGGCAATAGAATGGTGAGCACTTAGTAGTAGTATTCAGGAGAGTGGTAGGTGATGATAGTATGCAGATAGGTTTTAGCAATCATGTATAGTAACAGGTGGTAGGGGACAGCAGATGAAGTATGCAAGAGAGAGTAACCTAGTGCAATGATAGGTGATGGTAGTCCCAAGAGCTAGCAATCTATGCAGATGATAGAAATAGCTTAGATAGTAATAGTCCCTTTAGTATGCAGTAGTAGATAGTGAAAGTTAGGTTGAGGAAGGAATCCCCTGCGGGGTACTTATCACTAGATGGGTTAGTAGTAGCAAGGTCCAAGAGTAATGGAGTAATCCGGTAACGAGATACTAGATCGGTAGCGAGGTTCCGGTCTTGTTCAGGCAAGGGGAATAGCTTGAAGCTCCGGCAGCATTGGACAAGACAAGGCAACATGCGGTTTGAACGAGCAATGAGTGAGAGAAAGCCGGCGATTGAAATAGCCGCTCATAGCGGCACCCGGCGATGACGTCATTGCCTTTAAAGGTGTATGCGTTCCATTTGAATAGCAAGATGGGACGCAATATTAAGAGAGAAATGTGGAAATAAGGGTACCAGAGGTACCAGAACATTACACCCCCGCAGTACACCGCTATGAGGGACAATGCAAAACGACCCCCAAGCAGGAATAATCTGACAGCCAGAGGTATTCCCACAAAAAAGACAGCAAGACAGACCCCACAAGTGTTACGTACACGCCTGCCGATCTCCTCTGTGCAGAAAGAGGAAGTGATGTCACCGCAATAGGCTGAACTAGGATTTTAGACCAAGGAAAAATGGTTGCCCATAGAAAGTAATGGGAGGCTTCGGGAACATGGCCGCCGACATGTGCTCAGCAAAAAAACACATTGCCACACACAAGATGGCTCCGCAAGTCGCCGAAACACACTACACACACTGCTGTATAAGCGCCCACAGTGAAGCCAGCATGCTGCCCACGCCTAAAATGGCGGACAGGCATTTTTTTAACCCCGCAGCGGTCGCTGCACGTGTCTGCATCTCCAACAACACCATAAAGTGACATAGGAGAGGGACCCCCACAAACCCACATAGCGTACCCGCTGTGAGAGAGCCCCCGCAGGGACCGGGATCAGGGAGCCCAAAAAACGCACAGACATGAGGTGATAACACAGACACACAGGAATGCCAGCCCCAGACAGAGGCCCCACACAGAGTGTACTTACCGTACCCGATGGCGTGGGGTGCCTCTCATTGACGGGAAACCTCCCACCCTCAGATGGCGGGGGTGCCGTCAGCCAAAATGCAGGACGCTAGCAGTGCACGGAGAACCGTGGATGAGGAGTCCAGGCGAGGTAGCCACCTCGCAGGCTGCATCCCTGAGGACAGGGATGGGTCATTTGCGAAGCCAGGGTGAACACATAGCCTGCTAAACGCTCGATGGCGGGCTGGGATTCCAGAAGGCCCTCTGTCCTGGAACACCAGGACGACCAGTGCGACTCCCAGCTCCGCTACGCCATCATCATCTTGAAGAAGGGACTAACTAATGCTGATAAAATAAACAGCTAGTAATGCAAAGAAAAAACTAATTTTTCCGAAATAAAATCATAAGAACAGAAGAAAGGCTGGGACTGTAGCCCCAGCACAGGGAGAGCCTATCTCACTCCTAACTAGGCAGAAGACAAACTGAGTTGGGATGGCTGATAGCAGGGGGGGTATTGGACCAGTGGGACAGCCCCCATAGGTGTGTCTATGTAAATTACTTTGTTTTTAACAAGTCTTATGCCTAGCTTGCTCCTATGGATAAGAGGTCAATACCCATTGGTGAAGACTGTATGAGTGGGCGGCGACTGTCAGACGACGTAAGAGAAATAATCTTTTTATATTTTTTTTTAGGGTAACAAACGCTTTAAAAGTCAACAGCTACACTTTTTGTGCTACCTTCAGAGCGCATACGCCAATGATGTCATCGGTTACATTGCACTCTGAAAATCTCCTAAACTATGCAAGTTTAGGAGATATTCACAATACCTACAAAGGTAAGCCTTACTATAGGCTTGCCTGTACAGTGGATATAAAAAGTCTACACACCCCTGTTAAAATGTCAGGTTTCTGTGATGTAAAATAAATGAGACAAAGAAAAATAATTTCCGAACTTTTTCCCCCCCTAATGTGACCTGTAAACTGTACAACTCAATTGCAAAACAAACTGAAATCTTTTAAGGGGAGGGGGGGGTAAAACTAAAATAATGTGGTTTTATAAGTGTGCACACCCTCCTATAAGGGGGGGATGTAGCGGTGTTCAGAATTAAGCAATCACATTCAAACACGTCAGGTGTACTGCCATCATTTAAAGTGGCACTACTTAACGACAAATAAAGTTCATCTGTTCTAGTAGGTCTTTCCTGGTATTTACTTAGTTGAATCCTACAAAAAAAAACCAAGGTCTGCAGAGAGCTTCCAAAGCATCAGAGGGATCTCAATGATAAAAGGTATCAGTCAGGAGAAGGGTACAAAAGAATTTCCAAGGCATTAGATATACCATGGAATTAACCGGTTCTGGACTGCTCACCTCATATATACTGTGGCAGGCTGGCCCTCCTGCGCGAACCGAAGTAGGGCTACGTTGGTCGTGTGCTGGCAGCTGGGATTGGGGTGGGGGCGTTACCGCCCCCACTCGGCAGCGGGGACTCCGATGCACGGGGCAGGCATCTCTGATTGCCGTCTGACACCCGCGATTGCTCCCCGCTAAGAGAGAACGGTCAGCTGTTGTAAACACAGCTGAGCGTTCTTCTCTCTATATAGGATTACAGGTCTCTATGGTCATTCCATAAGCCCTGCACCCATATAGTTAGAAACATTCCCCCTAGGCTCACATCTAAACCACTGATCACCCACAGTGATGTTTAGCTCTGATTACTGTAGTAATATCACTGGTCCCCCCAGAAGTGTCAAAAATGTCAGTTAGGGGTCAAATCTGTCAGCCACAATGTCGCAGTCCCGCCAAAAAAAAAAAAAAAAATTGCAGATCGCCGCCATTACTAGTAAAAAAAAAAAAAGGACAAACAATAAAAGTAACATAAATCTTTCCTGTAGTTAGTAGAAGTGATAACTTTTGTGTAAACCAATCAAAATAGACAGCAGAATGTGAAAAAAAAAAAAAAAAATTATATATATATATATATAATTTCTTTTTTTTCAGAATTGTCGCTATTTTTTTGTTTATAGCGCAAAAAAAGAAAATTGCAGAGGTGATCAAATACCACCAAAAGAAAGCTCTATTTGTGGGGAAAAAAGGCAATTGTCCCTTAAAGTAACGCAGTGCTGAATCGCAAAATATGGCCTGGTCATTAAGGGGGAAAATCTTCCGGTCCAGAAGTGGTTAAAACAGTCATTTAAGTGGCACAACAGTGACATTACAAAGAACTGGACGTCCCTCTAAAATTGATGAAAAGAAGAGAAGAAAACTGGTCAGGGAACATTAAAGAAGCTGCAGGAAGATATGGCAAGTACTGGCTATGTGGTACATGTGACGATAATCTCCGTATTCTACAAATCTCTGGGCTATGGAATGGCGAGACGGAAGAAAAACATCCAAGCCCGGCTAAATTTTGCAAAAACACATCTGAAGTCTCCAAAAAGAATGTGGGAAAATGTGTTATGGTCTGATGAAACCAAGATTGAACTTTTTAGCCATAATTCCAAAAAGAAATGTTTGGTGCAAAAACATCATTGCACATTACCAAAAGAACACCATACCTACAGTGAAGCATGGTGGTGGCAGCATCATGCTTTGGGGCTTTTTTTCTTCAGCTGGAACAGGAGCCTTAGTCAAGGTAACAGAGTGTACAATCACTTTAAATGTTCCTTTGTTGAACCCCTTATTAACCCCTCCGTTTACTCTAATCAGCACCAACTTTGTATTCTGCTTCTCCATTCAATCAATGTTAATTTTCCTGGTGATTTTTTTTTCTACTTTGTTAACTAATAATTACAATTTTTTCAGTTTTGTTTGCTTTGTTCATCAATATTTGTATACCTTTTACATAAATAGTTACACATATCACAAAAAAAAGAGCAAAATTGAAAAAACCCACTTTTTTCATTTGTAAATAATTTTCCAATGCTTCGTACCAAAATCACAATTTTAGTGTTGTTTTAACCATGACAAATTACTGAATAAAATGCACACTTTTTTATATGCATTAACACCTTTTATGTTTAAACTAACACTGCTCATAAAGGAAAAAAATAGATTTTTGTCTTACCATAAAATCTTTTTCTCTGATGTTTATTGGCGGACAGAGCTCCTTATCTTCTTGACCCTTGGGGTTTATGCTGTCCCCTACAGGAGTAGGACACTAGGCGGAAAAAAGTTGACTTACACCTATAGGGCAGTCCAAGGGGGTATACTCCCACTTCCTGCTATAGGTCTTCAGTTTTGTAACAAGTAGTGTCAGAAGAACATATAACCCAACTCAATAGAGGGGTGGGTGCTGTGTCCGTCAATGAACATCAGAGAAGAGGATTTTACAGTAAGACAAAAATCCAGTTAACTCTTTCGTTCATTGAGGAAAACAGTTCCATATCTTCTTGACCCTTGGGATGTCCCCAAAGCAGTGTCAACATGGGGGGGGGGGGGGAGAACACAGCAATAACACACTTTCCAAAAGGCTAAACATAGCCAACCAGGTAAAACAGGAGCTCAACCAGGAACAACTGGAGCTCACCTGACAAAAAATGCACTCTCAAAGATGACTAATCCTCTCCAACAGCGGCCTGCAAAACCTTGCGGCCAAAGGCAACATCCGCAGATGCCAACACATCCACCCTATAAAATTTTGTAAAAGTGTGCACGGACGACCAGGTGGTCGCCTTGCAAACCTGCGCCACTGATGCCTGATGATGAAAGGCCCAAGAGGCACTAAGCGCCCTCGTAGAATGCACCTTAACAGAGAAAGGAGGATCCTGACCCTTAATGGAGTAGGCCGGCACCACCGTCTGCCTGATCCAACTGGAAATGGTCGCAGCAGATGCGGCCAGCCCGTTATGGGGTCCATCTGTAAGGACAAATAGAGAATCCGATTTTTGGAACGACTCCGTTGCCGCCAGATACACCCTGATAGCCCGAACTGCATCCAAAGAATGGAAGGCAATTTCTTTAGGGTGCTTAGGCTTAGGACACAAGGAAGGCAACACAAGGTCTTCATTTAAATGGAAACCAGAGACAACCTTAGGAAGGAATGACTGACAGGGACGAAGTACCACTTTGTTTCTATGAACCACCAGGTAAGGTGAACGACAAGACAACGCAGCCAACTCTGACACCCTGCGCGCAGAAGTAATAGCCACCAAAAGGCTAACTTCTGCAACAAAGTAAGCAGAGGAAGCACACAAATATTTTCAAAAGGCGGTTTCTGAAGAACTGACAGCACCAAATTAAGGTCCCACAGAGGTAACGGAGACGTCACCGGGGGGAGCCAGATGATGGACCATCCGAGCAAAGGTGTGAACCAAGGAATTTGTGGCCAACGGGCGCTGAAAGAAAATCGCTAGGGCCGAAATCAGGCCTTTGATGGCACCCAAGGCCAAAACACTGATCTATACCTACAAACCCCCCCCCCCCCCCCTCCGAGACTCACACCACGCAATGTACGCCTTCCAGACTCTATGATAAATCTTCCTAGAAGTAGATTTTCTAGCTTTTAAAAGTGTAGGAATCATTGATTCAGACACCCCTATATCCCTCAGCATCTGGCTTTCAATAGCCAAGCCGTTAAAGCCAGCAACTGTAAAGCAGGATAGAAGATTGGCTCTTGAGCTAAAAGATCTTCTCTGAGAGGGAGTCTCCAAGGGACATCAGCGATCAGCCTACTAGGATGCCACTAGGATGACTGGAATCCCTTCTGCCTTCATACTTCACAGGAGTCTCGGCAGAAGAGTTATCAGAAGAAATGCATATACCAGACGATATTAGCCTGAAGGGGCCACTAGAGCGTCTGTGGAGTTGGACAAAAATCCAGAGACCTTGCTATGAACCTCTGCACCTTCCTGTTGAGACGAGAGGCCAACAGGTCCACATCGGAAGCCCCCCACCGGAGACACGGCTGATGAAATACCTCTGGGTGGAGAGACCATTCTCCCTGATCCAACATCTGCCGACTAAGGTAGTCCGCCTGCCAGTTTTCCACCCCTGGAATATGCACAGCAGAGACGGCTGGAACAAAGCATTTTGCCCACCTTAGAATGCTGGATACTTCCCGGGCCGCTAGGGCACTTTTGGTGCCCCCTTGATGATTGATATATGAACACGACCATGGTATTGTCCGATTAAATCCTTACCAGCCGCCCCTGCAGACGATCTGTCCATTGGGTCAGGCAAAGCCTGATCGCCTAAATTTCAGGTGAAGGATGCAGGTAAGGATGCTTTTTGCTTGTCCTATTTTGGAGGGCCATATCTACCTTAGACACTAATGACTGCAGGACCATAGTCAAAGCAGACAAAGCGGACTGGGACCCGGAGGGCCCTGCAGCCTCTGAGAGGCGGTCAGGAGGTGACACGTGCTCCAGGGACTCTATGGGTTAACCTGGGGACCACCAACAAAAAAATTTGAAAATTGCTGTAAAGCCCCCACCATCTCTGCACCAGCGGCAACACAAGTCCAGCGGACCAAGTACCGCTATAGAAGAAGGAAGAAGCCATTTAGCACCCACAAGGTCTCACCAACCCCTACTCAGGTACAGGGACTGAGTGCCAGGCTGCACACTGTGCAGCGATCAGAAGGAAAGAAAAAGTTCAGGAACTGACACTAGAGGCCCACCACCAATTCACTGCTCCATAGGCTTCAAAAACATGGCCGCTGTGTGATAGCAATGAGAAACTACAAGAAAACTGCCGCCGAGCTACACAAACATGGCCTCCGATAGATAGAACAGCCATCCACGGCAAAATGGCGGGCCCATGTGGCTCCCGGGACCCCCCAGAGGACCCCAGCTACATTTGGACAGCAAGGGGGAGCTACGTTTTGCGCAGCCGACGCCCCCCCCCTCCCTGGGCCCCCAGCACCCACTTGACGTAGTGAAGGGGAGCATTATGTGGGAAGGAAGGGCGCTCGGGGGTCCGATCAACCCAGGGAGGGGCCCACGACCACCACGAAAAACCACCAAAAAAAGGCGGGGGGGGGGGTGGGTGGTTGTTTCGACACTACTCACGACACCATGGGACCAGGTGGGCATCACTACAGGCAGACCACCGCACCATCTTAGAATAGGGGTGAAACTCAGGTCGTGACCAGGGCTTTGCGACCTCGCGAGGTGTTTACTCCCGGTCAGCCCCAGTCCAGTGGAGCTATGTTGCGGCTGAACTAGCGCAGAGCTGAGGTCAGGTCGCGCTCGCTAGCCGGACTGGGGAGACCATAAGGATCTAGAATCTCCAGTCCGTCGCCCAGTCCAGCAGTTGATTGTAGTTCTCACAGGAACAGAAAATAATAAAATAGGAAAATGTGTAAAAAGCGTCTTGGATGTTAGCTTTGGACAAAATTAAGGACCATTCACATATAAGATCAATTTACATATAAGTGGGGTCAATAAAAAAATGCTGCTGGTTACCTGTAGCTAAACTACATAAAAAATATATAAAACAAGCGCAAATTCTATTTAGACCCAACTCAGGATAAAATAATTCTTTAGATGGACTAATTTGATCAGACTGTAATAATTTTAAAGTGCCAGTGTATCTATATTAGATGCGGAGATAAATAATAGAACCTAGAGACCACAACTCCAAGCTAGTTAACCTAGTTTGGTAAAATGTATAAAAATTGACAAAAATGTAAAAAGAGTCCTGCACGCTGGAAATTGTGTGATAAGGTTTAAAAAACGTGTATTTATAGTGCAAATGAATAATGTAAATCTGAATTCATATGGTAATAAACTTTCAATGGCATATATTATGAAAATAATATGTAATGGAGCGATTGTATTATTTAAAGTCTATTGTGCAAATGTAGCAAAATTGTAACTAAAAGTTAGAAAAATGTGCGGACAGCAAACAGCTAGCAGGACACCGGGGCTGGAGACGAGAATCCTAGTGTCAGGTTGACACATTGTCATGGGAGTGTAACTATTTATTTAAATAAACTTTGTTCTTTTGTAACGGAATTACGATATGTTGGATTTGTTTCTTCCCTCCTCCCTAACATAATCTCCCTATCTCTGGGAGCACTATCCCTGGTGGAGATATAATCAAGCAAGATTGCTACCAGATAGAGTCCTGTGGAGGTATTATACAACCAAAAGTGGAGTCTATCAAAAGTGAGATTGCTGGGTGTTTCCAGCTAAAGTCCATTAAGGTCCGGTTCACACTTATGCGAGTGCGGGAAGGCTGCGAATCCGCAGCCTGTTCCCGCATCGCTCACGCACCCCCGGCAGTTCACACTGCCATATGCGATACGCTGGGGGTGTCAATGTAATCTTAACGACACCCCCAGTTTGATCGCATATCGCAGTGCGACCGTGCAGTTCGCACAGGATCGGATCGCACAAGTGTGAACCGCTGTGCGATCCGATCCTGATGCGGCTTCCAAAAAGGGTCCCTGTGCGTGTTTGCTGCGGCTGCGGTGCGAATTTAGCCATACAAAGTGTATGGCTAAACTCGCACCTCACAGCCGATCGCATGTAATGAAGGAGCAGTGCACTCCGACATTACATGCGAACCCGGCACTCGCACAAGTGTGAACCGGGGCTTAGAGAGAAAGCCTGCACAGATGGTGGGATCTGCACGTGTGGACACAAAAAGCACTTTATAATTTATTGGCCCTTTTTGCACATTTCCACAAAAAATTTGCTTGAAGAATTAAATGGACTGTTTATGGGACTAGATTGATTTCTTTACAAACGATTTAATTTTTCATATATATTTTTGCATTATATATTTCGATAGTGGGTCTGTTTTAAGTTTTGTTGCACACATTGGTACAAGGTTATAGTAACACCAATATCCTTGTTTTATAAATTATTTCATAGATGTTTGCACTATAGTCACTTTATACTTATTTTGTCACACAACCGCCATCTAGTGGTCAGTTTATTTAACTAAGCTCATTTTTTGAATTTTTAGTTACAATTTTGCTACATTTGCACAATAGACTTTAATACAATTTTCATAATATATGCCATTGAAAGTTTATTACCATATGAATTTAGATTTACAGTATTAATTTGCACTATAAATACACGTTTTTTTACACCTTATCACATCATTTCCAGCGTGCAGGACTGTTTTTACATTTTTGTCAATTTTTATACATTTTACCAAACTAGGTTAACTAGCTGGGAGTTGTGGTCTCTAGGTTCTATTATTTATCTCCGCATCTAATATAGACGCACTGGCACTTTAAAATTATTACAGTCTGATCAAATTATTCCATCTAAAGAATTATTTTAGCCTGAGTTGGGTCTAAATAGAATTTGCGCTAGTTTTATATATTTTTTTAGAAAAGAATAAAAGCAGCAAAGAATTCCATTTAAAAAGGAAAAAATGCTAGAACCAGAGATGCCAGCAAGGAACTAGGTCCTCACTCCTGACTAGGCAGAAAAAAAAAAAATGAAGACCTATAGCAGCAAGTGGGAGTATACCCCCTGGGACTGCCCTATAGGCGTAATTTAAATTTTTTCCGCCTAGTGTTCTACTACTGTAGAGGGCAGCATAAACCCCAGTGGTCAAGAAGATATGGAGCTATGTCAGTCAATGAACGAACGAGAAAATGCCTTTTGTTTAGTTTTATTACAGTTGTCTAAGGATTGTGAAGAAAAAAAAAAAAAAAACAGAATTTTTGTAAAATCTTACCGTAAAATTTCTTTCTCTGAGTCCTCTGACAGTCGCCGCCCCTCATATAGTCTTCACCAATTGGTATTGACCTCTTATCCACAGGAGTAAGCTAGGCAGAAGATTTTGTTAAAAACACACCTACAGGGGGCTGTCCCTCTGGTCCAATAAACCCGGCTAGCCTCATTCCCAATTCAGTTTGGTAGCAAGCAGTAGATAGTCCATATAGATAGAACCCCAAAAGAGGGGTGGGGGCGGCGACTGTCAGAGGACTCAGAGAAAGGAATTTTACGGTAAGATTTTACAAAAATTCAGTTTTCTCTTACGTCCTCTGACAGTCGCCGCCCCTCATATAGTCTTCACCAATGGGATGTCCCAAAGCAGTGTAGACATGAGGGGTGGGAAACGCAACCGTCTCAAGGTAACGAAACACCCAAGGTCAGATAAAAGATCCGTATCTGAACCAAAAAGGTAACCCACTGGGTAACAGGAAAGCTCAACAGGAGCGAACACCCCAGGAAGGTAAAATAACCAAGGGGGAAAAAACCCCCACAGGAGGGGACAGGCTAAAAACACCATGTCTCCCCCAAGGTATTGCCGCACCCAGAACTTTGCGGCCAAAGGAGGCATCTGCCGATGCCGAAACATTAAGTTTGTAAACTTTGTAAAGGTGTGCAGGGACGACCATGTCGCCGCTTTGCACATCCGGGACACCGACGCCTGATGGCGAAAGGCCCAAAACACACCCTCCGCTCAGAAAAGTGCCCCGTGACAGGGAAGGGCAGAACCCGATCCCCAGGTGAATAAGCCTGTACAATCGTCCATCGGAACCAGACAGGAATGGTTGCCACAGACGCAGCCATACCCTTTCCAAGGCCCTCAGGAAGGACAAAAAAGAGAATCCGACTTTCTGAAGGATTCCGTAGACGACAGGTAACCCTGATAGCCCTGACAACATCCAAGGAATGCAAGGCAAAACTCCGTAGGATGCGTAGGATTCGCACACAGCGAAAGCAAAACAATGTCCTCATGGAGATGGACACCAGACACCACCTTCGGAGAGAAGGATTGCTGAGGTCGCAAGACCACCTTATCCCTATGAACCACCAGGTAGGGGAAGCGGCAAGATAGGACCGCCAACTCCGACACACTGCAAGCAGATGTGATCGTCACCAGAAAGGCAACTTTCTGTGACAGTGCAAGCAGAGGAATCTCCCAGATGTTCTCAAAGGGAAGACGTTGCAAAATGGACAGAACCAAATTCAAGTCCCAAGGGATTAAGGGCGCTCACCGAGGGGGGCCAAATGACGCACCCCTTAATAAAGGTGCGGATCAAGGAACTTGACGCCAAAGGGCGCTGGAAAGAATGGCCAGCGCAGAAAACTGACCCTCAGCAGTGGACAGTGCAAGACTTAGGTCCACACTGGATTGCAGGAAGGCTAACAACCTTGCCACCGAAAAGTAGTGAGGATGGAAACCCTGCGATTTGCACCAGGAGAAGCAAGCCTTCCAGGTACGATAAGAAATCTTACCGGACGAGGCCTCCCTAGCTCTAAGCAAGGTAGGAGTGATCTCAGACGAGAGACCCCGATCTCTCAAGATCTGACATTTAACAGCCACGCCGACAAGGCCAGCGATTGTAAAGGAGGATGGAAGAACAGCCCCTGAGACAACAGGTCGCCTCGTAAGGGGAGCCGCCAGGGAGGCTCAACAACCATTTGCATGACATCCGCGAATCAAGACCGGCGCGGCCAATCTGGGCCCCCAGGATCACCAACCTCGGTTCCGAGACCAATCTGCTTAGGAACCGTGACAACAACTGGATCAGGTGGAAGGCATAAATCAGGCGAAACTGATTCCAAGGCACCACCAGCGCATCCGAGGCAGCTGCCAGAGGATCGCGCGCACTTGCCACGAGCCTTCCCACCTGGTTGTTTAGCGGAGGCGCGCCATCGCGCACACAGGATCTGAAACACCTCCGGGTGCAAGGCCATTCCATACCCGGAAAGTCAACTGCCGGAAAGAGGCCCACGTCTCGGCCCAAGGCAAAATCTCGGCCACTTCCTTGGCCGCCCGGGCACTTCTGGTGCCCCTTTGGTGAGTGATGTACGCCACCGCAGTGGTGTTGTCCGCCTGCACCCACACAGGGTGGACCTGAAGACGATCCCACCAATGGAGCAAACAGAGTCTGATCGTGCTCAGTTCCAAGGCATGTATCGGTAGGAAGAAAGACTTCCCTTCCATCAGAGCCGGAGACCGGAGCCACCACAAAAAGATGCGCTCTGACCTGGTGACTCAAAGATATCCTCCTGTCCAAGGACTGAGGATATTCAATAAAAATAAAAATTCAGCGCTTAAAATCAAATGGATGGGTAAGCAGCTGTACACCAGGATAGGTCAAACCTACCAAAACCTATAATATGCAGTAAAAGAAAATAAATTGCAGCGCTATAAAATTACAAATAGTGCATAAAATCATTCACATTAAAATGTATAAAATGCACAATAAAAAGAATGTGGATCATAAATCATAAAGTCCTTAAAAGCTGATTTCCAAAGTGAAAAGCAGGAATAATTAAAACGACACTGCAAACGTGACTCCTCCACCACAGATAATACAGCCTCTCACCTCCTGTATTCGACCACTAGGGGTCACAACACTTTGTATCAGTATGGAGACAGCCAGAAGATCTGTATATCCAGGATCCAACAGGTTCTCAGAAACTCATGTATGGCAATCCGGAAAAGATAAATAAAACAATCTAATGCTCTCCGCTTAATTAAAGCGGAGTTCCGCCCAAAAATGGAACTTCCGCTTTAAGTATTCTAACCCCCTGACATGCCACATTTGGCATGTCATTTTTTTTGGGGGGGGTAGCAGGTACCTAGTTTGGACAGGTACCCGCTCCCACTTCCACTCGGAGCGCCGCGGTGCCCTGAACGGAAGTTCTCCTCTCCCCCTCCCTCCCTGCAATCTTCAGGGACATGTGAGAAGTCCCCGAAGATTGCCGGCCAATCAAGACGCGCAGTGCGACTCGTGCATGCGCAGTGGGTACCCGGCTGTGAAGCCGCAAACTGTCACAGCCGGGTGCCCACAGCAGTGATGCCGGCGCCGAGGGAGAGGATTGAAGCTTCGGGCGGCCGCATCGCTGGACAGGTGAGTGAAATGGCTGGAACTCCGCTTTAAGGACATTTATTAAAGTAAAAAATAAAGCATCACACTCACAAGCAAGGCACTGTCACAGTGCCAGATGAAGGCGAAAGTGCAGACATGTGTTCCAGGATCTCAGAGAGTTGCGGGTGACGTCAGACTCCTTTCCCCCTATGCAGCATTACGTCAATAGGCATGACTTCCTCAGCAGGGGTAAGGAGGGAGAACACACCCGCTCATTATAAAGGCATCTCATAGCAACCAGAAGGCAGGTCATTACAAAGCAGGAAGTGAAGGGGAATGGAAAAAACAAAAACAAAACCTATTAGGTGGAACGCACGCCGTCAACCCGGAAGTCGAGCCTGGAACGCAAACCGCTCTCCAAGCTACAGACAGATACCGGTGGACAGCTAGCAGTTTTTTTATCCATGTTTTGCTATTTACCTCAATAAATAATACTTTTAACGGTACTGCACCATCCGGAGCCTCTTTTTTCTTCTCCCTAATCCAAATTGGAGGACCTCGGGGACCCGATCCATTTACCTTGGAGAATCCCGGTCTAGGGGGACCAGAGCCCAGCAGTCACCTTTTCCCTGACCTCGATGGTCATAAAGCACTACTGGTCTCTTTGTCGTATGACATTTGAGACCCACCATATCTGGTGAGTTTACATCCTATTTCTCCCTCGAAAGTCACCTTTGTGATTGGATTTCCTGGAACATTGGAGGATCCAGCACCAAGCACTGGCACTTTTCCTGGCACTTTTTTTGGACTATTTATCACACAGTCACTTTTGAACTATTTTGGACTTCACTTGGCACTATTACCACACTTATTTATTTACTTTGTAATTTATTTATTTATACTGTCATACTGTGCATTTAAGGGCATATATTTTAGCCTTTTATGTTTTTAGATTGGTATTTTATCCCTATTTGCATTTTACTAGCAAGCGCTATATTATCCCTTTTAGCTTAGGGTTTTTTTTTTACTCATATAGAGAGATGGAAATACAGTATATAGAGAGATGGAAAAACAGTTTATAGAGAAAGATATAGAGAGAGGGAGATACAGAATATAAAGAGAGGAAGATACAGCATATAGAGAAAGGGAGATACAGTATATAGAGGGAAATACAGTATATAGAGAGGGAGATATAGTATATAGGAAGGGAGATATAGTATATAGAGAAAGGGAGATACAGTATAGAGAGGGAGATATAGTATATAGGAAGGGAGATACAGTATATATAGAGAGGGAGATATAGTATATAGGAAGGGAGATACAGTATATATAGAGAGGGAGATATAGTATATAGGAAGGGAGATACAGTATATATAGAGAGGGAGATATAGTATATAGGAAGGGAGATACAGTATATAGAGAAAGGGAGATACAGTATATAGAGGGAAATACAGTATATAGAGAGGGAGATATAGTATATAGGAAGGGAGATACAGTATATATAGAGAGGGAGATATAGTATATAGGAAGGGAGATACAGTATATAGAGAAAGGGAGATACAGTATATAGAGGGAAATACAGTATATAGAGAGGGAGATATAGTATATAGGAAGGGAGATACAGTATATATATATAGAGAGGGAGATATAGTATATAGGAAGGGAGATACAGTATATATATAGAGAGGGAGATATAGTATATAGGAAGGGAGATACAGTATATATAGAGAGGGAGATATAGTATATAGAAAGGGAGATACAGTATATAGAGGGAAATACAGTATATATAGAGAGGAAGATACAGTATAGAGGGAGTTTTTTCCCTATCTTTTCTTCTGAACATTTGGTAGTCCTATCCCAACCATAGGTGTGCGCAGCATATTGCATTAGGGTGTGCACCCCAAAGCTCAAACACATACTGTATGCGTGTGTATATATACTGACAGTGTCAGTAGAGCACTAGATGGTGTCATAGGGGCAGAGATTGGTGTCAGTAGGGCAGTGGACGGTGTCAGTAATTTTTAATTGAATATTTTTAGAAATTTTTTTTTTTTTATTTTTATATATATTTTTTTTTTTTTTAGAAAAAAGAAAAAAAAGGAGAAATTGTTTTTTATTTGGTGAAATATCAGGGGTCCAAAAAGGGAGAATATGCGCCACATGGGGTGATTAGGGTGTGCCCAGGCACACCCTGTGCGCACACGCCTATGATCCCAACAAATTCTAAGAATTATCAATTTATTTTTTTTATCTCATGGAGTAAATGTGAGAAATAACATGTATATCATACATGAATTCCATAAACACATACCCCATACACTGCATATATCATGTGTGAAAAAATAGTTTACATTTGCCAATAAAAAAAAAAATATGTCCTCGGATTTCACATTAAATCTGGTCACCTTACGTATGTTTACAGTCAGATATGATTCTCCAACACACGCTGACTATCCCCGGGCACTAAGGGTTATTCTGTATCTCCCCAGCTGCTGTGGAACCACATGCCCCAGCATTCTCTGTCTACACACATGGGAACTGGAGCTCTACAAAGGTTAGAGCGCCCCAGCGATCCTGTACACCGCAAACCAGAGCCGATCACGTGACTGACCCTCGCCGCTTTCCCGCCACGTGACGTCAGGGAAGCCCTGTGAGTGAATGGAACGCAAAGGGGGGCGGGTTGGTTTTGTCTTTTGGGTGACGTCGCCCGTGACGCACAGTTCCCGGAAGTGGAGTGCACTCGGTGGAGGTGGCTGTTGTTGTGGTGGTGAGGAGTCTCAGGTGCGCCCCCCTGACACCTCAAGTCTCTGTACCCCGCAGTACGGCCCCTGTGGCATTGCAGGTAAGCGCTGTACGGCGAGGTGAGGGAGGGAGGGAGGTGTGGGCACACTGAATGTCATGGAAGCCGGTGTGTGTGAGGCCAGTGCCGTGGGCTGGAACAGAGCAGGCCTCAGCGGTGTGTGGAGGCCTCATAGTACAACCTGCTGAGCCAGGGCTGCTTCACCTAAGGGGGAACTGCAAGTGTCAGCGTGTGCTGGACTGAGGGGTGAAGGCTGGGATTTGTAGTTGCACAGCTGTGATGAAATGACTGAGCTCCTGGTTAGGGGTTGTGTGTCAGCTGGTCCTGGTAGTAGATTAATGAGGATATGTGCTTGGTGATGGAGAACAGTCATGATTGGAGTAATAGGCCTCATGTGTATATAAAGGATTCTGGAGGGGAGGAAAAAGCAGCGTTAAAAGGCGCCCAAAGCCATGTTTTCAAATGCGCTTAGACGTATCGAGCATCTAAACGTTCATTCCATTGGCTGAAATATGACTTATTTTGGCCATTAGAATGAATTAATGAATGCTGTAGTGCTAATTGCAGCTGGTGTTTAGGCACATGGGGGTACGGAGATTTATTTTTGCGAAATGCGCAGGCACTGCTTTTTTTTTTTTCTGCCTCTGAATGCCTGTGTGTGGAAGGATACATAAGGGGGTGTTTAAAGAGGTTGTAAACCTTCTCTTGGAAGTTGTACCTATAGGTAAGCCTTTAATAAAGCCTACCTATAAGTACTGTAAATATCTCCTAAACTTGCACTGAGATATTTACTTTTAATGCAGCCAATTACATCATCGGCGCATGCGCTGTTTAGGAACGGCCACCCCTGCCGTTCCTTCAGAGCCCTGTGCCGTGAATATCGGCTCCTGCGCGCATGCACAGGAGTGCTGTAATCGCGCCTCAGGCCAATCAGATGACCGGAGGACGCGAAGCAGGACGATGCATACTAGCTCATTATGCCTTTTGTCTTACATGTTTTTATTTATTCTCATTTTTTTTTTGTGCAGGGTTTACTTCCTCTTTATGCTCCATGTACACGGGACGCTGGAAATGGCCGTTTAGGAGCAGTTGGGCGGTTTTTTTTTTTTTTTGAAGCCCCTGAACCCATCTACATTTTATCTTATCTGTCCATGTACACCAGGTCGTTTGCGGGCAGTTGCGTTCAGGGACTTTTTTTTAGAACGCAATTATTTGCGTTCGAACGTGTGTTTCCCGGCGTTTCAAACGCGACCGAACGCGATGACCTGCGTTTGGCGTTCGCGTTTTTGCATTTTAAAGGGGAATAATTTTTTTGACCTCTAGGAATGGTTCTAAACGCAAACGCCCGCTAAACGCGGGTACAAACGCGACCGAACGGACGTTTCAAACGTCCTAAAAATTCCATCATTCAAAGGGACTTTTAACAATGTCCCGTGTACATGGACCCTTAAAGGCAAAAAAAAAAAGTCAAAGGGTCTGCTGGTCAGCTCCTGATCCGAGCTCTCAGGCAATGGCTGAAAGCGGCCAACTTGAGTGTTCTGACAGGGAGAGTCCCCCTGTCAGAGCACAAACGAACTGGATCTCCCTCTCTCTAGATACTGTGTCTGCCTCGCTCTAGATACTGTATCTCTACAGCTGCACAATTCTGGATAAAATGAGAATCAAAATTTTTTTGCTTAGAAATAAAGATCACGATTCTAAACGGAACATCTTTTACATTATAAAAAAAAATTTGGGCTAAATTTACTGATTATTTTTAAAAAAAAAAATCATTAAAGTGTATTTTTTTTACCAAAAAACTGCATTTCAAAGACTTCTGCGACAGTGTGACAAAAGATTGCAACGATCACTATTTTATTCTCTAGTGTCTCTGCTTAAAAAATATTTATAATTAATCATGTTTGGGGGGTCTAAGTCATTTTCTAGCAAGAAATACTGATTTTAAAGCGGAGTAACGGCCTCAGGGGACAAATTTAGATAAAAATACCCCTGGACAGTCAGGGCTAGTGCGTTTCACAATGGATAGCCTCGGAACTGTCCCGGGTCGCACTTACCTGTAAGAAGAAATACTTACCTTGAAAAGTTCTTTTCCAGCACTGCCATATCGGGTGTGGGCAGCTGAAGCCAGCGCGTCCTCTTTTGCGGCCTCTTCGGTGACGTTGGAGTCCCACAGTGCACTGCACCGGCCCCGCTCGTCACTTCCGGTGCAGGCGCGTTATCCCTGCACATGCCCAGAAGCTGTTTAGCAGGGAATGCCGCACCTGCACCGGAAGTGACGAATGGGGCCGGTGCAGGCGCATTGACTCCTGAGAGCGATGCCATTCAGCTCCCAGGAGTCATCGCAAACCGGAAGTGACGAGAAATTGGGAGCATCCATTTCTTTTTCAGGTGGCCCTCAGCAAGCGGATGGCCCAAAATCTATTTTTTTCGATTTTGAGGCTGGAACTCTGCTTTAACATGTAAGCAAAAAGTGTCAGAAAAAGGCTGTGTCTATAAGAGGTTAAACTGCCCTTACTTACAGACAGAAGGTCATTCCTTTGACCTAAAAGAACAAAATGATATATTGTAAAACATTGTGTGTATAGTTATCTAGCAGCCTTAAAGTGGTTGTAAACCCACCTTGAGAACTTTTACCTACAGGTAGGCCTTGAAGAAGGCTTACCTATAGATACTGTAAATATCTCCTAAACTTGCACCGATTAAGGGAATAATTATATTGCATGCAGCCGATGATGTCATCGGCGCATGTGCGGGAGTGATGTCACATGGCTCCCGGCCAGTAACATAGCCAGAGTTCACAGACCTGGAAGCAAGACGGGTGAAGATGGATATGATGCATACTAGCACATAATGCATTCTTTTTGCAGTGGAAAAAGAAACAGGAAGAGTTTACTTCCTTTTTAACAATGTTGATAAACATTTTTTTTGACAGCTGTCAGTGATCAAAGAACAGCTCTGTATGAATTGAGAAAATACCATTTTAAGATCATGAGGGGGGCAAATCGATATTGCAATTTTTTTTTTAACAATTAATCGTGCAGCTCTATGTATCTCCCTTTTTCCATATACTGTATCTTCCTCTCTCTATATATACTTTATTTCCTCCTCTGTAAATACTCTATCTCCCTCTATATACAGTATTTCTATATATTGTATCTGCCACTCTATATTGTATTTCTTTCTATATATATATATATATATATATATATATATATGATTTCCTCTATATACTGTATCCCCCTCTATATGCTGTATTTCCCCCTCTATATATACTGTATTTCCTTCTCTCTCTCTCTCTATCTATATATATATATATATATATATATATATATATATATATATATATATATATATATACACACACACTGGGGAGATCGCTGTCAGGAGCTGTCAGATTTTTATGGTTCAGGCCGCTGGGTTGAACGAAAAAAAACTTCTAGTGTTTACGGGACTAAGGCTGGGTTCACAAAAAATGAATTGGATGCCTTTTACACTGCATTCAGTTCGCATAACATGTGACCGGCATTCAATGGAGCTGGTTCACACATGTCTCGGGACAGCTGCGGTCCAAATTTGAAAAAGGGCCTGTGCGTTTTTGGGTCCAGTTCGCACCTGAACCAGTAAACACAAACGCACGAGACACCAGACTGCAAACCACAGCCGAACCTGTGTGAACCCAGCCTTAAGGGAGCAGTGAGCTCTGATGTCTAGCATTGTTTACTTCTGATCTGCTAATAGAACCAGGATTAAAGTGATTTTGCTTTGTACAATGGTTTTGCACAGAGCAGCCCCATAGCAAGCCACAGGCAGTGATTGACAGTAGCAGGAGCCACCAATGGTTTTAGCTACTACCTCCATGGTCAATAAGGACACAGCCACTGCTGTGGGGTACAGTGTGCTGGATCAGGCTCAGGTAAGTATAAGTCGGCAGCTACAAATACTGTAGCTGCTTAATTTTAATAAAATTACACTTACCTGTCCAGAGATCTGTTATGTAAGCACCCCGAGCCAATTTCTCAATTAGTTTCAGGTGCAGACACCAGCATTATAAGTAAGGGAAACTGGCGGTGAAGCCTTCAGGCTTCACAGCTGGTTTCCTGCTGCACATGGGCGAGTCGCGCTGCTCTTTCTGAATGGTTCCGCTGTCTTGTGGGACCTGTGTGTGTCCCAAGATGCAGTGGGAGAAAAGGAGGATGTAGATCAGCAACCTTACCCAGAAGTGGGAGCGGGTAACTGTCAAAATGTGCTCTGCCGGTACTCCTGACTTCTCTTCTTCTGTGTGTGTCACCTTAGGAATCCACTTCCCGTCGCGGGCTTGATCCTAATCTGTGCTGCCTGAGTCCATAGATGAAAACAGCACAATTCGGCCCTGCCCTCCAACCCCTCATCACAGGTTTGGACTGAGAGCAATGGCAGCCAGTGAGGCAAAGCCTTTGAAATCGAGGAGAAGAGACAGGAGCTACAGATGGGCACAGTGCTGGATAAAGTGATGGCTTGGGTAAGGGGGGAGGGGCATACTGCTACCTAACATTTTTTACAATAAAGCGGTTATAAAGTCTAAAAATGTTTTACCTTTATATATTCTGTGCATTAAGGTAAAAAAATGTTTAGGCATCAGTATCCTCCTGATCCCCCCCCCCCTCCTTTTACTTAGCCAAACTCTCATTCAATCCAGCGCTGTGCACATTTGTAGCCCTTCCCTCCCCTCACTTCTTGATCTTACTGGCTTTGCTGAGGGAGCAGGAGACATTGGCATACATTGTCTTTATCTTTTATTCCTTTGCTTAGGTTGCCATGACTGCACCGCCAGTTTTACTGTTTCAGGGTGGCTACTTTCTCTTGCAGGATCATATAGAGCCACCTGTGCATGCAAAGGTCTATAGTGGTTGTGTGTTTCTATTGATGCACACAATGCAATCTCCATGTCCTAGGATGGCAGGATACTCCCTTCCTGTTTTATCTTGCAGGGTCTTATGGAGCCACCCTTGACTGTGCATTCCTTTTAAAGCTTAACTCTGGGCAGAAAATGTATCACCTGTCAGTATTGGTGCTTTCGTATCTAAAAGCAAACATCTATTAAGTTGGAGCTTAACAATTCTTAGATGTGGTGTGCCCAATCGTTTTCTTTTTAAAGCGGAACTTCACCGAAAAGGGGAAGGTCTGCTTTAAGGACTCGTCTTCTGCTTCTCTTGCACAATTTACACTTTTGAGGAGGGAGGCAGGTACCGGATTTTGACAGGTACCTGCTTCCCACTTCCACGCTGGGCAACCGAAGTTCTCCTTCCTGCCTCCCCCTGCAGTTTTCTGGGACACTGACAGGTCCCAGAAGACTGCATCCACCATTCACAATGTGCAGCGCAACGGGCACCTGGCTGTTAAGCCGCAAGCTGTCACAGCCGGGTGCCCGTAGTGAAGATGCCGGCGCCGCCAAGGGAGGACAGAGGATGAAGATGGCTGGGCTGAGTGCACCATGGGACAGGTGAATGGCTGTTTTTTAAGAATTCAGCAGCTTCACTTTTAGTAGCAGCTTTTTTTTTTTTTTTTTTTTTGACAGGTGGCTGGAACTTTGCTTTATGGTTTTCTTTCCTTTACTTTCATATAGTGATCTGACCAGATAGTCTGCTGTTTATAAACAGAAAAAGCTTTTCTCTAAATGTAGCAGTTAGGCTACATTTACACAGGATGTTTTAAAAAGTCATTTGAACGCTGGATTTTAACAGCTATGTAAAGGACATTTAAAACGTCCGTTGTGTCGTGTTTGCAGCCACGTTTAGCGGGCGTTTGCGCTCAGATCCGTTTTTAGAGGTCAAAAATTCATTCCCCTTTAAACAGTAAAAATGCAAGCGCTAAACGTGTGTGATCGCGTTCGGTCGCGTTTTGCGTTTGAAACACCGGTAAACACACGTTCTGAACATCCTGAACGCAAATAGTTGCTTTCCAAAAAACGACACTGAACTCAACTGCCTGTAAATGACTGTAAACGACTCAGTGTACATGGACAGATAAGATAACATGTAGGTGGGTTCAGGGGCTTCTGAAAAAAACGCCCAACTGCTCCTAAACGGCCATTTACAAGTAGCAGTGTACATGAGGCCTAAGAGTGCTAATGATCAGCTTTTATTTTTGTAAAACCTTTATTCCAAAGAGAAAAAAAAAAATTTCCTGTATATGAGTGCAAAGTATTAGCTGAAGTTTGGCCTCATTTTGATAGTGTATTTAAATCTACTAGTACATCTAACACTCCCCTCCCCCCAGACAACGCTGCAGTCAAAAGGTTCCCCTGTGCTCCTTCATCCAGAGTGTAGGCATTCTAATACTGGATTACTGGCTGAATCACCAGGTAAATATAAGATGAAAACGAGCCTAAATAAAAGAAAACAAATGCAGCCACCACATCTGATTGCTAAGCTGCAATATTTTAATTTCTTGGTTTTGGCTTAATACTACTTTAAAGTATTATGCTTATTGTTTCTTCCCCCGTCGTGTCCTCTCTGAGAAATTCAGGTTGTATTATTTGAGTCAGGGCTTTATGCCCTGTGACATCTGTGTTGTACGACTGGTAGGTGCAATGCTGTGCATCGCCCTGGCCTTCGGTCTTGTCTCCTCCCTGCTTTAGTTCTTTAGTTATTACGTCCCTGCTTGCTGTAGTGGGCAGATTCGGTGGTCTGAGCCACTGGCCAGGAAGGGGCATTCTTTTCCAAGGAATATCATGGTGTCACTGCGGCTTAAAATATTGGATTGCAAGAAAAGTAAGACTTTAAAATAATGGTGTCAGGGTTTTAACATAACTTAAAGGGTAACTCCACTTTTGTGGCAGATAAAGAAAAAACAATATAGTGTATACAATTGTGACACAAATCATATTGTAACTAAATGTTATTAAAAATTACCTTTCCTTTTTAATCTGCAGCTGTTGTCATTTTCTGGAAATGCAATGCAATCTGGCTACCTGGGGCTGTTCTGTACACAGAATGTATACTGACCACACCCCCAGAAACATAATTTCCTGCTTGTGTGATTGGCTCACCGATTTTTTCCCAGAAGTCTGCCTAAGATACAAGTCACATTTCTGGCATCCCCTGCAACAAAAATGTCATTTTTGGTGAGATTCCTCCAATAGGAACACCTCTAAAGGGATGCAGGCCCAGCAGCTTTCCTCATTAGAGCCCTGCAACTGCCACAGTTGAAAGATAATTATGAAACCACTCCTATTTTACCCACTTAGCACAGAGGAACAAACAATGATTTCTTCAGAATAACAAAAGGAAGGAATCTGCAACAAAGTTTGTTAAAATCCTGGTAATGTACAGAGATCACCCAGAGGGGAATGTTTTTTTTTTTTCTCAACAAAAGTGGAGTTACGCTTTAAGCCCCATACAAACGGGCCGAATATTGGGCGGTATTGGCCGGTTTAATAGAAACCGGCTGACATTCGGCCTGTGTGTACGGCAGCTATTCTGACAGAAGCCGGCTGAATGTCCGAATTCTGTCGAAGGGTTATGACTGGAGAAGGTCTGCCTATCGCCAAAGAAAATGTTTGCTGCTTTACAGTAACTATTACAGTATATAGGCAATGTATAATTATTTTGTTTTGTGGTTGTTTTCAGTAATAAAAGTCTTGTTAAAAAAAAAAAAAGAAAAATGCTCTTATATTTTCTAAAAATTTTTTTCCCCACAACAAAGAAAACCTATGAAAAAGGGACTTGTGTCAACCAGAAAAAAGGTGAAGATGTTGCCTGTACAACCAGTTTGATTCTCACATTTATTTAATCTGTGGTAGAAAGATGACAGCAGGAATCTTAATGTTTGCTACAGACATCATCTTTTCTTGAACTTTCTTCTATCATTTATAGGCAGGATATCAAGCTGTATTTGCCAATGTTTCTGTTCACTGCTGTGTTTTTCCTACATGAGTGCGTTGAACACATTTTGGACAGGCGCTGTGGTTCTGATTAAAGTGCCAGGATAGTAAACTGCAGAGGATAGGGTTTCTTAATATACAAGAAATCGGGTCTAGTCAGCGTTAAGCATTCAGTGAGTACCTGAACCCTGCATGATCTCTATGGTTGCTGTTAGCACAAGTCAAATACTGTAGTTAATTCACATTCACCATATAGAATTATCTCTAAAGTGACTCATTGTGAATACTTGCAAGTGCTAATTTACCCTGCAGGAGTTGCTATTTGAATGCCAGTCTGTATGTATACCAAATTGGCATTATCTTGCTTGTTTCTACATACTGTAAGTGCCCACAGATTTAGAGGAACCTATTTGGGATGTGAGAGCTGTCTTTGTTGGCTTAATTTTGAAATTGCAAGAAATCAGCCCTTGCTATCCTTTTTTAAATTTTGGAACAAGCTTGCTCCTATTATGTATGTACTTTGGCAGCTCCCATATCTCTGTATTAACAGTCTCTTTTAAAGAGGTTGTAAACCTCAGAATTTTCTTTTTTTTAAAAAACGAACACCTGAAAGGCAAACACATAATGAGCTAGTATGCATCGCATACTAGCTCATTATGAAATGATTACCTTAGAACGAAGCCCCAAAGTGCCGACCGTTCACCTCTCTCATGGGTGACGTGTTGTGTCGCCCTTCTTCCGGGTTTGCGGCATCCGGCCATCTGATTGGCTGGAGCCGCGGTAACATCACTCCCGCGCTTGCGCGCGGGAGCCGACGGTCACAGCACGGGGCTCTGAAGAAACGGCACGAGCGGCCGTTCTTTCAGAGCACATGCACCAGTTATGTCAATGGCTGTATGAAAGGTAAATATCTCCTAAACGGTACAAGTTTAGGAGATATTTACAGAACCTATAGGTAAGCCTTAATATAGGCTTACCTATAGGTACAAGTTGCAGAGGAGGGCTTACTTCCTCTTTAAGGCTTCATGCACACTAGAAAGCTATAAACGGTCAAAATAATGCTAATGTTTTAGCGTTTTTTGCCGGAATTTAGCAGTGTTTAGCCTAGTGTGTAAGCTATGTTTAGTAGCTTCAGCATTAATGCGCAGGGCCGCCCCCGTCCTTAAAAACCAGTGACTAGCTGGTTGTTGAGTGGGCTGGGGAGCTGGCTGCTGCGTCCTTCAAGTGATTGTAAAGTTTTGTTTTTTGTGTT
Organism: Pelophylax lessonae; assembly: GCF_965119305.1. Lineage (NCBI taxonomy): Eukaryota > Metazoa > Chordata > Amphibia > Anura > Ranidae > Pelophylax > Pelophylax lessonae. Next base: position 88,512,383 of record NC_138773.1, on the reverse strand, counting down.
TTTTCTTTTTTTTTTTTTAAAGTAACAAACAAGTTATACTTGCCTTCTCTGGGCAGCTGGTTTTGCACAGGGCAGCCCGGATCCTCCTGTTCTCTGGTCCCTCTTCGCTCCTCCTGGTCCCTCTTTCCTGTTGAATGTCCCCACAGCAAGCAGTTCGCTATGGGAGCAGCCCGAGCCAAGCTTCTGCTCCCTGTGTCCATTCAGACTGTGTCCATCCATCGTTCGCCCCCCCCCCCCTCTCTCTTGATTGGCTAACTGAGTTTAACACCTGTGGGAGCCAATGGTACAGCTGCTGTGTACCTCAGCCAATCAGGAGAGAGAGTCCCGAGCGGCCAAAGGTAAACATGGACATCGCTGGATAGAGAAATGAAGTAGGTAAGTATTAGGGGATGCTGGGACAGCTGCTACACACAGAAAGCTTTTTATCTTAATGCAAGAAATGCATTAGGAAGTAAAACCTGCTTTTAAGACTCCTTTAACAATGGAGTCATCAGCTGTCAGAAGGTTTCCCTGTTGACGCCTGAATGTGAAAAAAACAAAACAAAAAAACATTGCCGGCAATAAAAAAATATGAAAAGGAAAAAAAGGCGTGGGGTCCCCCCCCAGATCCATACCAGGCCATTTGGGTCTGGTATGCATTTAAAGGGTAACCCCACATCAAAATAAAAAATGGCGTTGGGTGCCCCCCCCCCCCCCCCAAAGAAAATCTATACCAGTCCCTTATCTGAGCTTGCAGCCTGGCAGGCCAGGAGTGGGGGGGCGAGCGAGCCCCATCCTGAACCATACCAGACCACATGCCCTTAACATGGGGGGAGGAGCTTTGCGCCCCCCCCCCAAAAGCACCTTGTCTCCACTTTGATGGACACAAGGGCCTCTTCCCACAACCCTGACCTGGGGTTGTGGATCTGCGGGCGGGTAGATCTATCGTCAATCACGCTGCCCGCTGCCACCTCTGACCCAAAAAAAAAACTTTGGTCCCGACGAAGGCTCCCGTCGTCTGACAGCTCTTAAATAACTAAGGGGCAGGGCCTTGTGACATCACCAACCTTGCATGCCATCGGTTGATGATGTCACAAGGGAGCAGTGCCACCCTGTAATGTCAACATATGGGCCCCCCCACCATCGTTAAGAGCTATCGGATGGCGAGAGTCTTTGTTGGGACTGGAGGTTTTTTCTTTTTTTGGGTGGGCAGTTGGCGGCTGGTGTTGTGATTAACGGTGGATCTGCACTGGGCGGCATTTTTTTGTTTTTTTTTTTAATAAAGGACTTGTCAAAAACTTATGTTGTGTTTTATATTTTCTGTGTGAATGGAAAAATCTAGACGGCCGCACTCCAATGCAATCACCTTTTATTAGATTTAAAAACAGTCCATGCAGTAACTGATGCATTTCACGCCCTTACTGGTGCTTAATCATAGCTGAAAATCCCACAAGCTAAGATCACAAATATGTGTATGTAAGTTAATGACTAATCAATTATTCATACCATCCTACCCATGATCATACCATGGTATAATTAACTGTGGGGGGGGGGGGGACTTTATAAGGTAGTTTTGAAATTGATGACAGCAACACGTCTTAAACAAAATTGGAGCAGGTTTATGTTTACCAGGGTGTAGCATCCCCTCTTCTTTTTACTATAACCTGTAAACATCGGGGAACGGAGTAGACCAATTGCTGGAGTTTTGGAAAAGGAATGTTGTCCCATTCTTGCCTAATAAAGTATTCTAATTGCTCAACTGTCCTGGGTCGTCTTTGTCATATTTTTTGTGTAAAATGCACCAAATACTTTCAATTGTTGAAAGGTCTAGACTGTAGGCAGGCCAGTTAGGCACCTGGACTCTTCTACTACGAACTCATGCTGTTGACAAAAATGCAGTATGCAATTTAGCATCCCGTTGAAAGATGCAAGGCTTTCCTTGAAAAAGACTACGTCTGGCTGGGAGCATGTAATGCTCTAAAACCCAGAAATCTTTGAGCATTGATGGTGCCTTCTATAGATGTGCAAGCTGCCCATTTCATACACATTAATGCACCCCTATACCATTAGCGATACAGGCCTTTGAACTGAGCGCTGATAATAAACTCTCCTCTCTAGTCCAGAAGACAGAGCGCCCATGGTTGCCAACAAAAATATGAAATTTCAATTCATCTGATCACAGAACAGTTTTCCACTTTGCAGCAGACCATTTTAAATGAGCTTTGGCCTAGAGAAGACGATGTTCCGTGAAAAAACCCTACCCGTGAAAATTCCCTACCCCCGTCACTTCCGGTGAGGGTACGTCGTACATCAGCTGAGCCGCTTGCCAGTGTGCATGCTCACAGCTGCGGAGGGTAGGGAATTTTCACTGGGTAGTGTTGTTTTTTTTTTTTTAAGGAACCCTGCGTCATCCATCGGATGTTGCTCCACAAAATAATCTCTGCTCCAGGAAAATTAAATCAGCAGCGGGTGAATGAAAATACACATCATGGCTACAGTGTTTTAGAATGTAACGGTCACTCATTTTGGACGCCGCACCTGCTGATGAAGGAAGTCTCCAAGATGATTTAATTTAGCGGCTGGGCATGCGCAGTCGGGCGCACTGCAACAGCTGATAAATGACGCGGGGTAAGGTTAAAAAACACTACCCCGTGCAAATTCCCTACCCGCCCCAGCTGTGAGCATGCGCACTGGGAAGCTGCTCAGCTGTTGAATGACGTACCCTCACAGGAAGTGACGAGGGTAGGGAATTTTCACGGGGTAGGGTTTTTTAACGTTACAACGGGCCTTTCTGGTTCATGTTCAGACACTGCTTCTTCTTCACATGGTACAGTTTTACCTTGCATTTTTGGATCGTATGGCTAACTGTGTTCAGACAGTAATTTTTGGAAGTATTCTCTAGAACTACAGGCGGTCCACTCTCATCCGATTCCCCATAGAGAGCAGCAGGGCTCTGACACCTCCCTCTCTGCACACAGTGTGGAGACGGAGCTGTCATCCGCCGGCTCAGCGGGGATTGGTGGATCGATCCCCGCTGAGCAGAGCACGGTCCGCAACGGAATGCGGACCGTGTGAAAGGGGCCTGACTTTAAAAATTGCATTTTGTAATCTCCTTGCAATGTGTTGATCTTTTGTTTTGCATTATAATCCCTTATTCACAATAAGAATCTATGGAAAAAAAAATATCATTGATTTTTTTATCATCTCCCTGCCCTGCCATGCCATGCCATGCCACACAGCCGATGGACCTTTTCACACTGGCTTTCTGATCAGGTCCGCCTGTCAGTTTTTCAGGCGGACCTGATCGGACCCTTCAGTCTCTATGGAGTGGCAAGCCGCCGCCATCCGATCCTGTCCGCCAAAAACAGACGGATGGTGGTTCTATTTACCATCCATCCAGTGAATTGGATTGGATGGCATCGGATGGAAACAGACGGTCCGGTTCCATCTGATTGCCCCATAGAGGAGAATGGGCTGTGTCTGCATAGCAGACAGGACCTGTCACCCGCCTGCTCAGCGGGGATCAGCAGAGAGATCCCCACTGAGAATGCAGATTCTGCTTATCGTAGGCGCCCGTGTGAAAGGGGCCTAAGGTGGCATATGTTACTCTTGGTCACTGGATCTCCTATCGCCTCAACCTTGCTGCACGGTTTAAATTTAAGATCGGTTATTTTCGTCATTGAAAATAAAGCTTTGTTGTTTAAAAAAAATAAATAAAAAATGGCTCCTAACTTTTTTAGCTGGCTCCTAGATTCCAAACAAATTTGTCATGGCCCTGCCTTAAGGGGTGCTTTCTAACTGTGTGGGGGATGGGCTTGCTGAGTTAACACAGAGACCTGTGTTCCTAAATAGGAGGAATACAGGATGCTCGTGTTCATTACTGACAGAATAACGGTCTACTGTGTTTACAACGCAGACCGCCGTTTTGCCTCCACGGGAAGCGATTGCGGGTTCCCCGCGGCGAATGGGCATGCGCACCCCCACTAGCTGTCCCGTGAAGCAATGTACTGTGCCGACCTGCTGCAGTATATGTACTGCTGGCGGTCGGCAAGTGGTTAAGTTGGCGATTAGTCAAGGGTTGAATCACCAAATCTTACTAGATCAGTGTGTGTAATTCTTTCCCAGTTGTCTGGCAGGCTTTCAGTGTGACCTGTAATTGTTAGTGGTCTTACAGTTGGTAGATATTTCCATACACTTGTTTGATATTGTAGTATGTTTTTGAGTTTTTTTTTACTTTGATGAAGTAAGACTAATTTTTTACAAATGTTTTTGTGTTTATGAATGTTCCTGTAGAGGTGTGGACTCTTGATGAGTCAGTTTTTAAAATACAAAGCTTAGTCACATTTTTGCACCACACCCATGCTTTTTCTTTGGGCTCAAAGTTGGCAGTGTAGGTGATTTGTATTTTTAAAGGTCATTTTGTTTTTGTTTTGTTATTGCTACTAATCCTGTTGTGCTAGGGGAAATATCATTATTATATTTCTGAATATTAATCAGAATATGGAAATCTGTGCTTTCATCAAAGTACACATGTTTGCAGTGAGGCAATTTGGAACATCAGTCACTGTAAGCCAGTTTCAGGAAATGTAGGGGGTTTGACAGATTCTTTGAGACTAAAGTGTAAAATACTAGCAGTAGAATCTGGTACTGTTTTAGCCATTAACCAATTCCCTACCGGCGTATAGGGAAATGACACCAGCAGGAACACACTCTCCCTCTGGGTTGGCGTCATATAACGTCCGCCCATTCCTGCTGCTCTCCCGCCCCCCCGGGGGCTCGCAACTTGTCTCTATCATGTGACCAGCTGTGTCCAATCACAGCAGGCCACACGCACTGTCCTCGTGCATGCCACTCGTGCTCGCCCCAGGGGCGGGCAGAGCGGCGATCGGGGATGGAGAGTGTCACTCTGACACAGTCCATCCCCGATCAGGGTAACGAGCCTGTCACCACCCCATCAGAGTACCTGTCACCAGACCATCAGAGTACCCAAGTACCTCTCTGCTGCCCATCAGAGTACCCGAGTACATGTCATCAGTGTACCCGGGTACCTGTCTTTAGCCCATCAGAGTGCCTGAGTACCTATCTACAGCCCATGCCTCCTAGATTATGTGTTATGGTGTTTGCTTTCCAAAATGGGGTAATTTTGTGGGTAATTCGATTGTCCTGGTGCTCCAGGGCCTTCAAAAGTGTGATTTGGATGTAATGAAATTATATGTGTAATTTATGCTCCTAGAACACCTGACGGTGCTCCTTGAATGTTGGGCCTCTGTATGTGGCCAGGCTGTGTAATGCCCCGTACACACGTGCAGATCGTCGGCCGAACGATGGGCCGTCTTTTGTCCCCGGGCTGTTGTGTCTGTTGCAAAAGACTGCACAAGAATTTTGTCCGCCGACTACAGCCGACTGCAGAAGTGATGTCATGTAATGGTTAACTTTCCCTGTGTTTTTTCTTTTCTGAGCATGCCCAGTCTTGCAAATCTGCTGTCTGCAACAATCGGCCGCTCTGGTGTCGGCATACAAAAATTTTAATGCTTGCATGACAGATTCTTTTCGGCCGAAAGTGCGCTGTCGGCTGTCGGAAGCATCATACTAACAAGCCGAAAATCGGCCGATCGGTCATCGGCCGAATCTTTTCGGCCGACAATCTGCACGTGTGTACGAGGCATAAAAGTCTCACATATGTGGTATTGCCATACTCAGGAGGAGTAGCAGAATGTATTTTGGGGTGTAATTCTTGCTATGTACATGCTATGTGTTAGAAATATCTTATAAATTGACAACTTTGTGTAAAAAAAAAAAAAAAAAAAAAAATATTTTTTTCCACGTTTTCAAAAAACTTGTGGAAAAAAAATGACATGTTCAAAAGACTCGTTATGCCTCATAGAATATACTTTGGGGTGTTTGCTTTCCAAAATGGGGTCATTTTGTGGGCATTTCCATTGTCCTGTTGCTCCAGGGCCTTCAAATTGTGATGGGTTGTTAGGAAATTAAATGTGTAACTTATGCTCCTAGAACACCTGACGGTGCTCCTTCCATGTTGGGCCTCTGTATGTGGCCAGGCTGTGTAAAAGTCTCACACATGTGGTTTTGCCATACTTGGGAGTAGCAGAATGTATTTTGGGGTGTAATTGCAAGTATGCATATACTCTGTGTGAGTAATAACCTGTTATTATGACAATTTTGTGTTCATTTTTTTATTTTTTTTTATTAATTTTCCCAAGAATTGTAAGAAAAAATTTACAACTTCAAAAAACTCACCATGCCTCTTACTTAATACCCTGGAATGTCTACTTTCCAAAAAGTGGTAATTTGGGGGGTATTTGTAATGTCCTGACATTTCAGGGCCTCAAATGAGATAGGCCGTCGGTACATCAGGTATGATTAGGTGTGATCAATTTTCAATGATTGACACCATAGCTTGTAGACTCTATAACTTTCACACAGACTAAATAATATCTACTAATTTGAGTTATTTTTACTAAGATATGTAGCAGTATAAATTTTGGCCCAAATTTTTTTGAAAACAAAATACCTTTTTTGCTAAATTTTTTAATAGAAACTAAAACAAAATTGTTTTTTTTTTTTCCCAAAATTTTCGCCCTTTTTTCACTTATATCGCAAAAAATAAAAAACACAGTGGTGATTAAATACCACCAAAAGAAAGCTCTTATTTTGTGTGAAAAAAATGTGTTTGGGTACAGCGTTGTATCATTCAAAGTGTGAGAGCGCTGACAGTTGGTCTGGGCAGGAAGGGGGTGTAACTGCCCTGTATGGAAGTGGTTAATTAGTGCTGAAAGTTTCAAAAAAAAAATTACTTTTTTTTTTTTTGCAGGTAAAAAAAATGTGCATTTATTTATTTTTTGGAGCCCTATAAAGGATTGCACCAGGGATCAGTAGTTCGCTGGTGCCATGCAGATCTTTCAGTGTATCTGTGTGCCTGTACATCCCTTACGGGCAAGCAGTTTTACTGACAGGATCCATGAACTACCATGGCGCCCTCACAGCGCCGTTGGAGTGTTGAGAACTACACTCCAACAGCCTCAAAGGATATCGAGGTATGTAGTTCATTCACTCACAGAGCTCTGTGAATGAATGACACAGCTGTGTGGGCGGGGCTAATTTCTCAAAGTTACAGCTAGTTTTGGGAACTTCTCCCTGTACTGCTGTCACAGGGAGGCAGATATAAGGCAGCGGCTGCAGCATCGGGAACATGTTACATGCTCCACCCTAGAAATGGGGCAAGTGCTGTTCCTGCTAGCTGTCCAAGCTGGGGGGGGGGGGGGTTAGCAGAAGGCCGGTCCGTTCAATCCATGTTACAGCCTGAATATGGGTGTAACATGTTATGAAAGGTGAATTTAGCCTTTAAAGCTGAACTAAAAACAGTTTATACATACCTTTGCTCTAACAGGCCCATCCCTCGCCAGCATCTTGTTCTTGTTGTAGGTTTTTGTCTATTTCTTTGGCTAATGTGGGATGACATCACTGCTGCGCATGTGCATGAGGCCGTAATTCCATTACACAGGAATCTGGCTGGCCACTGTAAGCACATGTGCAGCTCAGCTTACATGCAAAGGGATGCTGCGACCAGGCAGGTAAGTATATTTTATTGCATGTCTCTTCTGCAATAAAAACTCGACTGCTCGCAGCGAACAACAACTCCATGGTCCTGTTGTATGTAGCCGCACTGCTTTAATGATTGACTAGGAACTATGGAATATAGGGTTCCTTATTTTAAACAAACACAAGTAAGGAGGAAAAGGAGAGCTCATGGAGGAGATTACAGGGAGGCAGAAATACACTGCAGGAAACTATTCCATGAAAAAGAGATTACAGAGCCACTAAGTTGTGGATGTTTATGGATTTTTTTGGAGAATGAGGATATTGTTTCGTGTCCCTTTGCAAGTACAAAAAATACATTTTGATCTGCAAGTAATGTACTCAGCTCATAGGAGCTGTTTTTGGCTGACAACCAGTGTTAATTTTTACATAAAATTTTGATTTACTTTTAGTTATGGTCTTTTGACTAAAATGCCATTTTAGTTTTAGTCGCATTTTAGTTGACTAAAATCTCCAGTACACTGGAGTAAAAATCAAATAACATGTTTATTATTTATGGTTATAAGGTTTGAACATGCACTACAGACGCACAGATTTAGCTGTTGTGATAAATTCAATTTAGTTTTAGTCATGGTCTTTTAACTAAAATGCCATTTCTCTTTTGATCATTGACAGACACAGCTCCTGATTCTTCTTAACCATTGGGTTATACTGCCCCTTACAGGAGTAGGAAACTCAGCAGGAAAAGCTTGACTACGCCTATGGGCAGTCCCAAGGGGTATACACCCAAACTCAGCTATAGGCACAATTATGCTGCCATTTTGTACAGTTATCTCTTGTGGCCCGGCATAAAACAAAGATCAGCGATCTTTCCGGCATCAGCTCTGTAATGGTATTAAGGCTCAAATTGCTAATTTTTCATTATTGATTGCTTGACAATAACCGGATAAATAAAAAAGCAGTAATGGTTTCCATATCCATTTTATATATTATGCAACACTATAGTCTGAGTTTGCATGGGGCAGAGTTACTCCAAGTTTGACTGTAAATTTGAGCTTTAAAGAGGAAGTAAACCCTCCTCTGCAACTTGTACCTATATGTAAGCCTATATTAAGGCTTACCTATAGGTACTGTAAATATCTCCTAAACATGAACCGTTTAGGAGATATTTACTTTGCATGCAGCCAGTGACATCACTGGCGCATGCGCTCTGAAGGAACGGCCGCTCGTGCCGTTTCTTCAGTGCCCCGTGCCGTTACCGCGGCTCCAGCCAATCAGATGACTGGATGCCCGCAAACCCGGAAGAAGGGCGACACAACATGTCAACCATGAGAGAGGTGAGCGGTCGGCACTTTGGGGCTTCGTTCTTAGGTAAGTATTTCATAATGAGCTAGTATGCGATGCATTATGTGTTTTTTCTTTCAGGTGTTCGTTTTTAAAAAAATAAAAAATTGGGGACTTTTACAACCTCTTTAACCACTTGCCTTCTGTGCACTTAAACACCCTTCCCATCCAGGCCAATTTTCAGCTTTCAGCGCTGTCACACTTTGAATGACAATTGCGCGGTCATGCTACACTGTACCCATTTGAAATTTTTATCATTTTTTTCACACAAATAGAGCTTTCTTTTGGTGGTATTTAATCATCTCTGGGTTTTTTATTTTTTACAAAAAAAAAGAATAAAGACAAAAAATTTTGAAAAAAAAAAAAAAAGTTTTTCTTATTTTCTGCGAGTAAATTTTGAAAATAAATGTTTCTCCTTCACTGATGTGCGCTGATGAGGCGGCACTGATGGGCACTGATAGGCTGCACTGATGAGGTGGCACTTATGGGCACTGATGAGGTGGCACTTATGGGCACTGATGAGGAGGTACTAATATGCGGCACTGAGAGGCGGCACTGCTGGGCACTGATAGGCGGCACTGCTGGGCACTGATAGGTGGCACTGCTGGGCACTGAGAGGTGGCACTGCTGGGCACTGAGAGGCGGCACTGAGAGGCGGCACTGATGGGCACTGATAGGTGGCACTGATGGGCACTGGCGGATGGCACTGGACACCGGGTGGCACTGATGAGCGGCACTGATGGGCAGCACCATCAGTGCCCACACTCAGTGCCCATAGTGCTGCCAGTCAGTGCTCATCAGTGCCTAGATGAGCAGGCACTGATGGGCACTGACTAGCAGCACTATGGGCACTGATTGTGGGCATTGATGGGGGGCACTGATGGCGGGCACTGTGGGCACTGATGGGGGGGCACCGTGTGTGTGTTTTTTACCTTGTGTAATCAGGGCACTGGTGATCAGTGCCCTGATTACATGTCTCTGTGTCCACGGCGGCTAACGGCTCCCCCTCCTTCCTCACACTGCAGGCTCCGTGTGAGGAAGGAGCGCCGGCGATGAGAGTTGATCTCATATGTTTACATATGAGATCATCGCTCATTGGACGGCCAGATCACGTGGTGAATGGCCGCTGTGATTGGCCATTCACCACGATCTGTGATCGGCCGTGTCCAAGGGACACGGCCGACACAGATTTTCCCCGCAGCGCGCTCGCGGGAGCGCGCTGGGGGCGTGTCACTGGGAGGCCGTTTAAAAACGGCCTCCCGAAAATTCGAGTCCGCGCTGCAGCCGTATATAGGCTGTAGCGCGGACGGGGGGTGGGTAATTAGTTTGCAATTTTATAGACACTTTCTAATACAGTTATAACTGTGCATGTACCATAACTACTTTTGTTTAGTTTCAGAAATTATCTTTCTTGCCTTATTTACAAAGGTAAAGGGGGGGGGGGAGGTGTGCCAGAGGTTAATGACTAAGCACTCCTACATGTGAAACATGTGAACTGTAACCTATTCTACGCTATTGTTCCATGTTTGAAGAGCACAAAACATTTTTCTTGGATTACAACTAGAGCTGCACGATTAATCGTTAAAAAATCGTGATCTCAAATCACCCCCCTCAATCCTAATTCGGCATTTCCTCGATTCATACAGAGCTATGCTCTGCTCACTCAGCTGTCAAAAAAAAGAGAGAGCTTCCAGCAAATGTTTATCAACATGCCAAGTGCTGGGAGATGACTATTAACATGATTTACAATGTATCTTTTTGTATTCTAGATCAAAGGAATGAACTTCCCTCTGTAAATAAAAGCAGTTTAACCACTTTGGCTCCATTCACACCGGAGCGTGTCGTTTTTTCAGGCGTTTGGAGGCAGGCATTGACCTCTAACAAAGACGCTTGTAATCTGCCAAAAAATAAGCTCATGTACTTTTTTGAGCTTCAGGCGTTTTGCTTCAGGCGACAAAACACTCAGATGTGAACAGGGGCCATTGAAATGAATGGGGTTTTGCTTGTTGGTTGTTTTGAGACTTCAGAGATGAGCGTTTTACAAGCTGAAATACGCTCAGGTGTGTACAGGGCCTTAACCGGTTGCCGACCGCCGCAAGTACATATACTGTGGCGGTCAGCCCCGGCCAGGCAAAGTGACGTATGGGTACGTCACTTGCCGATCGCTTGTGAGCCAATAGCGGGCAAGCGCGTGCCCGCCCCGGCTCGTTCCCTGGGAAGTCCGTGCGTGTGACCGACGGACCCGATGTCCGCCGGTCACTCGCGATCGTCCGCCGTGAAGGGAGAAAGGCAGGCGGCTAATGTAAACAAGCCACCTGTCATTCTCCCCTGTGTAGGAATAGTGATCATACGGTTCTACTATGTAGGACCGTTGATCACTGTTCCTACACCAGTAGCCATGTCCAATCACAGTTAAAAGCACGCCCCTAGGGACACACTTAACCCCTCCGTCCCCAATAAAGTTAACCCCTTCCCTGCCAGTGTCATTTTGCAGTAACAGTGCATATATATATATAGCACTGATTACTGTAGTAATGTCACTGGTAACCTCAAAAGTGTCAAAAATGTCAGTCAAGGGTCCGATCTGTCCGCCGCAATGTCGCAGTACCGCAAAAAAAATCGCAGATCACTGCCATTACGCGTTAAAAAAAAAAAATGACAGAAATCTTTCCCTTAGTTAGTAAACGCAATAACTTTTGTGCAAACTAATCAAAATACGCTTTTTTTTTTTTTTTTTTTACCAAACATGTAGCATAAAAAAATTGGCCTAAAATGTTAAAAAATTTTGATTTTTACATTTTTTTTGGGAATTTCATATACAAAAATGTGAAAAATATGGTTATTTTTGCAAAATTTTTTGTTTATAGCGCAAAAAGTAAAAATCCCACAGGTAATCAAATACCACCAAAAGAAAGCTCTGTTTATGGGGGGAAAAAGGCCATCAAATTCGTTTAGGTACAGCGTCGCATGACCGCGCAATTGTCCGTAAAGTCACGCAGTGCCGAATCGCAAAATAACCCCTGGTCAGGAAGGGGGTAAAATCTTCCGGGGCTTAAGTGGTTAAAGACCAAGCCTTTTTCTGACACTTAAAAGTTACAATTTATATTTTTTGCTAGAAAATTACTTGGAACCCCCAAAAATTATAGCAGAGAATCTAGAGAATAAAATGGCAGTCATTGCAATATTTTATGTCACACTGTATTTGCGCAGTGGTCTTTGAAACGCATGATATAATGAATTCAATTGGGGTCAGCACCTGTGATTAATCCATTACATACCATACCTGAGTGTGGTTTGGGGTGTGTGTCAGAGGCAGTGATTGGTAGGGGAGGAAGGAACCTGAGGGCCACACATCTTCTTCCCTAGACTTCAGGGTAAGCCCAAGGACAAAAGTGAAAGTGACAAACAGTGGGAGAAAAATAATTGGAAAATAAAAAAGTGGCCGTGCCAAATGTGCAATGACCTAGGCCCTGAGGCCTGGTAAGCAAAAATTGCCCCCGGACTTAGCCAAAAGGCCAGGCCCTAAAAGGCGCAGTGCATAAGGGAAGCGTTTGTGACTGTGACCATGTGCCTTTTCACACCGTGGGGTCCCACACCCAAGTGTTACTCAGAGCACCCCTAGGGCAACCACTCCCAGGGGGCACAGACACCAAAAAGTGCCAAATGTGGCAGTGGAGGGGAGCAGGGTGTGAACAAGCGGAGTTTGCCCTTTTGGGTGGAGCTTCGCTTTAAGAACCAGATACTGTTAAGCTATAAACATAGTGTGACCGAATTGGTTAAAGTATGTAAGCCATGCCAGTACTTAGTGGTTGGATTTGTGTAGTCTTTAGAGAGAATGCCTGGCAATAGTATTTTATTGTCTCATTATCTTGTAACCTCTGGGTTACAAGATAATGCAGATTTAACAGTGTTCTGACCGAAAGTTTATATTCTCTGAATACCTCTATCTGAAGGCCTAATACTGCAGTATAAATGGTGCAGTGCCTTGTTGACTTAAAACTGTATTCCTTACTATCTCATTAATGTATTCAGAAAACTGGTTGGTACAGTAAATTTTGTGCAAATATTTTTCTTCTGCTTATGACTATTTAATTTACATCTACTTAATGTTTGGTCTTTGGGTGGATATTGGCATATTGAAGCATCTAGTGTCTCAAGACCTCCAAGCAACATTGGGGTCTGCAGCTTCATTGCCATTCAATGGTGTTTACATAGCTGGTGTCACCTATGAATGGAGATTGCAAAAGATCATGTGCTATATCCTGGTTGGTTTTGTAAAAGTGGGGGCAGTGCCACTTGTTGGCATTGAAATTTCAACTTGTGAATCCAAAACAGACTTAAAGAATTTCATTTGTCCAAAAGTGTCCATCCAAACATTTTTTTGGGAAAACAAAAAAAACTATTTTTTTTTTTACAACCTGCAAGAGAAAGACATAATGAGCTAGTATGCATCGCATACTAGCTCATTATGAAATACTTACCTTAGAACGAGCCCCTGCCGTGCCGCTCTCTTACCTGTATGACGAGCGACATGTTCAGTCTTCCGGGATCGTGGCATCCGGCCATCTGATTGGCCGGAGCCGCGGTGACGTCACTCCCGCGCACGCGCGGGAGCCGACGGTCACGGCACGGGGCTCTGAAGGAACGGCACGATCAGCCGTTCCTTCAGAGCGCATGTGCCAGTGACGTCACTGGCTGCATTAAAGGTAAATATCTCCTAAACGGTACATGTTTAGGAGATATTTACAGTACCTATAGGTAAGCCTTATCATAGGCTTACCTATAGGTACAACTTCCTGAGGAAGGTTTACTTCCTCTTTAATATGGAATGTATCTTCCATGCTGAAGAATTATTTTTTTTATAAAATTGTTATGGATAAAGTTTCACTTTAAACTAAAGTCCTGACACTTACCTTTCTCTAAATGATCAAATGCTCCTTACTGGTGGGATCTTCTTCCCGAATTCTTCCAAGTGCTGGGCTGCAACTATTTTCTCTTGCGGACACATGATCACATCACTCCAACCCATGTGCAGGAGTTGAGTTATCCCAGCACTTAGGCACTGTATCATTATGTAAACTGAGCTGCGTTTGGAGCGCTTACATTTCAAAGAAGACTGTGAGAAGGCAGGTAGGTTTATTTTATTACAGAAGAGGCATTGCATATCTCTTCTGGAGTAAAGAGCCTGTCCTTTTGGCAGTCTAATATTGGCCATTTAGTTCCCCTTCAAACTGCGTAAACAATGATTTATCATCATCATCATCATCATCATCATCATGCCCTTTGTACACCAGTATTTTGTTTTACTAAATGAGTAGTGTGTCAAAAATGAGTCTGTGGTAAATTATTTTAATGGCAATTGTTTTTTTTTTTTCATTTTGATTCTGTAACCAGATGGTTTATGTTCCTTGAGTTATTAAAGCTGTTATCTGTTTTAGGGAAGGTTAGCTAGCTGGTCCAAAACAAACTTTTACCTTCACTACTAGATGTGCCCACCATGTGTTTTTATGAACCGTACGTAGCCACAGCTACATACAGTTATACAATGCTGTATTCCAGAAGCTGCAGCAGTCTTGCTCCTGAAACAAAATTGAGTCGGGCTCAATGGTGCTTGGCCATTCACAGAGAGCTGTGTGTTCTATGAATGAATACCAAGTTTCCTCTGACTGACTGAGCCGGGCAGGGAGTTTATTCAGCACTCACAGCGGGCACATCTAGTAATGAAGGTAATAGTTTGTGTAGACCAGCTTGGTCCAAACAAACTGACCTTCACTAAAGCATGGAGATTAGCTTGGACCAAGGGAATTCATATCTGTGACAAGTTTGTTTAGCGCGGTGCTTATGAGGATGGTGGATATGTACTACAGTGTATTAAAGTCCTGACAGTTATACAACTTCTACATTTGCGTTGCGGCTTCCTGTACTGCAAAGGTTAAAGACTTATTTAACCACTTGCCTACTGGGCACATTCACCGCCTTTCTGCCCAGGCCATTTTTTCAGATTTAAGTGCTGTCACACTTTGACAAATGCGCGGTCATACAACACTGTACCCAAACTACATTTTTTCTTTTTTTTTTTTTTTTCTTTTTTGTTTTATATAAAATTTTCTAAACAAGTAATTTTTCTCCTTCACTGATGTGCGCTGATGAGGCTGCACTGACGGACATCAGTGATGGGCACACATTGGCAACACTTGTGGGCACTGTTGGGGCTGCACTGATAATCAGGACACTGATCAGTTCCCTGATTATCAGTGTAGATGTCACTTTATGTGGATTTGCCGGTTATCGACTCTCCTCACTCGCTGTCAGCGTGAGGAGAGGACTGCTGATAACCAGCAAATGCTGTTTACACTGTGATCAGCTGTTGTGGGACACAGCTTGTCACATGGTAAAGAGCCACTGTGATTGGCTCTTTACCCCGATCACAGATCAGTACCAATGCACGCCGCAGGGGGTGCATGGGAAGTGCGCTCATGGGAGGGCGTCTATGGACAATGACAATGTGAGCCCACGCCGTGGCCATCTTTCAGCTATAGCGCAGGTGGAAGGTGGTTAATCTGGCCATTATTTTTATTTATTTATTTTTTTTTTTTGCTTCTCCTAGTTCAGTTTCTTTGTTCAGTCAGCTGACAAATTCCTCCACCCATTCAAATAAGATGTTTATCAAGCGACCGACTTCGTTAAGCGACGGCAGTCACACACTGATGTAATCCAATTTTTGCTTCCTGAAAAACTTTTGGTGGTGATATAAAATTTTCAGAATGACTGTATCATGTAGGAATCTTTAGAAATTTGAAATGACCCTTTAACAACTATAATGTATTTAATCACGTTTCAGACTCACTGCATGAGCTCAACCGGGCTAAAAATGTTTTGCTGTTGATTTTCGTTTGTACTCTTTGTCCGGAGTATCTTACTGTAGTGTCCAATAATAGTCAGCCAGCATTGATGGATTCCAGTTGCCCTGATATTGTTTTTCCATTGTGACAATAACCTGGTGAAACCTTTCACCAATGGTGTTTACTGACTGCGCCAAATTTTTCAGAAAGCCCAAGTGTGAATGCAAAAAACGAATGTTCCATGATGTTTTGCTCTTCATGGTCTTGTATGCTGCAAGAAGTTTGTCAACCAGCTGAATATAGTTTGGTGCTCTGTATTTGCCGTGAGAGTTCTCCGCAACATCCTTGAGTGCTTTCTAGGATTTTTTTTTTTTTTTTCTAGCCCCACTAACAGATCTTGGAACCACTTGGGGACACTGTTAGCAGGAAGACCTGTTGCAAGATGCTATTTTCACTGACTTTCACTGTACTTTTGAATTTTGTTTGCACTTATAAATACGGTTTTTAACAGATTATTGGTGTAAAAATTTGGATTATTTTACACTATAATTGTTTGATATTGCACTTTTCGTACATTATGTTTTTTGCCTGTTTGTACACAGTATATTTGGGATTTAATTAAATTAGGATATGTATTTGGGAATTTATTGCTACCGTTGTTTGTTGGCTTTTGATATCATAATTGCAAGGTAGCATCTTTATTCAGGTGTTTGCAAGTACCTCAGGCCAGATTTTTTTTTTCGTTTTATTTTAACTCTGGCACGACTGTTCCATTTGCATATGTAACAACAATACTTGGTGTATCTGATTTGCATTCCAATCCACTACTTTTAGATCTCCACACTATTCCAGTTGTACTTGGTGTACTGCATGTGCTTTAATAATAGTTGCATGTTTTTGTATGTTTTTTATGTGTGCAGCATAGCCATCAGGTATTTGAAAGGCTTACCTTGCCATTGTTTAACAAGACAGCCCTGAGACTTAAACCTCATGTATGAATAAAGAAGTGCCATTCTAGCGGGTCATGCTTACAACCCAAAGCTGCAAACAAACCATTAATGTCCATATAAAAACAAGATTGTCTGTCAGTCTTGTGCACAAAAAAACATCTTGGTGGCATCGAAAGACAAACATTTCTATACTTAGTAATGGCAAACACCATCCTTGCAGTCTTGAACCCAGCGGTTTGGCTTTTGATTTTGACAAACCTAGATCCCTGACCAGAACTCTGAGTAGGTCCTGCTACAGGTGAAACACATTTGAGGCAACCTCAGATGGAAGGATGCAGTGTGTGCGGTCTGTTCAGTAAATCCAGTTGGATCTTTGACGTCATAGGTGCGTGGCCCTCTTTCTTTATTTTGAAAAGTTGTATGGAGTTAGATTGGAGTCGTGGGCTCTGGCACTTGGCAGTTTCACAAGGCTAAGAGGGGAACAGGCAGCTTAGGAGCATTGAGATGTGGAG
This sequence comes from Pelophylax lessonae, assembly GCF_965119305.1. Classification (NCBI taxonomy): domain Eukaryota; kingdom Metazoa; phylum Chordata; class Amphibia; order Anura; family Ranidae; genus Pelophylax; species Pelophylax lessonae. The sequence goes on along the minus strand of NC_138773.1, from coordinate 88,495,199 downwards.
TGATCGTCTAATCCCTGATCAGAGGTTCAACAGACACAGGTCAAAATCCTGATCATTGTCCCTGGCTGGTGCCTTGCAGCATCTTCATCTATTGTGTATAAGCTCCATTTCTCTGGTAGCTTCCGTACTGTCAGATTGGCATGTAGTAGTGGTCTCATTGCTGAAGGCAGATTGGTGTATTCAATTGATTTTTTATTTTTAGCAGAGAAACCAGCGACATTAGGCAGACAGAAGTAAGAGTCTGTCACGTGATTATTCTGTTCTCGCTATATCATCGGGATAGCATTGACTTCCGAGTTCTTTGAGCCAAGCTCCAAGATTGACCGCACATCATGCAGAACAAATGTGAGAAACTTAGGCTTTGTCTTTACTCTTGATCACCAATCTTACAACCGAAGTATAATTCATAGTTTCATACTTTCTTAAAGCAGATCTTCACTTTCTCCATAAACATTGACTATTTTTAATCCTTATGCTGCTTGCATTAATAAATAGATAGAAAAGTATATCTCAATTACTTGTTTTAATCGTGGAATTACAAGGGGGCTTCCAGATTCCGATTAGTCCCCTGCCTGCAGACCCCCACAACCACCGCCCACGATTATGGGTATGAGGCCTATCTCAAGTGGCCTGTTATGGTTCAGGAGAGGGGGGCCCGTGTGATACCGCCAGCAAAACCCCAGTGGTAATTATCGCATGCTTTTTTACTCTCTGGTTTGTGAAATGGGCTTGAGAGCTTTTTATGCAATATTTATTGGCACTTTTATTTATTCTGTAAATACCACATAATCCTTTTTTTTGTGAATTTGACTTAAATTATCTCATGTGACTCATGCAAATGAGTAACATGATACCCTTATTGCCTATGGTAAAGCTTAGTGAATTAACGCCTTTGAGGCTAAAGTGTGTGCTTGCTTGCCAAAATGTAGCAGAATGTATCATTGCTGTTCCAGTATTGGGAAGACATTTCTGCTGTCACCAGTCGTCGTATAGCAGGTCTCTAACTGGCTGGCTTGTTATGTAAATTCAAGGCATAGCATTGTCTATGTACATATAAACAATTGCACCAAAATACGTGGAAAATGATATAAATGAAATGAGAAGCATCTGTGCATGTGAGCTGCCTATATAGCCTTTCCAGGCAGCATCCATCCAGCTTAGGCGTGCCCAAACTGTACCAGTTCTACAAATGGTATACAGCAGGGATCCTCAAACTACGGCCCCCCAGCTTTTGCCAAACTACACATCCCATGAGGCATTGTAAAACTCTAACATACACAGACATGACTAGGCATGATGGGAATTGTAGTTCCCAAACAACTGGAGGGCCGTAGTTTGAAGACCCCTGGTATACAGTATGGCCCTGAGTGCATGAGCTGCACAAATCATCTTATACCACAAGCAAAAGTAATTTTAAATTATCCAAATAAATTGGAAAAACATAATATTGCTGTAAATGGACACGTGACGTTCAGTTACAGCTTATTTTTGTGATTAGCAGCCAAAGATCTAGAAGATTCACAAAAAAAAAAAAAAACAGGAAACAAAATCTTTGTTCATGGAAGTTGGCCAATCCCTGTGGAACCAGACAGATTTTGATTAGTGTATGAGCAGATTTATGCCCCATACACACACGCAGATTATCTGCAGACTTTTGTCTGCAGACTTACCAAAACCATATAATATGAGGTCAAACCTAAACACTTTCAATTTGTATGCAATCCGGCAGGCCCTTGCACTACATGGAAAAGGTAAGTCTGCAGACAAAAGTCTGCAGATAATCTGCACGTGTGTATGGGGCATAAGTCTAGGGATGCAGAGATAAGGTAAGGTGTATTACTCTATCCCACTCTCCAGCACTGCTCTCTTCAGCTCTCGTGTTTGGCTGATGGGCAGTCTCCCAGCGTCAACACATACAGTGCAACGCTGTAGTGTAAACCCTGATTTGTTTGCAAGGGGACAAGCTTGCATCCAGGGCCCAAAGCACCTCAGAGAGGCAGCAGCACTGGACAAGTTGCATAGATGGCGGGAGCCCGAAGCAGACCATAAATTACACCTTATTGCACCCCTAGACTAAACAAGCATTTATTTTTGCAGTGTGTGTGTGGGGCACTGCAAGGGTAGATTTTGTCTACTTCCTAGAGTTTGGCTTTAAATACTATCCCAGATCTATTGATAAGATTCAGTGTCTTATTCCTTCCTGAAAAGCTGACCAGATCAGACAGCTCGTGTGAAAGGGGCCTTCGGCTATGTGGCGGCTGTGGCATGGCAGGGAGAGAGTGCAAAACTGAAAATGAAAAAGAATAAAAAATGTATTTTAATGAAGAAAAATAAAAATTCATGAAAAACTGTTTCCATCTTTGTTGGGGAAGGGTGTAAATTATTGAACTTTGCCAATAATTATAAGCTTGCTGCAGCAAAAGAGGCATAGAAGGGAAATTACTGGAATATAGTGAAAAGATTTCATGTGGAAATACAGATGATTTCATCCAAAAAAGATTTTAGAGGGGGGATCCAGACAAATACACTAAATAACACAATCTAAAACACATATCAGTAAAAGGACAGTTTAGTAAAAAGAACTTAAAGCGGAGTTCCGGGCACAGAAATGATTTTTTGCTGAACATACCCCCGGGACAGTCAGGGCTAGCACATTCCACAATGGCTAGCCTCTGATCTGTCCCGGTTCGCACTTACCTTTTAGAAGAAATACTTACTTAGAAAATTTCTTCCACAGCGTTTCCATCTCTGTTGTGGGCAGCTGAAGCCGGCGCGGTCCTCTTCTCTGTCTTCTTCCGCATCTTCGTGTCCCAGAATGCACTGCACCGGCCCCTCTCGTCACTTCCGGTGCGGCGCCGCATTCCTAAACAGCTTCTGGGCATGCCCAGAAGCTGTTTAGCAGGGGAATGCGGCGTCGCCCGGAAATGACGAGCGGGGCCGGTGCCGTCGCATTGATTCCTGGGAGCTATGACGTTTAGCTCCCAGGAATCATCGCGAGGCAAGAAGTGACGGGGTGAGCCGCGGCTCCGAGGGAGGAAGCAGTCAGAGGTGAGTATTTACGATCTTCAACAAAAAGGTGAGTAAACAAAAAAAAATAAAAATAACTATCCAATTCCTTTTCAGGTGAGCTCTACCTAGCGGAGGGGCGCAAAAAAAAAAATCGTTTTTGTGCCCGGAACTCCGCTTTAAACCTAACTATAAATATTCCCCAACCAGCTGCCCCCACACTCCCTGTCCACTCATCCTTATGGAAAGGGTGCCAGATCAAGTCCTCAACACCTTTTAACCTCTTCCCAGCTGTCTTGTAGTGAGAACAGGCAGGGGAAGCCATCAGGGTCATCAGTGACTGCTTGTCGCAGCCCCGGCCACAAGAAGAGGGCGCCAGTTCCCCTGCCAATGTAAGCAATGTAAGGACAAAGCCCTCCATCAACAGAGTGAGCACTCCATCTCACTCCATCAGGCTGCAAAGCTGGCCGGCGTGATATCGCAGTCCACGCACCCATGGGTGCGGGGGGGGGGGGGGGGCTGCTTGGGGACAAGACACCTGCCACAGTCTAGCCCAGGTGCCAGGCCGCTAATTATAGATGCCAATGCAACCTGGTGCCTGGGGTTTGTTGAGCCCTGGTTTAAATGTCTTCATTTGCTTGATCTGATCATTCAAAAACCGAAGTTGGTATGCATGTTAAATCAGAGTCCTTGTGGCTTATCCTTGTAAATGTTGGGGTTCAATAACACAATCATCATCTTCACACATCCCTTCTAGATGATATAAATACTGAGTTTGCTTTGTAAGCGTTAACAGAGCCTCAGGCGCTCACTCAGAAGACCTTTTTCCTTGTAACTGCAAGGTACGAATACTTTGCCAGTCCTATTGTATCTAGTCCTATTACCTTCCCTTTCACTGCTGAGTGATGTAATAAGAGTCATCACTTCATACTACATATCATTTTCTCTTCAGTGTACAACTTCAGAAAGTGGACCTTCAACAGACAATTTCATAAACTCCCTTTATTTAAATGCTTCTGTGGCCAAACAACTTTTCAACAACAATTTACCTGGACTATGTGAATTTTGGAAATGTAATCTATGTAGGTTTTTAAGGCATTTTTCAGAACTGCCTTCCAGACCTGTGCCAAGCTATAATAACTGTAGGAAGAGAACACGTAGTCATGTGTTCTCATACTCCAATGAGCCAGCTGAATGTCAGGATGTGGTATCAGAAACTCTGACTAGTGCTGTTTCTATCACACTTAAACATGTAGGATGTGTTTATCACTAATATTACTGAACAGGAAAAAAGTCTGGCATTTAAACAGTTTTTATACATTATATTGCTTTAGCTTGTCAACCTGGCATCATAAACCACAATTTGCAAAACGGTATAAAGTGTAACGGAATATTTATAGTTAGGTTTAAGTTCTTTTCACTAAACTATCCGACTCCTTTACTGATATGTGTTTAGATTGTGTAATTTAGTGTATTTGTCTGGATCCCCCCCCCCCCCCCCTAAAATCTTTTTTGTATGAAATCATCTGTATTTCCACATGAAATCTTTTCACTATATTCCAGTATTTTCCCTTCTATGCCTCTTTTGCTGCAGCAAGCTTATAATTATTGGCAAAGTCCAGCAATGAGTCAGATGAGAAGTATGTCAGTGTTTCCTCCGAAGCTGTCAGAATTCCTCTTCCTAAATAAGTTGAATATCTCTTCTTATATCAGCTAATTGCACAGTATTGGGGTCCTCCAACCCCTTCCCCCCTCAATCTTAAGTGCCTAAAACTTCATCGCAATAAGAATTATGTTTGAAACTAGTACTATGAGCTTTTAATATTCTCCATTTCCATAGAGCACAAACCAGCAATAATTTTGCTTAGTTTGTCATTCTGCATTCATGTCCTGTGTTCAACAAGTAAGTGAACAGTGTATCAGACGTTTTTGAATATCTATTGTTTATAGATTAATTGCATCTGTGAACACAGTTTAAGCAAAAATTGTTATAGGCATGTGTATTTTTATTAGAATATTAGTGGACTTTGTATACTGTATTTATTCAATGCATATGCAGTTATCCAGCTTTAAACTTTTTTTCCTTTGTGTAGGAGCTTAAAGTGGTTATAAAGGCTTGAGCCCCGGTTCACACTTCTGCGAGTGCCGGGTTCGCATGTAATGTCGGAGCGCACTGCTCCAACATTACATGCGATCGGCTGTGCGGTGCGAGTTTAGCCATACAGTTTGTATGGCTAAATTCACATCGCACCCGGAGCAAACACGCATCAGGATCGGATCGCACAGCGGTTCACACTTGTGCGATCCGCTCCTGTGCGAACTGCACGATCGCACTGCGATATGCGATCAAACTGGGGGTGTCGTTAAGATTACATTGACACCCCCAGCGTATCGCATATGGCAGTGTGAACTGCCGGGGGTGCGTGTGCGATGCGGGAACAGGCTGGGAATTCGCAGCCTTCCCGCATCGCATAAATGTGAACCGAGCCTGAAGGAGTTAGTAAGTCAAAATGTTTTTATCTTAATGCATTCTATGCATTGGGATAAAAATCCTTCTGTGTGCAGCAGCCTCCCCAGCACCCCCTAATACTTACCTGAGCCCTATCTCTATCCAGCAATGTCCACGAGTTTCTCGGCCATGTGGAACTCTCCCTCCCGTTTGGCTGGGACACAGCCGCAGCGCTATTGGACAATCAGGAGAGAGGGGGCAGGGCCTGACCACAGCTTAGTGTCTGAGTAGACACAAAACTGCAGCTTGGCTCAGGTGTCCCCATAGCAAGCTGTTTGCTGTGGGGGCACTCGACAAGAGGGAGGGGCTAGAAGCAGCAAAGAGGGACCTGAGAAGAGGAGGATCCAGGCTGCCCTGTGCAAAACCAACTGCACAGAGGAGAGGAGTATAAAATGTTTGTTTTTTAAAAAAGAAAAAAAAAACGAGACTTTAAAATCACTTTAAGGGTTTTTTTTTTTTTTTTTTACCTCCATGCATTCTATGCATGAAGGTAAACGCCCTTCTGTGTGCAGTCCTGGTTCCCCATGTTAAACACACCTGAGCTGCCTCTCGATTCAGCAATGTGAACGAGAGCTGAGCTTCTCCTGGGTCTCACATTCCTCATTGGCTGAGACAGAAGTGGGAGCCATTGGCTCTTGTTTCTGTCAATCACAGCCAGTGAGCCAATGAGAGTGCAGGGGCGGGGTCGATCTGCAGCTGTGCGCCTTATGAAGGCATATATTGGGGCTCGGGAGCACGCACGCACCAGTGCCCTCAGGGCAAACGGAGCCAGAAGTGCCGGTGGGGGACCCAAAAAAGGAATACAGTAATCCCCCGCTACATCGCGGTTCAGTTTTTGCGGTCCCGGTAATTCGCGGTTTTTTTTGTAATGTTATTTTACTATATAAATCATTAAAAATGAAAGATTTTTGTGTTTTTCATAGCTCTTGCTATGTCTCTAAGTATCTTTTATGTGTTTAAATGAGTTTCTATTGTTTTAAAAGTGTGTTTAAAGACCTTAAAATGCTTCTACACGTACAGTGACAGTAAAATAAACATGCCTACAATGCATTTTAATAGGGTTTTTCTATTTCGCGGAATTTCACTTTTCGCGGCTGGGTCCGGAACGTAACCCCCGCAATGGAGGGGGGTTTACTGTAGAGGATTTTTTTTGTGGAGAAAAGTTTTTTCTCTTACGTCCTCCGACAGTCGCCGCCTCTTCATATTCGTCACATATGGGGGTATTAGACTTTTCTCCGAAGGAGTAGCTAGGCAACAGAATATGTTAACATTAAAGCTTTTAACATATCCCACCCTCAAGGGGTGGTCCCCTCAGTCAATACCCTCCTACTTCCTGCAACCATATCTCAGTTTTAATGTCTAGCTTGTCAGGAGTGGCTGGCTCTCTCTGTGCTGGGGCTTTGTGCCCCAGACTCTTTCTTCTTTTTTTGATTTTTTGTTTGAGTTTTTCTCTCTACCTTTACTTAGCTGTTCTTTTTGTCAGCATTAGTTAGTTCTTCGGATGAAGAGGATCATGCGGGCTGGGTCTCGGGCTGATCCCCCTGGTCGCAGGTCGTGGGTCAGTGGCTTCCCAGCCTGCCATCGAGCGTTCAGCCAGGTAACGCTCCTGGCACAGTGAACGACCCATCCCTGTTCGGTGCAGGGATGATTGGTGAGGTGGCTACCTCACTGGACGCTGTGCGGTTTCTTAACCCCCATTCTGTGCGTCTTGTATGCGACTCTCCCTGCCTCATGTGCAGCGGCTTGTTCGCCTGTGCGGGTCCCCCACGCCATTGAGAGGTAAGTGTATCTATGTGGGGACCTGTCTGTCTGGGGGGGTGTCAGTCTGGGACTGTGTAACCTGCCTCTATTCACACTGTTTGTCTCCCTATCTCTCGGCTGCATGCTGTGGGCTGCAGGGGGGGGGGGGGGAGCTGTGTGACACTGTGTGTGTCAGCCTTGTCAGTGTGAGAAGCTATGTGCTGTGGGGCATGTTTTGTGGCATGTTTGGGCATTATACAGCGATCGCTGCGGCGATCTGACATGTTTTTTTATATGGAGACATGTGTGCATTACTGTACTGTGGAGCGGCGGTTTCGAGCGCCAAACGGCGCCATTTTGCCTACACTCGCTCCGGCCGCATGTTCTACATGCATGGCGGCCATTTTCTTGTAGCCTCCCATAGGCTTTCATAGAGCGCCCTGGCAGCATCACTTCCTCTTCTCCAGGAACACCGATCGAGGCAGCAGCAGCGGCAAGGGTCTCCTCAGGTTTTATCCTTCCTATCCATTGCCTGTGTCATTTTGATTGTCCCTGTGGGGGTCTCATTGTGCTTGTGTTGTGGTGCGGTGGGCTGCACTCGCCGCGCGTGTTAAAGGGGCAGTTAACCCTTTATTATCCGGCATTTGTTGTAGGGGCAATGGATTCTCAGGAGGGCAAATTTCCTACCGCCTTGGTGGAAAGCCAGGGGACCGCTGTTTCCCCCCCAGGGGGGGATTTAGCCACTATTGTGGCTGGCCTTGCTGCTCAGGTGCAGATGCTGGTGGCTGCTCAATCTACTAAAAGACCCAGAGTTGCTCTTTCCTCTGATTCTGAGGGTGAAGGTGATGGGGTTGTTATGGCGGGGGCCTCCTTATCGGGGTCCCGCTCCTCCCTGGATCTAGTGGGGTCCGAGGTGGAGGCTGAAGTTGAAGGGGTTGATAATTTTCCCCCTGGCTCGCCTGAAGAGCTTGCAATCATGGATGAATTGATTGCTTCCATAAAACAAACGCTGCGTTTGCAGGATGAAGTGTGTCCCCCCGCTGCCTTGGCGGCTTATGGGACGCAGAGAAAACGCAGGACGCCGCAGGTTTTTCCCTGCAATGATGATTTTCAGCGCGCTGTTAAGGAACAATGGCGCAATCTGCGCAAACCTTTTGCTGTGCCAAGTAGGTTCAAGCTGCGTTATCCTTTCTCGCCTTCCACTGATGAAAGGTGGTGTGTGCCACCCCCAGTGGATCACGCAATTGCGGTTTTAAACAAATCCACTGCGATTCCTGCAGAGGATTCCCCGGTGTTCTGTGATGCCACGGATAGGAGATTGGAGTCTCTTGCCCGTCATACTTATTCTGTTACGGGTTCTATGCTTAAGGCTCTGTTTGCCTCTCTCATGGCGGCCCAGGCGGTCGCAAGTTGGACGCAGATGCTTCGGCGCGTCCTAGTGGCCGATTCGGCCTCGCCGGCGACCCTGGATATGGTGGATCAAATCCACCAGGGTGTCATGTATCTGTGTGATGCGGACTTGGACTTAGTCCCGTTGGCTGCACGTGTACACAGCGTGGCGGTGTTGTCTCGCCGCCTGGTTTGGTTGAAATGTTGGTCGGTGGACCAGTCTTCACGTAAGACCTTAGCCAATCTGCCTTATGATGGGTCTCGCCTTTTTGGGGAGTCCTTGGATGTGTTGATTAAGGGGATCACCGGAGGTAAGAGCACTCTCTTGCCCCATTTCCCCAAGGCTAAGGGGGCTTCTGGGAAGAATCATGCTAATTTTCGGCCCCCTCAGGGGTCCTTTCGTGCCTTTCGGTCGCACTACAAGGGCAAACCGTTCAAAGGTCAAGGCTCTCAGAAGAAGCCCTGGTCTGGAAAACAGAAGTCCGGTCAATCCGGATCCGCAGCCCATAACAGTGCGGCCTGAAGGGGCGCCCTCACCCAGTTTTGGGGTGGGGGGACGCTTGCTCGGTTTTCTTCAGCCCTGGTTGGCCCGCGTGCGGGACAGATGGGTTCAGGAGATCGTTCGATCTGGTTACAAGATCGAGTTTCTCTCTCGGCCGGAGAGCAGATTTTTTCCCTCAAATCTTCAGCTGTCTCCAGAGCGTTTACGGGACCTGCACCTGGCGGTGCGGGACCTGAGGGCTCAGGGAGTGGTGGTTCCGGTGCCTCATCGGGACAGATTTCGGGGGTTTTATTCCAATCTGTTCACCGTGCCCAGAAAGGAGGGCAAGGTTCGTCCAATTCTGGACTTGAAGGCTCTGAACCGCTCTGTGCGGGTTCGCAAGTTCCGCATGGAATCCCTGCGGTCGGTGGTGGCTGCCCTGGTTCCGGGGGAATTCATGGCCTCCATCGATTTGAAGGATGCGTATCTTCACATCCCCATTTTCGAGGGTCACCAGAGGTACCTTCGATTTGCCATTGCGGAGGATCACTACCAGTTCGTGGCGTTGCCTTTTGGTCTCGCCTCGGCTCCGCGGGTCTTCACCAAGGTGCTTGCACCGGTTCTGGCATTATTGAGGGCCCAGGGCATTTCTGTCCTGGGGTATCTGGACGACATTCTGGTTTGGTCTGCGACCGGCCAGGGTCTGGAGAAGGACCTGTCTGTCACGATGCAAACTCTGCAGGAGTTTGGTTGGACGATAAATTTTCCAAAGTCGACACTGAGTCCGTCGGTTCGTCTTCCCTACCTGGGAATGATTCTGGACTCGGTGCAGGCGAAGGTCTTCCTGCCGGAAGACAAACTCAGAACTCTTCAGGAGGATGTCAGGTCCCTCAGGGACGTTCCACACTCGTCTCTGCGGACGTGCATGAGATGTCTGGGATTGATGGTCTCGGCCTTCGAGGCGATTCCCTTCGCCCAGTTTCACACGCGGGGTCTCCAAGCGGAGATCCTGTCCAGGTGGGACGGGCGACCTCAATCTCTGGATCTTCAAATCTCGTTGAGTCATCGCACCAGAAGAGACCTTCTGTGGTGGGTCCAGTCCCCGATGGTGTCCGGGGGCAAGTCGTTTCGTCCTATCTCGTGGAAGGTGATCACCACGGATGCCAGCCTGTCGGGCTGGGGTGGTGTTCTGGGCGTTCTGTCCGCCCAGGGAACTTGGTCGGAGAGGGAGTCTTCCCTTCCGATCAACATTCTGGAATTGCGTGCGATAAATCTCTGTCTTCATCGCTGGACGGACCGGCTGCAGGGCTGCCCGGTTCGGGTGCAGACGGACAATGCCACGGCGGTGGCCTACATCAACCACCAAGGGGGCACCAGGAGTGCCCGAGCGGCTCGAGAAGTGGCCGACATTCTGTCTTGGGCCGAGACTCATGTCCCGGCGATAACGGCGGGTCACATTCCGGGGGTGGAGAACTGGCAGGCGGACTATCTGAGTCGCCAGACCCTGGATCAGGGGGAATGGTCTCTCCACCCGACTGTCTTCCAGATGTTGTGCGCGAAGTGGGGTCTTCCAGATGTGGACCTGTTCGCGTCTCGTCTCAACTACAAGGTGAGAAGGTTCGTGGCAAGGACGCGCGACCCTCGGGCAGACGCGTCGGACGCGTTAGTGGCCCCGTGGCATCAGTACAGGCTGATGTACGCGTTTCCACCGATTCAGTTGCTGTCCAGGTTCCTTCGCAGGTTACACTCGGAACGCAGCACGGTGATTCTTGTGGCACCGGACTGGCCTCGCCGGTCCTGGTACGCAGACCTCGTGAATCTGGCGGTCGACGCCCCGTGGCGTCTGCCTCTTCGAGACGATCTCCTGTCTCAAGGACCGATATACCATGCTGCTTTACAGTCTCTGGCTTTGACGGCCTGGCTGTTGAGACCGAGGTCCTGAAGGAGAAGGGTCTCTCCCCAGAGGTCGTTCATACTTTGATCAACGCGAGGAAGTCTTCCTCGGGGAAGGTTTATTACCGTACTTGGAAGGCCTATTTTGCCTGGTGTGAGTCCAGGGGGTTTTCACCCCGCACGTACTCGGTTTCCCGAGTGCTGTCCTTCCTTCAAACGGGTGTCGATCAGCGTTTGGCGCTGGCTACGATTAAGGGTCAGGTGTCTGCGCTGGCCGTTCTGTTTCAACGTCCCGTGGCTTCCAACTCCTTGGTTGGCACTTTTGTTCAGGGTGTGCGGCATCTGGTTCCTCCTAGGAGGGATCCTTTGCCCCCTTGGGACTTGAATCTCGTTCTGTCTGTGTTGCAACGTGCTCCTTTTGAACAGATCAGGGAGATCTCGTTGTCTCTGTTGTCCAAAAAGGTCGCCTTTTTGGTGGCGATCACTTTGGCTCGCAGAGTGTCGGAGCTGGCAGCTTTGTCCTGCAAGTCTCCGTATCTGGTTTTTCATTTGGATAAGGTGGTCTTGCGACCTAATCCTTCTTTTCTGCCGAAAAGAGTTTCGGAATTCCATCTTAATGAGGATATTGTCTTGCCTTCGCTGTGCGCGAAGCCTAAACATCCAAAGGAGGTGAGATTACACTCTCTGGATGTTGTTCGGGCGATAAGGGTTTAACTTAAATCGACTGAGTCTTTTCGAAAGACTGACTCCTTGTTTGTTCTTCCAGAGGGTCCTCGGAAGGGCATGGCGGCGTCGGCCTCTACCATCGCCAAATGGATCAGGCAGACCATTGAACAGGCCTATGCCTTGCAGGGGAAGGTTCCCCCTGTGCCTGTGAAGGCGCACTCTACTAGAACTCTGAGTACGTCTTGGGCCTGTCGTCATGGGGCTTCTGTAGCCCAGGTGTGTAAGGCGGCGACTTGGTCGACCGTACACACTTTCACGAAATTCTACAAAGTAGATGTTCAGGCATCGGCGGATGCTTCCTTTGGCCGCAAGGTTCTTAGTGCGGCAATTCCCTAGGGTCCCTTGTTGGGGACCTCTGGCTGTTGGGATAAGTTTTTTTTATCCCATGGTTATTTGTCTTTTCCTGGGTTGTTGCTCCTGTTGAGCACTTGTTTTTTTCCTGTTGCCCAGCTGGTTTCCTTCCTTTGGTAAGGTTCCTTTCTTTGATGCGGAGACTGCGTTGCCTTTTCGGCGCGGATGCGTTTCCCACCCCTCATGTTTGCACTGCTTTGGGACGTCCCCATATGTGACGAATATGAAGAGGCGGCGACTGTCGGAGGACGTAAGAGAAAACGGAATTTTTGTAAAATCTTACCTGTAAAATTCCTTTCTCTGAGTCCTCCGACAGTCGCCGCCCCCGCCCCTCTTTTGGGGTTTGGTTGTATACTCTACTGCTATTCCACTAAAACTGAGATATGGTTGCAGGAAGTAGGAGGGTATTGACTGAGGGGACCACCCCTTGAGGGTGGGATATGTTAAAAGCTTTAATGTTAACATATTCTGTTGCCTAGCTACTCCTTCGGAGCAAAGTCTAATACCCCCATATGTGACGAATATGAAGAGGCGGCGACTGTCGGAGGACTCAGAGAAAGGAATTTTACAGGTAGGATTTTACAAAAATTCCGTTTTTTTCTAGCCATACATACATAACTGAAGCATAGTGGAAGGGGTTATACCTGTCTGGCCAATGGCCTTTTTTTTTTTTTTTTTTTTTTTTGCAAGTTCCTCATGAAGTTGTCTTTTTGTGCACTTCAAAAAACTAATTATCTGGAAAGCACAAAAATTCTGTATATATATTTGTTAGTGAGGTCTTGCATCAAGTGTAGAGCCTTAAGGGCACTGCCACTCGCTGTTTCTTCTTTAAGGGCTTTCCTCGCCCATTTTTCTGAAAAGAAAAGTTCATTGACCAAGATACTGAGGTATTGCATGTTTACTGCATGGAAAATTTTCTAATATTGCAATGGGGGATCGCTCGTCTCTTGGTGAACAGTATGTTCCCAGAGGGGTTCCTGGCAGGTGGGACCGCCCCAGTGCTAAAGAGTTTATCACTTGGCTCTATGGTATATAGGATTTCCACGGATTGTTATGCCTTACATATATATATCGCATTGCCTTATGAAGATGCTGTACTAAAAGGAAATAGTCTTGTAATGTTTGGAAATGGTGCGTATGTATTCCTACTGTTATCAATCTTGAATAAAAATTATTGAACCAAAAAAAGAAAACAAAATGTGTTTCCCTCGCAGGGGTTTTAAGCATTCCTTTGCTCATCAACACAAACATCATTCAGCCCTTTTGCACTGCTGCTCTGGCCTTTCACTTCAGGCCCTTGTTCGTCTCCTATAGACTGTTTGCTCACCCAACAGGGTGCACACGGATAGCAGCCTTGTGCTGCACTGACTCCCACATGGAGTCCTCCTGACTCCTGGGCCAGACCTCCTGTCTCTCGGGGTGGAGCCAGAACCTTGGTCCGGTCTTTCCTAAAAGATCCAGCCACACCTGCACCATCAGTGTCCTGGCAAGTCCTAAATCCTGGTCCCAGGATTGGAGATTTCCTCTCACCCAGATCGCTGCGAAATCTCCAGGCTGCAGGTCCCCAACTGGACTTTACAAAACAATGAGGAAACTTCAAAGGCAGTTAAAACAATCCTCCTGGAGCATCTCAACCTGCCTGATTGACAATCCTGGGTGACATACGTGCTCATCCTGCCCCCCCCCCCCTTAAAAGCGACACCTTTTCTTTGGGACCACACTAATCACCTCGCCACTAGGAGACTGACCAAGGACTTTTCCTCTAAATAGGTCACATTTTTAAACACCTTTTTTGCCACAAGTGTGGGCACTTTTATATGGGTTACATTAGTCCCTCTCTGCCTTCAATGTACGGGCACTCTTACTGTCCTGAGTCTTTAGGGGGCCTATTTCTATGGTGTTCGTAAGGGGACCACCCCACTTATTTCTGGTACCTGACTCAGCGGTCAAGAATTGTTTCCCAGGTTTACATGTACCTTTGACACCATATTATCATGTACCAGTAACACATTACTCGGTTCATCAGAAAGACAGACATATTCAGACCAACATTACACCTCTCAATGTTGCAATTGTCCAATTGTCCTTAACTAATTTGTTAGGGCAGAGTATGCACAGGGTATACACAGCGGAGGGCGGCCATCGCCGACAGAAACTCCACAGGATGCCGCCTCCCCTGGTGTCACCCGCTCAGCAGGCAGCTGTTCTACCACCTGACCTTTTCTAATATTACCTGAATTTCTATCCCAAACCTGAACAGGCGAGCTCTCGTATTCTCCACATACAGCTTTTACCACAATTCTTATCCATTCCCCTGTTTCAGGGACCCTATCTGGTTTGTCACATGAACCTATTGTTGAACTGGTGTCCCCAGTCTCTTTAATCACATCCGTCTGAGCCCTGGTCAAGATCTCTGCTGTTTTCTGTTCCACACTTGGCCCTTCCAGCTCATGTGATTTGGCCACTGATGCAGTATACTCACCCTTCACCGGCAGCACCCTGGACCATAGCAGCAGAAATGTTTTCCACCTGGCTATTAGGTGGTGAAACCTTGGACACCTTTTTCTTTTCTCCAAAGCTGCTCCCATATATCACATCTTCAGAAAGCAGTCCAGCAGCATACCCAGATGCAACTTTTAACAAAAGTAATAAATTCAGAAATAAACACTTTCTGTCTTGTCTTTCTTGGTGCTGTACATCCTGCCACTCGGTGCTCCACCTAGTGGTACTCCGCAGTACCAGACCGTCAGACTGTGGAGGAGACAACCCACTATAGATTGGCTGTACATCCCAAAGTTCAAGCATCTCCTTTAATACTTTTGTTGTGAACCAGACCCTTGGTTCCAGACCCAAGTCCTTCCTGGGGACTTCTATGACTCTGGGAATGCAGAGAGACTTCCTTGCTGAGAATTGTTGTTGTAAAGATTAACAAAACCACCTCCCAGCTGGAGGTTACCATAGCCTGGTGCTCTACCAGAGCGCTGCCAGGTGCTGGACTCATACTCCACTTCCCAAGCTCAGCATTAGTGAACTGCTTCAGATCATTACCAGGGACAACATCACTTTGATAATCCATGCCTACATAACTTTTGTGGTTCACGGACAAAGTCTCTGCTGTGTGCTCGTCCTTATCTGGCCCTCCTATCTGGTGAGTGATATCATCTGCAGCAGCAAGTGCACCCTTGCATAGAAGTTGCTCTGCAGGTCCTTCAAGTGGCACTGCAGAAATCATGTCCGTTCCCCTGTTACCAACGGAGGCTTTTACCAATAAAGCCGACAGTCTGTCACCTCTGTGCTCCCTTTAGAGGTACCCTGCAGTACCGTTCCAACTGCCCAAGGAGACCCAGAAGGGAAAGAGTGGTTCAGCAACAGACTCATTGCACATGTCACTTTTGTTCAACTTAGACTGTTGCAATACATTTACTATAGCAGGCTGCAATACCACACATCCACCACCCTGCTCAGGTGGCGCTTTACAAACCTCACACATCTTTGCATTTTCCACAGGTTGTTTTAACTCACTATTTCCCTCTGGAAAACTACACACAGGCGCAGGCTTGACTTTAACCCCTGCCTCCCCACTGTACAGGGCACTGCACAGGGAAAAGTCACTCTCAAGGGCACAGTCATTGGTCCCACTAACTGTGGTCACTCTCACCATCATGGACAGTCTCATAACCAGTTCTTTTCAACATGAAATCAGTGGTTCGCCATCATTTCATTAAAGACAGTCTTACCCGATACAGTAGTAGGGGGTCACCATCTTCATTTGAGTACAACATCTCACAAACGTGTCCTCTGCTGCACTTTCACTGGCCCACTCCCTCTGGTGGCCACGGGACGAAATTACAGTGGGTATCTCCTGAAATCTCCAGGCTCCAGGTCCCCAACTGGACTTTACAAAACAATGAGGAAATTTAAAAGCCAGTTTCCTCCAAATAAAACAATCCTCCTGGAGCCTCTCAACCTGCCTGGCTGACAATCCTGGGCGACATACCCGCTCACAGCTAACTGCACTGTCACAATATATATATCTCTATCTATCCTATACAATCCTTTACCCACAGTTAATCCAGAGGAAGGCAAAAACAATACCTGCATGGAGTTTGCATGTTCTCCGTGAGCTTGTGTGGGTTTCCTCCAGCTACTCTGATTTCCTCCCTCACTACAAAGACATGCTGGTAGGTTAATTGGCTCCTGCTTAAATTGGTCCTAGTATTTTTATGTATAAGTGTGAGCTTAGATTGTGAACTCCTTGAGGGCAGAGACTGATGTAAATGTACAATATTCTGAATTTGAAGTGATGTGTAAAATGCCAGTACTGTATTTCTGTATTTTATAAAATGCATTAATAAAAAGGAGCCACAAAGGATTTTGTTTTATATTTTATTTATTACGGGTATTTATGTAGCGCAGCAATTTACATATATATATATATTGTACATTTCCATCAGTGCCTGCATTCAAAGAGCTTACTATCAAATGTCTCTAACTCACATTAATACATAAACATATTCTTTATATTCCTCATTACCATTTTGAACATGTGAGTCTTTTTAAGACAAAAACCTTGTTTAGTTGGATTTATTTGTTTCCATAGAAGAACATAAGGAAACATGACTTGCAAAATTTCACTATGTGGTTTCTCATGTATCTACCAAATGCTAAAATTCCCCAAAGTTAGGCATGCTTGGAATGTACCAATTTTTATACAAATGTTTCCAAAACCTCAGTGGTTTTTTGGTTGCAGCGTGGGATCTCAATTTTGTTTTGAAGGGAGCGTACAGTTAAAGTAACGCTCTACTTTTTTGTTGGTTATTTTATTTACAATGTGTGTGTGTGTGTGTGTGTGTGTATGTGTGTGTGTGTGTATGTATATATATATATATATATATATATATATATATATATATATATATATACACACAGGGAGTGCAGAATTATTAGGCAAATTAGTATTTTTGAGGATTAATTTTATTATTGAACAACAACCATGTTCTCAATGAACCCAAAAAACTCATTAATATCAAAGCTGACTATTTTTGGAAGTAGTTTTTAGTTTGTTTTTAGTTTTAGCTATTTTAGGGGGATATCTGTGTGTGCAGGTGACTATTACTGTGCATAATTATTAGGCAACTTAACAAAAATCAAATATGCAGTATACCCATTTCAGTTATTTATTTTTACCAGTGAAACCAATATAACATCTCAACATTCACAAATATACATTTCTGACATTCAAAAACAAAACAAATCACTGACCAATATAGCCACCTTTCTTTGCAAGGACACTCAAAAGCCTGCCATCCATGGATTCTGTCAGTGTTTTGATCTGTTCACCATCAACATTGCGTGCAGCAGCAACCACAGCCTCCCAGACACTGTTCAGAGAGGTGTACTGTTTTCCCTCCTTGTAAATCTCACATTTGATGATGGACCACAGGTTCTCAATGGGGTTCAGATCAGGTGAACAAGGAGACCATGTCATTAGCTTTTCTTCTTTTATACCCTTTCTTGCCAGCCACGCTGTGGAGTACTTGGACGCGTGTGATGGAGCATTGTCCTGCATGAAAATCATGTTTTTCTTGAAGGATGCAGACTTCTTCCTGTACCACTGCTTGAAGAAGGTGTCTTCCAGAAACTGGCAGTAGGACTGGGAGTTGAGCTTGACTCCATCCTCAACCCGAAAAGGCCCCACAAGCTCATCTTTGAGGATACCAGCCCAAACCAGTACTCCACCTCCACCTTGCTGGCGTCTGAGTCGGACTGGAGCTCTCTGCCCTTTACCAATCCAGCCACGGGCCCATCCATCTGGCCCATCAAGACTCACTCTCATTTCATCAGTCCATAAAACCTTTGAAAAATCAGTCTTGAGATATTTCTTGGCCCAGTCTTGACGTTTCAGCTTGTGTGTCTTGTTCAGTGGTGGTCGTCTTTCAGCCTTTCTTACCTTGGCCATGTCTCTGAGTATTGCACACCTTGTGCTTTTGGGCACTCCAGTGATGTTGCAGCTCTGAAATATGGCCAAACTGGTGGCAAGTGGCATCTTGGCAGCTGCACGCTTGACTTTTCTCAGTTCATGGGCTGTTATTTTGCACCTTGGTTTTTCCACACGCTTCTTGCGACCCTGTTGACTATTTTGAATGAAATGCTTGATTGTTCGATGATCACGCTTCAGAAGCTTTGCAATTTTAAGAGTGCTGCATCCCTCTGCAAGATATCTCACTATTTTTTACTTTTCTGAGCCTGTCAAGTCCTTCTTTTGACCCATTTTGCCCAAGGAAAGGAAGTTGCCTAATAATTATGCACACCTGATATAGGGTGTTGATGTCATTAGACCACACCCCTTCTCATTACAGAGATGCACATCACCTAATATGCTTAATTGGTAGTAGCTTTTCGAGCCTATACAGCTTGGAGTAAGACAACATGCATAAAGAGCATAAAGAGGATGATGTGGTCAAAATACTCATTTGCCTAATAATTCTGCACTCCCTGTATGTGTGTATGTGTGTATGTGTGTGTGTGTGTGTATGTGTGTATATATATATATATATATATATATATATATATATATATATATATATATATATATATATATATATATATATATATATATATATATATATATATAATGTGTATGTGTGTGTGTATATATATAGTGTGTGTGTGTGTTTAATATTATATACATTTCTATATTACTTTTCCCGCTGACAAGTAAAGTGAATAACATTGATTATCTTGTTACAGTGGTGTTTGAAAGTTGGTGGGATATATTAGGCAGCAAGTGGACGACCTGTCCCAAATGATGTGTTGGAAGCATAAAAAATTATTTTCAGTTTGCTGTGCATGGGATTGTGTAGCTGCAGACTGGTCAGGGTGCCTATGATGACCCTAGTCCACAGCCAAAAGTGCCTACAATGAGCATTAGAACGGGACCATGGAGCAATGGAAGAAGGTGGCGTGATGGGCTGAATTACATTGTCTTTTACATCATGTGGATGGTCAAGTGCATATGCATTGCTTACCTGGGGAAGAGATGGCACTAGGTTGCCATATGGGAAGAAGGCAAGCCGGTAGAGGCAGTGTGATGCTTTCAGCAATTTTCTGCTGGAAAACCTTGGGTCCTGCCATTCATGTGGATGTAACTCGATACATACCACCTACCTAAATATTGTTGCTGACCCAGTACAGATGGTATTCCTTGATAGCAGGCTAATAAGCCCTGCCGCACTGCAAAAATTGGTTCAAGAATATCTTGAGGAACACAACAACGAGTTTGAGGTATTGACTTGGCCTTCAAATTCTCCAGATCTCAATCTAATCGTGCACCTATGAGATCTGCTAGAAAAAATCGAATCCATGCCCCACCTCACAACTTACAGGACTTGAAGGATCTGCTACCGAAGGCTTAGTGCCAGATACCACAGCATACCAGAGGTCTAGTGGAGTTCATGCCTCAATGGGTCAAGGCTGCATCGGGGGCAAAAGGGGGACCTACTCAATATTAAGTGGGTGGTCATAAAGTTGTGGTTGATCAGTGTGTGTGTATGTATCCATACACTGATCAACCATAACTTTATGGCCACCCACTTAATTTTGAGTATGATTCTTGTATGTAATGGTGTGTGTGTGTGTGTGTGTGTGTGTGTGTGTATGTGTATATAATATATATAGTAGAAGCTGCACGATTATGTATAAAATGAGAATCACAATTTTTTTGCTTAGAATAAAGATCACGATTCTCGGCGTAACATCATCTTTTAAATTCTACAGAAAAATTGGGCTAACTTTACTGTTTCGTTTTTTAAAATTCATTAAAGTGTATTTTTTCCTAAAAAAAAAAAAAAAAAAACTGCATTTGAAAGATTTCTGTGCAAATAGTGTGACAAAAAAGATTGCAACGATTACCATTTTATTCTCTAGGGTCTCTGCTAAAAGAAATATATATAATGTTTCTGGGGTTCGAAGTATTTGTTAGCAAAAAATACTGATTTTGACTTGTAAGTCATAAGTGTCAGAAAAAGACTTAGTCTTTTAGAGGTTAAACTGCCTTCACTTACAAATGGAAGTTCATTCCTTTGATCTAAAAGAACAAAATGATGCATTGTGTTTTATAGTTATCTAGCAGGCTTAACAATGTTGGTAAACATTTGCCAGAGGCTCTTTTTTTTTTTTGATAGCTGTGAGTGAGTAGAGAACAGCTCTGTATGAATCGAGAAAATGCCGTTTTTAAGATCATGAGGGGGGTATATCGAGATCGCAATTTTTTTTAACGATTAATCATGCAGCTCTAATATATGGGACACGTAAATACAGCTATAGTGAGAAATAAGGGCCGTATATGTCCAAAGGACACAAAAACCATGGGGAGCACCAGCCCGATAAACGTGAAGAAAAGGGGGAAATAAGGAAATGGGCTTTTTAGACAGTGGGTGTACCATAGCATATTACACCATATACTGTATATAAAAGACACGTGTGTGTGTGCGTCATACAAACACAGATCATACAGTACCATAAATCATAAAGAAACTGTCATAGATTACACAAAACTTGCCAACATGTAAACACAAGCGGGTGGATCTCCGAAGTGACAGGCAGGGTCAGATTGCAGGGTTCAGCATAGCTGAACCTGCGATCTGTCCTTGTGTCACATAGTCCCCTCCCCCCACACACGTCAGTAAGCACCAGGCATACATTAACCCCTCCCTCTCCAATAAAATTAACCCCTTCACTGCCAGTGTCATTTTTACAGTAACAGTGCATATATATAGCACTGATTACTGCAGTAATGTCACTGGTACCCCCAAAAGTGTCAAATGTCAGTCAAGGGTCCGATCTGTCCGCCGCAATGTCGCAGTCCCGCAAAAAAAATCGCAGATCGCCGCCATTACTCGTTAAAATAAAAAACATCAAAAATGACAGAAATCTTTCCCTTAGTTAGTAAACACAATAACTTTTGCGCAAACCAATCAAAATACGCTTATTGTGATTTTTTTTTTTACCAAACATAGGTAGCAGAAAACAAATTGGCCAAAAATTAAAAAAAAATTTATTTACATTTTTTTGGGGGGGAATTTCATATAAAAAAAATGTGAAAAATATTGTTGTTTTTTCAAAATTTACGCTCTTTTTTTGTTTATAGCGCAAAAAGTAAAAATCGCACAGGTGATCAAATACCACCAAAAGAAAGCTCTGTTTGTGGGAAAAAAGGACATCAATTTCATTTGGGTACGGCGTCGCACGACCGCGCAAATGTCAATTAAAGTCGCACAGTGGCGAATCTCAAAAAGTGGCCCAGACGTAAGACAGCAAAATCGATCCGGTGGTAAAGTGGTTAATGTGTAATGTTTTCGTATGATTATTGTATGAGGAAAATCTGATATGAAAGACTACACATGATCAGAAACTATAAATAAAAAAATAGCCTTTGTCGTACGAGAATTTTCGTTCATTATTTCCTTCCTCGGTTCCGACTTGTGGTGAATCATCGATGAATAACCAGGCGATTGTTTGCCCAATTTTCACCTAACTGTAAATGTACGTCATTACAGTTAAATACCAGGGTTATGGCTGCAGCTAGCCGCTCTAACCTCAGTATCTTTTTTTTTTTTATTATTTATTTATTTTATTTTCCTAAGGCGGTCAGCTTTCTGATAAAAGTAATTACAGCAGCAGATTCGCCACAAGATCACTTTTATAGATGGGGCAGAGGTTAAAAGCAAAATGTAACTTTATTTATTTTTATTTTTTTTTGCTTTTAAGGGAAATGAGAGATCTGGGATCTTTTTGCCCCCCCCCCCCCCCCCCCCAGATCTCTCAATAAAGAGGTCTTGTCATTGTCATGCTTATTTCTATTACAAAGGAGGTTTATATTCCTTGTAATAGGAATAAAAGTGATAAAAAAAAGAAGCACCCCATCCCTCTGAGCTGGTGTGCGGAAGCGCGCGCCTATGTACACGAAGTTCAAACCACACGTGAGTTATCGCCATGATCGTTGGAGTAAAAGCAGTAATATTTAAAGCGCCGCCTATGGCGATTTTTAGGTACCGTATCGTGTTACTGTTCAATGAGCATGCACAATTTTAAAGCATGACATGTTGGGTCTATTTACTCAGCATAACATCTTTCACATTATACAAAAAAATTGTGCTGACTTTACAGGTTTTTTTTTTTTTTTTATTAGTGTACTTTTTCCAAACAAATTGCATTTGAAAGACAGCTGCACAAATACAGTGTGACCTAAAATAATGAAATGACCGCCATTTTATTCGCTAGAGTCTCTGTTACATAGATATATAATGTTTGGGGTTTCTAAGTACAAAATAGCACAAAATAGTAGGGGATTTTTACTTAAAAAAAAAAAAAAAAGCCAGGGTCAGCAAGTAGCTAACAAAACAGGATTTGTGCTTGCATGTGATTGGATGACCGAAGTGAACACAGATCCTTAGTTGCTAAGCTAAGGGGGATTTGTTTTGCCAAATGAACAGTCTCTACTCCTTTACTAAATCATTGGCATTATTTTCAGTTCACCTTGCAGATCCTGCTGTTACTGGATGTCTTATGAAAATGCTTGTTCCTTGCTGTCTGTGGCTTCTATACTGTAAGAAAGTGGCCACACTTGCATATCAGTGAGAGTGAAATCATATGACCTAAACTGCATCCATGTTCTATGTCAGTGACTTTGCAAAGCAATAGACCACTGATTGCTGACCCTCCTTGTGGTGCTGTTGTACAGGGGATTACAGGAGGCTGAGATCTCAGCAGGCTGAGGATTTTATGCAACTTAAGATCGTTGTGTTTTTTATTTTGTTATAGATAGCTTGATTAAATGGTGTCTTTATATTTGCAAAAAGGAAATAATATTACTGCACAGGTGATAATAAAAAATGATTCCTAATAGATCCCTTATCGCCTTCCCCTCTTGTCCCTACCCTCCCCTCTCCCCCCTTTATCCCCCATTTTTTATTTTTTTTTATTTTTTCGTCTGTTTGTTTGTCATGTCTCGTTTAGTTTTGTTATATTAAGTCTGTCTTTATGATTTGATGTGAATTTTGTTCCATATATAAAAGAAAAATGGAGGCCATAGCGTATTCAGATATAAACAATCATCTAGGATAAAAAAATGGTTGAGATAGAACAGATCCAAGTAGATGAAATGGTAATTTGTATTATAATTTTTTTTCCTTGTTGATGATAAATGTGGTGATGATTGTAAATTTTGTAATTATAATAAAGAAAGTAAATATAAAAAAAAAATAAAAATAAAATGAAGCTGCCTGTGTTGGGATGGGTGCATAGGGAGATTGGGAGAGAGCTGGACGGGGGGGGGGGGGGGGGGGTTGTTTTTTCTTTCAATCAGGTTTCACACACTGTATGCCAAGACCAAACTCCCACAGCTGAAACCGGAAGAAAAAATTAAATCTAGTAAATCTAGCACAATGTATACTTTCTGAAAAGTATATAAATCTTAAGACCACAGATATACCAATAAACATACGTATGTAAGGAGATTTTTTTTTATCTCTGTTTATCATCTGAGGCTGTTCACTTCACTGGGTAAAGAAGAGGGTTTACATCCACTTAAAGAAAGACGTTTCATTATACTAATGAAGATATTTTTTACTCAGTGCACAAATAATGTCAAAGTAAGTTTTGGTAGTAGAATAGTAGTGAGCCAGTCTCAGACAGGAAGTTTTGGGGGCGTTTGGTACACAAACTGCTTACATCTCCAGAACCCCACCAAACACCTGCTGCTTACCAGTCCTTAGATGTGGTGGCTGTGTTTGTTTTCTTTTTTCAGGCTAAATAAAGTTGCTTTTAACCCCTTGACGCTGACCCAACACAGATATGCAGCCCCACTGTACTGGGCTTTTTTCTGTGCGGCCCCATATTTTTGTATCTCCCTTTGTCACACAGCGCACTTCCAGCACAGAAATCTTGGCCATTCATGGAAGTTTATGTGCAACGTGTTGGCATTAAAGGCCACTCTGTTTGTTGCTGCACATATACGGGCAACTTGAAGTTAAGGGAGATGTACAGCGGAAGCTCATTTTGGCTGTATATCGCTTATGGATCACAGGAGTGAAGTTCATTCTGCACTCCTGTAACCTGTTTTCTGAAGTCCGCTCTCTGCTGACGTCAAAGATGTCGGTCCAGGCACCGCGTCATGATTACGGAGTCGGGACCTGCCAGGTGCCTGGACCGACACCTGGCTCAGCCTCTCAGCGAGCAGCTGAGAGCCTGAGCCCGGCTTCTCCCCGCCCCTCCGCAGTTCAGCGCTCCAATGAACAAAGAGGAGGCCAAGCGGAGAGCTGCTGACTCAGTCGGTGTTCGATCGCTCGGTTCTCAGTGTAGAGGCACCAGGGGACAGGTGCAGCATCGGATCGATGCTGCGTCCACCTAGGTACGTATAAATGGGCAATAACCCCATACTTCTCTTTTAAGTACAGAAAAATACCTGTTGATTATGTCAGAAGTCAAGTGTGCTTGTCGTTTCCGGTATACAATGTGTCCATCTCAAACAATCTTATCTGCTTATTCTGTAAACTGCAGAAGCCGGCCCCACAATGTAATGTAGACAGGGGAGGTGTTCGTAGTTCTATTGGGGAGCAGCCTAGGGTAAGAATGCAACGCCTTTACAGATACAGTGCAGTGATTGAGTGTTGTCACCCTAGGACAGTGTTACTGGCATGAATACCAGGTTAATATAAATGGGGGTAAAAAAGACAGAAAAGGGGAACGAATACTGCCACTACCACCAGGGTCTGGTAAGCTGCAGTATTTAACTTTTTTTTTTTTTTTTTTGTCCTTGAGTTTAAATACACTTTAAATAAAATGTATATTTTCACTGCAATGTTAGGAATATCCTCACTGTCCGTAGGTTGAAATAAAAAGCCATTTCAATGAATTAATGACTTGTGTAGCAATATAATATGTTGTATCATTTTGTAACAAGAGTAAAGTTTTCCTTTTAGGCTGGGTTCACACTTATGGGAATTGGATGCAGGGATTGGGACCGGCTCTTGGTTCAAACCTCTCCAGAACGGCTGTGGAGCGCATTGGTTCTTTGCATCTTTGGCTCTATTTCAGGCAAAAATTTGGACTTGATTCGTCCCTGAAATGGAGAACAGGGACGCATCAGACTCCTGCTGTGAGCCGCATCAGTATTAGATATAATTTTTTATTTTTTTTTATCTTGTTGAGAAGCAAAAATAACTCTCGGTGCCCATTCACACTACCGCGACTTGTCAGGCGACTGGTCAGCCTGACAAGTCGTGGTCCATGCAGTGCTACGGGAACCGTTCTAATAGGAGCAACTCAAGTTGCTCCGACTTGGAAAATAGTTCCTGTACTACTTCGGGGCGACATCGGAGCGCCTTGCATTGACATTCATTATATGGCACTTAGCGATATTGCATGATATAACGGAGGGGATTCTACTAAGGGCAGATAATGTTTTAAACAACCACTTTAACTCAACCCTCCCCCCTAGACTGATAATGCTGCTGTCTAAAGGTGCCTCTATTGCTCCTTCATCCAGAGCTGGGGCACTCTAATATAGGAGGTGTGTTATTGGCTATATTACCAGGTAAAAACAAGGAGATTGCACAGGAACATGTGCCATATTGCTTTGCAGTCCCCCATGGTGTTACTTTGCAGCCTATTCATTTGAATGGTCTGAGTGCGCTGAAACTGCGGTACCGTGTGATTTGGTGCCTGCAAACGCACTCCGTTTGGGATCTGTGTTTGGGGTGCCTTTACCATTACACTGGCATCCACATGCAGATCACAAGGGCAGTATGTTTGAATGTGATGCAGGAATTGTCCACAGAATGCGCCTTTCCCAGACTGCGTTCTGGTGTGAAGCAGCCCTGAAAAAAAAAACAAATGCTGCCACCACATCTAAAGATTATTCTGCTTTAGGGCCTCCTCCCCAGGCTCCTCTTTATTAAATGGCACTTGGGTGGAGGGGGTACCTGATTTTGACCGGTACCCACTCCCACTTCCGCTCCGACCTCCTAGACGATCACAGAGAAGGTTCTCCTCTCCCTCCCCTCAGTCGTCTTTGACAAGTCACAGATCCCAGAAGACTGGCACAATGCACATGGTGGCTCATGGATGCGCAGTAGGCACCCAGCTGTGAAGCTGCAAGCTGTCACAGCCAGGTGCCCACAGTTAAGATGCCGGAAATGGAAGACGGGAGATGAACATGGCTGGGGTGTGCACAGTGCTGGATTGTGGGACAGGTGAGTATCTGTTAGGTCAGCAGCTACATTTTTCCTAGCTGCTGACTTTTCATTTGTACACAGGAGACTGGAGCTCCTCTTTAATCTGCAATATATATTACGTTTCTGGTTTAATGCCACTTTAAATAATTTTGCACACAGGACTATAGCTATGCACGTATTTTCAGTATGCTTCATTTGAAGCCAAGTTTTCATAAATGGAGGGGGTTGAACTTCCTTATGTATTACTATAGTTTGCAGCCGTAAGCACGTGGGAAGACGGGGAGTGTTGCTCTGCTCTGTGGGAATGTGAGCTCTGCAAAGCCTGTAAACAGCCGATGAGTCACAGCATTGCTATGTCACAGTGATTGGAGGGCCTCCCTCAGTGTGGCTTCCTTCTGTGTAAGCGAGTGGGTGTACTCAGGCAATGTCTTTACAGGGAACAGGGCCTCCTCCAGCGTATTTACGCTTTAAGCGTCGTTCCAGGTCGCTGTCTCTGCACCAGGTGAGGACCCCAAACTACTGCAGGGTTAGGGGTGTCTTGT
This sequence comes from Pelophylax lessonae, assembly GCF_965119305.1. NCBI lineage: Eukaryota > Metazoa > Chordata > Amphibia > Anura > Ranidae > Pelophylax > Pelophylax lessonae. Next base: position 88,468,328 of record NC_138773.1, on the reverse strand, counting down.
GGATTTTTAACTTGCTAAAAATTGTCTTCTTTTTCATAGCATTAATGGAGGGGGTCAGAAGAAAGGGATCACAACCATGGGCCTTCTGTTTTGTAGTGTTTTTATGCTTTTTGTTTTTTTTTTTTTTTTTGGGGACTGCAGCCTATTTGATTTGTTTTTAGGTGAACATTTATTTTTGCTTTTAGTCCAGTCATATAGAAAGTTATGGGGAAATATTCAGACATCTTTCTTTTAGATTTGTGGAAATAGTCCACGTTTTTGGGATAAGCTTTTGAGAAATCTATCCTTTTTTATTAGGTCAAGTATGACATAAGTGCTGCTTGACCTGGTAAAGTGTTTTTAGATCTTTCCAAAGCTTACCCTTGAAATGTGCTGCTGCTCCTAAAAAAGAAATATGCTGCATCTGGCAGTGCCCCTCTTCTCGTCTCATCTGAAGTTGCCTAGACATCCTTAATGCTTATCCAAACCCTTTTTCTCTTATTCCAGTGATCCATTCAAAATGAAATGCAGATTTATGGTAACTATCATCCTGTGATGTGTGGCTGACTGGAGAGAATCATACAGAGGTTGCAGCTTCTATTTCCATTGTCATTATGGGCAGAAATGCTTGTTTATATTTAGAAGCGAGATTGCTTGAAGATTTGTGTTTGGTCAGCAAATTAAATGTGAACATTGACTGCAAATTTAGCAGATTCTGGGAAATTGCTGATTATCTGTGTGATGCAAGCCTTTCATGTGACTGTGCTACTGTAATCATCACACAGAATAATGAAAATGTGCAAATGTCACCTTTCATCGTCTTATTGCGATTCTTGTGATTCGGAATCCTTATGTTTACCTTTTTTTTCTGATATTGGCAGTGCATGTGTCTTTTTTCTTATATTCCTTGGTAGGAATATAGGTTTGTCTATTATTACCGCTTTACACAAGTTCCATTTACCTTCTTACAGGTTTCAGTTTCAGGATTTCCCTTCTTGGAAAGAGTTGTGGTATTTATTTAAATCAATCCACACTAATTAGATCACTCTTGGTTTAGCAAAACATTCTGGAAGTTAGAGACCCGAGGACATGACTGTTTTGATCTGAAAAGCCAAACTTTTTTTTTTTTTTGTAGAATAAAAGGAATTTGTTTATTCCAGCCTAATATTTGATGAGGATGAGGTTGCAGTGAATGTAGGAGATTAGCTAGATGAGATGTCTTCCTTTGCTAGTAGAAAGCATGTTAATCCTGCCATTAATTAAAGTGAGCACGGTTTGTTATGATCATGCTTGTGGCACTTTTCCTTTCATTATAAGAGCTCAGCGGCTAGCCAGCTGAGAACATTGCGAGTGCTTAGTAATGACTTTTCTTCATCTGTTTTTTTTTCTTTGTGAATTTCTACTATAGCCAAGGAAATCAACACTTAAAATTCTGTTTAGAGCTAATCCTTAGGATTTAACACATTACAGCTGACATAAAATAGCAGTACCTTTTTAATCTGCAAAATAGTAACCACATTCTGATTTTTTATTTTTTCTTGCTTTCTCCTATGATCTGTTTCTGACCCACTCTGATCTTTATTTCCATATCACAAGCATGCGGGAGTCATCTTTTCATCTTACGAGGGCTTTGCTTCCCAAAACACCCCACTCTTTGCCATCAATGAGGCGGTTTGCGCTTTTTCTTGCCTTCCTTTGTTGGACTTGCCCTCAAGTCATTCGCACACTTGGACCCCCTTTTTTTTTTTTTTTTCCTCCTCCTTTTGTCTCCATGGTTACAGTCTCCAAGTTGGCTGGTTTTTGATGGTTTCCATGGTGACCATCCTTGGGAAATCTGTAGTGTTTCAGCTACATTTTCTTTTCATCAATGATTTAAATGCCGGGTTTGTAATATGCCGTGTGTGACATTGTCATATTGTGAACACGCATGAACCAGTTTCCGGTGTGTGTTTTTCATATTGCCGGGTGGTGTTTCTCGGCCAGTCATTTCTTCATCTCTATAGGTTCTCTTTGGCATTTACGCTAATCAGCTTCTGGCTTTAATTTAATATTTTGCTTAGTGACCAGTTTAGCTGAATTTCAGTTGCAGCTTTTGGTTGACAATCATTTTCCCAAGGTCTGTTCTTACTGTGTATATTCCAGTTATATTTTGGGTACTTTCATGGTAAGTTCCCCTAACTCTGATATTGGATTCACTTTAGACTGTTTTGTCATAGCAGGTTGCTGCTGTATATCTGTACAGTGTTTTGGGGAATGCAAAGAATTCAGTGAATCTGAAACTCTTGTTTTCTTTTACAGTTGCTTTTTCTGCACCGTTCTGTCCTGGTGATTGTTTACAGGTTATGACGACTAATCTTAAACCAAACAAGGCATTAAAGGTAAGATGCTACTCCCATCTGGTTCATAATTGTGGTGCGTTTGGTGAACATTGGAAAAGTGTAGATCTCGTTCGGAGAGGATCATTTTTTATTTATTTTTGTCATGAAAACTGAAAAGTGTTTATATTTTGACCAAGAATAATCAGATTATTAGCTGTTACATGCTCAGTCATGGGATCATTTCCTTTTTGTAATCATGTGTTTATGAGGTAGCTGGCAGAAACTCTGTGTGTTCTTCATAGGGCTATAGACACAGTATTAAAAGGAAAACGTTTTATATTTTTAAAAAAGCAAGCATGCCATACTTACCTGCTCTGTGCACTCTTTTGCACAGAGCAGTCCCTATCCTCCTCTTCTTGTGTTCCCCCATGTGTGCTCCTGGTCCCCTGCTGAGTGCCTCCATAGCAAGCCGCTTGCTTATGGGGGACACTCGTGTGTGCTCACTCCCGAGACCACTGTGTCCATTAGGGCTCTTTCACACAAGGGGGTTCAGATCCGCCTGTCCGTTTTTTTTTTGGCAGATCTGAATGGTCCCCCCATGCATCCCTATGGGGCATCAGATGTCAGTGGAGACATGTCAGCTGACATCCGATCCGATCCGTCAAATCTAGATGGATGGAAACCCTATTTTCCATCCGTCCAGCGGATGGGATCGGTCCGTTCCCATCCGATTCCCCCATAGAGGTGTATGGGGAACTGACAGCTGTCATCCTCCTGCTCAGCGGGCTCCGTCTGTATGAATGGCCGGGGCCATGATGACATCACTTCCCCGCATGCTGCACAGCGCTCTGAAGGTACCTGTGCTGTACCTTCTGCCTTTAGAACCACTTTAAAGGATTAGTATGTTAAAATGTTTGTTTTGGGTATGTAACTGCAAAGTGAGTCACTGAGCATCTTCAGATTTATTTTAGGATTTTGGCGTCAAGATCTAAGCACTCAGATTTCCAAGTCCACCATCTTGTTGCAGCCAGTTGTGATAGAGCAAAGATTTTGAAAAAATAAAAATGGGTAAATCAGAGCAGCACATTCAAACTATTATAAAAAAAAAAAATTGCAAGTAAAAAATAATTTGTAGTTACTATATTACAGAATGTGTGCAGAAAGACAACCTTGAACTTATTTGACACTTGGCTTTGCCCAGTACTTTCATACAACCCTCACCAGCTAGCTGCAAATACTTAGCTCACCTTTGCTGCAACGCTGTTTTGTTCAACTGTGGAGAGTGAACGGATGCCCTTTGTATGCTACAAGTTGCTGGAGTTCTAGCAAGAGTGCTGTGGTCTGCAAATTATATTCTGCACTGTAACATGGTGTGAGTCCTCCATACCCAGAAGAAATGGATATTTTCAGGGCCGTGGAGGGTGGATACCACCTGAGGCAGCCTTTTTATTTGCTCTCCTCCTGCACCATAAAGACCAGTATTGCTGTGCAGCTTGGAGACTGGACATACATGGGGCTGAACTTGCAGTGAGGACAAAGTATCCTGAATGAACAATCAAGCCTTTGTGCCAACATGAGGCCGCCTCAGTTTACCTTATTGGTGGCACAGCCCTACGTATTTCCTTTTGGCTACTGATGCTGCCCTCCTCATTGCGGGAGCATGTGAAATTTTAATATGCTGGATAGGGGGACGGGGTGGTATGGCAGATTAAAGCATACCATTTGCTTTGCATGAGGTGGAGATTGTGACATAATTGCCCACCTTTCCACCTCATACATTTAAAGAATGCTATACATTCATTGAAAAAGTGCAAAGTATTCTCTGAGTGGTGCTCATGCAGAAAGACCAACTTTCTGTGTTCACTAAGCAGACCAAGGTGGACCAATGTAACTATGTAAAAATATCCATAGCTGGAATTCATCTTTAAAGTGTATTTGCACTTTTACAGTCAAACTTTAGGGAAAAAAAAAAAGATGGATGTCTCAGGTTTCCCTCGTAAACACACAATGCAGAAGCCCAGCTTCTAGCTCTTTAAACTGGTTCTAAAGCCTTAAATATTTTTTTTTAACTAAACGCATTCTATGCATTAAGGTAAAAAACCTTCTGTGCTGCAGGATGCCCCCAGCACCCCCTATATTTTCCTGTGACTGATCACTTCCTCTCTGAGCAGATTGATAGCAGCAGGAGCCATTGGCCTTTGTTGCTGTTATTGAAATGCTCTGACAGGGGGACATGGCCAAGCTGCCTGGTCTGTGTCTGTAAAAGCAGACTGGGCGGCTTGGCAGTGCCCACATAGGGAAATGCTTTCTTTGGTGGCACTCGCATTACAGGAGGAGCCAAGAGTGCCAACGGGGCACCTCAGATGAAGAGGATCAGGACTGCTCTGTGCAAAACCATTACACAGAGCAGGTAAGGATGACATGTTTGTTATTTTAATAAAAAAAAAACTGTAGCTAATGTCACTTTAACGCTTTAAGACAGATACGCCACAGACAGGGCTAATTATGGTAAACAAGAACTTCCCAACCCCTCTGGATAGCAGGGGAAAACTTCAGTTTTGGAGTTTTCAGAAAATGGCAATTAAAAGTAATTCATGCACTCTGTTTTTTTCTGTAATGTAGGAAAGGGAGAAACCACTTGTCAGTTCTTCCACTGTCAGCCTCCGTTTCCCTTTGGGGATATTAGCTTTACTTTCTACCCTGTTGACCTAACAGAATAGTCTCTCCAAAGTCTGGGAAATTCATTCTCAGGCAGTTGTCACCGTAACCGTTTTCCCCAATAAAAGATTGGGCTTCTGTTCCTTTAATGGTGGCAACTCTGAATTTAGGACAAATATGGTAACTCTCCCTAGGGATGACGTACACAGCAAAAACTTAAACAGGATATCTAATCCTTCTCTACTCCTATGAAAAATAAAAACATTTTAGCTTTATATGTGTTTAAAATGAAAGTTCAGCCTAACACTAAAATCTCTAAATCTACTTGCAGCCACAATCTAAGACTTAACCTATCCCTTTAAAGAATAAATCACTATACATACCTTTTCTGAAGGCACTTCAGTCCGGTTTCCAATGGTGGAAGCTTTGTGCCGGAGACAGCCGACAACAGCTGGAAAGTGCCGTCACCCCTAGAGTTACTATGGGGCTTCCGTTGTCAGCTGCCTCTCCTGCACACGCTTACACAGAGAAGCCGCCGCTGAAAGCTCAGCGTGGGACCGGACCGGCTTCAGAAAAGGTATGTATAGCGACTTTTGCTTTACCGGGCTAGATAGGTTAGTCTTAGATAATGGGTGCAAGTAGATTTAGAGAATTTAGTTTTAGGCTGAACTTCTACTTTAAGCTCTGATTCACATTGAACGTGGCTTTGAAATGCTGCGACTTCATGATTTAAAAGCCGCATTTCAGTCCAACTTTTAGGGTAACTTGAAAGATTCATGCACAGATGTCTATTGAAGTCGCCAAAAGTAGTGCAGGAACTAATTTTGGAAATTGGTGCAGCGCCACAAAGCCGGCGTCACACAGTTTAGGACGGTGCCATTGCTGGCGATGGGCTGCGATTTGACATGTTACAACGTGCCGATGTGAACGGGGGCTAATTGTATTTTCTTGTTTGTTCAATGAAAGACACAGCTGAATCAACTGGGCTGCACACCGGGTCCACTAAAAAGCAATCTAGGGTTAGTACCACCCTTTTTTTTCCGAGCTTCCATTGAGGAAAGATGCTTCTGCCTCCGCTTCTTGATTTGAGACTTTATGAGATTTAAAGCTTTTGCCCTCATGTTGTAAAGTGTTGCGCAAACTGTTGGCACCATATAAATCCTGTATAATAGTAATAGCTTTGTTCCTGTTTTGGTGACAGGCGTAATATCCTAGAACCTTTCAGGTCTGGCCATCTAGCAAATGTGGACCTCTGATAGCCGAGTTCAGTCTCCACTCTGACAGCCCTGCTTAAAACTTGTCCGAGGCATGAATAACAGCCGTTCACTGGGGAAGGTATATGACGGTGCTCGAGTGGTCCTTGAATAATCACAGTGGTCATTTAGATCCCACATAATAAAAGCAGGAAATTTTTAGTTATTTTTCTTGTAAAGGTTTTATTTTTGGCCATGGCCAATGGGCTGAATCAAGGCAGATAAATAAAATCAATTCATACAGTCCTTTGCAGTCCCCTTTACAGCAGAGCACAGACAGTTTTCAGCTTCTCCTTTCATTGTCCATTCACCGGCTGGGGGGTGATTAGGAGATGATCTTTGAGATTGGTCTTGTGGCCTTCTGTTACCTGTGAGTCTGTGACGTATCCCAGAATGGTGCGGGCAAAAAAAACCAGGAGGCTGAACGTCTGCTCAAATCACCATGGGAGAAGGTACCTATCAAAACTAGGTACCCGCTGCCCCCAAAAAATGATAATGTGCCAAATGTGTTAGAGGAGTGTGGTGGGTGGGGGGGGGATATAAAGTGGAATTTCTCCTTTTTGGGTGAAGTTCCACTTTAAGTCCCAGAACTGGATGGGCAATAATATAAATCCTTTAGCAGGTAACACTTGTATGTATTTTATTTGAGTGTTTCAATGTTTGCCTGGAGTTGAGCTTTAATATTCTTCTAATTGTTCTGTATTGGCAAATCCTTTTTTCAATGTGCAATGTAAAATGTTATAACGTGTTTAATACTTTCTTGGCCTTGGTAAGAATAACATATTTTCCAAATGATCTGTTTCCACCAGTCAGGAAATGAAACCCATGAAATGAACTTTTCTTGAACTTTGTCTTTATAATTTTGCTCTTAGTGTATTGTGGAGTATTAGTCATTGTGGCATCTTTCTTTTTTTTATGTTCAATTCATTCTAAATGCTTAGATTTTCATAACCATAAAATAAATATTAAACATGTCATACTTACCTGCTCTGTGGAATGATTTTGCACAGAGCGACCCCAAACCTTCTCTTCTGGGTCCCCCGCCGGTGCTGTGTGCCCCCATATCAAACTTCTTGCTATGGGGGCAAACCTGTAGGCTTGCTACCGAGCCATGCTGTGTACCTCCTGTAGACACACGGTGCGTCTCTGCTCTCCCCCCCCCCCCCCCGATCCTGTCTCACAGTCCCCCACCGGTGCTGTGTGCCCCCATATCAAACTGCTTGCTATGGGGGCAAACCTGTAGGCTTGCTCCCGAGCCATGCTGTGTACCTCCTGTAGACACACGGTGCGTCTCTGCTCTTCCCCCCCAATCCTGCCTCACAGTCCCCAGCCAGTGCTGTGTGCCCCCATATAAAACTGCTTGCTATGGGGGCAAACCTGTAGGCTTGCTCCCGAGCCATGCTGTGTACCTCCTGTAGACACACGGTGCCTCTCTGCTCTTCCCCCCAATCCTGCCTCACAGTCCCCAGCCAGTGCTGTGTGCCCCCATATCAAACTGCTTGCTATGGGGGCATACCTGTAGGCTTGCTCCCGAGCCATACTGTGTACCTCCTGTCGACACACGGTGCGGCTCTGCTCTCTCACCCCATCCTGCCTCACAGTATTTGATTGACAGCAGCCAATGGCTCCTGCTGTACCTGGGTCCCTGTGAGAGGAGGAAGAGGAGGCCAGAAGCTGGGACAACACTGACAGGCTCAGGTAAGTATTTAGGGAGGGGGAGGAGAATAGTGCAGTGTTTTTTTTTTACCCTATGCAGGGAATGATTGAAGGTAAAAAAAAAAAACAGTGCTTTAAAACCACTTTAATTTTGTCACTAGAAGAAACCGCATGTTGCTTGTTCTACTACACAGGAGCCAAACATGACAATAGGGCTCATTGCAGAGTTAGAGTGAGAACTACAAGGGTTATTTTGATAAAAAAAGATAACTGATTTGAACCTCTGTAAGGATGCCTAACTGTTAAAGTACTGTGGGATTGGAATTGAGTCCATGACATAATTGCCAGTTGTCCCATATTTGACAATAAAGTCAGTATCTTCAATAATATATGGACATTGTGATAACCGTTGGTCTACCTTTTGCAGGTAAAGAAGGAGGCGGGAGAGAACGCCCCAGCACTGAGTGATGATGAACTCGTGTCAATGTCTGTACGGGAGCTAAACCAGCACCTACGTGGTCTCTCAAAAGAAGATATCATCCGCCTAAAGCAGCGTAGGCGCACCTTAAAAAACCGTGGCTACGCTGCCAGCTGTCGAGTAAAACGTGTCACTCAGAAAGAGGAGTTAGAGAGGCAGCGAGTCGAATTGCAGCAAGAAGTGGATAAGCTAGCGCGGGAGAACTCCAGTATGAAGCTTGAGTTGGATGCTCTACGTTCTAAGTACGAAGCCCTCCAGACCTTCGCCCGCACAGTTGCCAGGGGACCTATCACCCCAACTAAGGTTGCCACCACCAGTGTCATCACCATTGTGAAGTCTGCTGACATATCAGCATCCATACCATTTTCTGCAGCATCCTAGTATCTACAAAAGGAGAGAACTAGCTGCCTGTTCTAAAAGGGACTTAATGGGATTCACTTGCTTTGTTTCTCGGTTTCTTCCCCGCCTATCCACACGTTAGGCGTTGCCTTTTATTCCTTTGCCCATCCCAACATGATAACAGCGCTAAGGCCTTGATGTTATTGTGCCAGGGAATTTGGCTCGTTGCATTGGATAAGGTTAACTGTCTTAATTTTAATTCATAGGACTTTCATGTGCATGTTTATTGGACCTTCACAGACCCTTCATAAACAAGCTTAGGAAAGCAGTGGAGATTTCACCCAACCATAATTTATTTATTTATATTTACGTATTTAGAAATCTGCTGACTGCCTCTTAACGCAAAAATATATGTAGTACTCCATCTGTAGAACCATCACATTTTTGATGGTACACTTTGTATCAGTATGTCGCCTAGCGCTATTTGGAGCAGTTTAGACTGCGATAAAGTGGTTTCAAAATGGCCTTTCAAATCAAACTCAGGATTTCTTTAATGGTAAAATGCATTGTGCTACTCTACTATTTAGTACCCGTCAGTACAATTCTCAATTGGTATAAATGCATATCTTACAGGCGCAGTGAAGAGCACCTGTATGAAAGAGTTGATTATGGAGTTATGTGATTGACTAGTTAAAGGTGGTCAAATGCAATAGATCATCTTATCATTCAACTGTTAGGCCAGTGAGACTATTTTATACAGTTTATTTAAATTTACATTTCTTGCAGAAGAAGGTTTTGGGCTTCCCATGTGGCTTTCAGTTATGCTGTTTTTACTGACTGCTCAACTTTTGGCCTGGTTCAGAAGAAAACAGTATTATGGCTGGGAAATTGGGAAGGAAAGTTAGTTTTTATAACTTAAGGTCTTGTTGGTTTAGGTATGTATGGAATTGCCTATTGTAGAGAATGCTAAGGAAGGTTTTATGGTGGTCCCCGTACGTGTTTGACAAATATTTTTAAGTTTTAAGGTATGTAGCCTTCTGTAGGTTGACCTGTAGTTTTATACTTTTTTATAAGCTTTGTATTGAATAATGAAATATTGTTTCATTTGAGTATCAATGAAGGTTATTGGTAAAAATGTGTGTCAAAGAAGATTTGAAAACAGAAAGTTCTCGAAGGTATTATGGGCTGGTTTCCGAAGCAAAAGATCCTTTTTGGGATTCTTTGACTTGGCACTTAGTAGGTGGCGGTAAACTTATTTTTATTGTGGCATGTCTTGACTTGGATTGACCACTGCTGTACTGGCAGAGCAGAGCTGATCAAATCTTTTTTCCAAATGACCAAGGCTATTTTTTTGCAAATTTTGTAACCTAGCAATGTTTAAAAGGTATGTTAAGGCTGGCTTCACACCTATGCATTTTTCCTGTCCTTTTTATATTGCTTTGGGCAGGTGAATTGACATGCTTTGCAATACCCATGAAAAGCCCTTATAACGCATGATACCATATCCGATAACGGGCATGAATTTTTTGGGCTAACTCACGTCAACTGCACAGATGTGATTTGGCACCAATTAAAACAAAGGCTAACCTATGCAAATGCATTTATGTTCACTAAAAGGTACAAATTAAAACGCATAGGTGTGAAATAGGCCCTTGATAACTTAAACATTTAGGTTTCAAAACAATCTTTAAAAGATCTATCTTGTTTTGATGTGAGAACGTGAAATAGATTTTTGGATTAGAGGTCGCTCATCTGATTATTCCTTCCCCCTTTACAGTGATAAATAACAATAGAGAAATCAACGGAATGAAGAGGGTAGAGGATTTGAGAAAAGCTTAGAAATCTATTGAAAGGAAGACTTGTACAGGGAAGTATTACAGAAAAAAAAGTCAACATTTAGTCCCAGGGTTATAATTTACCTTTTAAAAGAAACCCTCTTACAGAACACCTTTATTAACTCTGAAAGCTGTAACCCCCCCCCCCCCCAAAAAAAAAAAAGCAGGGAGAGAGGGCAAAGAACTAGTCACCAGTATTGCCTATATCCCCTTTATAGTTGATATTTGGCGATTACAGTCTACCGTGTCTAGTAGTGCAGTATTTCTCTGTATGAAGATTGCCTTGTTGGTAGACCACAGGGCCCAGCTTCCTCATGTCAGGGCCTGGATCCAGCATGGAAAACAGTACAGTAGTGATGTCACCAAATCTTTCTAGATTTCTCCTAAAACTAGCAGTCAGCAGTGCCTTAGATCTCACACTGCAGATATACATCTATGAGTCTACAGAACAGAAGTGCCGAGGCACCCTTGTGTACCAAGGTGGGCACTGCTTTATTTCAGGAGGAATTCCAGACAACAGATACCCTTTTTCAGGGTACCACGTAGGCACACATAATGTTTGTAGATGTTCCCTTTGACATAGGAGATCTTCGCTTTTAGTGTTCAGTACCAATTAAGCAGAAAGGTTTGCTGCGGTTGATTTAGTTACAGGTAAATTCCCAGATTGCTTTTCAAGTCTCTTTAATATGTTGATGTTCTGTTTTGTGGAAGGGCTTAGCATCTGACTAAAGGGCTGTTGAACAGACAAGTCAAATCGAAGTTCCAGAATGTGTTTAAACCATGTGGCAGTGTTTTTGTGCTTTGATTGCTATGAATTTGGTGACGTACTAGGTGTAAGGAGTCTGTGCTCGTTTTGTAGAGTATCCAACAGGTAATAAAAAAAAAAAAGCCAATCATTTTTAGCATTAAACTTCAGATCCACCAGCAAAACCTGTTTGTGGTCATCTTGCTGTTCATTAATGACCATTTCATATCTCATCTATCCAACCTTGTACACTGAAGGTTATTAGGCTGGCAAATGATCTTGCTGATTCCTCTGGAGAAAGAACAATGCTGAGCTGACTTTCAGTTTCTTCTCTGCAGTATTCATGTCCTACATACAGAAACTGAACATTCTAGACCTTTTTTCTGTTTAACGCTCAAAGCTTGTCTTTTAAATTTGTGATTGAACCTCTAAGGCTCAGTAAGGCAAAGTGCAGTAACTCATAGCAACCAATGAGGTATGGTTTTTGGTCTGACTGGCCTGCTGCTGAAGTCTCAATAGCATCAGCTGGGTATGATGCTATTACATAAGCTTGTTAACTTATCTTTTGCAGCAGTTATTACTTTTGTCCCTTGTAATCATTCATCTGATATGAGAGTTACTGAATTTACATCAGACCATTAATTGCAGTCATCGCAGCATCTGTACTGTAAGGCCTCATGCACACTGATTTCTTGTAAATGCTGTTTATCCTGACAGGAGAAAATCAGCGCTATGCACCTAAGCTACATTAATTCTAAACCATGGGAAGAAAATTCATCCCTATTCCTCCAATCAGGGAACCAGGGATGAATAATGAGGGATTTCAATGGTATCTGGCATAAATAAACATATCAACTATCAATAAAAATATTGTCTTTTATTATTATCAAAAAAGCATAAAAACAAGACAAATAGCTATAGCATAGAATGCATCATGTCATATAGTATATCTCGCTACACGTGTAGTGAGATATACTATATGACCCAAATGGCTATACCATAGAACAGGAGTTCCCAAACTGTGGGTCGCGAGCTGTGTTTGAGAGGGTCGCGCTGAGACGGAAATCACTGATAGCGGGACCACTTAAATTGTGCTGTGCAAGCCAGCACAAATTACAAAGAGCCAGAGCAGTCAAATCGCGATGGATTCAGGACCCCTCCCACGCAGTTTACGGAGGCTGGTCTGCATTCTAGCGAGGAGGATACTTGCATCAGTGAATACTTATCTGGGCTGTTATGCAGGTTGTAGGATATGTTCATGGGTTGCAGAGCCAGCTCCTCGGTCATGCTGGCAGGAGAGGTGGTGACTAGACTAGAGGCAGGATTCTCTCAGCTATAGCGGGCAGAGACGACAGCCTCGGTGTAATAGGTGGACCAGGTGGTGTGTCAGGAGTTCATGGCAGCTTCTATTTTTAATTTAACATCCCCCTCCCTTTAAAATATGCATTATTACTATTATTGCATTTATATAGCGCCAACAATTTCTTTAGTGCTTTACAATATTCAATTACAAGCAAGTGGGTCATGAAAAATAACTGTATTCAGAAGTGGGTCTCGGCCCAAAAAAGTTTGGGAAGCCCTGCCATAGAATGCATCATGTCATATAGTATATCTCGCTACACGTGTAGTGAGATATACTATATGACATGATGCATTCTATGCTATAGCTAACTGTCTTGCTTTTATGCTTTTTTGATGCTAAATAAAAGCCTATATTTTTATTGATAGTTGATATGTTTATTTATGTCAGACACCATCAAAATCCCTCATTATTCATCCCTGGTTCTCCGATTGGAGTAATACGGATGAATTTTCTTCCCACTGTTTGTTTGCACACCTTCCCTTTATTAATTCTAAACCAGTTTAGGTGAGTTTAGCAGTTTATTTAATTGGCCAGAACTTTGAATTATTCTGACCATTGAAAAAAATAAATGCTGAAGTGCTAAAGGCGCCTAGCATTTTGCGCGTTTAACAGCGTTCAGTGTTTTTTGTGCTCAAAATTCCCTCTCCTGAATAGGATTTCAGAGCGTTCAGAAAACAACCTTTAAACTCCCCTGCTAATAAACTGCTAAAGCCTAAAGATGTCCATGTGTGCATGGACACAGGATAGATAAAATAGTTCAAGGAAGAAAAGGGGGAAGTTCAAGGAAGAAAAAAAACATTTAAACGCACAAAAACGTGACCGCAGCAGTGTGCATGACGCCTAAGTGACTGTTAAACTGCTGCATGTTCTTTAACCAGAGTGAAGAGTGATTGTCAGCTCCTGATCACAAATTAAATGAGGTACTTGACATAAAATCTGCAGTAAGGTTTCAGTGGTTGTGCATACTGCTGTTCAGATTCTTAGTAAATTCCCCAATCTAAGCATGTTGTTCAGCTTTACTCTTGTTTTTGAAGGTGTCTGAGCTGTCCATTCCATACAAGTCAAATTCCCTGGCGAAGGACTAACGGAAGAGGAATTGTGGACTGTAAAATGCAGTCATAACTGCAGAACCACAGTGGGCCTTATTTCTCACTTTCCTAATGGGCCACTAAACATGAATTCTAAGTTATTTTATGTAAAAGAAGCTTTAATAACATTCACAAGTTTTCAGTTTTATTGGAACAGGTGATTATAAAAGTAATGTTTCCATGGGGAGCATGTTTCAGATACACAGCTCACTTCCTCTCGGTAATCCATAGAAGAAAACTTTGCTGTCTTTTTGGTGCCTTTTCTTGCCAAATTTGACAGCTGCACAGCGTAGTTACACAGCTGTCAAATTGAGATATTTGGCATTTATGTAATGAAGTTGTGTCGCCGTCTTCTCTGTGTTACAGGTATAGTTCTTAATGTTATTAGTGGCTCTTTCACATAACATAATCCAACTCTCTTTATGGAAGGTTTAGTGGTCCTTTGAAGAGCTGTTCTTTCTGCTCAAAGCTTCTTCATTCTCCCATCATGCACTTGGAGAATTATTTGTTGCTGTCAGCACCAAGAGCATTTCTTCCTTTGAACACTTACGCCTGTAAAGCCAATTATCTTCTGCTTCTAACAAGTCCAGTCTGTGTAGGAGCTTGTGTTGTGGAGCCAATCCCGTACTCCCTAGGGTTGTAGGGATAAGTGATCACACAAGGTTTTTTTTTTTTTTTTTTTGAATAGTTTTAGGAAATTTAGCTATTCTCTATACACAGGAACACAAAATATATGGCAGCAATCAGCTGCACTGAGATTTTTGTTGTTGCTCTTAATTTTATTGAATCCTATATTTATTTGACGTGTGCCAAACCATTTTGGCTACGAAAGTTCTAGCCCAAAACAGCGACTCCTTACCTCCTGCCCTAATGGAGGGGTGGATAAGCTGAACAAAAAAAAAAAAATAACATAAAAGGGAGAACAGGGACCTGGGCGTTATAATGCTGTTGATACCATGGAAATGGTAGGTAATCCATATTGGATATCCATAAGGAACATATGGAAATATTTAAAGAGAGATTAAAACAAAGTTTTATCTTACAGAGTTTTTTTTTTCTTTAAGTGGAAGAAAAAAAAAGTAAATCTAAACTTTTCTGTTTCACATTTTAATAATAATGCAGTTCTTTATTGGAAGATGATGCAAATATATGGGTTACTGTGAAGATATTTTGGGGTAAGAGGAATAGTCCTCCCTCTTGATCTCTATAAGCCAGCTTGATTTGACTTCTGGAACACAAAATATCTTGAAAAGTTGTATTTTGACCATTTAGGTGCTGCATCAGTGTTCAAGTCTGTGGGCGTGTTGCAGCATGTAAGTGGTTAATTTTCCTTCCTGTCTTTTGCTGTATAACTGTATTTGTCTATGGGTGAATATTTTATATGTGATTTCTCTTTGGAAAAACATTTTGTTTTTTTTACTTTCATTTCTATGTGTTTTCATGTCTTATGATATTCTTTTCTCAAGCCCTCCTGCCAACTTTTTCCTCCAAGTGTTTTCTGTTGTGTCAAGTATGACCTATTTGGAAGGCATGATATTGTTGCACAGATATTTATTGCTAGTTTAATTATGAATGGTTTTCCCATGTTTTATTCTGATCAGAGATATGCGCCTCCCTGCAAAAAGTCAGTAAATTGGGGACTATCTGTCGGTTCTCACAAAACGTTAAGGTAAAACTGTAGGCAAAACGTTCTCTTTTTTTATTTTGGATAGCGCAAAAGAGGGTGGCAAACCCCTGTCAGTTTTTTTTTTGCCGCCATCTGTGTTCCATTGGGGGGATTTCCCTTCACGTCTTGTCCCATAACCAAACAAGACGTGAGAGGAAATCACAAATCATTGCAAATTAAGGGAATCCCAAGTCATCAGAACTAGTGTCCCCATTGGAAGATTTGGGATTTTCTTTCATTTTTAATGATAATGGTAAACAGGACAAATAGAGAGGGTGAATCTCCTTAACCACTTTACCACCGGAGGATTTTGCTGTCTTACGTCCAGGCCACTTTTTGCGATTCGGCGCTGTGTGACTTTAACTGACAATTGCGCGGTCGTGCGACACTGTACCCAAACGAAATTTACGTCCTTTTTTTTTCCACAAACAGAGCTTTCTTTTGGTGGTATTTGATCACCTGTGCGATTTTTACTTTTTGCGCTATAAACAAAAGAGCGTTTATTTTATGAAAAAATAACAATATTTTTAACATTTTTTTATATGAAATTCCCCCCCAAAAAAATGTAAAAATCCAAATTTTTTTAAATTTTTGGCCAATTTGTTTTCTGCTACATATGTTTGGTAAAAAAAATCACAATAAGCGTATTTGATTGGTTTGCGCAAAAGTTATTGCGTTTACTAGCTGAGGGAAAGATTTCTGTCATTTTTGGTCGTTTTTTTTTAACACGTTATGGCGGCGATCTGCGATTTTTGCGGGACTGCGACATTGCGGCGGACAGATCGGACCCTTGACTGACATTTTTGACACTTTTGGGGGACTGACACTGGCAGGGAAGGGGTTAATTTTATTGGAGAGGGAGGGGTTAATGTATGCCTGGTGCTTACTAACGTGTGGGGGGGGGGAGGTGACTGAGTGACATAAGAACAGATCGCATGTTCAGCTATGCTGAACACTGCAATCTGTCACTCCTTGTCACTGAGGAGATCCGCCCGCTCTGTTTACACAAGCGGGCGGATCTCCAAAGTAGATTCCCCGACGATCAGGGAAGAGCAGCAGCGATTGCCGCCGCTCCTCCCCTGGCCCGACTCCCGCTGTGACTGAAAACAGCGGGAGCGAGCCTCCAGCGCATGCCGCCCACAAGGGGCGGAGTCCAGCGACGTAAGTCTACGTCGCTGGACGATAATAAGCCACATTGCTGCAGCAATGTGAGCAGTGTTAAAGTGGTTAAGGGAATCCCAAGTCACCAGAACTAGTGTCCCCATTGGAAGATTTGGGATTTTCTTTCATTTTCAATGATAATGGTAAACAGGACAAATAGAGAGGGTGAATCTCCTTAATGGGGGCACAGACCGCAATAAAAACTGACAAGCACTCTAATCCCGCTAAAGTCTATTCAAAACTAAAAAAAATGTTTGCCTTTTAGTTAAACTTTAAGCTGATTGGCTATCATAACCAATTTTACATGGTGGTGGCAGTACAGAACACGTGGCCCCTTTTGTGTGATGTATACGGGCATATTAAAAAATAAATAAAAAAGCACTGCAGTTATGTGCAGAGTCCGTTACGTCATAACAGTCAAATTTCAGTTTACTGGTGTCCGACCAGGGAAATATTTTGATTGGTTGCTGTGGCTTAATGAATATGGCTTTTAATGAGGCCTATAGATTTATGTAACTAGCTCAACAGTCCTGGTCTGTCTATGGTTAATACAATGGTAATATATGCTTCATATCCAATATGGCCATATGTGGTTGATTGCCAACAGGGCGATTTTTTTTTTTTTTTTTTTTTTTTATACTACAGAATTAGCCATAGGGTTGATCATGTGAACAGGCCATTGTGATTGCCATGCAGGGACAGATATACCCAGCTACCTCGACCATACAGGCTGTTGAGTATCTGAATATCGGGAGTTGCTTTTGTGACCTAAAACTACTGGAAGATTAGGTTTAAAATCTGTACATGCATCTGTAAACCCTTTGAATATGCCAACAGACTGCTAAATTTGCCTGATTTTGTTTTTGTGACTTCATTTGACACTTTTCAGTGTTCCTTTTACATCATCAGGCATACAAACAAAGGGCAACGATTAACAAGCCTCTGCCTAGTGGTATAAATGAGAATGCTGGAAAAATGAATAAACTCATTCACCTTAAGAGTCAAATCAGTTGCACACTCAGTAGTAAGCCAAAGGTTGCCTTAAATGCATGTATTACAAATTATAATAGATCAGAGGTATAAGAAAAAAGATGCCCCCCTAATTCCAACTCCATTAAACCTTGATAATCAAACCCTGTTGATCTAAACGCGTATTTTTTAAAGGTTCTTGCTTCACTGTTTGCATTCCTGTGAGCGTGCCACACCATATCGACAGTAAGCTTTGTCCTTAGGCCCTGTGTGTACTTCTTTTGTTTTGAAAAATTGTGAATTAAAGTCATGTCTGTCTGTATTGTCTGTCTCAAAGTAAAATGCTGCATTTTCTTCTTAATAGCCGATCGTTGAGGTTTTCCAGGTATTTCTGATAAATGTATCTCCAATGAAGCCTTCAGATTCTGTCATGTGGTTATATTCTTCTATATAGTACATCATATCGCGACCCTTGTAGAATCGCACTTCATTTACTTTCCCCACA
Organism: Pelophylax lessonae; assembly: GCF_965119305.1. Lineage (NCBI taxonomy): Eukaryota > Metazoa > Chordata > Amphibia > Anura > Ranidae > Pelophylax > Pelophylax lessonae. The sequence goes on along the minus strand of NC_138773.1, from coordinate 88,450,315 downwards.
ATGTTCCGCAAGCATCATATGCTACCAGTATGCTGAATCTGTATATTGTCTATCTGAATTGTGGTTTTTAAGTAAAAAAAATTGTCAAGTCACATTTTATATCTCTGACTTTAATGCCACAGAACAGCCAGTAAGCTATTGAATATAGTCTGAGCTAATATCACTTAACACAGCTATTAAATTGTGCATTCGCCTTAATCTTCAAGTACATATTCAACCAACATACCAAGTTGCTGTTTCATTGTAGTTGTTGGTGCATTTTTGGTAAACGGCCTGAAGCCACTGTGAATTAGTAGAAGGGATTTTTTTTTTCTGTTTTTTTTTTTTTTTTTTTTTTTTTTTTTAAGAGACTTTTACTGTAGTCTCTGTGAACAAAATTCCATACATTTCACCAGCTTAGGTTTTAGTGTTAAGATAGCCATTTGCTAACATTTCATTCCTCCAACATAAAATTTCCACTGTCTGTCATTCATTAAATGGCCATTATGATCCTGCAGATTCATGTTTTTCCCCTATTATTGGGAGAAGGCAATTTTTACTACTATTATTTTTATTTAGTTTTTATGCTGCAGATATTAAATGCTCTAAAATACGGACTTCTGGTCATAATCCACACAGCAGACAGTTACATTAGAACTTCAATAGTCAACAATAAAATATAGCGCTATTTTGGATGCAGTATAGTCACTGTCACATGATGACGTTACATTCAAACATCTGACAAGATAAAGGGAAGTCTTTCCCTTTGCTTGTTTATTCTTGTCTTTGTTTTTCCATGTGATGTATTTTTAGCTAATTTCTGAAAGTAATGATTGTTATGGCAAATATTGACTTATGAAGGAAAATATACAGCCTAGCGCATTACCTTTTAAAACAATTTATGAAATTAGACAATATACACATCATACTCACATAGTGGATGTGAGCTATAAGCAAGATATGTAATAATCGGTCCACCAGGAATGTCTACTGAGCTTCATCCACAAACACAGACCGTGATGTGAACCTCCAAAAAAGCTTGCGTGTTTCGGGGGTGTCCCCCCTTCCTCAGAGCCCTGAGGATGAAGCTCAGTGGACATTTCCGGTGGACCGATTATGGCATATCTTGCTTATATCTCTCATTCACTTTGTGAGTATGATGTGTATATTGTCTAATTTAAGAAATTGTTTTAAAGGTAATGCGCTAGGCTGGTGCGCCCTCTGAATGTTTTTTCCTTCTAGAGTCTCATTTTGGGTTTCCACAACTGGAACATTGACCCTAACAGCTGAGTCGTATCTCCCAGGAAACTAGTCACAGGACAATCCCTTAAGCGCAGGAGCAATTTCTTTCTTTTACAGATATTGACTTATAGCTTAATCAAGTCTATAGTCTTTTTGCCTATTTAATAGTTAAGCTGGCCATAGACGGCTCGAACCTCGGCCATTTCAGCAAAGTCCCGCTGAGACTTGTACCATGTATGGGCAGGCTGATTGTACCCAAAGTGATCGATCAATCTTGGTACAACCAGCCTGTCTGATTTTTCATGCGATTATAGCCACTAGCAATAATCACTGTGTTCTTCTGGCCAGGGTGGCTCACTTGCCAGGAGAACACAATAGATCCACGGGAGGGATTCCCCCATCAACACTGACAGTATTGATGGTGGAATTAAGTAATGTTTTTTTTTTTTGCAGGAAAGCAAATCGTTTTATTTATAGCCAGCTTTAAGTTGAATGGCTGGGGCTCTCCCTCCTTTTCAGGGTGACTGGTCTTGTATCCACCCTCTAGGTAACCTATAGTAGGTGGACCTGTTGAGTCCCATCAACAGTTCTCTCTACACAGGCTATATACAGCACAGTGATCTCACCACTACATTTAGAAGGTAATATCTGGGTTCGCAAAGAAATTTGGCATTCATAAAGTGGATTTATAGCTTTTTTTAGCTATATTAAATCTAGTTACAGGTTAACCCTCCCTCCCTTTTAATAAAGCCATCCACACCCTTTATACACATACCTAATTCTCTAGGGGTCTTTGATCAGGTCATATCATGTCACAGGTCCTCTTCCTCCTGTTCAGTTTTAGATGGTATGTTATCCTGTCCTCGCAGGAAAATGGGTTGAAGACACTGGGTGTCATTTAGCTCAGAAGAGGGCTTGGTGCTGGTTCACAGAGTTAAGACCCAATGTAAAAATCGCAAGAGCTAGGCTTTAAATTGATCATTATTTAATATTCCTCTTTTTGGGGTGTTTGAATCCAAAAAGAGCTTTCACAAAACCAATATTGAATAAAGTTGCTCTTTTGGACCCATAATATGCTGATACATTGAAGTTCTTCTGTAACTATAGTGACAGATTGCTGTCACTTTGGTAGAAATGTTTGCCAGTGTTGGTGGTGGGCTTGGGAACCAAGTCACCATTTAAGCTTAATCGATTGCTGGCTCTTATTTTATATATATATATATATATATATATATATATATATATATATATATATATATATATATATATATAATGCTTTATTGTCCATGACTCTACAAAGTGTTAGGCTAATACACTCCTGAATATGATAGATTTTTCTTTTTTGCCATCAAACTTCCTCACATTGGCTTCTGGTTTGTTTATCAAACAATATATTAAGTATGTGATTTGAAGTGAACAAGTGATTGTATGGTGGAAGAGCATCTACAATGTTATATTGCACATATTTGTAAGAGTGAGTGCGTTCTATGTCTTATATTTGCTTTCACCCCCCCGTTCAATTTTTTTTTTATTTTAGATTTGATTATCTAAACTTGTCCAGCGGTGGGACATTTTGTATCACTACTGGATATAACCATCACATCACTTTCTGTTTATACCCACTGTTTATTCGATAATGTTTAAAAAAAAAATGTGATTTTTCCTTATGTTGCATATCATTTCTGTTTTTAGTTTGCATCCTAGACACGCCACAAGGGCAGTTACCTTGCTTTTACATTAATAAGAATAGAGATCGTGTGTTTGTTTTTTTTTGTTTTTTATTTTTGTTTTTTTTAGACTTCATCGCCTCCTGATTTTATCTATGTGATTATTCAGTAGGCTTAATTTCAATATTTATTTTTTTCTTGTGCTGCTTTTTTATACATTATATAAATAATAAATTATTGGGATATATCCAAGTAATTGTGGATTTATGTTTGTATGTCAAGACCGTAATCCTGTGTACTGTACTTGTGCACCGATTTCTCCTTATCTGACAGCCACAAAGTAATTTATTGCTGTATATAATACTGCTGTGACTGGTTTTGTACCTTTCCAATAAAGAGTTCTCATTGAAGTCTCTGTGAATTGCTGTGAGTTCTCTGTTCTCTAAAGCTGAAAGTTGCTGTGAATTTTTAGTTTTCTGAATCTGAAGATCAAATATGGCACTTCTGTAGGTGAGTCAGGGCACCAGTTTATAGGGAATGGGTAGCTTTTGAGTCAGACTTCCTATTTGGCATACAGATGGTGCACTCTGAACCTTTTCAGGATGTTTTTTTTTAATAGTGCTGTAGTGACCTACAATGAATGGTGCCATTGTCAGTACATCTAAGAGTTGTGGTTATCACCAGCACAATCTTTTACTTATGAGTCTTTTATTAGTCTTTGAGAAAAATGTGATATTTTGGAGCCCAAATATGGCTCTTTTCTCAGTCAGTGACAGTAGTGTCAGCAAAGAAAAGAGCCATTTTTGGTCCTCCATGTTTTTCTGTGACATAACATTTCATTATGCGCTAACCATTTCCTGAATGGGGACGCATACACCTTGTTTGCCTATTTTTTGTTCTTTACTTATAAGTGTTACAAAAGATGAAGACCGAAGTGACCAGCTGATTGCCCACCAAGATGTGAGAATGAGTGGCATAATAGAGAAACATGGAATGTTGAGGGAATAAATAAACCTACAGGCAAAGTAGAAAAGCTCCTGATTTCCATGTCATATAATGTGGGTAATGAGAATCTGTTTACAATGTATATAGCTAATGACTATACAGTCCTGAAAACCTACACACAGAAGCAATGTTTTCAAATATATTTCATTGCTTACTATGAAGGTTCTTTTCCGTATTTCATAACTGCTGTAATCCTTCCAGTATGCATAGAATTACAGTTGACTGTCACCCGGCATGACTATCAGTTTACCAGGAAAACGGAGTTACTTGGGATTTCACAACCCACTGACAGATCTTTTGCAACAGACAATAAGAATGAGTCAGCAAATACAGCCATATGGAAATTTCCACATTTAGAACTATTTTCTACCATATGATGATATAAATCTCTAAATGGAATCTCTTAGTTTGAAACGTTTACGCCATTTAAAGTATAATTCCATTCAGCCTTTTTTTTTTTTTTCTTTTTTTTTTGGTTTTAGATGATTTAGTGGGGGAAGAAGTTCTAACCTTTCACCACTCTAATATTATACATTTTTTAAAATGAATGTATTCCCTGTTGGATTGCTTCAGGGCTTTTAATCTGTTTGTGCACCTTTAAGAGCTGGAGTTAAGGACCACACTGTTCGGAGTGCCCTTGACAGCGTAGTGTGTGTGCATTTATATGCTAGGTGGTGAGAATACTGGGGACATTTTGGGATTGCATTTTTCTCTGGAATTTCTCTATTTTTAGCTGATCGGAACTTGTTTCCCAGCATGTCTCTTTGACCGAAGTCGATCAAACAATCCATTTCTGTCGATCGGGAACAGCCACACTGGGCAGATTTCAATCACTGTTTGGCCAGCTTAAGTCTTCCTTGCCTCTTTTTCCCCTTTTTTTTTTTAACCTTCTGTGGAAGAAATTGAGTATGCCACCTGTAATGCTGTAATGGACTGGTGTCTGCCTCCTTACGCTGGACAGTGTTTGTGTCATTTGTGTCCACACCATTTCCACCCAGAACTCCATGGCTTGCTTCTAGATCCCTGCCCATAAAGTGGTTGCATTAAAGTGATATTAAAGGTAAGGTTTTAAAAAAAAAAAAAAAAAAAAATTATACTCATCTGCTCTGTCTAGTGGTTTTGCACAGAGCAGCCCCGATCCTCCTCTTCTTGGGTCCCCTGCCAGCACTCCTGACCCCTCCCTCCTGCCTAGTACACCCAGAGCAAACCACTTGCTGTTGGGACACCTGAACAGGCTTTCTCCCGAGCCACTGCTCTTGTCCATTCAGACGCAGAGCCACAGCTCGCCCTCGCCCCATCTCTTCTCATTGGCTCACTAAGTGTGACTGAAAGCAGCGGGAGCCAGTGGGTCCCACTGCTGTCTCAGCCAAAGAGGAGGGAGCGTCCCTGGAGATGAGAGGCTGTTATGCATATCGCTTGTTCGTGATGGGGCTCAGGCAAGTATTAGGGGGAGCACACAATGTTTCTTTTATCTTCATGCATAGAATGCCTTGAGCCTTTAGAACTAAAGGTAAAAAAAAAAAAAGTGTGCAGCTCTGTCCCCCAGCCCCCCTATACTTACCTGAGCCAGATCTTGATCCAGCACTCTGCCAGGGAGGAGCAGCTCTCTCTCCTCAGAGAAGGTTCTCCCTCTCTGTGAGAAGCGAGAAGCCTCTGCTTTTTGCCCTGGATTATCTAGCAGTTGCACTAGGTTTGTTCCTCTGGGATGTACTTGAACCCCACTATATGGGGACAGCTTGTAATATTTGCTTCTGGCACTGGTTCCTGCAGGGTGTGCTCACTTTGGCACATAGTACTATATGTGTAGTAAGCCACAAGGTTCTATACAAGTCCAGAGTCATGGTTCCCAGACCCTGAAGACTCCTTCAGGGGTATGCTTATGTCAGGTGAAACTTGGACCCTCTAAAAGGCCCAGCATCATGGATAAGGTAAGAGTGTTTCCCTGTATTCGTTCCTGGCTTTTAATAACACAATCTATAGTGTGTAGCACACAATGCAGTTTTAAAGGCAGAGGATTTGGGAGTTATCCATTTTATTGTGGTGGTCTCTGCTATTTTGTCTCCAGATTTTCTTGGCGTGAGCATTTTAAATTTGGCGTGCAAAGAATGAAGAGGGATATCAGCACACCTCAGAAGATTCAAACTCCAACTCCTTTATTTCAGCAAATTAAAATCCTGACACAGCACAGCGTGGCCTCCTGGTTCAATAACAAGCTGAAAAAATTTGTAGCCAAGGGATAACTAGAGTATCCCTCTAGCCTTCATAGTAGATGCTATGGTGATTCCTCAGACTCAGTGTAAGCTTCTTAATGCCTTCTCTTCAATGAAGACCCTTCCTCGACTCCTGGTATGATAGAAGAAGAAAGGGTCCCATTAATTATCACACCAAACTGGTCCAGAAGGATGTGGTACAGACATACACATCCTTGGCCTCTCCCAAACAGACTAGAATTGTTGACCCAAGACCCTCTATTCCATCTTGCTTAATCACTGGCTTTGATGGTATGGCTGTTGAAACCCTGTTTCCAAAGGATGGGGGTATTTATAACTCTGTTATTCCCAACTTACAGAATGAAAAACCCACTCTCTCAAGATTACCATTGTGCATGAATATCTGACTCCATTACATACTTTGTATGGTGTGAAGACAGATGGCTTAACCCCAGAAAACACTTTATCGCTTGTATTTTTGCCTTTTTTCAGTCTGGTCCTAACCAGTGTCTGAACCGGAGTACCCTCAAAGAATAGGTTTCCGTTTTTATCCTTCCTCAACCAGAAACTTCCTGCCTCACAATCCCTGATCAAAACTTTTCTGCAGGGAGTTGCTTATATACAGTACCTTGCAAAAGTATTCACCCCCTTGACTTTTTACCTATTTTCTTACATTACAGCCTTAAGTTCAATGTTTTTTTAATCTGAATTATATGTGATGCATCAGAACGCAATAGTCTAATTGGGGAAGTGAAATGAGAAAAATATATACATAAAACTATTTTTTAGAAATAGAAAACAGAAAATGGGCATGTGCGTATGTATTCACCCCCTATGTTATGAAGCCCATAAAAATCTCTATGTGACTTCTGAAGGTAGTTGGTTTCACCAATTAGTGAAATGATGTCCACCTGTGTGCAATCTAAGTGTCACATGATCTGTCATTACATATACACACTTTTTTTTTTTTAAAGGCCCCAGAGGCTGCAACACATAAGCAAGAGGGACCACTAACCAAAAACTGCCATGAAGACCAAGGAACTCTCCAAACAAGTAAGGGACAATGTTGTTGAAGTACAAGTCAGGGTTAGGTTATAAAAAAATATCCAAATCTTTGATGATCCCCAGGAGCACCATCAAATCTATCATAACCAAATGGAAAGAACATGGCACAACAGCAAACCTGCCAAGAGACGGCCGACCACCAAAACTTACGGACCAGGTAAGGAGGGCATTAATCAGAGAGGCCGCACAGAGACCTAAGGTAACCCTGGAGGAGCTGCAGAGTTCCACAGCAGAGACTGGAATATCTGCACATAGGCGGACAATAGGCCATACACTCCATAGAGTTGGGCTTTATGGCAGAGTGGCCAGAAGAAAGCCATTACTTTCAGCAAAAAACAAAATGGCACGTTTTGAGTTTGCGAAAAGGCAAGTGGGAGACTCCCAAAATGTATGGAGGAAGGTGCTCTGGTCTGATGAGACTAAAATTGAACTTTCTCTATCGCTCATTGACAGACGTAGTCTTCTTGATTCTCAAGAGCTGGGTTATGTTGTCTCCGCAGGAGTAGGACTAGGCAGAATGACAAAACGTTCTGGCTCCACCTTAGGGGCAGTCCCTGAGGGTATATCCTCCCTCTCTCTGCTACAGGGAATCAGTTTTTTTCTGTCTAGTCAGGAGTAAGGACCTAAGTTCCTTGCTGGGATCTTTTGGTCCTGGCAAGACTTTTTTTCTTTAAGAAAAAGACATTTTTTAGGTAGTTTTCTCCAGTGTTTTTTTCCTGTGAGATCTTCAAGCAAAAAATGCCGGACTGGGCGACACTTGTGGTCACCCCAGCCGGCCTACGAGCGCGCGCAGACCATGGCATTGCGCTTGGTTGGCCGCGACATATTCAAGTAAGTATGCGGGGCCGGGCGACGGGCTGGATGTTGAGATCCAGTGGTCACCCCGGTTTCTGCCTACGAGCGCGTGCAGACCAGTGCGCTGGGTCGGCCGCGACGGAGTCCCAGTAAAGGGACTGACTTTGCGAGTTAAAAGTCTCGCTTGGACGCCAGGTACCAGAGAGTCGAGGCGTCCACAAACCCCCACCCCGGTGGAGAGGGTATTGTGAAGAGAGGGTGCCTGTCGGTTCGGTATGGTGAGTAAACGTTCCCTTTTTTCCTCATTATGAGGCAGTATATATTATGGGCCCCTCCATATATGGTCAGTATATATCTGATACTTACAAGTCCCCCTTGTAATACAGCATGTGTTTGTGGGAAGTGGACTTGGTTCAAGAGCTAACACTCTACCCAGCAGACTGTAACATTACAGCAGACATAGGAGGTATAATCCTACCTTATGTGCAGTGTATCTCTGTAGGTCCATATGTCACCTCTTAGCAGAGTGCAGGTGGATGTGCTGGGAAGACGATATCGGCGGTCCGCCGCCATTTTGCCGTAGACCGAATGCATGTATGTCCTCAGGTCACGCCGGCCGCCATGTTTTTGGAGTCTTATGTCTCTTCTATGGGGGCGGCCATGTTTTGTGAGCCCAGCTACCTCGTGGAGGGCTGGGAACGCCGGAAGGCGTACACAGGGGGCGGAGCCACGCCTTCTGCCCGGGAAAGAGCAAACAGCTCCTTCCAGTCTGTGTAGACAGACGCTGACTGCAGTTTGTTGGAAACTGCACTGCATCGGTTGGTGAGCCCTGGGGGTCCCTCTCTCTCTCTCTCTCTGGGATCGAGAAGCAGGTACTCTGAGGGGCGCTATTGCGCTAGGGGGAGACACACAAAAAAAAAAAAAAAAAAAAAAGAAAGTTTTTTTGTTTTGCTGGCAAAGGTGTCCTGTATTAACATGGACCCTGCCACTCATGTATCTCCTCCGGATCCCCTCGGGGTCTGCGGGATCCTCCAGCACCCCATTGACAATTGAATCTTTGTCAGCTATTATGGAAACTTTTGTGTCCCGGGTGGAAGTGGCTTGTCAGGGACAGGGCGCAAGAAAGCGACCCCCGCCTAACCCCTTATTATCTGAAACCTCGGATTCAGACTCTGAGCCTATTTCTGCAGTTGCAGGTACTTCATCTGGTATTGGTGTCTCGGGTCCTGTCTTTTCAGACAGTGAGGAGGATGTTTCGGCATCCGCCATAGCCCGAGAGGAAGCGTTGGTAAACGCACTCATTGTATCTGTTCAAGAGACTTTAAGGTTACAGGGTATTCCATCAGAAATAGCTGAAACTGAGATCCCTTTTGGGACTAAAAAGCGCATCAAAGTGGCGAAGGTTTTTCCATTGCCCAAATGTTTTGGCAATCCAATCGAAGAAGAATGGCGTCTGCCAAAACGCACTTTTAATATTTCTAAACGCATTGACAGGCGTTATCCGTTTGAGGAAACCCTTATTAAGAAATGGACAGAACCACCTGTGGTGGATTCACCTATTGCTAGATTGAATAAAGCCACGGTTATTCCTTTAGAAGACGCTCCGTCTTTTAAAGATCCAGTGGATCGCAAGATAGAAGCTATGTCTCGCACCATGTTTTCCTTGATTGGATCAGCTTTCAGACCAATAATTGCTATTGGTCTGGTTTCGCAGGCTGTAACTGAATGGACCAAGTGGTTACGCCGGGACTTAGAAGAAGTCCCTCAGGCGGTATCAGATTTGTTGGAACAAATGATACAGGGGTTACAGTTTGTATGTGATGCGGCGTTAGACGCCACTCCATTAATGGCGCGAGCATCAGTCTCAGCAGTGGTTCTCAGGCGTACACTGTGGCTAAAAGGTTGGTTAGCCGACCAAGGTTCCAAAAAAGCATTGGCTAATATCCCCTTTTCAGGAGAGCGTCTATTTGGAGCCAACTTAGATGAGATCATTAAGGATCTCACCGGTGGAAAAAGCACCTTTTTACCGCAAAATTTTAAAGGTAGAGGAACTCGTCAAAGACGAGGGCCTTCTTTTTCTGCTCACAAGAGGTTTTTTCGTCCAGCGGGTGAAAAAACTAAGTCCTCCAAAGCTCCTGCAGGAGGCGTCAGGGGTCGTTGGTCGGGCAAGCAAAAGCCCGCCCCCTCCAGACCTGAAGATAAACCATCCAAAGCCTGAAGGTGCGCCCCCACCCATAACTGGGGTGGGGGGACGTCTTCGCCGGTTCCCGGATCCATGGCTTTCCAGAATCCCGGACAAATGGGTTTGCGAAGTCATAAGGTCAGGGTACAAGATCGAGTTTCGATCTCTCCCACCGGCGCGATTCTTCCCTTCCAATATCCGACTATCCGCAGATCGTTTAGAAGATCTGCGGAGAGCAGTCACAGATTTACTACAACAAGGAGTGGTAGTCCACGTTCCTTGGACAGAACGGTTTCTAGGGTTTTATTCAAACCTGTTTACAATACCCAGGAAAGAGGGCAAAGTGCGTCCAAATTCTGGACTTAAGAGCACTCAATTCTTTCGTCAACATAAGAAGATTCAGAATGGAGTCCATTCGCACGGTAGCAGCCTTCCTGCATCCAGGGGATGTCCTAGCGTCCATAGACATCTAGGACGCCTATCTTCACATTCCCATTTTCGCAGGACATCAGCGTTTTCTACGCTTTTCCGTAGAGGAGAACCACTATCAGTTTGTGGCGTTACCTTTCGGTCTCGCCACGGCTCCGCGGGTCTTCACAAAGGTGTTGGCCCCAATGTTGGCACTTCTGCGCCAAAGAGGTATATCGATTCTAGGTTACCTAGACGATCTTCTGCTTCATGCAGAGTCTCCTCAGACCTTGCTACAAAACATAGAAATTACTATGATTTCTTTACAGGAATTCGGGTGGCTGGTGAACCAGCAAAAGTCATTTCTGGTTCCCACCCAGAGGCTCGAATATCTGGGTCTAATTCTAGACACAGTCAGGACAAGAGTTTTTCTTCCGGTAGGGAAACTCAGAAAGATTCAATCTGCAGTCCAGTTGTTACTGTCCAACAGCTGGTCTTCCCTTCGGACTTGCATGAGGGTTCTGGGGTTGATGGTGGCTTCGTTCGAAGCAGTCCCATTTGCCCAGTCCCATACCCGAATTCTTCAGCAAGAGATTCTTCTCAGATGGAATCGGAATCCGGAATCCCTGGACAATCAGATCCGATTGAGCAAACAGACCAGAGAGTCTCTGGTATGGTGGCTTCGGTCTCCGATGCTCAGCCAGGGAAAGTCATTTCTGCCAATATATTGGACGACAGTGACCACGGATGCCAGTCTATCCGGATGGGGAGGAATTCTCGGTCAGTTATCTGTCCAGGGACTTTGGTCCCCGGAAGAATCCAGGTTACCGATAAATGTATTGGAACTGAGAGCGATCAGACTTTGTCTGATTCACTGGACCGAGCAGCTCCAGGGCAGCTCGGTTCAGGTCCAGTCGGACAATGCCACGGCCGTGGCTTATGTCAATCACCAGGGGGGCACCAAGAGTGCCCGAGCGGCCAAAGAAGTGGCTTGCATTCTTCGCTGGGCGGAACGATTTGTTCCAGCAATCTCTGCGGTGTTCATTCCGGGGGTGGAGAATTGGCAGGCAGATTATCTCAGCCGTCAGACCCTGGATCAGGGGGAATGGTCCCTCCATCCAGACGTTTTCCACCAGTTGTGCCTACGGTGGGGCACCCCGGATGTGGATCTGTTGGCATCACGATTCAACAGGAAAGTTCAGAGATTCGTGGCTCGCTCCCGCGATCCTCTAGCAGAAACCGCAGACGCACTGATCGCCCCGTGGGGGCAATACCAGCTAATATATGCCTTCCCTCCTCTCGCGTTACTGCCAAGACTTCTTCGCAGAATAGAGGAGGAAGGAATCCCAGTAATCCTGGTAGCTCCGGACTGGCCTCGTCGAGCTTGGCACGCCGACATGGTCAGACTGGTGGCGGACGTCCCGTGGAGACTTCCTCTCAGGGAGGATCTACTGTCTCAGGGACCGATCTTCCATCCTGCTTTACGATCGCTGGCTTTAATGGCCTGGCTATTGAGACCCAGGTGCTGAAGGACAAAGGTTTGTCAGCTTCAGTTATTCCTACTCTAGTTGAAGCAAGGAAAGCGACTTCCAGAAAGATTTATCATCGCACATGGAAGTCCTACATTGCATGGTGTGAACCTTTGGGGTTCCGTCCTCGGTCTTATTCGATTAGTCGAATATTGGCTTTTCTGCAACAAGGGGTTGAGCAGAAACTGGCCTTGAGTACTATCAAGGGTCAGGTCTCAGCATTAGCCATCTTCTTTCAGAAGCCTTTGGCTACTCATTCCTTGGTGCGGAATTTCATCCAGGGGGTGCGACATCTGGCTCCGCCAGTGCACGCGCCGTTACCCCCCTGGGATCTTAATTTAGTGTTGTCGGTTCTTCAGAAACCTCCCTTTGAAGATATTAGGGAGATTCCTCTACCCACGTTGTCCCAGAAGGTGGCCTTCTTGGTGGCTATTACTTCTGCACGCAGGGTGTCAGAACTGGCCGCATTATCTTGTCGTTCACCATATCTGGTGGTTCATAGAGATAAGGTGGTTCTTCGTCCGAATCCATCCTTCCTACCAAAAGTGGTTTCAGAATTTCATCTGAATGAAGAAATTGTATTACCTTCCCTGTGTCCTAAGCCCAGTCATCCTCGGGAGTTTGCGTTACACTCCTTGGATGTGGTCCGGGCGATCAGGGTATACTTGAAAACGACAGACTCGTTTCGCAAGACGGATTCACTTTTTGTGATCCCAGATGGACCCAAAAAGGGGTTGCCTGCATCTGCCGCGACCATTTCCAGATGGATCAGACAGACGGTAGTACAGGCTTATTCTATTAAGGGTCGGGAGCCCCCGTTCCCTGTTAAGGCGCACTCCACTCGGGCACTTAGTGCGTCTTGGGCCTTTCGCCATCAGGCGTCAGTGGTCCAGGTGTGCAAGGCGGCTACCTGGTCGTCGGTGCATACCTTTACTAAACATTATAAAGTTGATGTAATGGCATCATCTGATGCCTCGTTTGGCCGCAAGGTTTTGCAGGCCGCAATTTGAGGAGACCAGTGGTCTACCTCGAGGGTTTTTTCCGTTGGAAAATTTTTCTTTAGTCTCATTCTTTGTTTATAATGAGCCTTTAAAACTTCTAGTTTGGCACCGGTTGGGCCTTCTAGATTGGATTTGATTTTGTCAATCCCACCCCTCATTTGTGGCACTGCTTCTGGATGTCCCAGCTCTTGAGAATCAAGAAGACTACGTCTGTCAATGAGCGATAGAGAAAAATGGATTTTTGTAAGAACTTACCGTAAAATCCTTTTCTCTTAAGCTCATTGACAGACGTAGTACCCGCCCCTCTATCATTGAGTTGGGTTGGGTTAAATTCTCTGTACTGCTTTAGAACAGAACTGATTCCCTGTAGCAGAGAGAGGGAGGATATACCCTCAGGGACTGCCCCTAAGGTGGAGCCAGAACGTTTTGTCATTCTGCCTAGTCCTACTCCTGCGGAGACAACATAACCCAGCTCTTGAGAATCAAGAAGACTACGTCTGTCAATGAGCTTAAGAGAAAAGGATTTTACGGTAAGTTCTTACAAAAATCCATTTTTTCGGCCATCAAAGAAAACTCTATGTCTGGCGCAAACCTAAAACATCACATCACCTAAAGAACACCATCCCCACAGTGAAACATGGTGGCAGCATCATGCTGTGGGGATGTTTTTCAGCAGCTGGGACTGGCAAACTGGTCAGAGTTGAGGGAAAGATGGATGGCGCTAAATACAGGGATATTCTTGAGCAAAACCTGTACCACTCTGTGCATGATTTGAGGCTAGGACGTAGGTTCACCTTCCAGCAGGACAATGACCCCAAACACACTGCTGAAGCAACACTTGAGTGGTTTAAGCGGAAACATTTAAATGTGTTTGGAATGGCCTAGTCAAAGCCCAGACCTCAATCCAATAGAAAATCTGTGGTCAGACTTAATGATTGCTGTTTACAAGTGCAAACCATCCAACTTGAAGGAGCTGGAGCAGTTTTGCAAGGAGGAATGGTCAAAACTCCCAGTGGAAAGCTCAGAGACTTATCCAAAGCTACTTGGAGCTGTGATTGCCGCAAAAGGTAAATCCAGTGGCGTACCAATAGGGGGGGTGGGGGGGGCGGTCCGCCCCGGGTGCCACACATTAGGGGGGTGTCAGTGTGTCAGGGAAGATCAGGGTGACACCCGGGGCCGGCCGCCAGACTGCTTCCACCGCGGAGGAGGAGGAACTGTTTAAAGCAGAGAGGATGTGAGAGACTCACTGTCACTCCCGAGCCCTGAATACACAGCGATCGGCGCTGCCGCAGTTTACTATGCTGGTTAATGAGAAGGCGATTGGTTGCTAGGACCGCCTATCAACCAATCACCTGCTCATTAACCAGCATAGTAACTTCTGCAGTTCCCGCCGAGGCGCCGATCGCTGTGTATTCAGGGCTCGGGAGTGACAGTTAGTCTCTCACATCCTCTCTGCTTTAAACAGTTCCTCCTCCTCCACTCTCCTCCTAAAAAGGTAGGGGGGGGGGCTTTGTATTGTAAAGGGGTTATTTTGAGGGGGGGCGGGGGGGCTTTGTACTGTAAAGGGGTTATTTTGAGGGGGGGCGGGGGGGGCTTTGTATTGTAAAGGGGTTCTTTTTTTGGGGGGGGGTGGCTTTGTATTGTATAGGGGTTGTATGGGGGGGGGCTTTGTATTGTATAGGGGTTGTATGGGGGGGGGGGCTTTGTATTGTATAGGGGCTGTATGGGGGGGGGGGGCTTTGTATTGTATAGGGGTTCTATGGGGGGGGGGCTTTGTATTGTATAGGGGTTCTATGGGGGGGGCTTTGTATTGTATAGGGGTTCTATGGGGGGGCTTTGTATTGTATAGGAGTTCTATGGGGGGATTTATTGTAGAGGGGTTCTATTGGTGGGGGCTTTGTATTGTAAAGGGGTTATATTGGGGGGCTGTGTAATGTAAAGGGTTGTATGGGGGATGGGGCTGTGTAATGTAAAGGGTTCCAATGGGGGGCTGTGTAATGTAAAGGGGTCCAGGGGTAAGGGGGCAGTGTAATGTAAAGGGGTACAGGGGCTGTGTAATGTAAAGGGGTCCAGGGGTAAGGGGGCAGTGTAATGTAAAGGGGTCCAGGGGTAAGGGGGCTGTGTGATGTAAAGGGGTAAGGGGGCAGTGTAATGTAAAGGGGTCCAGGGGTAAGGGGGCTGTGTAATGTAAAGGGGTCCAGGGGTAAGGGGGTTGTGTAATGTACAGGGGCTGTGTAATATAAAGGGGTCTAGAGGTAAGGGGGCTGTGTAATGTAAAGGGGTACAGGGGCTGTGTAATGTAAAGGGGTCCAGGGGTACAGGGGCTGTGTAATGTAAAGGGGTCCAGGGGTAAGGGGGCTGTGTAATATAAAGGGGTCCAGGGGTACGGGGGCTGTGTAATGTAAAGGGGTCCAGGGGTAAGGGGGCTGTGTAATGTAAAGGGGTCCAGGGGTACAGGGGCTGTGTAATGTAAAGGGGTCCAGGGGTACAGGGGCTGTGTAATGTAAAGGGGTCCAGGGGTAAGGGGGCTGTGTAATGTAAAGGGGTACAGGGGCTGTGTAATGTAAAGGGGTCCAGGGGTAAGGGTTCTGTGTAATGTAAAAGGGGGTCTCCATACATTTTACACATGACACGTCAATGTTCGTTGCCTGGGGGGGGGTGCCAGATATAGGATCCGCCCCGGGTGCCAAATGCTCTAGGTATGCCCCTGGGTAAATCTACATAGTATTGACTTTAGGGGGGTGAATAGTTATACACATTTACTTTTTCTGTTTTTTGTTGCTTGCTTCACAGTAAAAAAAAAAAAAAAAAATCTTCAAAGTTGTGGGCATGTTCTGTAAATTAAATGTCGCAAATCCTCAAACAATCAATGTTAATTCCAGGTTGTATACCTCAGAGACCCCCCCCCCCCTTTTGAACCAATTCCAGACATTCCTTTGGAAGACCTCACTTGTAATGTCTTCCTGGTGGCCATTATATTTGTTAGGCGTGTTTCTGAGTTGGCAGCTCTTTTGCACAAGGACAAAGTGGTTTTGAAACCAAAACCTTCATGGAGGAGATTGTTCTTCCATCCTTTTGTCCTGCCCAAAAACACAACAAGGAAATTACCCTACACTGCCTGGATGTGGTCAGTGTCTATCTGGCAGCCAAGGCCTCTGTTCACATAACGGAGACCCTCTTTGTTCTACTGGTAGGCCCTCATAGAGGGCATCCTACTTCACCATTCTCTGGTGGATCAGGCAGCCTATCTTTGGGGCCTATGCCCTTGGGGACAGAGTTCCACTTTTCCCTATCGGAGCTCCTTCCACAGGGCTGTTTTTTGGACTTTTCAGTATTAAGCATCTGCTTCCCGCTTTTGCAAAGCCACCACCTGGTCCTCTGTTTCCAGGTTTTACCAGGTAGATGTTCAGGCCTTGGCTGATGCCTCAAGCTTCAGCCGCAAGGTGCTTCAAGCTGTCATATTTGTTTTTTGTTCGGGTTCTTTATTCATTGTTTTTTTTTTTTTTTTTAGGAGTCAGTTGGCAGTTCTGATGTCTAGGTTGTTGCCACCTCTGAGTTCGGTAGGCCTGTGTCCTGTAGAATTAATAGGAATTTTGGCTTACCTGTAAATCCCTTATATTGGGGTATAGTTTAGTACAGCGACTCCTCCCCTCCATCTTGATCACTGTTTTTTTACTAAATAACTGAAGTTACCCCTTGTGATTTTTGTTTTGTTTTTTTCCCCAGTGTCCAACCATCTGAAGGCAATCTGCATATAACTCATGGTCTATAGGATATTAGTACTGTATTCCAAAATGGGGAAATTACAGGTAAGTAAAAATTCCTGTTTTTTAGTAAAATGCACCTAATTTTAGTGCACACAAATAATATATTACCCATTATTCTCGTAGAATTTAAAACATGAGGTTGTGTTGAGTACATGGATATCAAATATATAGTGGATGCCCACGAAACAGAGAAAATTGAAAATCCCCAAAATTGTCCATATGCTACACTTTTAGAGTTAATGGGTGAAAGGTGGCCCCAGATTTAGTTCTGTAGCTTCAGCATTCGCAGAGATACCTAATTTGTGTGGCACAATTCATGTAATGAAAGGCCAGGGAACTTTGGTGGGGAGGGTTGATTTTATTTCAATAAACATTAACTTAAAGATAATAAATGTATTTTATCGCTGTCTTAAGGGGGGCTGAAAAGCTCCCAATGTGATAGCATATTGCAGGTGACAGGTTCTCTTTAACCATTTGCCGACCACACTATAGCACATTTGCTATTACAGGGTGGCCGCGCTGCGCAGGATCGCATATATATGTATTCTATAATATATATATATATATATATATATATATATATATATATATATATATTTTTTTTAACACCTACACAAGTGATCTGCGCTCCCTGCACAATCCCGAGCCAGGGGTGCGTGCCTGGCAGTGCCATTTTTCTATCCATCACCATTCAATTAACAGATCCATGCCAATAATTTTTGGACTGGACCTGCTTACTGCTTAGGGTTGCTACCTCATCCTTTTAATGCAGATAAGGAACCAAGTGAGTTTAATTACCTCCTTTCTTTCTTTCTTTCTTTCTTTCTTTCTTTTTTTTTTTTTTTTTTTTTTTTTTTTTTTTAATTTTTAAAAAAAAAAAAAAAAAAAAAACTTTTTTTGAGTTTTTGACACACATACATAGATCTTAGAGCAAAAATGCAGGCGCAGAGCCAGTTAGAAGCCCGCTATGTCATGCTATTTTGGCATGGGCCTCTGAAACTGTGATAGGTAGTGAAAAATAAGCAATTTACACCCGTACGCGGCTGGGCTCCTAAAAGTCTCACATGTGGTATCCCCATACTCAAGAGAAGCAGCAGAATGTATTTTGGGGTGTCATTCCACATCTACCCATGGCATGTGTGAGCAATGTATCATTTAAGTGACAACATTGTGTGTAAAAAAAAAAAAAAAAAGAAAAATAATATTCCATGGGCTCAACATGGCCTCTTAGCAAATTCCTTGTCTACTTTCCAAAAAGGGGTATTTGGGGGGGGGGGGGGGTGGTATTGTATTGTATTACACTGGAATTTTAGCACCTCGAGAAATGGGATAGGCAGTCAGAAAGTAAAAGCTGCGTAAATTCCAGTATGTATGTATGTATGTATGTATATATATATATATATATGTATGTGTGTGTGTATATATATATATATATATATATATATATATATATATATATATTTATTATTATTATTATTTCAGGTTCTTATATAGCGCTGTCAATTTACGCAGCGCTTTACATATACATTACACATTCACATCAGTCCCTGCCCTCAAGGAGCGTACAATCTAAGGTCCCTAACTCACATTGATACATACATACATAGTAGGGCCAATTTTTTTTATACAGGATCCAATTATATATATATATCTACATACATACAAAGACATATTTTTTATATATATATCTATATATACCATAGATTGTAGATACTATACCTTTTGCGCAAACCAATCAATGTACGCTTATCGAGATTTGCTTTTTTACCAAAGCCATGTAGCTGAATACATTTTTGCCTACATGTATGACATTTGAGTTTATTATTTTTTTTTTTTCTAACAAATAGTAGAAAATATTGGGGTTTTTTTCAGAATTTTTGGTCTTTTTTGTTTAAATGACAAAAAAATAAAAATGTCAGTGGTGATGAATTACCACCAAAAGAAAGATCCATCTGTGGGGAAAGAAAGAACATAAGTTTTGTTTTGGTTACAGCTTTGAATGATCACGCAATTACCAGTTAAAGTAGCACAGTGCCAAACAGCAAAAATGCCCAAATCCGTAATGGGGTGAAACCTTTCGGAGGTCAAGTGATTATGAAGACATGTCCATTTTTTTTTTTTAACGCTGACTTTGTTCTATCGGGGGGATTTTCCTGTATTTCCCTGTATTTCCGCAACAAGTACAAGAGACAGGAGTTAAAACCTAATAGAAATTCTAGATTTTCCACCTTCAATATTGGAACGATGTAACAATCTAACAAGACCTCAGATATGATATGCAATGCAGGCTTCTAACAGCAGGTGGCAATGATGAGCCGAGAACGTCTCCATGAATATTTCTGGTATACTTAATAAAAGTAGACTAACAGACTATAAGGCTAAGTGTTTCATGAGTGTTTTTGAAGCTCCATAAAAGCTTGTCATAATTGTGTGCATTGCATCGCCCAATGTTGTTGACATGGTTGCGTCAAAATCCACAATTCAAGTGTGCCACAAACGTTCTTTTGCGCATTTGAGATGCATTTAGAAAGTGTTACTAGCGGACGTAATACAAAAATCCACACAATAGAAAACCAACATGGGGGAGGGGTGTCTGGCAAGTGTTTTTTAATGAGAAGCAAATGCATCAAAAAGGAAAACGTGCCACTATTGTGTCCTAATGCATTAGGTGAGTTAACCTCTTCTCTGCACATCTAATGAAGCCCTGCCTGCAAAGAAAGATGCATGCATTCTTTGTGGCACAATGCTGAGTTTTCCCATGGCCTTTTCGCAGCTTTTTACAGACTGGTTGATGTAACTACTTAATAAATAAAAAAAACATTTCAGAACCATATTTCTTTGAAATTTGTTGCAGTCTTCTCTTTTTGTGAATTAGAATCATTGTGAAGCCCAAGCAGGATGGATGTCAGTGAGCCCAGAGCCACTGTTAAAGTGATTGTAAACGATCACCTCGTAAAACAACCCATTCATTTTAAAATAGAAATAAAAAGCAAAACATTTTTGTATAGATAAAAGGGAAACGCCAGTCAAAAATTAAGTTTTTTTCTATTAATAGTGTTTTACATATCTTTATCTTTGATATTATTCATTTTCTGGCTAACTGTGCAGCTTAGAGTCTTATCTAAACTAGACAATCGGCTTCTTTCCGTTCTTCACCGACAACGCTGTCTCCCTTTATCTGAATTTGCTGAGCTGTCTTTCACTTCCTGGAAAGGTTGTCGTCTTTGACCTGCCCAGCCCCACCCCCCATCCCTCCTATCCTTCACCATGATCTCCTCCTGTCTTCATTGCCTCATTTAGGCTAGTAGCTTCTCCTGAGAGAGAGAAAGAGGGAGAGAGAGAGAGGGGGGTCACGTGACCGGCGCAATATATGAAAGAAAGTAGAACAAAATATTTTTGAAAGTTTAGAAGGATACAGATCCATTTCTATTGCTCATTACATGTGGGTAATGAGTTTTAGACTCAATTTCAACTAGTGCGACTTGTCATGCGACTTTGGACACGATTTCAATGCCACCCGTTCCCATCTATGCTTCTTTGAAAATCAGTGACTTTAAAAAGGTGCCCATACTACTTTTGATGCGACTTAGATCCAGAGAGTGTAAAGTTGGATCAAAGCTGCACTCTAAATCACACTTAAGAGTTGCACAAGGCTGGAGTGCGACTTTGGAGTGCAGCTTTGATCCAACTTTACACTCTGGATCAAAGTAGTGCAGGTACCTTTCAAGGTTGCTGATTTTCAAAGTAGCATAAATGGGAACTGGTGCCATTGTCATTTGACTTTGTACGTCCAAAATCACATGACAAGTCGCAGTAGTGGAAACGTAGCTTTAGTCTCCGTTTCCACTATTGCGATCTAGAGTGCGGCTTTGATGCGACTTTGATCCAACTTTATTCTCTGAAACAAAATCTCATCAAAGTAGCGCAGGCACCTTTTCAAGGTCGCTGTTTTTTAAAGTTGCATAGATGGGAACGGGTGCCATTGATTAGTCTCTCTAGTGGAAAATAGTAATCGACCAATATTATATTTTTATTACCGATACCAATATTTTGGTCATCGCTTATCGGTATCGGCCGATATCTGCCGATATTTTCGGACATTTAAAAATGTTTTTTTCTTATTTTTATTTTTTTTTTACAGATACTCTTATGGAGGGATCTGGGGGTCTAAAAGACCTCCAAACCCCTCCTCTGCACTTAAAAGCATTCAAAACGCCAAGTTTGGCCGGTAAGCCGCGGGAGGGGCGTCCCCTCCCGCTCCTTGTAATGACAGGCGAGCGGCTTCTCAGCCGCATCGGTTGTCATTACAAGACAGCCGACCGTTGGCTATGGACGCCGGTACAGGGGTGATGCTTCTAGCTGGAGGCAACACTCCGGTACAAGCACTTTCCCAAAATATCGGCAATAACGGTAACCTCAGGGGCCGATTCCGATATATCAGGGAAAGTGCAGATCGGCCCTCGATATAGCGGCTTTGCTGATAATCTGTCGACCCCTAGTGGAAACGTAGACTTAAGCCCCGTACACACGTACCGATGGTCGGCTTACAAATGTTCCTCTTTTCTCCCCGGGATGTCGGTGTCTGCTGAAAAGTGCAAAGACAGCACAAGGACAGCACAAGAATTTTGTCCGCCGACTGCAGAAGTGATGTCATGTAATGGTTAACTTTCCCTGTGTTTTCTATTTTCTGAGCATGCCCAGTCTTGCAAATCTGCGGTCTGTCGGCCGAATTGTGTACTGACAGGCGAACAATCGTCCGTTCTGGTGTCGGCATACAAATATTTTCATGTTTGCACGAAAGACTTTTGTCCGCGGATTGTGCGCAGACATCTGTCGGAGGCACCATACTAACACGCGTACAATCGGCAGATCCTTCGTCCACCGACGTTTGTATGCCGACGATCGGTACGTGTGTACGGGGCTTTAGTGTGGTTGTCTGTACTATGATCATTGTAGATTGTGAGCTGAGACCCCAGAGCACTTCCAGCTACACTGACAGTCTCTTCTCCTTTGGTAGTCTTCATTCAAAGCCCAGCACAATTATACTGTATATGTGACCCCCCCCCCCCCACCCCCGTCCTGTGTGGATGGGTCTTTTTATTTCTTCATTTTCTCATGAATTAGGATGTACAATGCATCCTTACTGATGAGAGAATACTGGGCGGGAACCTATGATCAGCTCCTCCCATTCTGTATACACCCACTGGCTACACAGGAACAGTTTCCCTCCCTGGAAGTGATGTCACCAGCTTTCAGTAACCACACCCACTTGCTGCTCTTGGACTACACAGGAAGAGGAATTAAAGTCATGTGACAGCACTGAATACTGCAGAATTCAAGTAGAAAAATTGGGATTTTGTCACATAAGGCTTAACTCCGCTCACATTAATGATTGCAGGGGAGAATTTAAAGTATTAGGCTGTACTTCCGCTTTAAGTTTCCTCTGCTCTCTCTGTGTCCTTATTGGTGAGATTTCCTCTCACTTCCTGCCCTGGTGACATCAGTTCCAGTTTTAGATAGTGGTGGGCAAAATCGGCATTAGTGTCCACCAAGAGTCCGATGAAAATATGGATTTGATATTTGAATAGAACTAAGTATGGCCTCCCCTGCTGCTGAAGTGACTTTAATTGGTTTTGGTAAGTAGT
The DNA here is from genome assembly GCF_965119305.1 of Pelophylax lessonae. Classification (NCBI taxonomy): domain Eukaryota; kingdom Metazoa; phylum Chordata; class Amphibia; order Anura; family Ranidae; genus Pelophylax; species Pelophylax lessonae. The sequence continues at coordinate 88,427,820 of NC_138773.1, read as the reverse complement.
CACCAAGACAGGACGGAGGTAGGTGAAGTGCACACATGTAACCATTACCTGGATGTACTGGGTTTTGCATGGGGATCATCAGTAGAAATACTGTATGGCCAGAGATGTATAGTAACTAAGTAGAACTACACTACTGTACTTAAGTACCGAAAGGCGGTATCTGTACTTTCCTAGAGTAGAATTTTTTTCTCCTACTTCCACTTTTACTTCACTACATTTTTTCAATGATTTCAATACTTCTACTCCGATATTTTTTTTTTGTGCTGTATAGTTACTTGTTACTATTATAAAAATTACCACTGCCAGAACAGTAGATGGCAGGTTTCATGAAGCTCAAAACGTGTGTATTATCAGCGCATACGAAAATAAATGCTACTGTATGTATAAATAAAAGCTGCATTTGAAATAATAAAAAACATCATGATGTTCAAACTTTTGACTTCTTTCTTTAATAACTACATAACACATTACTTGTACTTTTACTTTCAGTACTTGAGTAGCAATTTTTTTTCAAAACTACTGGTACTTTTACTTTCAGTACTTGAGTAGCAAAATTAAAAAAAAAAAAAACTACTTGCAAGTACAAAAAATGTTGAATACTTTAGTACTTCTACTCAAGTCACTTTTTGATGGAGCACTTGTACTTTTACTCAAGTATGGGTTTCGAGTACTTTATACAACTACTGTGTATGGTCCTGCACTATAAGCCAGGATAGGACCAGAAAAGCTCTTCTGGACACTAAATGCAATAGAAATCTGGCCCTGCATACATGTGAACATATGTCTGCACGTTTTTTTTTTTTTTATATATTTTTAGTCATTGACTTGCATAGGTTCCTGGGTGGTGTTAAAGTATGTCACATTAAGAGATGAACAGCTGCAGATAATGATGCATTGTTTTCCTACATAGCTTTATTATTATGTTTTCTACCTGCCAATCCACCATTGCTTCCACTGAAGATGGTGCCATATTGGAAAATGTCCTCAATTGCTTCCTCAGTCACAACCATGCTTCTGCCCTTCATACACAACATCATACAATTTCATGCATGCGCAGTCTGGTGTAAGGAGCAGTCAGGAAGTAAGGAGCTTTCTGCAAACATGCAAGAATACTGTAAGTGCCTATGCCACTTCGTCCCCATGGCAAGACAAGCCAAAGCTCTTCCTTTTTTTTTATTTTTTTTTATTTTGAATCCGCAGTGGTGCAAATCCTGAAATGAAAAAACTTAAGTGAACAAAAAAAGTGCACTTGAGTGTGTGCTTTAGTCCTCTCCCCGAAGGGGTAGGACCTCTACCCTGATCCCCCAAGATGCAAGGCTCCTGCCAGGAACAAAGCTCATGTAATGGATAGTGTGCCATGAATGTAAGATAAACGGAGTATGGGTGGGTGACTTCACCACCTAAAAACAAAAAACAGCAGGATCTCAGAAATGGAACAGCTTAAGGCACAGGTGTCAAACACAAGGCCCGCGGGCCGAATGCGGCCCTCCAGGCCATTTTATGTGGCCCTCGTACCTCTCCTGTAGCTGCAGGAGAGCTCCAGTCCTCCTCCAGACCTTGTCCTTTCTGCTTTCCAGCAATGCCTCCAGCTTCTTCCCAGCAGCACCACAAGGTAAGGGAGGTGAACTGTGATGTAAGGGAGGGTGGGGGAATCAACGTTTGATGGTGGAGAGGCTCTTGATGTCTTATGTAAGGGTAGGGGATGCTCTTGACATCTAGTCTTACAGATACAACCGGCCCTTTTGAGGGTAATCATAATGCTGATGCGGCCCGCGATTAAATTAAGTTTGACACCCCTGGCTTAAGGGGATTAAAAAAGTAGATGCAAGAAGTATGAGTGCAGATGGGTCAAAGTGCATACATTGAGTGTAATTCTGCTTCAATGAAGAACTCTAAACTGACCCATGGCTGACAAGTATTGATCCATAGATGACATATTCTTTTGGCCCCTTTCACACGGCTCCGTTTCGTCAACGGAGCCGTTCTGCTCAGCGGGGGGATCGATCCGCTGATCCCCGTTGAGCAGGCGGATGACAGCTCCGTCTCTGCTATGTGTGTGGAGACAGAGGTGTCAGGTCCCCGCTGTTCTCTATGGGGACTACACCTGATCCGCCAGCCAGATGGAAGATAGGGTTTCTATCCGTCCAGATTTGAAGGACCGGAACGGATCGGATGTCAGCGGACATGTCTCCGCTGACATCCGATGCCCCATAGGGATGCATGGGGCATCCATTCAGATCCGTCTGAAAAACTGACAGGCGGATCGGAACAGTCCGCATGTGTGAAAGGGGCCTTTGTTTTAAGAAAAGTATGGGGTTGTCATTGTTGACCTCTCCTTTAGGAATGTTGGTTCCCTGGCTGGAGGCTGGATACATGGAGTCTGGCTCCTGTGCACCTAATCATGGATCACCTGTTGCTTGGTAGGGGTTGAAGATCTATTCACTTGCTTGTTGTCTAGGAGAGGAGAGACATAATTGTCTGTATTACCAAGTGCAGGTTTCTATGTATTCTGGTGAATGAACACTTTGTATTGCCAATGAGCTTACATTCCTTGAATGTCGCAATGTTTATTTTATACTATTGTTGCGGATATGCTCTGGAATTTATTAAACATTGTGCACAAAAAAAACAAAACAAAGTTCTTTGAAATAAAAAAAATAACCAAGCTCTTATTTTTTGTTGTGTCATTTGAAATAATCAAAAAATGTGATCAATCATTTCTTTTGATTCAGTGTATGATCTGAATGAGGGGAGGGATTGCAAGGAGTCTGGGGACTACAAGGTGCAGCCAAAACACACAATTTGAGGGTTTTGAAAAATATTGCTTGGGTTGAGGTTAAAACAAAATTAAATGTGGTTAATGACTTTGGCACCGCTGCAGGGTTTCCTGGATAGTAAAGCAGTTATCTGATTAATTCAGCTTGTTGCCTGGATATGCTTTTCATTATTTTGGCAGATTCACTTTAGACAAATCCAGAAGTAAATACAGCAATGTAATTCATTGTTTTTTGTCGGATCCACATTATAATAATTATTTTTTAGCATGATCTCTCTGATTGAGCCGTCTTGCATGTGATATCTAGTCCATCATTGGCTGTTTGATTAGGTGAGGAGGAATTACTGAATTCAGTCCTTTGATTTAGCAAATCAAATCCAAAATTAAATAATGGCATATTAAAGTGTTACTAAACCCAGGAGCCTGCAGTCACTATATCTGGTCTCCCACAGTACACAGAACATGGAAATTTAATCATTTTATTAAATATAAACTGCTAAATACCTTTTCTCATTAGCAGTATATAGCAGTCTTTTGACTTCTATCAGTGTCTGTTTAAAGCTTGTAGGAGGAGTTTTCATTCTACTCTGACTGTCCTAGGAGGCTACATGACCCCTGACCCTCTGTCTGGACAGTGCTGATTGGCCTTGTGCTGATGTACTCTCTCTCTCTCTCTCTCTCTCTCTCTCAAAAAAGAAAAAAAAAAAACCCTGTCTAGCAATACACACTAAACTGAGCATGTGCAGAGTGTCCCCAAGGCTCTGTTCTATCAGGAGATGGATTGGGGATGGTGGAAGAGGGTGAGGATCAGAGAAGTCAGGATCAAACAGCCTTTTTACACGAGGAGGATTAACCCCTTAGGTTCCACAGTGAGTATAACAAGCATGCTTTACTGCATATACAGACTGATTTTATGTTGTGGATTTAGTAACACTTTAATAGTACATTGTGAGGTAAATATTGTATTGAATATTGCACACTAAACAAAAAGTAGGAATAGGCTTATGTTAAAGAATAGAGGGGAATTTCAAGTTTGTGGCCCTTTCTTGAGGACTGGGACACCATACACACAAATGACCTCTGTAACTCAGAGGAGTTATAAACATTTGTTGTTCCAGTCTAGAGGTAATGTTGGCAACTGCCATGATCCAGGTAGGCCTGGATTATACTTTGATAAATATTTTGAAAATCACAATACAAGTCAAACATTATTTTAACAATACAGTGTCTACGGAAGGCCAAATGTTTACTGTGTGTGCCTTCACAGTGGGGTCATTTAACTGCCTAAGGACCACCTTACGTACATATAATGAAGCACGGCAGGCCTAAAGCGCTAAATCATGTGCCTGTACGTGACCTTTCTCTTTGGCCCTGGGGCGCACGTGTGTGCCGCCGCTCTCCGCTGCAGCTGTGAAGCACAGTGGGAGCCAATCAGCAAGTCCGGTGGATGCGATGTCCGCCGAGAACCCAGCGATCATTTGTGGAGAGGCAGAACAGCGGTCTGCCCATGTAAACAAGGCAGACCGCCGTTCTGCCAGAGAGGAAAATGGAGATCTCGTGTTTCTGCTAAGCAGAAACGTGAATCCGTTTTCCTTTAGTCAACGCACTCCCCCTACAGTTAGAAATCACTCATAGGGAACACATTTAACACTTTGATTGCCCCTGGTGTTAACCCCTTCCCTGCCAGTGTCATTTATACAGTAAGAGTACATTTTTATTTACCACTGATCACTGTATTGGTGTCACTGGTCCACAAAAAGTGTCACTTAGTGTCAAATTTGTCCGCCACAATGTTGTAGTCCCGCTAAAAAGCGCTGATCGGTGCCATTACTAGTAAAAAACATAGAAAAAAAAATAAAAGTCACTAAATCTATCCCATAGTTTGTAGACGCTATAACTTTTGCCCAAACCAATCAATGTACACTTATTGTTTTTTTTTTTTTTTAAATCAGAAATATGCAGCAGAATACATATTGGCCTAAATTTATGAAGAAATTCGATTGTTACATTTTTTTTATTGGATGTTTTTTTTTAACAAAGTAAAAAATATATATTTTTTCAAAATTGTCGGTATTTTTTTGTTTATAGCGCAGAAAAAAACACAGAGGTGATCAAATACCACCACCAGAAAGCTCTATTTGTGGGGAAAAAAGAACATCATTTGTGTCTGGGGACAGTGTCGCATAACCGCACAATTGTCAGTTAAAGCAACGCAGTGCTGTTTCACAAACAATGTCAGGAAGGAGGTTAAACCTTCCGAAGCTGAGGTGGTTAAAGTGGTTGTAAACCTCAGACATGAACTATGAACAATGTACAGAGTGTGTAAGAGCATGAAGTGTCATTTTTGTCTGCTGCTTTCTTCCTCTGCTATCAGCATGAATCACTTCTGACAAGTTTTCCTGACACCAAGAGAAAAATGGTGACAGGAGAAGGACCTCCAGCAGATTGACAGCCTCAGCTCTGTTCCTGTGAGCTGTGTGAAGGGGGTGTACCTTTTCCCTCCAATCAGCTCTCAGAGCTCTCCTCACTGAGCTCTGCAGAGTGTATCTTCAGCTCTCTGCCCCCCTTTTTCTGAACTCTCATACAAGCTTATACATTCTGGATTTTGAATGGATGTAGAGAAGAGAAGACTGCAGATATACAGATACAACTTATGTAAGGGGGGGGGGGGGGATTTGTTTAATCTCTGTGTATCACCTGAGGATAGTCCCTTCACTAGGTATATGTGGGGGTTTACAACCTCTTTAACTACAAATTATGTTTTCACAGGACACCAGCTGCATCCTAATTAACAGTCTAGAGCAGGCTTTCTCAACTAGGATTCTTCTTGAGGTTCCTTGAAGAGTTAAAAACAGTGAATTGATCTCCCGCCTACACTGACCACCAATGCAAGGGACGATATTCCACTAACCAACACTGTGTATTATTATTATTATTTCAGGTACTTATATAGCGCTGTCATTTCACACAGCACTTTACATATACATTGCACATTCACATCAGTCCCTGCCCTCAAGGAGCTTACAATCTAAGGTCCCTAACTCACATACATACACAATAGGGCCAATTTTTTTTATACAGGATCTGTGTAGGGAGTAATTTCTACACTGTGAGCACTAATGTATGGTGAAACCACATCTTTTAATTTCAAGATTATTATTATAAATTATTTTGTTGTATAGAGCAGAAAGGTGGTGAAAAAATTATTTTCCCTGAGTAAAAAAAATTACAAGTAGGCTTATTTGGTTGTCAGTAATGACAAGTCAGCTATTTTTTTCTCTGTCGCTCATTGACAGACGCAGTCCTCTTGATTAATATCAAATTGGGTTATACTGCCCTCTACAGGAGTAGGACTAGGCAGAAGGAAAAACGTTCTGGCCACACCTTAGGGGCAGTCCCAGAGGGTATATCCTCTCTCTCTCTGCTACAGGATGTTAGTTTTTTTTCTGTCTAGTCAGGAGTAAGTTCCTTGCTGGGATCTTTGGTCCTGGCAAGATTTTTTTAGGAAAATTTTTTTTAGGCAGCTTTTTTCTCCAGTTGTTCCTGTGAGATCTTCAAGCAATTATGCTGGAGCTGGGCGACGGGCTGGATGTTGAGATCCAGTGGTCACCCCAGTCAACCTACGAGCGCGTGCAGGCCCTAGCTCCGCGCAGGGTCGGCCGCGACATAGTCCCACTGGACGGGGACTGACCCTGCGAATTAACCGTCTCGCCAGGACGCCGACGACCAGTTGGAAACTGAGTCGCGGCATCCGTATTGGTCGACAGCCCCCCCACCTCGGTGGAGAGGGGTTCTGTCAGGAGGGGGTGCCCGCCGGTTCCGGTATGGTAAGTAGTATGTTCCCCCTCTCCCCTGTCGGGTTTTGGGAATAGACACGGGCCCCCCTATGGATGGTCGGACCCTTTTGATCCTGAGTCCCTCCTCTATCCTATAGCATGTGTCACAGATCTCCCTCTTGAGTGTGATTTGGTGAATAAGAACCAGGAGGCTTGGTTTGGGAGCTGACTATCGGAAGTCACTGTATAAGTGAGCACTGTAAAGATGACTGAAGTCAGTGGCTGGCATTACTGTTAGGATGGCCATGTAAGAGGGTGATATGATCCTACCTTATACATAAGGTTGCAGTTGCCTGGACTACCGCTATCCGCCGCCACCATCCTCCCGCAGGCCGCACAGGCCGATGCCTGCCTTCCGCAGGCCGCATGATGTAGCAGGCCGCTGCCATCTTTCCACAGGGGCCGCCGCCATCCTCCCGCAGGTCGCGCGGGGCCGCCATCTTGGCGTAGCCTCGTGTCTCTGGCATGGGGGCGGCCATTTTGGAGATGACCAGCTACCTCGAGGAGTAGCAGGGGAGGCGCCGGAAGGCGTGTAAAGGGGCGGAGCCGCCTCCTTTACCCGGGAAAACGATCCAAAAGACTTCCTGTCTGTAAGGGACAGCGCTGAGAGCAGTTTGGTAGAAGCTTCTGTGCATCAGGTGGTGAGCCCTTGGGGTCTCTCTCTCTGTGGGGTCCGAAGCAGGTAACACTGAGGGGCGCTGTTGCGCTGGGGGATTACAAAAAAAAAAAAAAAAAGTTTTTTTCTTTGCAATTTATATTTTTGTTTGCTGGCAAGTGTCTTGGATTAATCATGGACCCTGCCACACATGTATCCCCACCTGATCCCCTCGAGGTGGCCGCAGGACCCTCCAGTGCCCCACTTATGATTGATGCATTATCAGCAGTTTTGGAGTCTTTGGTATCCCGGGTGGAGGTGGCCTGTCAGGGACGGGGGGCAAGAAAGCGACCCCCGCCTACCCCTATTTCATTTGACACTTCAGATACGGATTCTGAGCTTGTCACTGCAGCTGCAGGTCCCTCTTCTGGGGCTACTGTTTCGGGTACGGTCTCCTCAGACAGTGAGGAGGACGTTTCTGCCTCCGCCATAGCGCAAGAAGAAGCGTTGGTGGACGCACTAGTTATGTCTGTCCGGGAAACCTTAAGTCTTGAGGTTATACCGGCAGAGGTAGCTGACACTGAAATTCCTTTTGGTACTAGCAAGCCTACCAAAATGGCGAAGGTTTTTCCCTTGCCCAAATGTTTTGGTAATCTAATTAAAGAAGAATGGGGTCGTCCGAAACGAACCCCTGCTATTTCCAAACGCATTGCTAGGCGCTATCCGTTTGAGGAATCCCTCCTTAAAAAATGGACGGTACCACCAGTGGTGGACTCACCGATTTCCAGACTAAATAAAGCCACTGTTATCCCGTTGGAGGACGCTCCGTCCTTTAGGGATCCGGTGGATCGAAAAGTGGAAGCGGAATCCCGCTCCATTTTTTTCCCTGATAGGGTCAACCTTTAGGCCAGTGGTTGCCATTGGTTTCGTTTCACAAACATTGACAGAATGGACCAAATTGTTACGCCGTGACCTAAAGGGGAGAAGTATCCCCCTGGCAGTATCAGATTTGCTGGAGCAGATTATACAAGGGCTACAGTTCATCTGTGACGCCGCCCTGGATGCCACTCCCTTGTTAGGGCGTGCATCGATTTCAGCAGTGGTCCTCAGACGCGTGTTGTGGTTAAAGTGCTGGTCGACGGATCAAGGTTCCAAAAAAGCTTTGGCTAATCTCCCTTTTCAAGGGGATCGCCTGTTTGGGGCCACCTTGGATGAGATTATAAAGGATCTCACTGGGGGCAAGAGCACTTTTTTGCCACAGACTGCTAAGGGTAAAGGACCTCGTAACAGGCGAGGACCTTCCTTTTCCGCTCATAAAAAGTTTGTTCGTTCCGCTGGGGCGGGCTATAAGGGGAAGCCCTCCAAAGCCCCTTCAGGGGGTCTCAAAGGGCGCTGGTCGGGTAAACCAAAGTCCAGCTCAGCCAAACTTGAAGATAAGACCAATAGAGCCTGAAGGTGCGCCCCCACCCATCTCTGGGGTGGGGGGACGTCTTCACCGGTTTCCGGATCCATGGCTTTCCAGAATCCAGGACAAAGGGGTTCGCGGGGTCATACGGTCGGGATACAAGATCGAGTTTCGATCACTTCTACCGGTGCGATTCTTCCCTTCCAACATTCTACTATCCCCGGATCGCTTAAAAGCTTTGCGGGGGGCAGTAATGGACTTGATGCAACAAGGAGTGGTATTTCCCGTTCCTTGAGTAGAACATTTTCTGGGGTTCTATTCGAACCTATTCACAATACCCAGACAGGAGGGCAAGGTGCGTCCAATTCTGGACTTAAGAGCACTCAATCATTTTGTCCGGGTACAAGAATTCAAGATGGAGTCCATCTGAACAGGGGTGGCCTCCCTGCATCAGGGGGATTTCCTGGCGTCCAGAGACAGCTTCACAGGACATCAGCGTTTTTTTCACTTTTCCCAAAGATCATTCCTAGTTCCCACCAGGAGATTGAACTATCTGGGCCTAACTTTGGAGACATCCTTGGCAAGGGTGTGTCTCCTTACGGAGAAGCTCCGGAAGATTCAGTGAACGATTCGGATGTTGCTGTCGGTCAACTGGCCTTCCCTTCGGAGTTGCATGAGGATCCTGGGACTGATGGTAGCCTTCTTAGAGGCAGTACCGTATGCCCAGTCTCATACCCGAATTCTCCGAAAGGAGATTCTTTTCAAATGGAATCGGAATCCCGATTCTCTGGACAATCGTCTGGTCTGGTGGCTTCGGTCTCCGATGCTCAGCCAGGGGAAGTCATTTCGTCCGATAGAATCCAGGTTACCGATAAATGTATTGGAACTGAGAGCGATCAGACTTTGATTTACTCGACCGAGCAGCTCCAGGGCAGCCCAGTTCGGATCCGGCCGGACAATGCCACGGCCGTGGCTTATGTCAATCACCAAGGGGGCACCTAGAGTGTCCTGGCGGCCATTTAAGTGGCCAGCATTCTTCGTTGGGCGGAACGCTTTGTTACGGCTCTCTCCGCTGTATTCACTCCGGGGGTGGGAAATCGACAGGCAGATTATCTCAGCCGTCAGATTCTGGATCAAGGGGTATGGCCTCTTCATCCAGAGGTATTTCACCAGCTGTGCCTTCATTGGGGCACCCCGGAGGTGGATCTGTTGGCAGCTCGGCTCAACAGGAAGGTGCGGAGGTTTGTAGCCCGCTCCCGAGATCCTCGAGCGGACGCAGCAGACGCGCTGGTCACCCCGTGGGGACAGTATCAGCTACTGTATGCCTTCCCTCTTCTCAAGTTGCTGCCGAAACTTCTTCGCAGGATAGAGGTGGAGGGAATTCCAGTTATCCTGGAAGCTCCGGACTGGCCTCGTCGGGCCTGGTACGCCGACCTGGTCAGGCTGGTCACGGACGCTCCTTGGCGACTTCCTCTCAGGGAGGATCTGCTGGCTCAGGGACCAATCTTCCATCCTGCTTTACGATCGCTGGTTTTAACGGCCTGGCTATTGAGACCCAGGTGCTGAAGGACAAGGGATTGTCAACTTCAGTTATTCCTACTCTAATTAAAGCAAGGAAAACGACTTCCAGAAAAACCTATCATCGCACATGGAAGTCTTATATCGCGTGGTGTGAATCCCTTGGATTTCCTCCACGTGCCTATTCGGTGACCCGAATCTTGGCTTTTCTGCAACAGGGGGTTGAGCAGAAGCTGGCCTTGAGTACTATCAAGGGTCAGGTTTAAGCATTAGCAATCTTCTTTCAGAAGCCTTTGGCTACTCATTCCTTGGTGCGGAATTTCATCCAGGGGGTGCGGCACCTGGCTCCGCCAGTGCGCGCGCCTTTACCGCCCTGGGATCTTAATTTGGTGTTGTCGGTTCTTCAGAAACCTCCCTTTGAAAATATTAGGGAGATTCCCTTGCTTACGTTATCCCAGAAGGTGGCCATCACTTCTGCACGCAGGGTGTCAGAACTGGCCACATTATCTTGTCGTTCCCCATATCTGGTGGTTCATAGGGATAAGGTGGTTCTTCATCCGAATCCATCCTTCCTTCCTAAAGTGGTTTCAGAGTTTCATCTGAATGAAGATATTGTGTTACCTTCCCTGTGTCCTAAGCCCAGTCATCCTCGGGAGTTTGCGTTACATTCCTTGGATGTGGTTCAGGCAATCAGGGTATACTTGAAAACTACGGACTCGTTTCCTAAGACGGATTCACTTTTTGTGATCACGGATGGCCCCAAAAAGCGGTTGCCTGCATCTGCCGCGACTATCTCCAAATGGATCAGACAGACGGTGGTACAGGCTTATTCTATTAAGGGTCGGAATCCTCCGTTCCCTGTTAAGGCGCACTCCACTCGGGCGCTTAGTGCTTCCTGGGCCTTCCGCCATCAGGCGTCAGTGGTCCAGGTTTTCAAGGCGGCTACCTGGTCGTCGGTGCATACCTTTACAAAATTTTATAAAGTTGATGTGTTGGCATCGGCGGATGCCTCTTTTGGCTGCAAGGTTTTGCAGGCCGCAATTTGAGGAGACCGTTGGTCTACCTCGAGGGTTTTTTTCTGTTGGGTTTTCAGTTGAGTCTCATCCTTTGGTTTGATGAGCATTTAAGACTTCTAGTCGGCATCGGTTGGGCCTTCTGGATTTACATTTTGATTTCTGTTATCCCACCCCTCATTTGTGGCACTGCTTTGGGACGTCCCAATTTGATATTAATCAAGAGGACTGCGTCTGTCACTGAGCGACAGAGAAAAATGAATTTTTGTAAAATCTTACTGTAAAATCCTTTTCTCTTAAGCTCATTGACAGACGCAGTCCCCGCCCCTCTATTTTTGAGTTGGGTTGGGTTAAAATCTCTGACACTGCTTTGTGACATAACTAACATCCTGTAGCAGAGAGAGAGAGGATATACCCTCTGGGACTGCCCCTAAGGTGTGGCCAGAACGTTTTTCCTTCTGCCTAGTCCTACTCCTGTAGAGGGCAGTATAACCCAATTTGATATTAATCAAGAGGACTGCGTCTGTCAATCAGCTTAAGAGAAAATGATTTTACGGTAAGATTTTACAAAAATTAATTTTTTCTTTAAAACTTTCTACAACTCTTTTTGATCATTTTAATGCACCATGTGCAGTAGGTTTTCAGGTAGAGGTTCCCAAGACCTAAAAGTTATTTCAAGGGTTTATTTGAGGTAAAAAGATTGCTAAAGGCTGGTCAAGGGGGGAAATGTTCTCATCTAGCCTCTGAGACCAATGTGTGTATTTTATCTTCAGAATTCTAAAATGTGTAATGACCCATTACTCCTATATCAGTTATGGCGAACCTTGGCACCCTAGAGGTTTTGGAACTACATTTACCTTGATGTCCATGCACTCTGCAATGTAGTTGAGCATCATGGGAAATGTAGTTGCAAAACATCTGGCCATCACTGTCCTATACCATTAAGTGCACATTTGTAAAACTTTCTGCAAGAGTTTGGTTGTACAGAGATGAGATGTTTGACTCCAAACCAGCTTTATTGTATACTGCTAAAAAAAATGAAAGGAACACTTTGAAAACACATCAGGTCTCAATGAGGAAAAATATCTTGCTGGATATCTATACTAATATGGACTGGGCAATTTGTTAGGAAGGAAAGGATGTGCCATCGTTTAATGGAAATGAAAATTATGAACCTTCACAGGGCTGAATTCAAAGACACCCAAAAAAAATCAAAGTGAAAAAATGGTGCAGTAGGCTAGTACATTTTGCTGAAATTTCATTGCAATAATTGTTTGTGACTGGTATTGTGGCTCTGTGAGGGGAGGTGTGTCTAAGGCATGGAGGATTGGCAGGAAATGAATGTGGACGAAGTGTTCGAAGAGCTATCTATCGAGGTAATTATTGCAGTTCGCTGGACAATATCTGTGGTCAAGGTGAAATCCTGGCTTGGTGAGGAGCGGGACAGTGTTTGATCCTGGAGACACAGGCATTGGTGTGATCCGACAAAGGCGCAATATATAGCCATATCTGGTGAGTGAGCATTACTATAGGGACATCCCGGAGGTGCGCGGCTTACCATTCTGAGCACTGGAAATTGGAGATATATTCACCTACTCTGCTGATTGGGCTCCTATGGACTTGGGTGCAAGAGTTGTGCATAATTGCTCTCATCACTTTTGTGGACTGAATTATATATGCAGCGCTGCTAGTGTTTTTTTGCTCTCAATATTTTGCTTTTTGAGTCAGATTTACACCTTTGTTACAATCCCCCTCTGCTGCTTAGCTGAGCAGAGCAATATCCCAGGGGTTTAACTAATTTTATGTAAGATCCTGCGAGCTACCCCCCTATCCTAGATTTTCAAAGATTGCTGCAAACACCTCACTCCTCAAAAAGTGCACTGTGTTAAAAATCAAAATAAATAGTGTCGCGCAAAATTTAAAAATCACTGTGCATGTATAAAAATTGGTGGCAATCCCAGTCGGCGCCGTGTGTGGTGGATCTGATGTCCAATTTATATTTGTGCTATTAATATGGTATAAACCCTACTCTATAGGATCCAAATTGATTAATAATAAGTGCTTTGTGCTAAATGTTTGACATAAATAATAAAGCAGTTCATAAAACCATAAAAGTGCGGTGTGCTCAATACAATGCTGATAATCCAATTTTACTTAAATCATGCGATCTATGCTTGCTAAATCCACTCATGCAATAGATACATATTTGTGATCAAATATAAATGTAAACCTTAAAGTGCTTGTTAATGATAAATTGAACAGTCCTTGGTGCATAAAAAGTGGTATTGATAATATTAATAAATAGTCCTTGGTGCATAGAAAAGAGCCAAGTGCTTAAAGATTGTCCACTGTATGTGCTCAATCCACTAGGAGTGTGGATGTGTTCCCACCAGTGTGTGTGACCGATATGTCACATAAACCTTCTCACTCTGTGCACCCCCTTGTGATTGGGCGCTCACCTTAGATATGAAATAAACAAGCCCCAAAATGTGGTCAATGGTTTTTCCTCTAGGAGTCTTCTCCTCACTCCCATTCAGACCCTGATCGTTCGGTGGCCGTGCCTTCATACATATATTGTATTTGTAAATGATTGCAATGGTGGAAGGGGTTACAGTGGTGAAAGAGGATGCAATGGTGGCAGGAGATGTAGGGTGGAAGGTGTTGCAAAGGTTGTATGGTGGAAGTCGGTGAAGAGATGGAAGGGGAAAGGAAATGCAGTTGTTGAAAGGGGTTGCATTGGCCAAAAGGGGGAGAAATCAGGGTTCAGGGAATGCAGATGCAAGAAGGGGTAGAAGGTGGTGCATTGATGGAAGAGAGTGCAGAGGTTGAAGTTGTTGCAATGGAAAAAGGGGGTGCAGAGGTGGAAATGATTGCAATTGTTGATGGGGGTTCAGAGGTGGAAGAGGTTGCAATGGTGGAAGAGGGTGCAGAGGTGAAAGTGACTGAAGTTGTAGTGATAAAAAGGGTTGCAGTGGTGAAAGGGTGTGCTAAGGAGGTGAAGGGATGAGGGGGTACAGAGGTGAGCAGTAGATGAAGGTGTGCTGTGGTGAACAGTGAACAAGGGGTGCAGAGGTAATTAGGGGAGTGCAAAGGTAAGCCAGGGTGAACGGTGGACTGTGACTATGGGGGTTGTGGGAGATTTCTGTTTGGTAGGGAAGAGAGGATTTTTGCTTCGAAGGAGAAAAAATGTTCTTTGGGGAGGGTATTTTTTTTTTGCAAATGGATTTGACTTGTGAAGACTGTTGTTTGGCGTGGGAGCTAGAAGGTTTGGCCCATACAGTAATTATGACTTACTGATCTTACCATTTAGGATTCCTGCTGTTAAATTGTTAAACAGGAGGGGGCTAGAATACTAATGGGTGAGGTGAGTTGATATCTCCAGTTTATTATCTGGGTGTAGACTAGAGGTGAGTGTTGTTACAGTTGATTACTTTAAGTGCCGGTTCACACTAGGTAGCTCCGACTTAGGGGGCGACCTGTGAAGTTGCGTGCAGCGTGACTTGCACGGACTTCATAAAATTAATGTCAATGCAAGTCGCCTCCAGGTCGCCCCGAAGTAGTTACAGGACCCTTTTTCTAAGTCGGAGTGACTTGTGTCGCTCCTATTAGAACTGGTCCTGTACTACTCAATGACCGCGATGGTGCACGACTTGCCAGGCTGACCAAGTCGCCTGACAAGCCGTATTAGTGTGAACCGGCACTTATAATGTTGCAAACAAATACAGCTTTTCTGTGTTGATGATTTCTAGTTAGGCCTTGTTCACACGGGGCATGCTAAAGTGTATGCCTGTAGAGGGCCAATTTTACCCACATTGGGGATACATAGGTGTTTCGTGCATCCATGTGAAGGCAGTCCCAATTATGTCAATTGGGACACAGGGGCTGCTCGGACATAGACGATGCAGCTGTTAAAAGTGTAGCACCCTACAGGTAGGTGTTAGGTAAAACTATAGTGGACCTTGTCTGCCTAACAGCAGGGCTGTGATTTATCTAGTCAGGGTGTCAGGGCTTCCAGATGTGCCTGCTGAGGGGAGAAGTATCCCCACTGGCTCCTGTGAGAGGCGTCTCATAGGGCAGTGTGGGAAGCCCAATCAGGGGACACATCCCAGCTTGTAACTACCCCAGAAGGCAAAATTATGCGGCAAAGGATTCTGGGAGTGGGTATAAGTTTGGGGGGAAGTGCGTGGCAAGGTGTCTTTGGCGGGAGCAGAGTCCCAGGAAGATGAGTGCGGCTGTCTCTCCTCCTGTCTGAGGAAGGCGGATGTCTCGGGGTGTCGCCTGAGAATCCAGAGAGAGAGCTGAGTTGAGCTGAGGGGATCCGGTGTGCCGAGAGCCTGCGGAGAGAGAGGGGTCCAGTCCCAGGAAAGCCTACACAGGTCGTGAGTACTGAGGATTGCCCCTGGGGGGTCTGCCTAGAGTCAGAGGGGACCACTCCGGAAGAGGTTCGGGGATCCAGTGTCAGCTAGCTGGAAAGGGGGAACTTAGGTTGAGGACCCTGAAGTTGTAAAGGGGGTACATAGTCAGTGGACCCTGAAGAGTTAATGGAGTAAAGGGGGCACCTGCAGTCTGGGCCCTGAATTGTATTGCGTGTGCCAGTTACAGTGATAGTTATTCTGAGTTCTACAAAATACTACCTAAAGCTGTGCCAGGCGGGAGAAAGTATTCAGAGACTTACATAGTGACACTCTCTTTATATATATATATATATATATATACTATATCTCCCTCTCTCTATATACTGTATTTCCCTCTATCTATACTATATTTCCCTCTCTCTATATACCAGTGGCGGCTGGTGCTCAAAATTTTTTTTGGGGGGGGGGGGCACAAACAGAAAAATGTAATATGCATTGCTTTGCGGCAAAAAACTCTGTAAAAAATTGTGTGACTTTGAGGTCACAAAAGTGTGAAAGGGGCCTTCAGTAATCAAGGTATAGTGTGCCCCTTTCAATGCAGAGTGACCAGCGTGCCCCCTTTCAATGCAGAGTGACCAGCGTGCCCCCTTTCAATGCAGAGTGACCAGCATGCCCCCTTCAATGCAGTGACCAGTGTGCCCCTTCAATGCAGAGTGACCAGCGTGCCTTCTTTCAGTGCAGAGTGACCAGCGTACCCCCTTTCAATGCAGAGTGACCAGCGTGCCCCCTTTCAATGCAGAGTGACCAGCATGCCCCCTTTCAATGCAGAGTGACCAGCGTGCCCATTTTCAATGCAGAGTGACCAGCGTGCCGTGCCCCCTTTCAATACAGAGTGACCAGCGTGCCGTTCCCCCTTAAATGAGAGATCAGCGCACTTACCTGCAGCGGCGGCTTCTCCTTAGTCCCCCACGTCTCCTCGAGTCCTCCCGCCTCCTCCTCGGGCAATGGCATGGGTTCGCCTTTCGGGCCAATCAGGAAGCGGGTCTCGGACCCGCTTCCTGATTGGCCAGGAGGAGGATCCGTGTGACAATAGCAAATTTTCATTCGCTATTGTCACACAAATGGGTGGGCTAGGGTGCAGTGCTCTGCGCCGCGGGTCCACCCTTTGCTGAAGCCTATTAGAGCCTCTGGCTCTAATCAGGTGATTAAAAAAAAAAAAAAAAAAACCCCATTGAACTCCATGCGTCCGGCCCCCCAGCCGCCACTGCTATATACTGTATTTCCCTCTTTCTATATACTGTATCGCCCTCTCCCTATATACTGTATTTCCCTCTAGTGTATCTCCCCCTCCCTATATACTGTATTTCCCTCTCTTTATATACTGTATCTCTCTATATACTATATTTCCCTCTATATATACTATATCGCCTTCCCTCTCTTTACTGTATCTCTCTCTATATATATATATATATATATATTGTATTTCTCACTCTCTACATACAGTATCTATTTCTCTCTATATACTGTACCTCTCTCTATATACTATAGTTCCCTCTCTCTAAATACTGTATTTCCCCCTATATACAGTATCTCCTGCATTCTATATCTCTCTTTCTCTATATTTGATGTATCTCCCTCTCGCTTTATACTGTATTTCTCTCCTTATATATACTGTTTCCCTCTCTCTATATACAATATCTCTCTCAATATAAATATAAATATATATATATATATATATATATATATTGATTGATGATATTGCTCATCCTTGATCCTGCTACCTTTTTGCTTGCTGGAACTCTGACTAAGTGGTGAGTTAAAAACCAGAGTTTAAAACAGGAGATTTGAACAGAAGTCTTCGGACCTGTAACATCTGAAATTTTCTGTTAGTTGTATTTTTGTTGTAACCGGAAAAATGTGTGCTAGCAAGATTGAAGGTTTTGTGCAGTGCACAGTGTGCCGCATGTATACTATAACGGAGCAACCGCTCCAGGATGGATACCGCTGCGACAGATGTGAGCAGGTTGTCCTTCTGGAAGTTCGCATTAGAGATCAGGAGGAGAAAATTTCAACACGGGGCAGAACTAACAGCCTTGAAAGTGGTCCTCTGCTTGCTGAGCAGGTGGCTAGTGGGGTTAATGGGGAGGGTGGAGGGGTAAGTCAGGTTTATCAGGTAGGAAGATGGGTTAAAATACAGTCAGAGAAAGTGGTAGGGGCTTACAGAATAGGAAAGCCAGACCCTAACAGATTTGCCATGTTGGGTGAAGATGTGGGGTTGGCAGCCCTAGATGCCACTGCTATTCCTAACAGCCGGATGAGCAGTCAGTCTAGTAGAGGGGGTGAGGGGACTGTAGGTAGGCCTAGACAGTTGGCGGTAATTGGGGATTCTATAATCAGAAGGACTGATAGAATAATTTGTCGCCAGGATCGCCTCAACCAAATGGTTTGCTGTCTCCCTGGTGCCAGGGTTCGGCATGTGGTGGACCGGGTTGATAAATTACTGGGGGGGGGGGGGCTGGGCATGACCCAGCTGTCTTGGTCCACATTGGAACCAATTACAGAATATATGGAAGGTGGAGGCTCCTTAAGAACCAATTTATTGAAATAGGCTGCAAGTTGAAGGGAAGGACCTCCAAGGTGATATTCTCTGAAATATTGCCTGTGCCATGCGCAACACAGGAAAGGCAGGGGGAGATTAGACAGCTGAATGCATGGCTAAAGACCTGGTGTAAGAAGGAGGGATTTGGGTTTTTAGAGCACTGGGTTCACTTTTCATTGGGGTGCAACCTATATGCTAAAGATGGTTTGCACCTAAATGGAAGGTGGTCTTTTGTGCTAGGGGAGAGGTTTATGGGAAGGCCGGAGGAGTTTTTAAACTAGGATTGAGGGGGGAGGGTGAATTAGATTATAATGGGGCAGACAGGTCAGACAGGGGTCAGCCCCTATTGGTGGGTGGATTGGGAAAAGAGGGGGGGGGGCAGTTATGGCAGAGGATAAGAAGGTTCCCATGTTACAATCAACCATTGGAAATGGTACTATTTGTACCAAAACTAAAAATATGCAAAATAAGTGTGCAAAATGTGACAAAGATTTAAAGCAGTGGTTCTTAACCTTGTTGGAGGTACTGAACCCCACCAGTTTCATATGCGCATTCACCGAACCCTTCTTAATTGAAAAAATAAAATATGATTTTTTCAAATTCAAAACATAGGTATATATTTAGATATATATTTATACATAGGTGCACAAAATGAACAAAACCATAAAAAAAAAAAAAAAAGGCTCCATAGCTCAGGGGTTAGAGCACTGGTCTTGTAAACCAGGGGTCGCGAGTTCAAATCTCGCTGGGGCCTCCCTGCAAGTGTTGGCGACTGTATCTCAAAAAACAAAACCATTGAGAACAAAGAACAAAACCATTAAAACATGGGGTGTCAGGAGGGCACACACTGGGTGGGGGGTGGGGGCTAGGAGGACATACCATGGGGTGTCAGGAGGGAACACACTGGGGGGAGGTGTTGGGAGGGCATTCCATGGGGTATCAGGAGGACACAATGGCTCAAAAGTGATATGGTCCAGAAATATTTAGACAGAATAAGGGTGGATAAAGCGCCTGGACCAGATGGCATCCACCCACGCATCCTAAAAGAATTGAGCGCTGTAATTTCAAAGCCTTCGTTTCTAATTTTTAGGGACTCGTTAAGGACTGGAATAGTACCACTGGATTGGCGTAGGGCCAACGTGGTGCCTATATTTAAAAAGGGATCAAAGTCTTTGCCAATTAACTATAGACTTGTTAGTTTAACTTCTATAGTCGGGAAGATACTGGAGAGTTTAATAAAAGACCACATAGATGAGTTCTTACTCTGAATGGTCTAAGGTTATCAGTGGTGTACCCCAAGGTTCAGTGTTGGGACCCTTACTTTTTAATATCTTTATAAATGATATAGGGTCTGGGACTAAAAGTACAATTTCAGTCTTTGCAGATGACACCAAGCTTTGCAGTGGAATAACTTCCTTACAGGATATTTCCAATTTACAAGCTGATCTCCATGCACTGATTCATTGGGCCACTATGTGGCAAATGAGGTGTAATACTGATAAATGTAAAGTTATGCACTTTGGGGCTAAGAATATGCATGCATCATACATACTAGGTGGAGTAGAACTGGGGGAATCCATAGCAGAGATTGATCTGGGTGTTCTGGTAGATCAGCTAAGCTTAATAATAGCATGCAATGCCAAGCTGCGGTTTCCAAAGCAAGCAAAGTCCTTTCTTGTATTAAAAGAGGCATGGACTCCAGAGAGAGATATCATTTTGCCCCTGTACAAACCATTAGTAAGACCTCATCTGGAATATGCAGTTCAGTTTTGGGCACCAGTTCTTAAAAAGGATATGGGGGAACTGGAGAAAGTGCAGAGAAGGGCAACCAAACTGATAAGAGGCATGGAGGAGCTCAGCTATGAGAAAAGATTAGAGGAACTGAATTTATTCTTTCTTGAGCAGGAGATTAAGGGGAGATATCAACATGTATAAATACATAAGGGGTCCATATAGTGAACTTCGTGTTGAGTTGTTCACTTTAAGGTCAACACAGAGGACAAGGGGGCACTCTTTACACCTAGCGGAAAACAGATTTAGTCTCCAAATACAGATAGGTTTCTTCACCGTAAGAGCTGTGAAAATGTGGAATAGACTCCCTCCAGAGGTGGTTCTGGCTAGCTCACTAGATTGCTTTAAAAAAGGTTTTGATTCTTTTTTTTTTAGGTAAAGTTGATCCAGGGAATATCCGATTGCCTCTTGGGGGATCAGGAAGGATTTCTTTCCCCCGCTGTAGCAAATTGGATCATGCTTTGCTGGGTTTTTTTGCCTGCCTCTGGATCAACTGCAGGTATAGGATTGTGTATATGGGATTGTATGGTTGGGTTTTCAATACTTGATAGGTACTCTTGTGGAGGGATCTGGGGGTCTAAAAGACCCCAAACCCCTCCTCTGCACTTAAAAGCATTCAAAAATGCCAAGTTTGGCTGTTTTAAATGCTGTCATTTTTTTTAATCTGGCGCCGAGTCATGACATCACTTCCGGGTTTTTACATGGAGACCCGATCAGAGCCGAATGCGGCTTTGATCGGGTCTTCGGCGGCCGTGCGGGCTGGTTGCCTGGGTCTCCCGGTGGGACGGGAGACCCGGATATGCCACAGAAGGGGAGGGGGGGGGGGGATGCGGCATCGGTTGTCATTACCAGACAGCCGACCGTCAGCTATGGATGCCAGTACTGGGGTGATGCCTCTAGCTGCAGGCATCACTCCAGTACATGCACTTTCCCAAAATATCGGCAATATCGGTCACCTTGGTGGCCGATTCCGATACATCGAGGAAAGTGCAGATCGGCCCTCAATATATCGGCTTTGCCGATAATCAGTCGATCACTAGTTTACATACACGTATGCACCCTGGGTGTGCATATGCCTATGCGCAGGTGTGTGGGATAATGAGGGTTTTGTCAATTTTTTCTTTATTTTTTACTTTCTTTTATTTATTTTTAGATGATTGCTAATAACATGTGATAGCATTGGGCAAGTAAAAGGTACACTTTTTGGAGAAATTAGGGGTCTAATAGACCGCAATGTCTCCTCTGCCCTTCACATTATCTAACCAAGCACAGATGGCTTGGTTAGAGGTGTTCCCTGTCGTGCTGGCCAGGAAAGTGTGCAAATGAAACGGGAAGTGACACCACTTCCGGTTTTATTGTTTGCATGGGGGATTGAGGCCTCAGTCTTACTGCAATCTCTCTCCTCCGCTGGTGGATGTGTTCCCGGGTGCCGGGAAGCTCTGGACAGCCCTGGAAACAAAGGAGGAGAGGGGGGCACTGTGTGACCGGCTGTGTGAAAGTGATCGGCAACTATGAAGCTGCCGCATCACTTTCACTTTGAAGCCTGGGAGCCGGCTCTACAAAACCTGCACTGGCTGATGGCTGCTACTGCAATCAGCTTGTGATCAAAGGTTCACTCTTAGGACATACATTGTACGCCCAAAGAGCTGAACTGGTTAAATATCTTTGAAAGTAGTTTCATAAAAGGTTTTCACTTCATACATTTGCATTGCACAAGAGAAATAAAACCAAACGACACAAGTAGACTAACACATTTTTGGCATTAGAAAGTTATTAAAAAACACAAAAAAACAACATAAGACAACAATTCACTTTATAAAATACATTAAACGTCCAAAAAAAAAAAAAATATATATTTGGCTAAGGCAATTAATAAAGGACTCTGGGCAAATGTACAAAGTTAAGCCTAAATTTACAGGATATTCCTTAACAAAAAAAGGACTAAACTGTTTTTGTTTTTTTTTTTGTAAAATAGCCTCTCTGTAGCTGGCATACATGCCACGGGCTGAGTGACAGTAAACCGCTCAATTTCCTTTTGCATGCTAAACAGCATAGATGGATAAAGCTCCCTGCAGTCAATGCATATGTCAATGTTTGGCCAACTTTTTTCTGCCTGGATTCTTCAATATCTCAGAGTTTGTCAAGCAAGGTGGTGTTAGCAGGGCCACCCATGGCTCAAATTTGAGTCATGTATGGCCAGCAAAAGGGCACCTTCAGACAGGTGACAGATGAATCTAGGTGTTGTTTGGATGGCATTAAGGTCAAGTTACCCTCCTCGTTTCTTCCTATTGATAGAAATCAATAAGACACTGCCTGACCTGTCGGCTGCCTTTTGTTGGCTTTACGTGGCTTTTACAATGCAAAACCCACTTGAAGCAGGTCAAATGTATCTATCAATGGTTCCATTGACACAAGCCCAAAGCCTGTTGATACCTGCCCTGATGCACTTTGAGCTAGTCAGCACAATAAACTACATTACACCCATCATTCAGGCTCAAAATCACCTGCCAAGCTCCACATTTTACCATATTTGAATGGCCCCTAAAATGTTGCCCAATAGATCAAAAAATGTTTAAAAGCAACAAATTAAACCCTATATTTGTAAATGTTCAATAAATCCCCATGGTGACAATGCTGCTGTGTGATTTTACTGTAGAACAAACAGTGTTGTCATCTTGTTATAGGAAGTGGAAAAATAAAGTATCAACTGGCAGGATCAACATGTAATACAAAAAAAAAAGAGAGAAAATCGTCCCGTGTTCATGCTAGTGACAGACTGCAACATTTATGTCATTAAAAAAAATATATCATTTTTTATTTTTCCCATAGTTACACTTTGATTTTGTGAGATTCTTAATTGCTTAGTAACAATAAATGATTGTCTGGTTGCAATTGCCTACGTTTGAAAATTAATGCACTGCAAATAAGGCACCTCTTAAAAACGGGGTAAATCTTTTGTTACTCATAAATGTGTGCTGGTCCCAGCCCCCTGTAGATGAAGCCTTGAAACAGGTTAGTAAATGGTGACTTAGATATGAAGCGATTACACTGAGCTACTGTATCACTGGCTTTTTCTTCTACAGGTGGTTGTGACCAGCATGCGCTCATGAGCAATAAAAGATTTACCCCTTTTTGACAGTTGTGACCAGCACACATTCATTCCCAAGCTGGAGTTGGCTTTTTCTCTTTATGTCGGCCCGGCCTGGACTGACCCCAGGGCACACCGGGCATTTGCTCAGTGGGCTATGGCCGCATGTCCTAACCAGAGAGCGGCCTATTGATGACCAGGCTGCGCAGCAGGAGGTAAGCCAGGACTGCGGTCCAGACAGGGTTAACACAGACCTCCCACAATGCGGCCATGTCCGAGTCTCCTCTCCCGGCTCTCCTGCCCCACCAACTATGTCATCCCATCAGCAGAGCAGGGGGCGGGAGGAGCTGGAGATCTGCACGGAGAGCGGGAGTCTTTTCATATGAACAAGCTTGTTAATATGATCCAGATCTGCAGCTCCTCCTGCCCATCGACATCGTTGGCGGGGTGGAAGACCCTGAAGAGGACACATAGGCTGAATCCTGCCTCTGTTCTCCTAAAGGTAGGGCTTTACAGGGGAGGCAGAGAGGAAAAAAAGGGGCACTGTGATTAGAGAGAAAAGGGGGGGGGCATGACTGCAAGGAGCATTGTGATCGGTGCTGTGATTGCTAGGAGCCCTGTCATGTAAAGGGGCACTGTGATATAAAGGGGGCTGCACTGTAAAGGGGCACACTGATCATCACAGTGCCGTCCTCTTTACATCATAGTGCATTGCCCACTGTAATATAAAAATTGGCTGCTCAGTCTAAAATGCCCAGGCCTATGTTTTGTCCAAATCCGGGCCTAATGCCGGCTATCATTGAAGGAGAGTGGATTGTCCTTACACACCAACGTGGCTATTGGTGGCTCTTTGCAACTGATCTTTACACCTTTTGTGACTGCAATGTGTAGACTGTTTAAAGTATTTGTGATTGGACACTCATTTTCAACTTAATCCTGCATTACTAGGTGCTGTGATTTATTTTTTATTTTTTGTGTTTTGGGGTCACCATTTTGGTGAGTGCACCCTTGTCTGTGTTTGTTTTCACAACCAGCAATTATCAGCAGTGATAGTGCCACGGCTCTGGCAAAAAGAAGTTCACTAAAGCCCTTCCTTATGTTAAATTACCAGCACACACCAACTGAAATTCTACCCCAGGCTCACTGTAGGATGGCCTACACAGCTGCTGAAGTGAGAAAAGAGGTAGGTAGGCATCAGAAGTGAAGAACACAAGCTCCCATCTGCAGTGTCTGTAGGTATTTAAGGCACTGGAAAGTTCCCAAGCACACAGACATCAGTCATTTGTCAAGCAGGTGGATTTAGGACACTGGGAAACAATATGAGGCACTAAGAGGGTCAGGCTCTTCTAGTTTAAGCAGCATATAGCAATGGGACACCAACACAGCCAATGATTGGTTGCACAGAAAAAACAGTAAAGGTTTTTTCAGTGGCTGTTTTATAGAGAGGTTTTTTTTTTTTTTTTTTTGACGGGTGCAGCCATGCAATAAGTTGCACTAGGTGAAATTACAAGGGGCTCTTGAATGCTGACTAGCGTACAGCAATTCTTGCATGGTCCTTTGTTGAACATGTTTGGTGTCACTAGGTCCTTTAGAAGATCCTTTTGCCTGAAATGTCAGTAAACCAAACCAGTTGCAGTAACTGGCCACAGATAGTTCCATCCAGTGAATACAGCTAGCAGTTTCCAGTCTTATAGTCCTGTCTAGCGATCTCAGCTAGCGCTTTCCAGCCTTAGAGCTCATCGTCTGAAATAATAAGCATCATTTTCTCATTTTGCTTCTTTTTCTTGCTCGAGTGCCCATTGGCTGCTACTTTGTTCCCATTCTGTCCCTGTGATTTTTGCTCAGAGTCCTGCATAGGATGCTGGGTGTACTGCTGGTACGTGGGGGAGAAGTTGTGGATTGCATCTTGTACAATGTCATGTGGGCTCATCGTCTCCTTCAAACCACTCGAGATGCTCTGCATAGGTGCCACATTTGCTGTAAGAAAAGAAAAAAATATTTAGAAAACCAGATAAAAGAAACCACAGGGGATGACTGGACTGTGTGTGTTGATTACAATCAATCAATCAATCATGTGTCTCACTGGGAGGAAAGTTTTTTTTTTTTTTTTTTAAACAGTGTAAATAAAGTGTCATGCACAAAAAAAAAAAAAAAAAAAAAAACAATAATGCAGGGCTTGACAAATTTGCCTGAAATCTAGGAGCCAGCTAAAAAAGTTAGGAGCCAGTTTTTTTTTTTGTTTTTTTTTTAAACTAACAACCAAGCTTTATTTAATAAAACGGATACTAAATTTACACATAAATAGGACTAGAACCCCACTCTCCTCTATAGCGCAATTGGATGGAAACAGACTGTCGGTCTCTTTCCATCCGATGCCATCTGATCCGATCCACGGGATGGATAGAAAATAGAACCACCATCCGTCTGTTTTTGGCGGGCAGGGTCAGATGGCGGCAGATTACTGCTCCATAGAGGAGACTGAACGGTCCGATCAGGTCTGCCTGAAAAACTGACAGGCGGACCTGATCAGACAGCCCGTGTGAAAGGGGCCTTCGGCTGTGGCACGGCGATGAGGAAAAAAAAGAATTGAAAAAAAAAAAAAAAAGAAAAAAAACATTTTTTTATTTTTTTTTTAATAATTAAAAAAAAAAAAGAAAAAAAACATTTTTTTATTTTTTTTTTAATAATTAAAAAAAAAAAAGAAAAAATTATTATTTATTTTTTTTACATTTAAAAAATAAATTAATAATAATAACCACACTCCCTGTCCACTTACCTTTAAGCAAAGGTAACTGGACAGAGAGATGAAGCCTTAAAAAAATTCCCTCTCTTCTCCTCTTTGGCATTGAGAACATGCATTACTCCCGGCCACCACAAGAGGGCGTCAGTTCCCATAGCTTCTCATCTCACAGAAGAAGGCCGAAAAGCCGGGGACTAAATTTTTGGACGCCGCGGAAGTCCGTGAACTCGAAGAGGAGGTGGGGGGTGCAAAAGGGACAGGACACATCCTGCAGGGCACCCCAGGCGCCAGGTCGCTAATTCTAGTCGCAAATGCGACCTGGCGCCCGGGATTTGTCGAGGCCTGCAATAATGCCATATAAAAAAAATTGTACATAGCCCAACGTGGTTAAGGGAGTCTGGGGAAAAGTTCCCCTTCAAAAGAAAAAAAAAAATGAGTGGGTAGTTAGAAAAATAAAAAAGAATAGAACCAGTGTGTAAAGCAGCCTTTTTCAACTAGGGTGCCTAGGAACCCTGGGGTGCCTTGATGCTTCTTCAGGGGTGCCTTGGCAAAAAGCCTAAAAATTGTATACAAGCCAGTAGATGGATCCTTTTAGTTACACAAAGCCACAGGTTTTCATTATAAACCATTATGACTTTCTAGACACTGGCATCCTAACCAGGGCCAGATTAACGTAGGGGCTATTGGAGCTGCAGCTCCAGGCCCCTACCTTTATATAGGCCCCGGGTTGGCCATATTCACTGTTACCGCTCTTCTGTCACTTGTAAACACAGAAGTCTGGCTTCTATGCTCGCTTCCCCAGGCAGCTCCCTCAGAACCTCCCCACACAGCACGAAGGCCGGACAAGGAGGGACAGTTGCCGATGCATGGATGTGTTTATGGGCTTCAGAGACAGCATCCCATGTTGAATTAGGCATGCATGGCTGCACCCTTCCTCCTCTGGGTGCATGCCAAGCCACGGCCCTTAAGGCCCTTCAAAATCCTCAGCACCAAGCCCATGATGCTCTTAATCCGGCCCTGATCCTAACAACCAATGACCATCATCTGTTGATGAGGAGGATGTCCGTTGCCTCCACAGCATCATTGTTTGACCATCCTGTGTGCCTCTCCCTCAGCACTGGGGTGACATTAGCTGACTGATGGAGAAAAATTGAGGGAGAAGACAAAACATAGGAATACTAGTCAGTACCAGTGTGCAAAGGTGTATTTGCTTTGGAAGAATAAATCACCTCTAACATTGTATGGGTGTTGCTGCATTATGTAAAGCTATTAGATTTGTTTTTTACATTTTGAGAATAGGGTGCTTCAAGACTGTCCATAATTTTAAAGGGTGCCTTGAGATTGCCTATAATTTTAAAGGGTGCCTTGAGATTGCCTATAATTTTAAAGGGTGCCTCGAGATTGCCTATAATTTTAAGGGGTGCCTCGAGATTGCCTTTAATTTTAAGGGGTGCCTTGAGATTGCCTATAATTTTAAAGGGTGCCTTGACTGAAAAAAAGGTTGAGAAACACTGGTGTAGAGTAATTTAAAGTAATAAAAAACAGTCCTCTGGAAAATAAACACTTGGGAGTGCTGCTGCGTGGGGGAGCGCTGGAATCTTCATGGCACAAGACAAAAGGAAAAAAAAAAAAAAAGAAGAGCGCACATCTTATAGTGAAGTACCATGAGAAAGATTTAATAATGAAAACCAATAAAATTACACTCACAAACAATGAGAGAGGGGGTGCGGTGGGAAGCAGGATACTGGAGTGGATGTTAGGTTCGTGAAAGGGATGCCTGACTCCCCATCTTGGCCACAGGTTGGGGAGAAGCAATGTCTGCAAATACCAGCTACTGCAAATACCAACGTTGCAGGAAAAGATGACCGGAGCCACAGGGGTCCAGGAACTGTCCAGAAAAGCACCTGTATGTAGTACACCTCAATGCTCTCCTGGTAACAGGAACGCATTTCAAAGCCATGCAGCTTCTTTATCAACCTCCCACTGCACCCCCTCTCTCATTGTTTGCACCATGAGATGTGCGCTCTCTTTTTTTTCCGGACTTGTTCCACAAAAAAAAGTTTAGCGGTTGATATGAAATATACACATTTATATGGATTTTTGTGATGAAGAAAATACTTTTCTTAGAAGCTTCTGATACATGCAATCACTTTCATTTCATGGACAACTGGACTCATTCCAGGCAGTGAAGCTGAACTTATTGATCACTGTCCCACAGCTACTATGCAGTCAACAAAGCGGCTTCTTTCACCAAACACTTCTAAGAGAGTTTTTTTTTTACTTTGATAACATTTTAGGATCTTATAAGTGTACCTGTTGAGTTTTCCTTTTTCTCTCTGTAGACCTGGCAGGTGAAGGCATAACGCAAAGCAATGGCTGCAAACAGCATCTCAATACAAATGATGAAGTTCTGATACCCAGCAGCCACTGTACCTGCCCCGACTGTATTGCCTTTGATAATCTGGACTTCCGGAATGGCCCCTGCTCTCTCCAGTATGGCCAGGAGCATTCCTGAGAAATAGATAACCAAAATTAGAGTGCTGAAGTGTGTCTGTGTTACCCATAAAACCTAAGATTCTGCAATTTCTCTAGTACAAGTTTATATAAAACATTCCTAGTTTTAGCTGTTATTGTCCTTGGATAAAACAACCCTCACTAGGTTTCCTGGTGACCAGTGTTAGCAGGACAGAATGGAGAAGGAGAATTGGAAAGTTGTAACTGGAAATGGGAGTAGAGGAAAAATTATTTACTAAGAGATTGCTGCTCAATTCCTAGTCAATCTATAACAGAGGTGGCCAACCTTTTGAAGAGCGAGGGCCACTTAAACAACTTGGTAACCGGTTGCGGGCCAGAATGAGCGGATGGATGACGGGTCTGTGTCCACTGTGCATATGCAAAGCAGAGGCAGACACAGCTCGCTCTACTTTATGGCCCTCCGATCCATCCAGAAAGAAGGGGCGGATCCCCTTCTTTTTTTTTTTTTTAGCAGATCAGATTGGAGGTAGGCGGGTGTAAACGGACACAAGTCCAAAATAGAGGTGAATAGAGGGTCCAATTGGGTCTGAAAAAATGGACAGGCGGACCTGA
The DNA here is from genome assembly GCF_965119305.1 of Pelophylax lessonae. Taxonomy (NCBI): domain Eukaryota; kingdom Metazoa; phylum Chordata; class Amphibia; order Anura; family Ranidae; genus Pelophylax; species Pelophylax lessonae. The sequence goes on along the minus strand of NC_138773.1, from coordinate 88,399,017 downwards.
TTGGACGGATCATGTGAAAGGGGCCTAAGGCTGCTTTTGCACTGATGCACTGCGGTTTACCTGCACTGTGGGTGCAGCACAGTGCACTTGTGGCTTTCCTTTTGGTTAGCTGCACTTTGCCACAGAATTCTATTATATCCTGCAGGTGTGGTGCACATTCTGAAAGTGTATCAAACCCACAGGTAATAACAGAAATCTTTGGCTCAGTGCAGGTGACCCACAGGTGCACTTTGCTGCACCTGCAGACAGTGCTGTATCTTGGCCTAGGCCAACAAGGCCCAGGCCTAGGGCAGCACTTTGTTGGGGGGGGCAGCAAAAAATGTGGACTTTGCTGCCATTGATTATTTCACTCATTTGTATAAGGACTATGGACTTTCTATTTATTATACAAATAAGTGGCATAATCCTAGGATTACAATCAGTGGCAGCAAACACAAGTCCAAATATCTTCAAAGAACGGATGGGGCTGCACTGATATGGCAGCACTGATGGGCACTGATATGCTCTGATATGCTGCACTGATGGTCGCAAATATGCTGCACTGATGGGCACTAATATGCTGCTCTGATGGCCACTAATGAGTTGCCAATGGGGGGTACTGATAAACTGCACTGATGGGCACTAATGAGGCTGCATTGATAAGGCAGCACTGATATGCTGCACTGATGGGGCTGCACTGATAGGCACGAGGCGGCACTGATAAGCTTCAATGATGGGGCTGCACTGATATGTTGCACTGATGGGCACTGATAGGCTGTACTGATGGCCACTGATGGGGCTGCACTGATGGCCACTGATGAGACTGTACTGATATGCTGCACTGATGAGGCTGCACTGATGGGCACTGATAAGGCGGCACTGATGGGCTCTGATAGACTGTGGTTGTGGTTTGTGGCTTACAGATGACAGGGTGGGTCAGAAACAGGAAGGAGTGTGGCCTTTACAGGAAGGGATAGGTCATATTTCAATTAGGGGGTGCACAAGTTTAGTCAGGCCTAGGGCAGCACAAAACCTAAATACACCACTGCCTGCAGATCAGTTTGAAAGCAGCCCAGTAACCAGTGCAGAACTAGAATAGATCTGCCCATCTAATTATTAAAAAAAAAAAAAAAAAAACCTGACCTTTAAAACATAATCTTCTTTTCAGGAATCCCCCTGCAGGTATCGCCACGATGTTGCTATCCCAAGCAAAGCGCATTTGGCATCACTCGACCTGTGACAGGAGCTGGTGCTATACAGAAAGCATTGGGTCTTCTCTCTACTGCAGCCACATGCTTCCTCTACCATCGGCTCCATTCTCAACACTGATGCTCTGGGATGGTGGGTCAGGAACCAATGATCTAAGCTTGCTGATCCGCCATCCAAGAGCAGGGATCACGGGTCCCATCAGAGGGCTTTGTGAGCCACATGTGGTCCGCGGGCCAGCCGTTGGGCACCCCTGGTCTATAAGATCAGAAGTGAAGGCAAATCTTCCTGCTACACGTCCTTTGTAAAAACTATTTAGCCAACCCAAATTGGGGTGCTCCATCATGCAAATCTCAGTTATTGCATAGGAATGTCAAGCACTGAGGTGCCTTCTCGCTCCTCAGTTTTGGTCACTAGGCATACTCATCAAACTGAAGGACCAATGGTGACATGTCGGCGATTGGAGAAAACATGCCAACAATATAAACTTCCTTGCTTAAGTTAAGATATGCATAACAAGGTACACCGAGTTTGGGGTTCCCAGGGATCTTAAAGTAGAACTTCACTCTGGCAATCAACATTAACTATTTTTATGCCTTATGCTGCTAGCATCAGTAAATGGATAGGAAGGTAAATCGGATTTTCTTGTTTAAAACTTTTTTTACATTTCTTCAGTTGCTTCCTGGTTTCCAGGTCTAGGCCGAATGATGTCATACAATTTAGGAGTCTTCAGGAGGGGTTTTCTCAGCTAAGCACACCCTTTTGCATGCATGCCTGAGCTAAGGGCAGGTGGATTCCATAAAGTAAATGGTACGTTATTCACCTGCCCCTACTCAAGATGAACATGGCCAGAAATACTAGGGGGGTGTTTTTTCAAAGTGACTTCCCAGCAAAATAAAGCATGGGAAAATGGATGGATGGGGGGGAGGTTGCTTTGAATATTAAAAATAATTAAAAAGCATTTTTTGTTTTTGGTGCTCAGACGCAGTGTAGTTCCGCTTTAATAAAAGAAACATTCAGGCACCAAGGGGTATACTGAATCATTCAACCATGCTGCTGAGTTCATTTTCTATAGGGACATGTTTCCCATCTGACTGATGTATAAAATATATATAAATGGATTTTTGTAAAATCTTACCGTAAAATCCTTTTCTCTTAGCTCATCGACAGACGTAGTCCTCGGTGATACACCACCTTCGGGTTATGTTACCTCCGCAGGAGCAGGACTAGACAGGAAATTAAAAAGCTCTGGCCACACCCTAGGGGCAGTCCCAGAGGGTATATCCTCTCTCTCTCTGCCTCAGCAAATCAGTTATGTGAAAAAGCAGTGCTTAGAGAATTTAACCCAACCCAACTCCAAAACAGAGGGGCGGGGACTACGTCTGTCGATGAGCTAAGAGAAAAGGATTTTACGGTAAGATTTTACAAAAATCCATTTTTCTCTAGCGCTCATCGACAGACGTAGTCCTCGGTGATACACCACCTTCGGGACGTCCCAGAGCAGTATCACAACTGAGGGGTGGGAAAATGGAAATCAAATCCCAATCTAGAAGGCCCAACCGGTGCCAACTAGAAGTTTACAATGCTCATCCTTAATGATGAGACTCAACAAAAAAATTTTCAAACAGAAAAAAACCCTCGAGGTAGACCACCGGTCTCCTCAAATTGCGGCCTGCAAAACCTTGCGACCAAATGAGGCATCCGCCGATGCCGTCACATCAATTTTATAGAATTTAGTAAAGGTATGTACCGACGACCAAGTGGCCGCCTTACATACCTGGACCACTGACGCCTGATGGCGAAAGGCCCAGGAAGTACTGAGCGCTCGAGTGGAGTGCGCCCTAACAGGGAACGGAGGACTCTGACCCTTAATAGAATAAGCCTGTACCACCGTTTGTCTAATCCATTTGGCAATGGTCGCGGCAGATGCAGGCAAACCCTTTCTGGGGCCATCCGTGATCACAAAAAGTGAATCCGTCTTACGGAATGATTCCGTAGCTTTCAGGTATACCCTGATTGCCCGAACCACATCCAAGGAATGCAACGCATGTTCCCGATGATGCTTGGGCTGAGGACACAAGGAAGGTAGTACAATATCTTCATTCAGATAAAAATCTGAAACCACCTTAGGAAGAAAAGATGGCTTAGGATGAAGTACTACCTTATCCCTATGAATCACTAGGTATGGGGACTGGCATGATAATGCAGCCAGTTCTGACACCCTGCGAGCAGAAGTAATAGCCACCAAGAAGACCACCTTCTGGGATAAAGTAAGCAAGGGAATCTCCCTGATGTTTTCAAAGGGAGGTTTCTGTAGAACCGACAAAACCAAATTAAGATCCCAGGGCGGTAAGGGCGCGCGGACTGGAGGAGCCAGGTGCCGCACCCCCTGGATGAAATTCCGCACCAAGGATTTGGTAGCTAAAGGTTTCTGAAAGAAGATTGCTAATGCTGAAACTTAACCCTTGATGGTGCTCAAGGCTAGCTTCTGCTCAACCCCTTGTTGCAAAAAGGCCAATATTCGAGACACCGAATAGGTACGTGGAGGAAACCCTAAAGATTCGCACCACGCAATATAAGTCTTCCATGTGTGATAATAGACTTTGCTGGAAGTCGCTTTCCTAGCTTTAATAAGGGTAGGAATGACAGAAGTAGACAAACCTCTGTCCTTCAGTACTTGGGTCTCAATGGCCAGGCCATTAAAACCAGCGACTGTAAAGCACGAAGGTAAATAGGTCCTTGAGACTACAGACACTCCCTGAGACGAAGTTCCCACGGAACGTCTGCGACTAACCTGTCCAAGTCGGCCAGGCCGGCTTGAAGAGGCCAGCCTAGAATTTCTAGGACCACTGGCGCTGATTGGATCTGAACCAGGCGTCCCTAGAGGTACCTGGCCCCGACCATCCGAGAAAGTCTGGTCGTTTTCTGTTCCCACACATTTATCAGATACCTGATAGTTATCAGGCAAGGTGATCTTTTCTGGTTGAACCTCAGGGACCGAAGTCACCCGACTAGAGGCTACTTGGCCTATCTGGTCAATCAGATCCGATTCCTGTGAGGTATCGGGACTAATCTTAGGAAAAGGTAAAGGAAAAGATCTATACAGGGAACGGTAGCTACCGCTTCCTGTACTAAAATGTTGGAAGGGAAGAATCGCACCGGTAGTAGTGGTTGATGCTCGATCTAATGTCCTGAATACCGGTGAAAACGTCCCCCCACCCTGAAATTGGGTGGGGGCGCACCTTCAGGCTGTGTACTCCTTTACTTCGGGTTTGGCTGGGTTGGTCCTCTGCTTGTCCGACCAGCCCTTCTTGAACCCTCCTGGAGGAGTCTTGCCTTTCCCGGAAGTACCAGCCGGGCGTCCTTTATGGGCGGTAAAGAAAGGTCCTCGCTTGTTGCGAGGTTCCTTAGCTTTTGCAGCCTGTGGCAAAAAAGTACTCTTGCCCCCGGTGGCATCCTTAATGATTTCATCTAGGTTGGCTCCAAATAGACGATTCCCCTGGAAAGGGAGATTGGTCAAAGTCTTTTTGGAACCTAGGTCAGCTGACCAGCATTTTAACCACAGCACACGTCTGAGGATCACTGCTAACTTAGATGCATGCCCTAACAAGGGAGTAGTGTCCAAGGCTGCGTCACAGATAAACCGTAGCCCTTGTATGATCTGTTCTATCAAATCAGATGTCTCCTGGGGAATATCTTTTCCCCTAAGATCTTGGCGTACCATCTTCGCCCATTCTGTAAGTGTCTGGGAAACTAGACCAATAACAATTACTGGTCTAAATGCTGACCCTATCAGAGAAAAGATAGTGCGGGACTCCGCTTCTATCTTTCGATCCACCGGATCCTTAAAGGACGAAGTGTCCTCCACTGGAATAACCGTGGCTTTATTCAGCCTGGAAATAGGCGGATCCACGACTGGTGGTACCGTCCATTTCTTAATGATGGATTCCTCAAACGGATAGCGTCTAGCAATACGCTTGGAAATAGTAAAGGTACGTTTAGAATGTTCCCATTCTCCTTTAATCTGATTTCCAAAACATTTAGGTACAGGAAAAGCCTTCGCCGTCTTGATGGGCTTATTAGTCCCAAAAGGCCTCTCTGTTTCAGTTACCTCTGCCGGTAAAGCCTCAAGTTTTAAGGTTTCTTGCACTGCCACAACTAGTGCGTCCACCAATGCTTCTTCCTGAATTATAGCAGGAGAAGAAGCGTCCTCCTCACTGTCTGAGGGGGCTTTACCTGGGATAGCAGCCCTTGCAGAGGAACCTGCAACTGCAGTGACCATCTCTGAATCAGAGTCAGAGGTGTCAGATAGTATAGGGGTAGGCGGGGGTCGCTTCCTTGACCCCCGTCCCTGACAGGCCGCCTCCACCCGAGCCACCATAGACTCCAAAATTGCTGTAAATGACTCTATACTCTGTACACCGGCGGGTCCCGAGGCCCCCTCGAGGGAAACAGGTGGGGGAATCTGTGTGGCAGGGTCCATAATAACTCCAGTTACTTCCTGGATGATATAATTCAAAGTAAAGAAAAACTTTTTTTTTTTTTTTTTTTTTGACCCTCAGCGCCACAAAAAAACCCCTTAGTGTTACCTGCTAGGGATCCCTATCGATCGAGAGAGAGAGAGATAGACCCCCAGGCTCACCACTTGATGTTCAGAGTTGAACTGCAACAGCTTACAGCGCTGTCTTAGACAAACAGGAAGTCTTTTGGCTGGCTGCCCAGGAAGAAAGGAGGCGGCTCCGCCCCTCTGTACGCCTTCCGGCGCCTCCCCCAAGCTCCACGAGGTGTAGAATCACCTAAAACATGGCGGCCCCCATGCTGGAGACACGAGGCTACGCCAAAATGGCGGCTCGTGCGATCCAGCAAAAAAAATGGCGGCGGCCTGTGCTGACTAGCGGTGTGCTACAGGCACACAACACTCTCTCTGCATGGGGATATGGCGTGTTTGGCGGTACCGGCCCTGGCGGACCGCATGGCCGTTCGGGAGGCCTGCTATTAGCTGGAGATCTGACTTGGAAGGCAGTCTACATGTCCATGGCTTCTGACTGGTAGGTAGCTTATACTTAACCCATAAGATTCCCAGAATGCCACAGATTACATCTTTAAAACATGTATACAATAGATAGTTAGCTCCCAAACCAAGCCTCCTGGCTTTTGCACACATAAAATCACACTCAAAGTAGGAGGATTTGTGACATGTTATAGGATAGAAAGAAACTCTTTCTTACCATACAGAGAGGGGCCCGCGTTCACCACAAAACCCGTCAGGGAAAAAAAGGGGGAACATACTACTCACCATACCGGAACCAGGCGGGCACCAACTCCTGACAGTACCCCTCTCCACCGGGGCGGGAGGGCTGTCGACCGATACGGACGCCGTGACTCATGGTCTTTGGCGTTTCAGCGAGACGTTTAACTCGCGGGTTCAGTCCTTTTAATGGGACTTTGTCGCGGCCGACCCAGCGCGGAGCTATGGCCTGCACGCGCTCGTAGGCTGAACTGGGGTGACCACCGGATCTCAACATCCAGCCCGTCGCCCAGTTCAGCTTTCTTGCTTGAAGATCTCACAGGAACACTGGAGAAAAAAAGCTGTCCAAAAATCCTTTTAGAAAAAAATTCTTGCCAGGACCTAAGATCCCAGCAAGGTATCTAGGTCCTTACTCCTAACTAGACAGAAAATAACTGATTTGCTGAGGCAGAGAGAGAGAGGATATACCCTCTGGGACTGCCCCTAGGGTGTGGCCAGAGCTTTTTAATTTCCTGTCTAGTCCTGCTCCTGCGGAGGTAACATAACCCGAAGGTGGTGTATCACCGAGGACTACGTCTGTCGATGAGCGCTAGAGAAATATTTATTTATTAAATAAGAGAAAAACCCTTACTATATTCCCATAACAAAAAACTATGCATACTATAAAAGTGAACACCCAACAGCAGCACTCACCTTGCCAGAACGATAAAAAGACGACTGCTTTTATGGTAAGAAACTTCAACACAGGTTCAAAGGGGTTAAGCAACTCTTTGGTTGCAAAATAGAAAAGGAACAAGGCGTAGAGAGCCAGACTGACGGATATATTGTAGATGATTGTGATGTATAGGTAGCCACTCTGAACACTGCAAAAAAATAGAATATAATAAACATGGTCAATATCAAACAAGTTAACGCCACCTAATCCTCTGGAACAGTAGGTGAGGGCGGGCACCCTTATCCTGCAAACATTACGAGACTAGTAGTGTATGATATGGCAATTACAGTGGTCATTTTAAAGTTAGTCATCCATTCCACAGCGTTGTGTGGCTCTGAGCTCATATTAATGGAGTTACTTCCCATCACTGGGTACCGCATTATTTACCTAGACCCTGCTCCATGATGACACCATGAATATAAACCAACAATAAGAGGCTCCGGTTTGCAGGATATGCCTCCAATGATGTCCTGGCACCTTTAAGCCTAGTGTTCAAAGAGAAAATTTGACCGCACTCAGGAGTAAATAAACTGGAAGGGTTTATTCCCATAGATTTGAATATATAGGTGCATCACACAGACATAGGACAGGTTGACGCGTTTCACGATTCTACAGATCGCTTACTCATAACACTTCCAGTTTATTTACTCCTGAGTGCGGTCAAACTTTCTCTTTGAACACTTGACGATTGGATGGCGGATCCGACCGCCACCGGAGTGCCTCGCCTCACCTTTGCAGCTTTTTTCTGTTTGCTACCTTTAAGTCTAGACCATGTGCAGATTATAAGTATATTGTCTGCAGTAGGTCACAAAGCCATAGGAGAAGAGATGGAGGTCTGAATGGGATTGATTAGAGAATTGGTGGTCTCTGTACATACAGTAGTTGGTCCAGCTATACATTCAGCGCATGCATGAAACCTCACCAGTTAGGTAGCAGGTAAAAGTGAACCATGCTATTTTCTACCCTCCTGGAGAGAGTATACTCCTGCTTAACAGACAACTATAAAAATGTGACAAAAGTTTTACCACTTCCACAGCTCGAGTTTCCAAAAATTGCAGCTAAAATGTTTTCTTGACCTAAAGAGTCCAGCTTTAGGGACTCATTCACACCAGCTTGTACACAAAAATGATCAGTTTTAGCGTTAATATGCATGTCCACATTTTTAGGCACCGCAATCCACTTTACTGCATCGTTTTGGTGGGAACAGGGCACATACAGAACAATTACACTATATTACCAAAAGTATTGGGACGCATGCCTTTACACGCTCATGAACTTTAATGGCACCCCAGTCTTAAGCCCCGTACACACAATCAGATTATGGAACGATCTGTCGTCCGTTTTTTGTGGCATGCTAGTCTGATGTGGAAAGTGAAGAGGTTATTTTCATACGAATTTTCCTGTACGACAGAATTCTACTTCAGAAGTGAAGTCATGTGTTGGATTGCTTTGTATGTGTTCTTTCTCTCTGAGCCTAGTCTTGGTCTTAAGATTTTTTTCTGTCGAAATCTGTACTAATGAGGCGAAAATCGGACGTTGTATTACGGACAACAAAAATTTTATAGCCTGCACATCAGGATTTTGTCAGCCGAAAAGTCGGAGTTGGCTGTCGAAAGCACCATACTAACAATCTGAAAATCGGCAGATCGGTCGTCGGACAAATTTTCCCTACAGATTTTCTTATCGTGTGTATGGGCCTTTAGTCTGTAGGGTTCAATATTGAGTTTGGCCCACCCTTTGCAGCTATAACAGATTAAACTCTTCCAGGAAGGCTATCCACAAAGTTTAGGAGTGTGTCTATGGGAATGTTTGACCATTGTTCCAGAAGCACATTTTTGAGGTCAGGCACTGATCCAATTCAAACCAAAGGTGTTCTGTTGGGTTGAGGTCAGGACTCTGTGCAGGCCAGCTTTTGTTTAGTATAGGTCACAAAAAAGTGCAGTGCATTATTAGCAAACTATACCATGAAATAATGTGCAAAAAAAAAAAAACCCCCAAAAAAACAAAATGTGCCGAAAAATACAAAATCATGGTTTTTACTTTAAATAATGTCCATGAATTGTCCCCAGTGAAAATTGTGAAATACTTTTGCAAACCAACAAACAAGATGTAATAAAATAATAAGAAAAAGTACCAAAATCTGTGATAAAGATGGAAGAAAAGAAAGCTCCAAGGATAGGTGACACCGGAAAAATATCCACTCAAAAGGCTTACCAGCAAGCTGGCGACCTACTTATTAGGGTGGTCAGTATGCGCTCAACCAGATCATTAAGGTGGACTTCATGGCAAAGGACAAACAGATAGTAATCACCATATTGGTGTATAGAGGCTCCTCCAAATACCAGTTCAATCGAGAGCTCAGCTAGACAATAGGATATGTAAAATCAAATTGCTCCACACAGTGTGATAATGTAAAACCATCCAGGAATTTAATAAGATAAATTTGCACTTACAAAGCAGCAAGTAATATACAGCAGGTCACTAGAGAATGACATCAAAAAGGGGGCACCTGATGGTGTAAACTCTGACGAAATGCGTTGGACAGGGCCACGCACACATGCTACCACGCATTTGTAAGTGCAAATTTGTCTTAAATTCCTGGATGGTTTTACATTATCAGACTATGTGGAGCTATTTTATTTTACATATCCTATGGTCTAGCTGAGCCCTCGATTGGACTGGTATTTGGAGGAGCCTCTATATACCAATATGGTGATCTGGTCCAGTACTATCTGTTTATCCTTTGCCATGAAGTCCACCTTTATGATCTAGTTGAGCGCATACTGAGCACCCTAATAAGGAGGTCGTCCGTTTTCTGGTAAATCTTTTGAGTGGATGTTTTTCCGGAGTCACCTCGGCTATCCTTGGAGCTTCCTTTTCTGTCATCTTTATCACAGATTTTGGGACTTTATCTAATATTATTTAATTTTAATACATCTGGTTTGTCGGCTCGCAAAAGTTTTTCACAATTTTCACTGGGGACAATTCATGGACAGTACTGAATGTGAAAAAACACGATTTTGGTTTTTCGTCATGTTTATTTGTATTTTTTGCACATTATTTCCTGGTATAGTTTATTATTAATGCACTGCACTTTTTTTATGTTTAATTGCCTAGTATCAAAGGTCCAGTGTTCAGCAGAAGTTCTTTATTTAACCACAAGCGCAGATTTCCCTTTTATGTTTTTCACTGTTTAGTATATGTGACATTACCTTGGGCTGTGTTAAGGGGTTTTAGCTCTACACTGTATAGTGCTTGTTTCAATGACCTATTCTTCTATGTGCTAGCAACTTATATGTGAAAAAAATTAAGATCACGATTCAAATTGCAATTAATTTGTTTGGAATAGGGAAGGGTTGGGGTTAGGACTTATGCCAGTGTTTTTATTGCCATCTGATGCTTCTACACTGTCACCAGCACAGCAGATTTTCTGAATTAAGGCATAGTCAGCATAAAAAAATAAAATAAAAACCTGTATAACATCTTATGAGAGTAACAAACAGTTAAGTGTCCAAAAACATTTAATATTAGCAATAGTTCACAAACAACAACACAGAACATGCAACGTGTTTTGGGGGCTCATAGACCTCCCTCTTGTTCATGGCTTAATCAATTGCCACCAAATGCACGTACCTATATGTCCTTTGAATTCAAGTAGTTGCACCAGAGTGATGCCTGCACCTGCAGGCATCACTCCGGTACTATTTTTTAGAGACAACGGTCAGATCTCTTGTAATAACAAATGAAGTGGCTAAGTTATTACGAGCAGCTGGAGGGGACATCCCCCCCTCCCACCGCCTTCTGCTGCTCGCCCGGCTCTGCCATCCCACTGGGAGACCCGAGCGACCAGCCGGCATGTCAGCCAGCTGGCCGGAGACCCGAAGAAAGCTGGGATCGGCTGCGATCGGGTCTCAGATATGATAAGCTGGAAGCAAAGTCATGACATCACTTCCGGTTTACTGGCATCCTAAAGGCACCTGTTTTAAAAAGTCAAAATTATTAAAAAATGCCAATCTTGGCATTTTGAATGCTTTCAAGTGCAAAGGAGGTATTTGGGGTCTTATAGACCCAGATCCTTTCAAAAGAGTATCTGTCAAGTGCCTATTGCTGTCACATGGATGTTTACATTCCTTGTGACAGCAATAAAAGTGATCCAGAAATTTTTTTTTTTAAGTGACCCGTCCCCCCGTGCTAGCGTGCAAAGATAAACGAGTGCATCGGTCTGGAACTCACACAAACCACAATCGTCTCACACATGTGAGGTATCACTTCGAACTTCAGATCATGGCCAGTAATTCTAGACCTTCTCTGTACATCTAAAGTAGTAACCTGTAATGGCTTTTAAAGTGTCACCTACCGATACCAAAACTTATGTCGTTTGTCGACATTGTGCGGACGTGCACAATTTAAAAGCGTCACATGTTTGGTATCTATTTACTCGGAGTGGGTTTTGTGTTTTTTGCATTCAAATTTTAAGAAGTGTATTTTTTCCCCCAAAAACTGCGTTTGAACGTTCTAACTCATTTTCCAGCAAAAAAAAAAAAAAAGATTTTTTACACAAACAAAAAGTGCAAGAAAACGCCTGGTTTTCAAGTGGTTAAACAAACTGGCTAATCATGAGGTCCCAAAGCAGGCACAAAAATAAAAACCAATCACCGATTCACTGTTTTTGGCTACAATCGATACACCAATGGACTATTAGTGATTTGTGCCAGCTTTGAGTCCTTATAATTACCCACTGTGTTTAAGCCCTGATGAAGGGGGAGTTCCCTGAGTCCCTGAAACGCTTTGGATGTTCTTTATTGTTGTTTGTGAACCAATACCAATCTTAAAAGTTTTTTGACTCTAGTTAGACTTTATACATGTACATCTTCAAGTCTGGGCTCCTAGTTTAAAGGATGGCCAGTTTTTGTAGAGAACAGCCTCCCCAGGACCGCCCTGCCTTATCAGAAGCTAGCTGATGTATTGATAATGCAATATCTGCGCCTTATTTCTACTTATTCCAGCAAGAAAAACCTGACAGAAGTTTGGGGAGCTAAAAGCAAGTTTAACATGCACACAATAACAACAACAAATGAAAATCTTACTTAAAATCTCCATCGTGATATTTCCCAAATGCTTGCAGAATTATCGTCACAACAGCCATGATGGGTTTCACTATGCAGAACTGCAGGGTTGCCTGTGAAGGAGGAAAAACTCATTAGAAATGTTTCTTATCCTATTTCTTTAGTACACGGTCACAATGAACACAGGTGGCTACAGACAAGATTGTCTTTGTTATCCACAGAAACTAATTCTGACCAGACAATCATTCCATCAAGACACTTTCATTCATGAGTTCCCAAAACTACTTCTCTTCCCCTCATCTCCATAAAAGATGCAGTGGCATAGCGTGGGTTGTCAGTACCCGGGGCAAGGCAAGTAATTTGCGCCCCCTAACCTAAGGACTTTTAGCACTCCCTGAGTCCCTTCCTACAATAGTACTGACCAGCCTGATTCATATACTGACCTACCTCACTACGCTAACCTTCCCGATTCCTATACTGCCCACTACACTGACCTCTACACTGACCTACCTGGCCACGACACTGACCCTTATACTGACCTACCTGATTCCTACCTGACCACTACATTGCACTGACCATTAAACTACACTAAACTGTCTACTACACTACACTGTCCACTGCACTACCCACTACACTGTCCACTACACTACCCACTACACTGACCATTACACTACACTAAACTACCCACTACACTACAATGTCCACTACACTGAACTGACCATTAAACTACATTGTCCACTACACTACCCACTATACTGACCACTACACTCTCCACTGCGCTACACTCTCCACTGCACTACACTACCCACCACACTGTGTGGAATGACTGCTTATTTGCGTGCGTGCGGGACCGACGTGTGCGACAGGGGGCGCTTGAGGAAAGGGGAGGATACAGATGTCACCCAGGGCGGACATTTTTTGGTGCACCTGCACCATTACAACCAATGAAGCTGTACAGGGGCTGACCATACATAGGGCTGAACATGCACTGGGGATCGAGTGTCTGGTTTGTGCCCACTGTGCCTCCATAAGTCCCGCCCTCATGGGCAACACGACCCTGAAAGCAGCATTAACTCTTAACGACCTAGACTTAAGACCCTCATGTATCATAACTCCTCCAGCATAATCACGGCACTGCTACTTCTGTTGGTTCAGTAGACAAAATCTAGTAAGTGTGTATACATGGGATATTTAGACCCCTACTATCCACAGAAGGGGCAGACACAGGCCAAGAGACATTTACATTTCTCACATGTACCAGTAAGATCCATGTTGGTATGATAAATGTACGTTTTAGTTCTGCAGAAAGGCTTGAAATCTTTTAAAAATTATAATGGAATTGGATTAAGTCTCCTTTTTAAATATGTGGGTATAGGAGATGTATTCGGACCCTTACATTTATTTTATTTAAATGCTTTCAGACATAACAATGCTCTAAATGTTATTTAAATGATCTGTATCCTAATGGTGCTGAAGACTCTGCTACTTACCTGCTTACAGAAGCGGAGAAAACCAATGGAATATGACACCCCCTGCAGACAGCACGTTCCATAGAAACAGCTGGATCTGAAGAGGGAAAAACATTATAAATTGAAATCGGAAAGGATTTTTTACATTATAGAGATCACATTAAATGATAAATACATTATTTTGGTTCATATTCATTTACAACCAGGGTCCTGTATTTATTTTTCATTAGGACAGCAGATTTTTATTTTATTTATTTTTTTGTTTTTTATTATTTAGGCACCTTTTAAACAAGCGGACCGTTCAGATCCGCCTGTCAGTTTTTTTGGCGGATCTGAACGGATGCCCCATGCATCTCTATGGGGCATTGGATGTCAGCGGAGACATGTCCGCCTATCCGATCCGTCAAATCTGGATGGATGGAAACCCTATTTTCCATCCCTCCAGCGGATCGGATCGGATGAGAACGGACAGACGGTCCGTTCCCATCCGATTCCCCCATAGGGAACAGCGGGGACCTGACAGCTCTGTCTCCGCACACAGCTGCCAGCGGGGGATCGGCAGATCGATCCCCCGCTGAGAAAAACGGAGTCCGCCGACTGACTCCTATGTGTGAAAGGGGCCTTAAAGCACTTTTCAGCTTAATTTATGGTATGCTAAATACAGATTTTAATGGAAGAGTTGGGTGTCACTTTAAACAAGTGGTGCACCGAAAATTTAAATTCTGGTGCCAAAACTGAAACTTCAGGATGCACTTGGCCGGAACCGACAACGTAAAAAAAAAAAAAAAAATTATATATATATATTTTATTTTTTATAAATAATTGTAATATATTCAATTTTTAATATATTTTATGAATTTAAATCAATATGAATTTATTGTCCACCATCAGCAGCACCTTTTGCAGCAGTGTTAAAAATCCTGCTTGCTACATTGTTGTGCATATTTGGTCAGAAAAAAAAATGCACCTCCCCATTAAAATGCATTGAAAGCACAGCAACAACGCATCAAACATGCACCCTTGTTGCGTTTTTTATGCATTTTTGAGTCGCATGACCTATGACGGTGGCACGGTAAAATAATGGTAAAATTGCAGCAAAAATCGCAGGCATTTTCAGCAGCCATTATACACACACCTTTTTATTTCGGCACAGCGCTGAAAACCATATTTTTTCGTCCAATAGCTTTTGGCAGCTGAAATTTTGGTGCATCACTACTTTAAACAAATGGCTAACGGGCTTTCAACAAGTTTCAAGGAGAGCTGAAGCTTAAGATGGCCATACATTTAAAGGGTCCATAGATTACCTCATCCACGCTACACCGTGTGCATGGACAAATCTCCCACTGATGGCTCATGTATTATGACAGATGGCACCTAAAAAGTGGCTGCATCTGATTGGCTACAATCATTGTTCAGCCTACTTTTTTCTGCCCAGCTCCTTTAATTTCTTAATAGACGTTTAAGGAGCTGGATGGTGTTACCGGTAGTAGGGCAACCCACGCCTTGAATTACGACCGATACAGGAATGGGCTGAAATATGAGCAGTGTATGGCCAGCTTTACTGAAAGATCTGTTTTGGACATCCATAATCTGGAGCTGAAGCGAGCTTTAAAACCCAACTCCGGGCACATTTTTTCTTCCCCAATGCAGTGGGGCTGTGCCTGCGCTACATTGGTTAACTTCTCGTTTTGTCAAGGGGTGAACATCAAGCCTATACTCACCCGATCCTTCGGAAAATGGTGCTCCCCATGTCCAGCTATGAACTGTTCCTGACGTCTTCACATCCAGAGTCGGCAGTCTTTGGGCTTGAGGACATCAGGAACAGTCCACCGCACAAGACCGCTAGACCATCGGGGGGGGGGGGGTAGAGGGCTAGGAGCCTCAGGGACTGGTCTTGCCCTGGGGGCTTGCAGGATTGGGTGAGTATATCTTGGCTCTCCAATGCCCTAGAGCAGTGGTCCTCAAGGCCCACTAACAGGCCAGATTTTAAGTATTACCTTGGGGAGATGCAGACTAGAATACTGCAATCACTGAGCAGCAAATGAGATCACCTGGGATGTAATTTAGTTATCTTGCAAACCTGGCCTGTTAGTGGCCCCCGAGGACCGGAGTTGAGGACCACTGCCCTAGAACAGTTAACCCATGCAGTACGGGCACAGTGAAAAAAAAATTGCCCCGAATTAAGCTTTAATGAATTCCTGAAAGCTGCTTAAAGCTGGCTGAGAACTTAGCAAATACTGTTAGGCCTTGTTCCCATTTGTGCAGGTGGTTCCTGCTGCAGGTCTGCACCTGTTCCTGGAGCCACAACCACCTGCACAGAAAAATGTAGGAGATGCATGCTAGTGCCATTAATCCTAATTGTACCCCCACTCACAAAAAATCGCAGCAGCCGCTTCTAGCACAGGGAACCGCACTGCATTTGCAGTTTCTGTGTGGGCTGCAATTTCAAAAACAGAGCAGGGACCTTTTCCCTGTGTTTTCCAGAGGCATGGCAGCCCATTCAAATGAACAGGCTGTCGTGCCTGCCCAAAATGTGGCAGAGCCACACAAGTGTGAACCAAGCTGTGAAAGCTTGCTGTATATATTACCCTTCAGGCCATCATATGTCCACATATCCCCTTCTAAAAGGTAAATTGCTTCCAATATTACTGTCTGAAGACCTAGGCAATCGCTCATGTGAACTCTAAAGGGCGAGTTCAGAATGGCTTATCCCCCCCTTTAAATTGGATTCTGAGACTAAATATGTAGGCCTACAGACATGTGGCCAGCACTGAAGGTAGCTTGAAGCAGAGTTGTCTCCAGGAAATGTATTTTCTATTATTCTGTTACTAGAAAGACTGGTAACATATTTTTTATTTTAATCTGGTACTGCCTGTGTAACAAAATTTGTGCGGCAGCAAAAGGGTAGGCTTTAATGGCGACACACTGCACATATGAATCACTGGGTGGCTGATGTTTCTGTGTGGAGAGCGCACTCACAGAGACCAAGTTGTTAAGGACACCTCTTGATCCCCACTAACAATCGGTAGCTGGTGGGATCGACTCCCAGTGATGCGACCACTGTAACAGACAATCACAATGGTCACACGATTCCTGATCCTTCCTGCCCCTTGGGCATTCAGGGACGCCAGGGGTTAAAGTGGAACTGAACTCAAAACATTTTAGGGAACATCTAGGAGGTGGTAATATTACCCAAGTAGTACCCTGAAAAATACCTTTTGTCTTTAACTCCATCTTAAAAATAGCAGTGCACTAGCCGATATGTGGGGGTGCCTAGGCACTCCTGTGCCAGTAGCCTCACAGTTGTGTATCTGCAGTGTGAGATCTAAGGCACTGCTGCCACCGACTCAAGTTTTAGGAGATTTGGAGTGAGGTTTGGTGATGTCACTACTATGCTGTTCTCCATGTGTTCTCCATGCTAAATCCATGGGGAGGCAAAATCCTGCCTCTACCAGGATGGCTGCATCCATAATGAGAGACAATGCTGAATGTGCCATGGTAAGTGTGTAATGGGGAAACCACAGGCAATACCGGGCACTAGTCCTTCACCTGTCTTTTTTTGGGCACAGTTTGCAGTTTCTTTTCTACCATGGAAGAACCCTTGAAATACCTTTCTGGTCTCAGGGAAACCCTGATAATTATTATTTTATCTACAGCTCACAGTACAATAGTGTGATAGTCAAACAGGAAGAACGCTCTTTACATTTAGGGTCAGTAGGGCACTGCTTAGATCATTGCTCTCAGTAGTTACTCATATATGAGGCAGAAGTTGCTCATTGCTCAAGGAACCCTTCGCAACCTCTCGAGGAACCTTAGTTGAGAAATGCTGGCTTAACTACTTCCAGACCGGGCCTTTTCTGGCACTTTTTGTTTATATGTAACAATCAGTATTTTTTGCTAGAAAATTGCTTAGAACCCCAAACCTCATATTTTATTAAAACAGTGGCCCTAGAAAATAAATTGGTGGGGTTCGCAATTTTTTATGTCACACGGTATTTGCGCAGCAGTTTTTCAAAAGCAGTTGTTAGGGAAAAACAACACTTTCGTTGAATTGTAATGCTAAAAAAAAAAAAAAAAAAAAAAAACACAATACCTTTTCAAATTTTTTTTTTTTTTTAAATATAAAATATGAAGTTATACCAAGTAAATAGATACCAAAAATGTCAAGTTTTAAATTGCGCATGCCCGTGCAATGCCGACAAACGATGTAAATTTTACTATCCATACGTGCCATTTTAAAAGCCATTACCGATTACCATTTTAGATTTACAGAGAAGGTCTGGTGCTAGAATTACTGCCCATTATCTGATGTTTGCGGTGATATCTCACATGTGTGGGATGATTGCTGTTTGCATGCAGGACCAAAGCTCACATTTGCCTTTATGCGCAAACACGGGAGGATGGGGGAAAACTACTTTTTTTTTTTTTACACTGTTGCTTTAATTTTTTTTTTCTTCTGGATCATTTTTATTGCCGTCACAAGGAATATAAACATCCTTTTGACAGCATTAGGCATATAAAAAGGTACTCTATATGGAGAGATCTGGGGTCTATAAGACCCCAAATCCCTCCTCTGCACTTAAAAGCATTAAAAAACACCAAGATTGGTGTTTCTGAATATTTTCGATTTTCAAAAAATGGCACCTATATTATCATCCACCGAAAGTCCAGCGATGTACCCGTAATGGTAAGCTAGTGGCACTAACCACAGTAGACACACAAAGCAAGGAAACCCACTGTGTGCCTACATGCCAGCAGATGGCAAAAAAACGCTTTGCTAAACATTATTGAACAAAAGGGCCCATGTCTAAGACAACATTAGGGACATTGTACAGTAAGCTCCCCTGTGCAGAGAACGATGTATGTATGTATGTATGTATGAACAATGTATGTATGTATGATGTAAGTAAGTACGTATGTATGTACTCCAAACAGCTGCAATAAGATGGCGCTCTATAAACAAATGAAATGACTCTCACTTTATTGGCTTGCCACGAATCTCCGCCATAATCGAACTCTCCCCACCCAGGTACTCAAAGCAAAGGCTGAGGAAGCTGTATATGACAAATGCTGTTGGGAAGAAAAATAAAACTAGTAAGCTAAAACAAGATAAGGTGCAAGCAATATAGTACAACAGATAAAAAGGTGTAATCAAACTGCGCTATGAGAATGTGTATAGCTGCTAGCACTTCAGTAGACATATAGTGCAAAGGAATACATAAACAATAGCGCAGCGCTAAAAAAGAACAAGAATTAAAAGGAACAATAGTTTGGCAATGGTTTCAGAGATGTTACTCTCAGTACTGCATAATATTCAAAGGAATACTAAATGCAAACCACAAAATTGTAAATTAAAGTGTATTTAGAGTCAGTAGTCCAAAGACAAATGTTGTTATGAGGAAGTAAATGCCATAAAAAATCTGATTGATGTCACCCGTGAAGGAACAAAATAGAAGAAACTCCACCATCAACCTGTGGTCCACCACCAATATGTAAAGCCAGCATGCTTACCGGAAAATGTGGACTCGTGGAAACGTGGATATATACTACAAGGGTCAAGCATGCATTTACAGGGAATCACTCCAACCATATCCAACACTTCCTGATGGTTGTTAGGGAAATCCAATAGACTCAAAAATGGATAGAAGAAATCAATCCTCAAAATGGGGAAGGCTCCTGCCCTTATCTGTCCTCAATCCAGGCGATTCATTACCAATTCGGATAAAAATCTTTGATTGGATTGTACCTGTGAGCTACTAACTTGCCTAACCGGGTCAGTCATGTGTGAGATTTTCATTTTTTCCAAAAATGTTAACTTACACTTTAATAGCACAAGCTAGTGAAAATTGCACAAATAACTAAAATGACTCTAAAATATATGATAACTAAAATCACAGCGATCCCTCTCTTACTGGATGGCTTAATCTAAAGTTTTAGTGGGTGACAGCCAGTATGCCTGAAGGAAGAGGATTACTGCTGTGTTGTCGCTTTAGGTCATCCACAGTTCTCTGGGAGTCCTTGGTCATGTATTAAATGTTATTTGTAAACAAATTGTATAATACAAAACAATACAAAATGCATAAACTTAAAGCGCAACTCCACTTTTGTTGAGAAAAAAAAAAACAACATTCCCCTCTGGGTGATTTGTGTACATTGCAAAGATTATAACAACCTTTGTTGCAGATTCCTACCTTGTGTTATTCTGAATAAATCCCTGTTTGTTCCTCTGTGCCTCGTGGGTCAAATGGGAGTGGTTTCATAATTATCTATCAGCTGTGGCACCTGCAGAGCACGAATGAGGGAATCTGCTGGTCCTGCATCCCTTTAGACGTGTTCCTATTGGGAGTATCTCTCCAAAAATGACATTTTTGTTGCAGGGGATGCCAGAAATCTGACTTGTGTCTTAGGCAGACTTCTGGGAAAATTGGTGCGCATATCACACAAGCAGCAAATTAGGTTTCTGGGGTGTGGTCAGTACATTAATCTGGCCATAGATGGATCATATTTTTCACCCCAGTGAGCTAAAAAAAACCCCAAAAACAAAAAAAGGATTTCTCCATTCGTACAAATGAGGTGGATCCTGCCCACCAGGGCCGGCCCTTGCATGGGTCCCACTGGGTCCATTGGACCCAGGCAGAACTTTGAGAGGGGCAGCAAATTGATGCCCACGATTTTTTTCTCCAGCGGTTTTGTGTGTCATCAGTTTGCGGCGCGTTACAGGTGGCATTTCCCCATCTCACACTGCCACCTGTAGTGCAAACTGAGGAGTATGAGGAAGCAGAGGGTCTCCTCCAGGGGACATTCCTTATGCTATTGTGGTGCGCACAATGACGTCAGACATTCAGACAAACAAAATAATACTGGAGTTTGTGGTTTGGAATTGAACATAATGGTATTTCATATAATTGGTGCTGTTGCATATAAATCTGACTTCCTGATACATTTAATTTTAGTTTTAATTATCATGATAGAAAATAAAATTGTGTGGGCCTTTTGGTTGGCGTAATTTTTTTTTTTTTTTTGGGGGGGGGGGGGGGGAGCAGCATTTAATTTTTGGACCCAGGCAGCACATCTTGAGCCAGCCCTGCTCCCCACTGAGACATTGTATTTTTAGGACTATCTGCTGTCAGAATACACTAATCAGTAGATGCAGCACATTGGCTGCAGCCGCTGATCCAGAAATACTTTCCAATGTTTCTGTTCAACAGAAGTTGTTCATCAGATTGAGCGGGAGTGACCAAACATGGGTTGCAACTCGGCTGGTGCCTGCTGAACCAGCTGAATTTTGATCCATAGTCAGCTTTAATCAAGCTATAAATGCTTTATGCAGTTAGGATGAGATTTCGTTCCCTCACCTTCATAGCAATCCCTCACTGAGTCAAAGTACACATAGTACTGGTCATTGCCGATGAGTAAGAGGCTTAGCCAGGAGTCAAAGGAGTAGATGGGCACAATGAACAAGATCCGAATGATGTAGCGCTGCTCATTTGGGATAGTATAATTTCTGAGGTGAACGTAGATCTGTAAGAAGAAAAAAAGCATTAGTAGTGGAATGGATTTATTTAAGACGTATCTAAAGCCAAAACATTTCAGTTTTTCATTTAGATTGAATGACGTGAATGAAGGGTTAGAATCTCCGTCTTTTTTTTTTTTTTTCGCTGCCTCTTTCTGGGAAGATATACCCACTATTTGTACCGGTGACCATTTAGAGAGGAAAAGATGTAGTCACAGAACAGAAGTTATTTTCCCTCACTTCCTGTTGTTTTGATGGGAAAGGAAGTGAAGAGGAATCTCTTCCATGGGACACAATCCCCCTCCCCTCCCCCTCCCACAAAAATAACAAAAGGATGGAAGGAACAAGGAAATGAAGGAAAGAAAGAAATTTCCTTTAAAGCCAAACTTTTTTTTTATTATTTATGGAGTGAGCAAGAAAGGGTTAAAACCCCTGATTTTTTTTATATTATATTAGGTATACTTTAAAGTGACCTGCATGGGTAAAAAAAAAAAAAAACACACACACACACACACACACACGTTAAAGTACATCTAAACCAGGGATCCTCAAACTAGGGGCCCTCCAGCTGTTGTGAAACTACACATCCCATGAGGCATTGTAAAACTCTGGCTTTCACACATATGACTAGGCATGATGGGAATTGTAGTTCCTGAACAACTGGAGGGCCATAGTTTGAAGACCCCTGATCTAAACCCTTAAAGCGGAGTTCCACCCACATTTTAGACTTTTAGACTTGCCACCATTTTTTTTTTCTACAGTTCCTTTACCTCATTTATGTTGAAATATCTGTTCTCTTCCTCCTTATGGGGCCACGGCCGTCTACATAATTTCCAGCTTTGCATTGGCTCCTGGGAGATGAGTGTCGTCAATCCCAGGAGTCAATGGGCATCACCGACTACTGAGCAGAGTGTCAGCTGCTTCGGGACGTCCCTGGGAGCACTGCGTCCAGCCCCGCCCCCACCCTCCCCCCATAGTGACACGCCCCTAGGCTAATCTGCTCAGCTGTAGGGAAGGAGAGAGTGAGGGGCAGAGATAGAGCGGTGCTGGCACTGCTAGGGGAGGGGCCTAGGTCTGTGCTTGAAGAGGGAGGCAGAGGGCGGTGTTCTAGAACAGCGGCAGTGTGTATGGGAGGCCGCATCTCCTCCAATCAGGGGCCAAGGAGGCTGAGTCTGAGCACCAAATCCCCGGAAGAGGAACACTGCAGCTTCAGATGCCCACACTGCAGATGGCCGCGCTGTACAGGACCAGAATAAAGTAAGTTATACGTGCTGCACAAACAAAAAACAGGGGATAGTTTACAGGATATCTTAATGTAAATGCATGGGCCCTGACTATACTAGGCATATTTTTAACAAAAAAAAAAGTTGGCACCCTAGGGCAGACCTACAACCCCTCCACAAATAGAGCTTTCTTTTGGTGGCATTTGATCACCTGTGCGATTTTTATTTTTTGCGCTATAAACAAAAAAAGTGCGACAATTCTGAAAAAAAAAAAAAAAAAACAATATTTTTTACTTTTTACTTTATGCTATAGAACATTTTTTTTTTTTTTTTTAATTGAAAAAGATGTAAAATCAAAATTTTTCATTATTTTAGGCCACTATGTATTTTGCTACATATTTTCGCAAAAAAAAATCCCAATAAGCGTATTTTGATTGGTTTGCACAAAAGTTATCGCGTCTACAAAACTAGGGGAAAGATTTAGGTCATTTTTATTTATTTATTTTTACTAGTAATGGTGGCGATCAGCGATTTTTAGCAGGACAGCGGCATTGTGGTGAACAGAATGGACACCTAACTGACATTTTTGACGGGGGACCAGTGACATTACTACAGCAATCAGTCACCATGCTAAAAATGATGTACTGTAACTGTACTGACACTGCCAGTTAAAGGGTTAACACCTGGGGCAATCAAAGGGTTAAATGTGTCCCTAGGTGGTGCTTTCAAACTGTGTGGGGGATGGGCTTGCTGAATGAACACAGAGACCTGTGTTCCTAAATAGGAGGAACACAGGATCCCTGTGTTCATTACTGACAGAACAGCGGTCTGTTGTGTTTACATCGGCAGACCGCCTTTCTGTCTCCATGGGTAGCGATCATGGGTGCCCGCCGGACCCGCTCATTGGCTCCCCCTGTGGCCAATGGGCGATCCCGTGAAGTGACATACAGGTACATCGTTTCGCGGGACAGAGCCGACGTGCCGCAGTAAAACTACGGCGGCTGGTCGGCAAGTGGTTAAATTAGCCTCAGAACCTGTGTAATTCATATGTGATGAGGTGGCAGCCCTAGGTATGCTGCAATGTATTACATTTTTGTTCCTGTGTTTAGACAGTAATAATTTCTCACTTAGCTCACACAACCCAATGAAAGAGGTGTGTTAGAAATGACCATGATTAATCAGAATACGTTATCAGCAGACAATGGCCAATCAATATGTGAGCACAGAGCTAACAGGAAGAGAATGCCAGGTAGACACTTAGCTGTCAGTACCTGCAGGACAAGGGTCACTTCCCTGATCAAACATACGGGCAAGCCAGCGCCAACCGAAGATATCACTGTAGGTATGACAACACTCGTGAAATCAGCAATAAAAGCATGTGATCTGAGCCATTCTGCCCTATTGCATATGTACAGCTGCTGATTAAATGGTTAGATGATTACAGAAGTTCACAAGTTGACTTAGCGTGATTGAAATTTAACAGCCGGACAGCTATGACTCAATGCCTCATGCTACAGTCATCCATTATCACATATACTTTATTTTTCCCACACCAACAGAATAAGAGCATCATGGAAAGGAAAATGTGACTAGATAAAAATAGTAAGTGATACAAAGAAATGGAGAATGCAGTGATACAATGAATTCAATTTATGGAACACAGTTGCCAACAATCAAGAATTACAGAATTTCCAGGAAGAATTTGCTTTTGAACATGGAATGCTTTATTTACTAAGCTATAGGGTTGTTTCCCATGATGACGGATATATTCAATACATTCAAAAGCTACGGTTCTCTTATGAGGAACTTCAAAAATAAGTGTTTTATTACCGATCAAATGATACCTTGATAATCGTTAAGCCTAGTACACATGGGCCAAAATTCGGACCGTGTTTACTAAGTTTAAAGTAGAACTAAAGGCAAAAAACTTTTTTAGTTTTGGATAGGGTGAAGTGGGATTAGAGCACCTGTCAGTATGTATTGCTGCCTGTGCCCCCGTTAGGGAGATTCACCCTCTCTATTGGTCCTGTTTACCATTATCATTGAATGGGAAAGTAAAAGAAAATCCCAAATTTTGGGTTGTCCCCAGAAAAGTAATAGAGGGGAAATCTTCTAATGAAGACAATAGTTCTAGTGACCTGGGGGTCCTCAAAGAACTCCCTTAAATTTGCAGGGATTTCCGCTCACCCCGTTTGGCTATGAGACAGGAAGTGAAAGGAAATCTCCTTAATGGGACACAGATGATGAAAAAAAAATCTGACAGGGGTTATAACCCTCCCTTACTCTATCCAATATAAAAATAAAAAAGGTTTTGCCTCTAGTTCATCTTTAAAGCGGAGTTCCGGCCTCAGAAAAATCTTTTTGACAAAAATACCCCAGGGACAGTCAGGGCTAGTTCATTTCAGCAATGATAGCCTCTGAACTGTCCCCGGGGTCACTTACCTTTTAGAAGAAATACTTACCTTGAAAATGTCTTGTCCAGCGCTGTCATCTCAGGTGTGGGTAGCTGAAGCCGGAGCGTCCTCTTCGGTGACGTCGGAGTCCCAGAATGCCCTGCACCGGCCCTGCTTGTCACTTCAGGTGCAGGCATGTCATCCCTGCATGCCCAGAAGCTGTTTAGCAGGGAATGACGCGCCTGCACTGGAAGTGACGAGCAGGGCCGGTGCAGGCACATTGACTCCTGGGAGCGATGACGTTCGGCTCCCAGGAGTCAATGCAAGCAGGAAAGGACGGCCCTGGCCGCGGACGCAGAGGTAGGAAGAGAAAGGAAGGGGAGTATATTTTCTTCAAAAACAAAAAAAATCGTGATAATCCAATTCTTTTTCAGGTTACTTAGAGCAAGCAGGTGTCAAATTTTCGTTTTGAGGCTGGAACTCCACTTTAAGTATTAACTGGCCATACTCAGATTGAAATTAGCTTGTTACTTGCTGATCCAGCCAAAATTTGATCCATGGGTGCCACCTAGCTTGAAAATCTTCAGCCTAATAAATGAATGAGAAACTGTTAGCCGAACAGTCGCTGTTCAGGTATTCTCACAGCTGCAGGCCCCTGCTTTTAGAATACAATAACCGGCAGTAGAAGAGTCTGTTCGTTTTCTTTCATTCAGTCCACGTGTATGGATAGCCTATTAATGTTAATCATAAAATCTGTCATTTTTTTATGATACCCCAGGATTTAAAATAATTTATATTGCAAAATACTGTATGCCATTCAAACCAATAAATTTAAACCAAACCTCTAATTATGGACTTTATGCTTTAAACATTAGCAATCATGTATGAAAAAGTTCTCTATGCAGTATTAGATACAGGTATTCCACTCTGCTTTGGTGTGTAGCTCAATTCACATTAGCTATTTTATTTGGAAGTATAATTTAAAAGGACAAGTTCCCTTTACCGTGAATTGGAATGAGGCTGGTACACAAATGCAGTAGGCCTGGCTGTAGTTTTCTACATGAAAGCTTGTGGTGCTGGGCAGGGCCACACAAATGTAGGGAGGTGCCAGTACTTTCATTTTTGTACTGTATTCATAGTTACGGTGTAGAGATGTAAGGGTTAGCTTGCTGTAGTGTATCTGCCATTTGGCCTGTTGAGGGAGTTGGGCCACGGTGGAATGGGAGCAGAATTGGGGGTTGGTCATGGGAATGAGGAGGACCATACACAGAGAGATGTAGTGTTGCACCTTTATGGGTACCCCCTTGGCAGGACCCTGAAAATGAGACTGTGTAGCAAATGGATCACCATTGGTTGCAAACCATTACAAGCTAAAAAAGGTATGAGACACCACAGCATAGCCCAACTGTTAAAGAGGGACACCATCACTTTGAGAGTTTCTGCACTTAGAGTTGCCACCTCATCCCTTTAAAACCGAACACATATGAATTATACAGGTTCTGAGGCTAATTTATTGCAGATAAGGCACCTTAATCAGCCACAGAACCTGTGTAATTAATATGGGTTTGGTTTTAAAGGAATGAGGTGGCAACCCTAGCTGCACTGCCATGTGATTAATGAAAACTGTTTGAAGAGGAAATGTACATCTATGTTAACTTTATGCAGTAAACGAAATTGCTGGTAAAGTGAATTTTCCAATCTGATTTACAGAGTAATAGTGAAATCCTGCAGTGATGGAGAAATAAGAGGCAAAAGAAAGGAGAAGCAGCCAATTCGGCAGAGGAGGCAGTAGTGGCCGGTGACGGAGGGACACCAACCTGGACTCTCCTTTGGACTGGGCATGGACCATGCGTGTACAAGGCCTTGTGAAATACAAAGCAGCTTCTCTCCATGCCTTAGAGTTAAAGCGTAAGTGTAAAGTGTAACGTGTAAAGAACTGGTAAAGGCAAATCAATGTTACAAAGCTATTTTGAGGAAAAGAGCATGAAATAGCGCCGGGACAGGGGTCATTGGCAGGGAAAAGGACATTATTCTTCGGGTGTGGGGCCATATGCCGTAGTCTTGCTTTCACCCATCGGGGGTGCCAACTTCAGAGTTCCCCTGAAGATGTGCGTTTGCACAAAACACGTCGGGGTAAAATCATGCGCTGACGCCATGCTGCCATACTGGGTCATGGAACTAGCAGCCATTTCTCGATCTTTCCTACACGGGGGGGGGGGGGGGGGGGGGGTTAACATGGTTGAGCAGCCCTATGTGAAGTGTGTTGGTACCATCAAGAAACCTCATGAGTGTGGATGAAGTTGGAGGAGAGGCCGCGATTGAGTTAAAAAAGCGCTGTGAGCTGCACTAGCACCTGAGAACCTGGTGAGTGTGGTACGGTTCTCATTCACAAGCGGTGTTGAATGTCTTAGATCCGGGTCTTCAAACTAGGGCCCTCCAGTTGTTCAGGAACTACAATTCCCATCATGCCTAGTCATGTCTGTGAATGTCAGAGTTTTAGAATGCCTCATGGGATGTGTAGTTCCGCAACAGCTGAAAGGCCGTAGATTGAGGATCCCGGTCTTAGATGGTTACACTAACGGACTGGTTCACTGGACTTCTTTGGATGGGTTATTCCTATTTTTTTGTTGTATATATTTATTGTTCACTTTATATTCTCACTAATTTTTTATATTATACTCACTAGCTATGGTACTTTATGGTATATCTGCGGTTATTCACCTCTCCATCAGTGAGTGTCAATTTTGTTTGGTAAGAGTCCATCCCATTTCCACGTGGTGTGTTTGAATTCAGTCTTTCCATGGGTGTTTTAAGAATTTCATCCCTTTCATTATGGACTTTATTGGACTATAAACTTTCACTGTCCTTTGTTTTAATATATATATACCTACATTGGCGCTGCCTCTTTTTCTTTCTATCTTCATTTATTGTATACCTTAAAATTAAGAATTAAAGAAAAAAAAAAAAAGTGGAAGTTCAGCCAAAAGCTAACTAAGTTTAAACCTACTCCCACCCCCATTCTAAGGACCATTTTACACGGAGTGGATTCCGTTCTGATTAGCAGGGGGGGGGGGGGGGGATCAGATCACAGATCACCAGAGCCCACTCTGCTCTATGGATGGCCGGGAGTAAAAATACTTTTCTGTCCGTTTACACCCGACTGCCATCTGGTCCGATTTGCCTTAATGAAAGAGGATGGATTCCTTTCTGTTGTTTTTAGCAGATCAGATTAGACCTGGAGGTAGGTGGGTGTAAACGGACACAAAGTCCGCTTATACCCGCCTGTCCCCAGGAATGCATGGACCTTCCGATCAGGTCCTCAAAAACTGACAGGTGACTTTAGAGATGGACCCTGAGGGCCAGGTCGACTATTTCTGTGGAATGGTGGGATCCCCGGGTATCCCCCTCAACTGGACCCAGGAGGGTGTCTCCGGATGTTTCGCAACCTTTATGGTGCTCGGAGACCTCGGCCTGGCCAGGTATTGAGCAATCCCCTGGGGGGGATGGATAGTGGCAGGTCTTCTCCCATATACCTCCAGATTTTAAACTGTTTGAGTTTTGGGTGGCAGGGAATGTTGCAGGATTTCATGAAAGTCCCAACCTGTTGTCCCATTTTCCCTTTCACCTTGGTTTATGGCTGGGTTATATTATCCTGCATGATTTGTTTTATATGTATGTTCTACTTTTGACTCACTTGACTGTTACCTGATTGCAATTGCCATTGCGAACCTCTACTGGTTTGAGGTTCTATCCACTTGCTTGTTTGATCTTATGCATTGTATTGTGTTTAACAAAATAAAAACCTTTTTGATTGAAAAAATAAAAAAGATATCTCATACTTAAAAACGAACAGGTGGACCTGATCTGATCACCCATGTGAAAGGGGCCCAAGTCTGTTCTATTTTACCCTGTAAAGAAAAGATTTGTATACGTATCTATTCTGAAGCCGCTCTGCTCTGATCACATGATCTCTCCAACCACGGCTTCTGTGTAGAGATCGCCGACAACAGCTACAAATGCCAAGGAGATGACGTTACCTATTGACTTATTATGGGGCATCGGTTTTAACTGTCCCTCCTCTACATTGAAGCCATCTCTGACAGCTGATCATGGGAACGGAGCCGCTTCAGAATAGACAAGTATACAGATCTTTTCATTACAGGGTTAGATAGAATAGGCTTAGACTGGGTGTGAGAGCAGGTTTAGCCTTACCGTAGTTAGCTTTTGACTAAACTTCCACTAAGTTCACACCGGTCCATTTGCTTTTCATTTTTTTAATGCTTTTTTGCAATTTTTGTTTTA
Organism: Pelophylax lessonae; assembly: GCF_965119305.1. NCBI lineage: Eukaryota > Metazoa > Chordata > Amphibia > Anura > Ranidae > Pelophylax > Pelophylax lessonae. Next base: position 88,369,903 of record NC_138773.1, on the reverse strand, counting down.
GCCAATGGCAAACAATATCTCCTGTGGCATTATTAGGTGTCATCTGCCTTTGAGCTTCCTGCTTCCTCTTTTTTTGTTATTTGCCTGTGCAGTTGTGAAAAAGATAAGACATCTCAATCAAACGCTTTACAGGCATGTTCCTCACATGCCATATGGTGCTTTTAGGGAACTTTGTGGTGGTGGAAGGAATCATGCTGCAATGGCTTCACTCTGACCAGGCAGATGAAGGCTTATTAGAGAAAAGGAGCAAGGGAAGGAGCCCTATTGTGGAAAAAAACACGCCAATAAACCTCTATTAAATTCATGTACATGCATTTTTGATGAAATTCAATTAAAGTCTATGTGGCCAAAATTGCACTAGGTCACACCAAAAAAAGGAAATGCTATATTTTCAAAAACAGATTAAAAACAAATTGCAAATATGTGAATGGGCACAGAATTCATTTTGTTGTGACAATATTTTAGTTTGTATTGGAAGCTGGACATAGACAGATCATAGAGGTAACTAAAGGCCCGTACACACACAACGAAAATCTGAAGTAAAATTTCGCCCGACGAATGATCTGCTGATTTTCGGATTGTTAGTATAGTGCTTTCGACAGCCGATTACAAATTTTCTGATGACAAAAACTGGATGTGCAGGCTATAAAATTTTTATCGTACGTCAACACAACGTCCGATTTTTGTTTGATTCGTACAGTTTTCGTCCAAAAAAAAAAAAAATCGTAAGAGCAAGACTCAGAAACGAAAGAACACATACAAAACAATTCAACACATGACATCACTTCTGAAGTTGAATTCTGTCGTACGAGAATTTTCGTATGAAAGAAACCTCTTCACTTTCGATAGGAGACTAGCATGCAAAAAAAAAAAAAAAAAACGGACAAAAGATCATTCGATAATCTGATTGTGTGTAAGAGGCTTAAGACTTTCATTTCTCAGCCATCATGAATTAGCAGCTGCAGCCACTCGTATCTGATACATCATTGACCTGAGCACCATTATTAAGGATTCCCCTTATTTTCATGCTGGAGAACCCATGGCTATGTACTAAGGGGTTGTAGGCCTGAACACCATATACTAAATAAATCGATTGCCTTGGACATGAAAAATATTATAGGATAAACCTTCTATGGACCATTACCAACCAAGAAAAGTAATTTACACTGCCGATATAGGCTGACATTTACTTCTGGGTTGACATTCAGTCTATTCAGATATTGAACAATGCAGATGGATGCAACTTTACACAATCACAACTTTTAACCCATGCAAAATTGGGCACTTAGAAACTGTTCCAAGTTTGCGCTTGATCGTGGATGACTAAATTTAAAGCTGTATGAAGTTGTAGAAGTTTTGGCAAACTGATATGCCAATGTATGGCCAACTTGAAGTATATCTGAACCCAAGAAATGTAACATATTACAGCTCACTATTCCTTAGATGTGGTGGGTGCATGGTTCCCCCCCCCCCTTTTATTTTCAACTAGTGATCCTGCCAGCACAACACACTTCCTGTTCTGGGGGTGACAATGATCACTCGCTGAACATTATCCAATGGGTAATGGGTTTATAACCTAAGGGCTCTTTCACACGGGCGTTCAGTTTTTTTTGCCCGATCAGGTCCCTTTTTTTTTTTTTGCAACGGACACGGGTGACACTTGTGTCATCCGGTCCGTATGTCCGTTTTTCATCCCATCCGTTTGCGGATGAAAAACGGACATAATGTATCTCTATGTAAATACGGATGTCAGCGGATGACACCACTGACATCCGTTTTTGCGTCCGTTCTGTTTTTTGAACGGAAGAAAAAATAGGGTTCTCTTCCGTTCCAAAAAAACTGAACTGAACGGAACTGACGAAAAACGGATGTCAGCGGATGATCATCCACTGACATCCGTATTTACATAGAGATACATTATGTCCGTTTTTCATCCGCAAACGGATGGGATGAAAAACGGACATACGGAACGCCCATGTGAAAGAGCCCTAAGGAGAGAAAGTGTGTAAAGGACTACAGAACACCTCCTACTCTCTACATCTCCATTACATAGCGGTGTTCTGTCAGCCAGAGAAGACCTGGGTTGGTCCGATTTAATGCTCACAGTGTACAGGACCGCATGGAATTTCTGTCAGGTTCAACAGGTATTTTTTACACTTATCAAACAAATATAGCAAAAACACTTTCAGTGGTATATTTAGCAGATCAAATAAAAGAAATTCACTGTTCAGTTTTAGATCCACTTTAAAGTCGATGTCCATGTTTGTACGATTTCATACTCCCAGCCCTTCTAGAACTATCAATCAACATTTGAACAATGCCTTACCTGGTGGCAGGTCAGCAGCAGAGCTGTCCACACAAACAACCCGGAGATGCCCTGTGCGGCCGCTGTTGTTAGGAATAATTGATCTCCATCGATAGTGGTATTGGAAGCTGTCCGAAGCTGAATAGCAGTCTCACTGTCCATACTCAATATATCCTCCGATCTGCCAGACGTTGTTTGGCCTGTTGTGGTGGGAATCAGCGTGGAAAGGGACATATTCGGCTCCATCGTGGAGAACTGATCAGCCATGGTGTTATTCATCTGTGCAGAGCCTGTCAGGGAGCAAAGGTAAAGTCAGGCTTCGCCAGGCACTCAGGATAGTGGCTGGAGAGGATTTTACACACAGTGATCATCGCACACATGGGGAGGAGTCATGGAAAGCACAAGATTAATAGGATATTTAGTCGGTAATGACCTAGTAACTTACTGTATGATATATACACTATACATCAGCATCAACCCAAAGTATACTGAAATAAAAAAATAATAACTAAAGAATACTAGCCCCCACTGTATTAAAAAGCAATTAACTGTACTAAACAAAATTAGATGGGCTGATCAACCAACGGGCTGAACAAAAGAGACAAAAAAAAAAAAAAAAAAACAGATTCCTCCATCACAACCAACCTTCTTTGTCTTCTGGAAAGTTTTTCTTTTTCATTATACATATATATATAATATATATATATATATATATATATATATATATATATATATATATATATATATATATATATATATATATATATATATATATATATATATATATATATATTCTCTCTGGTGGCCACCTGAAGAAATTTTGCTATTATATGTCTTTTAAAGCCCCGTACACACGTAGCGATTGTCGGCCGTAAATATTCGGCCGCCGAACGATCGGCCGATTGTCGGCTTGTTAGTATGATGCTTCCGACAACCGACAGCGACTTTTCGGCCGAACAGAATCTGTTGTGCAGGCATTAAAATTTTTGTTGGCCAACACCAGAACGGCCGATTGTTCGCCAGTCAGTACAGAATTCGGCCGACAAACAGCCGATTAGCAAGACTGGGCATGCTCAGAAAAGAAAAAAGACAAGGAAAGTTAACCATCACATGACATCACTTCTGCAGTCAGCTGTTGTTGGCCGACAAAATTCGTGTGCAGTCTTTTGCAGTTTTCAGCCGACAGGACAGCACCGGACAAAAGACGGCCGATCGTTCGGCCGACATTCAGTACGTGTGTACGGGGATTAAGACTTTATGAATGCATCTATACCTTAATATTTTAGGTTGGATGGGTGGGGTTGGGGCAGCAGGTTGTCTATAACCATATATGTTTATATGTTGTCTGTGGAATAATGTTTAATCTATAAGGAATAAAGATTTTAATCATATTTCAATAATTGGGAGCAGAGTTATATATTTAGAGAGGTATAAGTGGTATGTTCATGCAATAGTCATAACTGACAATTTAGTGAGTATGGTGACAGGTAGAGCCCACATCCATTGTGTATTGTTTTTTTGCATTCCTCCATCCAAAAAAACAAGGTGGATGGAAGAATCCTCCCCTCCAGGACATTATATTCTATTGGATTATAAGCTCCCAGGAGCAGGGCCCTCCTAACCCTCTTGTATTAAATTGTATTGTTGCTGTATTGTCTTTTAGATTGTAAAGCACTGCGCAAACTGTTGGTGCTATATAAATACTGTATACTATTAAAGAGGTTGTAAACCGAGAAAAAAAAATTTTCTCTTCTTTACATCCTGAAAGAGAAACACATAATGAGCTAGTATGCATCGCATAGTAGCTCATTATGAAATACTTACCTTAGAACGAGCCCCCGCCGTGCCGTCCGCTTACCTGTATGACGGGCGACATGTATAGTCGCCCGTCTTCCGGGATCGCGGCATCCGGCCATCTGATTGGCCGGAGCCGCGGTGACGTCAGTCCCGCGCACGCGCGCGGGAGCCGACGGTCACGGCACGGGGCTCTGAAGGAACGGCACGATCTGCCGTTCCTTCAGAGCGCATGCGCCAGTGACGTCACTGGCTGCATTAAAGGTAAATATCTCCTAAACGGTGCATGTTTAGGAGATATTTACAGTACCTATAGGTAAGCCTTAATATAGGCTTACCTATAGGTACAACTTCCTGAGGAGGGTTTACTTCCTCTTTAATAATATTCTGGGAGCAGGACTCTCTAGTCAGGCTAAACTGATCAGTGGCTGCAGCCACTGGCTGACAAAAGTTTTCCAACATTATTTTTCAATAGAAGTGCATTTGGTGATCGAATTCTGTCGAGCGGGGAAGACCATACATGGATTGAAATTTGGCTGGTCCCTGCTGAACCGGTCATATTTCGAACCATCTATGGCTAGCTTTAGGGCTGTTCATACAGATGCAGTCCAGTGCCATTGTAATCTGCACCAAAAACGCATGTACAGTGTTTTCAATGTATTACAATGGCCCTAGTTCACAGCAGTGCGTTCCAGTGCTGTCAACAGTCGAACATGCTGTCTTTTTTCCGTATGGTTCTTAATGTTCAAATGTTATCTCTGAATTGTTATCAACTATCCCAAATTACATAAATGACCAGCAGAATTATCCGGCTTATCCGGCTTACAAACTACTTGTTCCATGATAATTTGTTGGTCTGTCTTAATTACTATTCGTAAAACAAATAGAGGGGTTCAGGGAAGCCAGTATGAGGCAATTGTCTATTACCACTTCACATCTTAAAAGTGGAAGTTCAGCCCAAAGCTAACGAATGCTGGCCATACACTAGCAGAAATATCGGGCAAACTCATTTTAGAATAAAACAAACAAATCGGCCGTGAGAGCAAAAGATCGTGCCATCATGTAATGACCGAATTTCGAAAGATAAATCGTTTAATGGACATAAATGAATCCATTTTTCATTCAGTTTGTCACATATACCTAGTGCAAACAGGTCGGCCGAGAAACACATTAGCCTTTCAATTTATCTTTCGTTTATCGTTCGGCCGGCAGATTTTCAAAACTGTTCCTTAGATTTTTCGGCTCTGAAAAGTGAAAACGATTTTCTATTTGTACCCATTAACTGGATGAAAAATGGACGATCGGACCAAATGACAGATTTTCGAACGATTTTTCGGCAGGTGTATGGCCAGCATAAGTCTAAACCTACTCCCACCCCCATTCTGCAGAGTGGACACACTGAAGCCCACTCCGCTCTATGGATGGCCGGGAGTAAAAAGACTCTGCTGTCCGTTTACACCTGACTACCTTCCGGTCTGATCTGCCTAAATGAAAGAGGATGGATCCCCTTCTGTTTTTAGCAGATCAGACCCAGAGGTAGGTGGGTGTAAACGGACACAAGTCCACGTACATCGGCCTGTCCACAAGAATGCATGGACCTTCTGATCAGGTCCTCCTTAAACATTGACAAGTGGACCTGATCGGATCACCCATGTGAAAGGGGGCCAAAGTCTTTTCTATTTAACCCTGGCAGAACACATCTAAAGTGTGGCAAAGCGTATCAAAAACACACCAGAGCGCACATGTCCTGAACTGAGATCAAGAAAAAAAAAAAGGGGATGGGGGAAAACCGCACCAGAACAAGTTGAAAATGTGCATGCAGAAATGCATCCAGAACACAGAAATTGTGGTGTGAACAGGCTCTTAGGCTACATTCACCTGGCCGTATGGGTATGGATAGTTTAGCCTCCTCTGAACACAGCCTCACTCTGTGCTATAGCTGCAAACTGGCTAATTAGGTGCAGCCAGAACCAAATGTTAAACACGAAATGTGCCCAGGGTCAGTCGTTTGCTTTATTTTCATGTAACCACTCAGAGAAGCAGTTACATCCGAGCAGTGGTAGTACTGGCCATTGATTTATTTAGAGTAAAAATCTTATGGCGGCCGCTGTTATCTGCTGCTGGTCGTACACAGAGTGTGCAGGCAACATTTAGTACCGCTGGGAAAAAAATATCTACAGATTCTCGCTGGAAGCTGCCCCATGCAGCAGTGTAAATGTACCTTGAGTGCCAGTTCACATATATGCGATGCGGGAACCCTACGAATCCACTGCGGGTTCCCGTATCGCATTCAAATCGCAGGCAGTTCACACTGCCATATGAGAATTGCTGGGAGTGTCAATACAAAGTTAACGACACCCCCAGATCAGTTCACATATCACAGTGCAAACTGTCAGTTCAGACATTAATCAGATCACCTAGGCGTGAACCACCATGCGATCCGATTCTACTGCGGACCAAAAAAAGGGTCCTGTGCGTGTTGTGTCAGAATCCGATGCGAATTCAGCCATACATTCTGTATGGCTGAATTCGTATCGCACAGATCATGCATGTGATTTTCAGAGCAGTGCACTCCGAATCACATGCAATGTCTGTCATCACTATAGTGTGAACCGGGACTCACTCTTGACTGACCCAGGACCTCTGCCTAAAGCTGGATACACACTATCCAACTTTTGTGGTTAGATTTCCTTCAGATTTACCTTTTCTATGTAGTGCAAGGGCCTGCCAGATTGCATACAAATTGAAAGTGTTTAGGTTTGACCTCATATTATATGGTTTTGGTAAATCTAAAGGAAAAAGTCTTCAGAAAATCTTATAGTGTGTATGGCCCTTAAAGCAGGGGGTCTTCAAACTACGGCCCTCCAGCTGTTCAGGAACTACAATTCCCATCATGCATAGTCATGTCTGTGAATGTTAGAGTTTTACAATGCCTCATGGGATGTGTGGTTCCGTAACAGCTGGAGGGCCGTAGTTTGAGGATCCCTGGATGTATCTAAAGGCAGAACTTGGTCTTGGGATAGAGTGGAGAGGGAATAGAACACTTTTCAGCCTCTATTGCTGTCTGTGCCCCCATTGGGGAGATTCACATTCTCTATTTGTCCTGTTTACTGTCATGATTCCAAATTGAAAGTAACAGAAATCCTCAAACATTGAGTTGACATCAGAACAGTAATAGAGGGGACATCTTCCAATAGGGATGCTACTTCTCCTACTTCCTGTTTTGGAAGTAAAGGGAAATCTCCCCAATGGAACACAGATGGCAAAAAAAAAAAAAAAAATCTTTTTAACGCTCCCTTGTTCCATCCAAAAAATGAAAGAAGAAAAGTTTTGCCTTTAGTTACACTTTGAAGTAGTTGTAAAGGCAGAAGGTTTTTTATATATTAATGCAGTCTATGCGTCAAGATAAAAAAACCTTCTGGGTACAGAAACCCCCCTAATACTTACCCGAGTTCGATCTCGATCCAGCAATGTGCACAAGTGCATCGGCCATCCAGGACTCTCCTTTCTCCTGATTGGCTGAGACACAGCAGCGGGTGCCATTGGCTCCTGCTGCTGTAAAAGTCAGTTAGCCAATTAGGAGACAGAGGGGGCAGGGCTGAACCATGTCAGAATGGACACACAGAGCTGCGGCTTGGCTCAAGTACCCCCAAGTCAAGCTGCAGAAGGGAAGGGCCAGGAGCGGCAGCGAGGGACCCGAGAAGAGGAGGATTGGAACTGCTCTGAGCAAAACCATTGCACAGAGCAGGTAACTAGAACATGTTTGTTATTTTTAAAGAAAAAGAAAGAAAAAAAAAAATGAGACTTCAGTATCACTTTAAGACAAAAGTATAAACTACTCTTTCATTACATTAATAGTTTTCAAGATTCGTTTTGAATTTTCCTTTAACTAGTTTGAAGCGATGTTCGTGTTCTTGAGCTCGGCTTCATACTAAAAATACTGCCCTTCTTAACCTTATCCACATCCTTATGGCTCATTCACATCAGATGCGTTGAGCGATGTTTATCGACACCGAGAAAACAATTGTTCTTCTGTAACATACAAGTGCTTTGGGTCGCATTGCATAAAAATTCAGGTTGGCTCAACATGCTGTTGGGCATATAGTAAAAAAACATTTTAGGAAAGACTGGAGGAGTTTAAAGCGGTTGTATCCTCACCGAAACAAAAAAAAAAAAAACCCTGCAGGAGAAAGGCATAATGAGCTAGTGTGCATCGCATACTAGCTCATTATGAAATACTTACCTTAAAACGAAACCCCGACACGGTCGCCAAAACACCGCTGAGGGAGCTGTCATGTTCCCTCGGCGTCTCTTCCGGGTTTGGCGGCTCCGGCGCTGTGAGTGGCCGGCGCCACGATGACGTCACTCCCGTGCATGCGCGCAGGAGTTCACTTTCCGGCAAGGATTCGGCAAAGAGCTCTGAAGGTCCGCCTGGTTTCAGCAGCTGCATGCAGGGTGAATATCTTCTAAACCGTGCCGGTTTAGGAGATATTCATTGTACCAACAGGTAAGCCTTATTATAGGCTTACCTGTAGGTAAAAGGTGACGATACTTCCGTTTTAATGGGCATAATTTACTAAAGGCAAATAGGCTGTTCACAGTGCAAGGGAATTTACCCTTGCATCTTTTCATCTTAGTGAATGAGGTGAAGCTTTGCTGACTTCCATCATTCAATCACGTGCATGCTAAAATATGTTATTTTATAACCACTTGCTGACCGTCCGCCGCATATATACTGCGGCAGGCTGGCTCGGCTGCGCTAATTAACGTACTGGTACATCGGTTTGTGGAAGTGGTGCTGGGGGGGGGGGCAAGCACGTGCTCCCGCCCCCCCCCCACTAGGCAGCAGGGATGCCGTTCCATGGGACCGGTAGCCACGATTGCCGCCGGGCACCCGCAATCGCTCCCCTCTAAGGGAGAAGAACGGTTAGCTGTTGTAAACATCTGAAATGATCACAGAGCGCCTGTGATCTTCTTATATAGGAACTAGGGATCGACCGATTATCGGCAAAGCTGATATATCGAGGGCCGATATGCATTTTCCCCGATATATCGGAATCGGCCTTTTGATTTACCGATATTGCCGATATTTCGGGAAAGTACATTTACCGGGGTGATGCCTGCAGCTAGAGACATCACCCCAGTACCGGTGTCCATAGCCGACGGTCGGCTGTCTTGTAATGACAACTGATGCGGCTGAGAAGCCGCTCGGCTGTCATTCCAAGGAGCGGCTCGCCCAGGTCTCCTGTCCCACCGGGAAACCCGGGCATCCTACCTTCACCGCCGCCGTCTGACCGGGTCTCCATCTGCACCAGGTCTCCATCTGACCGGGTCTCCATCTGCGGCGCCAAATTCAAAATCTTACAGCATTCAAAACAGCCAAGCTTGGCGTTTTGAATGCTTTAAGTGCAGAGGAGGGGTTTGGGGTCTTTTATGGCACTTTTCCACTGCAAGTACCGGCTAGGCTCTACTCGGCCCTGCTTGGCCCGGTTTGCTTTTCCACTGCTGGTACCGCATGGTATAGTGTCGGAACGGTTCGGTACGGTATAGGTTTGCTTTTCCACTAAAGTAGTACTAAAGTTAAGTGGGTGGGATAACAACAGGGTGGGTGGGATTCTCTGACCAATCAGTGGCTAGTAGTGACTGCATGCAAAGGATTGTGGGATATGGTACCAGTTTGGTACCTGTTGGAACCACAATCGAGTAGGTACTGTTTTTTCAGAGCCGTACCGTACCGTTTGGTTCCATGCAGTGGAAAAGCAAACCTATACCGTACCGTACCGAGCCGTTCCGACCCTATACCATGCGGTACCAGCAGTGGAAAAGCACAAAAGCGTGCCGAACCGGTACGGTTCCATGCAGTGGAAAAGCGCCATTAGATCCCCAGATCCTTCCACCACAGTACCTGTAAACACAAAAAAAAAAAAAAAAATATATATATATATATATTTTTTTTTTTTAATGTCCAAAAATATCGGCAGATATCAGCCGATACCGATATCTGATGACCAAAATATCGGTAGCGGCGGTAACAAAACAATATCGGTCGATCACTAATAGGAACACAGATCTCTATGATCATTTTACAAGTCCCTCCCCCCAGTTAGAAAACACTCCCCTAGGCTCAAAACTAACCCTTTGAGCACCCCTAGGTTAAACCCTTCCCTGGCAGTGTCATTATTACAGTAACAGTGCATATTTTTAGCACTGATTACTGTATTAGTGTCACTGGTCCCCCCAAAAGTGTCAAAAATGTCAGTTAGGTATCTGATCTGTCCGCTGCAATGTGGCAGTCCCGCTAAAAATCGCAGATTGCCGCCATTACTAGTAAAAAAAAATAATAATAAAAATGACAAATCTTTCCCCTAGTTTGTAGATGAGAACTTTTGCGCAAACCAATGAAAATACGCTTATTGTGATTTTTTTTTTACCAAAAATATGTGGCAGAATTTAAATTAGCCTGGAAGTATGAAACATTTTGATTTTTAATTTTTTTTTTTCTGGGAATGTTATATAGCAGAATGTTCTATAAAAATTTGTTTGCAGAATTGTTGCTCTTTTTTTGTTTATAGCACAAAAAAAAAAAAAAAATCGCAGAGGTGATCAAATACCACCAAAAGAAAGCGCCATTTGTGGGAAAAAAAGGACATCAATTTTATTTGGTACAGCGTTGTACGACCGCACAATTGTCAGTTAAAGAACCGCAGTGCCGAATGTCAAAAAAATGGCCTGGTCATTAAGCGGGCAAATCCTTCCGGTCCAGAACTGGTTAAGTTTTTTATTTCACATGATTGGGTATTCTTTGCTAAGTGGATTTTCACCATTGAGCACGCATGCTGTGATGCATTGTTACAATGCATTATAGTGTTTAAATTTTTCTTTTTATAAGATACAAAAAAAAAAAAAAAACTTTATTTTACTTTATTCTCTCAGTTTTGCATAATTTTTGTTGACTTTTTATGGACTCTATGGATTCTACTTTATCAATATCTTTTTGTATGTGTCTCCAGAACCTTCAGGAATAACAACCCTTAGCCAAAAGAAAATTGCTGTTAAGCCTAGAAATGCAGACCAAGGCCTTTTTATGCTTTAGTAAATAAGTAAACCAATTAACTCCTCTCACTACAATGGGAGAGATGCGATTATGTCATCTTGGATCTGACATCCTGAACAGAGTTGTGTCTGTGCCCTCTCCCTCAGCAAGATTATTCCATCAACATCATTTATATGCATTAGAACAGAAGTTTCTATTGGATCAAGGGTGCAGAATTTGTTTCTAGTTCACACCAAAGCAACATCCCCCAACACTAGTGTTGACTGACTGGACAGGGGCTCCTATATTTTTGGTCTATCCATGGAAGGGTTTCGAGGTCAGATTGAGAGTTTGATAAATATGTAGCCATGGTTTGGAAGATTGGTTTGTGGAACCAGGTTTGTGGAACGAGCCTAGCAACCTGGATAAGACAGTGGGAGTATAATAGAGGGGTCATGTCTGGGAACCAAAGAATTGTGCAGCATAGTCTTGGTACACAGCAGCCCCATATATAGGACATAAAAGAATTTTAGTAGTGTTTGGTAGAAAGAATGAAGAATAGGGATCATTTGGAACTTATATTGAAAATAAATTGTATAATTTTATAATATTATATTGTCAAAAGTATTGGGGACGCCTGCCTTTACATGCACATACATTTTATTGACATCTCAGTCTTAGTCCGCAGGGTTCAATATTGAGTTGGCCTTGCATTGTGAACTGGTGCGCAGTCATGTTGGAACAGGAAGGGGCCATCCCCAAAAACTGTTAAAAGAAATTTGGGAGCATGAAACTGTCCAAATTCTCTTGGTATGCCGACACCTGAGTTCCCCTTCACTGGAACTAAGGGGCCAAGCCCAATCCCAGAAAAACAACTCCGCCAAATGATTTGGACCAGTGCACAAAGCATGGTCCATGAAGACATGGGTGAATGAGTTTGGGGTGGAGGAACTTGACTGTCCTGCACAGAGTCCTGACCTCAACCCGATGGAATGCCTTTCGGATGAATTAGAGTGGAAACTGCGAGCCAGGCCTTCTCGTCCAACATAAGTGCCAGACCTACAAATGCCCTTCTGGAAGAATGGTTAAACAGTCCCATAGACACACTCCTAAACCTTGTGGACAGCCTTCCCAGAAGAGCTGAAGTTGTTATAGCTGCAAACGGTTGGCCAACTTTATATTGAACCCTATGGACTTAAGCCTAGTACACACGCAACGATTATCGGCCGACCGATCGTCCGTCTTTTGTCCAGAGTGGTGTTGGTTGGAATGTGCCTAGACTGCACACGAATTTTCTCGCCCAACAAAAATCTACTTCAGAAGTGATGTCATGTGTTGGTTTGCTTTCTTTGTGTTCTTTCTTCACTGAGCATGCCCAGACTTGCTCATAAGATTTTTCCCTGTCGAAATCTGTACTGACTGCACGAAAATCGGCCGTTGTGTTGACGGTCAACAAAAATTTTATAGTCTTCACACCAGATTTTTTTTGGCCGAAAAGTCGGAGTTGGTTCTCGGAAGCATCATACTAACAAGCCGAAAATCGGCAGACCGGTCGTCGGACGAAAATTCCCGGCCAATTTTCGACGGGTGTGTACGAGGCTTAAGACTGGGATGCCATTAAAGTTCATGTGCGTGTAAAGGCAGGTGTCCCAATACTTTTGACAATATAGTGTATAGCTGTGCGAGGTCTGCATTTATATAATGGAAGGTAATTTAGGGAGTGTGGAGAGTGTTCAAAGGTGAAATTCTAGTGGAAAAGTGTCTTGCTGGGGTGATGAGGGATATATTAAAATTTCCAGTTTGGAGTAATTTACCATAAAATTGCTAAGTGAACGAAAACCCTTAAATTTGCTAATGGAGGGCTTTCTAAGCTTATACTAAGAGAAGGCGTGAGGGTGTGTTGGAGGTCTGTGCATGGTGGATTACTAAAATTGTTTTCAGGGTATTATCACGTGCGCCCTGCACAAAACTACACTTGGTCTTGGTGGATTGCTTGTGGAAGATGTGGTTGCGGTCAGTTGGCTATCATTTTGGCATAAACTTTTAGGTCTCCTACAAGGGAGATCGGGTGATAATTTGAATTGAGGAAGTGGTCTTTATCTGGTTTGGGGATTAGGGAGGGGTGTGCCTTCAAAGCTCGGGTGGGAAAGGGGATTTTATCTGAAAGAGCATAGAAGACTTTAAAAAGAAAAAAGGAGTAAGACCTTTTCTGAAAGTTTTGTAGAACTTTGGTGTGAATCCCAGAACACCAAGCAGATATAAATGACAAAATGAAATGCAGCTCTCTATTCATTACATCATTAAAGTGTAAGTATGTATGTACTAGAACAAAGCAATAACTTATGTGCCTTTCACTGCATATGTATGCTCCATGGATATGCTTTTATGTCTGTTTTTTTCCCCTTTCGCCCTGCGTGTTGCGTTTTGTATGTCTTGTTTGATTGTATATGGAACAAAAAAAAAAAAAAAAAAAAAGCGTTCATATAGCCAAAACTTTTTGGTTTTATTTTTGTATAGAGAAAGAAAGGGTAAAACCCCTATCATGGCACATTAATGACAGGTGGGCGACTAAGGACCTGCAAGGATCAGAACACAGTCTGTCTGCACGGAATACCTGTGAATCCCACGCGAATGAAGATGGTCCTGCACATGGGTGTATAGATCTGTACGTCAGTGTACATGAGGCCTAAGATTCTTTGGGTCAACTTCCCCTCACTTGTTGGGGTTCCAGTTTATGCAAAAAAAGGGGGTTCCCCTATGGTGGGACTTTTCAGGCACTCTAGTGAAAATACAATAGTATAATATAATACAAAATGTATTTTATTGAAAAGATAAGTTCATACATATAAAAGCATGGCAAGCAGTTATGAAAATACAAAAGTTGCAGACACTGTACTGTAGAAGCAGGGACCCAACGCGTTTCAAAGTGTAATACTTCTTCCTCAGGGGTACTCTTTAGCTTACAGCTTCAAAGATTCATGACCACAGCTCACTGATCTTTGTGAGCTGTGGTCATGAATCTTTGTAGCTGCTTATCTCAGTCCAAGGGCTCCCTTCTTTGGACTTCAGCTACCCAATGGGCTTTGCTGGTAGTCTTCCCACACTTTGGCTGAATCATTGGGCTATTACAACTATTTATACCATCATCTGAACCTATCACATGGACCTCCACAGTTCGGTTGCTTTTATTATTGTGCAAGCAAGATATTTGTCATACAAACGCAGTTAATAGAGACACTGTAAGTTAAAGAGTACCCCTGAGGAAGAAGTATTACACTTCGAAACGCGTTGGGTCCCTGCTTCTACAGTACTCAGGATGTCTGCAACTTTTGTATTTTCATAACTGCTTGCCATGCTTTTATATGCATGAACTTATCTTTTCAATAAAATTAATTTTGTATTATACTATACTATTGTATTTTCACTAGAGTGCCTGAAAAGTCCCACCATAGGGGAAACCCCTTTTTCTGCATTTGCATACCTTTGGGATGTGGCACCATCATCAGGGTTGCCATTGAGAGCAATCTCTTATGGGGTTCCAGTATTAAACTTTTATTAGTTACCAGCTCTAAATTTTGTGAGTGGTTTTATTATGTAGATCCGCATTACGCCCTTTTATGGCCCTTGAAAGTGTGGCCAAAGTAAACCCATTTGCTAAAATGGCCATATGCAGTAGTGTGGTGGTTTGGATTTCTCGCAGCATATTATTAACCTTTATGTAAATATCATTAATATATTCCACTGTTTATTTAGCACTCTTGGCCTTTGGGAAATGATTAACACCTGTAATAATCTGCATATTCTTCACAGTACTTGCCTACAGACCTACAGGATTTTTAACTGCTAGAAACCCTGGAGCACACATGCGTCCAGCTCTCACTAATGGCCATACACCTGATCCCAGTAAATGAAACATGGTTGAGATTTTTAAGACATCCTTATTCTGCAAACTTTATATATTAGTTCCAGTAGTTTTATTTTTTTTTTAAAAAAAGTACATTGTTTTACATCAAAACTGTCCAAATAACATAACCCATATGTAGTTCCAGAAAAATAACTTTTAGGGAAAAACAATGAGATATAGAGTATTGTGCCGCCAACAGTCATACACATATGGAAAAATTCTAAAAATTAAGAGCAAAGTGGGGCCTCTCCTCTAAAAATGCCTAGCTGTCAGTGGAGGGTAGAGGGAAAATCAGTGCCAATGACTTGGGAGAGTAGGGATAGCATGGGAACATTATTCTAGCTGTGTGGCCTAGAACAGTGGTCTCCAAACTATGGCCTATGGGTGGTGGATGTGGCCCTTTGCTTGCCTTTGTCCAGCCCTTGAGGGCTTCTACTGACACCAACGATGAGGCACCATTCCTTTCCCTGACACCAACAGTGGGACATTATTCCTCCAGCTGACACCAAGGATGGGCCTTATTCAGCCTCACCATCAGCAAAGGTGCACTGTTCCTGACACTTATACCAATGATGGGGCACCATTCTATCTCCTACTGACCACATTTTTTAAATCCCGCTGACCACCAATCCTGAGACATTGTGTACTCCCAGTGATGCTAGAAAATTTTTACTCCTATTGGCCACAGTCTGGCCCTCCTAAAATCTGAAAGGCAGTAAACTGGCCCTTTGTTTAGGAAGTTTGAAGACCCCTGGCTTAGCTAATCAGCTACCTTTCATTTAAAGTGCCCTTCCAGATTCGGATCAAATTATATTTAGAAATGTGAACATCCCTGCCTTAATAAACGATAAAAAGATTTAATTTTTAGTTCTATAAAGAAGAGACGTGTGAAAAACCTTCCTGCCCCTGACTTAAACAGGACTTCCAATTTCTTTTTTATGTTTCAATGTTTTTATTGTTTTCAAAAAGGTAGACAAGTATACAAAATATTCAATGGCTACTAATATATTTTATGCTATTACAAACAAAAAATCTCAGAACTTTCTGTCAAAACTCAACAATATATTTTGTCTTTCGTTGGTAAATCTGTTCAATACAATCAGTAGCAGTGCTGGTTTGACCAGGCCGTATCGCCCCCACCTCTGTCACCCCACTGGGATCAAACTGTGTCCCGAAGCAGAGACCTACCCGCCCAGCCCCTAGCCCTCAGCCTCAATTTCCAAAGTAGTCATTTAAGTATCCAACTATGCTATTTCTAAACAGTTTTATCTTCATAGCCTCCAACTGAAAGCATTTATTTAATTGGTTTGCGCAAAAGTTATCACTTCTACAAACTAAGGGAATAGATTTATGGCATATTTATTTATTTTTTTTAACCTAGTAATGGCGGCAATCAGTGATTTTTAGCAGGACTGTGGACAGATCGGACACCTGACAATTTTGAGGGGACCAGTGACATTATTACAGTAATTACAGTTATACTGTATTAATGACACTGGCAGGAAAGGGGTTAACACCAGGGGCGATCAAAGGATTAAGTGTGTCCCTAGGGGATACTTTCTAACTGTGTGGGGGATGGACTCACTAGATGAACATAAAGATCTGTGTTCCTGAATAGCAGAAACACAGGATCCCTGTGTTCATCTCTGACAGAACGGCGGTCTATCTTGTTTAAATAGACAGACCGCGGTTCTGTGTCGGTTCTGTGTCTATCTGGAGCGATGGCGGGTGGCTGGCGGACATCGCGTCCGCCAGACCTGCTGATTGGAGCCCCCCACTGGCTATTACACGAAATGATGTACATGTACAGCGTTTTGTGTAATAGAGCCGAACTGCCGCAGTATATGTGCGGCCGCTGGTAGGCAAGTGATTAAGGACCAGGCCTATTTCTGACACTTGTTGTTTACAAGTTAAAATTCAGTATTTTGAAGTGAGTTGGTGCCTCAGGCCAAGGGGGGTGGGACTTTATGGGCTTAGTTTGCCGATATTATGTAAAAAATAACAATTTATTGAAGATAAAACATAAAGTAGTGATAACAACACTTGATCATGTGTATGGGTTATAGACCCATAGGTGATAGTGAATTGAGTAGAGAAATAAGTGACACGGTGATATGGGGACAGTGTGAATATTTCTCTCTGTCAGTCCAAGCTTGAGGATTCAGCGTGGGGTCTGCAGAGAGGGAATATCTTGGTTTTCCTACGCGTTTCGGCATATGAAATAGATTGCCTTTATCAAGGAAAGTTTGTCCACCATATCTGAAAATATAGTAGGTAAACAGTCAATAAATTGTATGCTTCCCATGGATAGTTTCCATTGGTCGCATAGTTTCAATACATACTTGTAGAATATGTGCCTGATCCTGGGACCTTGCTTCTGATCTTTTAAGTTTTCACACAGGAATTGGTGTGGATACTGCTGCTGAGGTATATGAGATATAGTGAGGTTTTAGGTTTAAATTATATATATATATGTGAGTATGGTATTGGATTACTTACTAGCAGCGTAGTTGCTTGAACATATCAGTGTGGGGTCAATCCAGGTCAATTTCCGGTTTGCCCTAGTATAGATGAAGTAAAATAAGCCAATTATTTGAGGAGAGGAAATTATTTTTATTGAAAGTCAAAAGTCATCAATGCATGGAGAATATAGCATTGTAGACTTGAAGCCAAACTCACTTTTGATAGTGTATAGATTTACAATTGCAGCAGGTCCTGGGCATCTGCCTCGTTCCCTCAGCAAGAGGGAAGTGGCGCCCTGTTTCAATTCCCCGGCCTTTTATACCGCTCGCACATGCGCAGAATGTGCGCATCAAGGTGCCACGTATCCAGACCCGACTTCCGGGTCTGTGTGTCAGCGGGACGTGCGTCAGCCTAAGCTGCGCGCGCACCCAAGATAAAAGAATAGGCGGATTCCTGTAACTGGCCGCCGACACAGATGCAGAGAAAGATCGCCTGTGGGTGATCATAGCGGAGGATGTGCCACCCTCTGCTTCTCATAGAGCCCCTGGTTTGTAGATACCGGGGTCAACTGTGTCGGGTGTGTTGAAAAGATCAGGAAAAGGATCATACAGTGCAGGCATATACAAAATAAAATTAGTAATAACAAGGAAATACAAGAGAAATGGCGTTGGTGTATTACGGAGCGGTATTGTGTGAAATATATATCAAAATTACATATCACATAGTGGCATATTGCAGCAGTATAAATAAGTGGGGAGGGAGGTGAAGGGGGGATCGGGGTGGGCCGTATGAGATATGACCCCCGACTGCGGGGGATAGGATCTACAGTTTCCTATAAGTTTAATAGGTATAAGGAGATGGGTTAGGTTGGGAGCCTCATGTATCCTAAGCGGAAAGGGTCATGGTGGTTTGTTGGTCAAGATCAGAGATCATGTTCTGAATAGGAGGGTTTTGATTGTGTCTGGTTTATGTTGAAGCTTGGTTTTATGCCCGTGAAATTTTGAAGTGGCTGAAAACTGTCAGACAAGATTTCCTGTGAATGGATGACAAGTAAATATTTTATTTCTTTTATATTTATCAAGAATATTATTACTTTGGGACTTGGAGTGATATGGCCAGTCACTATATAACCAAAGACCGATTTGGTTCTTGTTAGATTTTTTCATTTTTATTTTTTGGAAAGTTAGATTTTTTCATTTTTATTTTTCGGAAAAAAAGTGAGGCAGGAATTCTACTGAATGGAGGAGGAACATCCAGAAAAAAATCAGAAAAAAAACAACAATTAGAAAAAAAGGGGGGAAGTAAATATTTATTATTGTATGTTTCATTTTAACATATTAAGGTTCAGTCAGTTTTTCCGGAGGAAAAACCTTCTAAAAATGGACAATAACTTTGGGTTTCGTTTAACCCAGGTGGTGTTGTTGCGTTGAGTTTTTTGATCCAGCGCATTTCGATTTGTAGGAGAGACTTGTTCCAGTCTCCCCCTCTTAATGGAATATGTATTCTGTCTAAGGCTAAGAAGGTTACTTTAGGCATCCTGTACTTGTGAAAGTAGGCAACATGTCGTCCAAGCGGGAGGTAAAAGTTCCCTATTGTCATGCTTTGGAGATGTTTATTGACCCTTAGTCCAAATTCCTGGCGTGTCTTCCCGACGACGTAGAATGCTCCACACTCGCATTCCATTAGATAAATAATGCCTTTGGTTTTGCAGTTAGCAAAGTGTTTGGGGGTGAAAGGGTCTCCATTAGGTAGTATTTTGGAGGTGGATTTCTGGATCACTGTGCACAGGAGCCACATGGAAAGGTACCTTTAGTTTTACAGGGGTCTTTTCTTGGTTTCATCTCACTGTGGACCAGGGTTTGTTGCATTGAGTTTGTTTTTTTGTATGTAATCAAAGGATTGTCGGGGACCAGATCTTTGATAGTGGGGTCCTCTTTGAGAATGGACCAGTTTTTTGAAGAATATTTCTAATTTTGTGGTGTTCGTTTGAGAATCTCATAATAATCCTTGTAGTTGGTTGGTCTTTTTCTTTGTTGTTGTGCTTTTTAAAAAGGATTTCCTGTCTATTCTTTTTTCTGTACTTTGTTAAAGGCCTTTCTGAGGCAAGTTTTGGAGTACCCGCTTTCCTTGAGCCTGATGGTCATGGCATCAGCTTCTTTTTGAAATTCTGTAGGGTTCTTGTGGTTTCTTTTCAGCCTGAGAAACTGACTATATGGTATTGATCTTTTTACGGGCTCTGGGTGAAAACTGGTTGCATGAAGGATTGTGTTCCCGGCTGTCTCTTTTCTATAGAGAGTGGTCATTAGATTCCCTTCTTTGTCTTTATAGATAGCTCAGAAGGAAGGGGCGCTGAAACATTTTTTTCCCATTTATTTTACTTTTTATTTTTACACTGTCCCTTTAAAAAGGAATATAAACATCCTTGTAATAGAGATAAGCAGGGCAGGACCTCTTTAATGTGAAATCTGGGGTCAAAAAGACCTCAATTCTCACATTTACACTTGAAAGCAATAAAGGGCCTCCAAGGGCATAAAGTCGAGTGGGGGGGCCATCTTGCTCTTACTCAACTTTTGGCCCATTAGGAGAGGGGATCGGATCAGTTTACCCGCTACCGACAGCTCTGGTAAACAGGAAACACGACCGGGAAGCGGCGGGAGGGAGGTGGGCACCTCTCCCGCTGCCCATAAAAGTTTTCCCGTGGCGAATCCGCTGCAGGGACTACTTTTATGAAACAGTGGGCCACCCACCGTGTAAGAAGATACCAGGGTTATTGCAGCTATCTGCTGCCATAACTCCGGTATTTAACATCAAAGTAGCGATGTAGACATGGTGGGTGCTCTGGAAGTGGTTAATCTTTGTGTAATACATGGGGGATAGTCCCTTCACTGAGTATAACCTGAGGATAGTCCCTTCACTGGGTATACAGTATGTAAGAGTTTAAAACCACATTAACATAAGTAGTGGAGGGTATCCTAGCTTATCTTCTTTACCTTCTGAGGTTGACTTATGCTTGCAGGGATTCTCCAAAGTCTTCACTTCCCGAATAGCTAATGGCCAATTTTCAGCTGTATGACACCCAGTATTGCCAAACCTCTTCCTGTTCCATCTGGCAGTCATAAAACACACCCCTTGTAGTTCTCAGGATTACAAGTCTGTTGTATTGACACCAAAGTTGCTGGCAGTGGGTGGCACCAGTGGCAAGTTTATGTTCTCCACTACACCACCCATAATTATTATTATTATTATACAGGATTTATATAGAGCCAACAGTTTGCGCAGCGCTTTACAATGTCAGGGAAGACAATACAGTTACTATACAGTTCAAAACAGGAGGAACTAGAGGGCCCTGATCATTAGAGCTTACGCCCCTAGGGAGGGAGGTCACATCAAAGTTTACCAACCAGGGTCTGGTCAGAGACTGTGGATAGAACAGTCATGTGACTTCAAAGTCTGAGCAAGAATAAAGCTATTTAAAGAGATCAAAAAAGTTTTCTAAATATAGCACACTGAACGAAGGCTGTTTTTTTTTTTTTGTTTTTTTGTGTAGCTGAAGATCTGCTTTAAGATACTTTTTCAAACCTTGTTATTCTAGCCAAATCTTTAAAGTGGACTGAGCATGGAATCTTTAAGCTGCAAATCCAACTATAAAGAGGGGATGGAAATCTTTACTGCTCCCCCCTTCCCCAGTTGTTAGCTCATAGGTTACACTTAAGCAGGCCTTTCAAACCATGAATGGGCAGGCTAAATGTACCCAAGCTGATCGATCAGCTAGCCTTCTGGATTTTACATGCGACTATCGTTAGCGGCGGATATAGCCGCTAGCAATGATCACTGTGTTTTCCTGGAGAGGACAGCTTCCCCCCACAGCGGGGGTTGCACAGCAGGGGTTCCCGTCAACACACTCTCTGTTGATGGGGGGAATCGAGTGAATTTCGCTCCGTCTATGGCTGGCCATACATCATACAATTTTCCTTTTGATTTACCAAAAACCATTGTAGCAAAGTGTCCCAGAGAGAGCCGGGAAAAGGTTCAGGGTTTACACATCTCCCAGGCTCCTCTCATATATGTTTAGGGATCCCTGATCCACAGTCCAGTTCAGGTCTTGGTCCTCTCCCTTGGGTCAATTTATACTCAGCTTAGACCAGTGATGGTGAACCTTGGCACCCCAGATGTTTTGGAACTACATTTCCCATGATGCTCAACTACACTGCAGAGTGCATAAGCATTCGTTCCAAAACATCTGGGGTGCCAAGGTTCGCCATCACTGGCTTAGACAGACAGCAAGTGCTCTCATACCTGGGGAACGGACAAGGCTTGTCTGAGAGAGCTGCTGAGGTTGGTAAAAAGCAAACAAAACGTATATGCGAGGCCTGACGAGCATTAAGCTTGTTCAGCCTCATAGTAAGAGCTGCAGTTGTACAGTTAGTGTCGGGATACGGCAAGGATTTTGTAAAATTACGTATTATTAAGTTTTGTAAATAGCACCAATAAAACACTGCACTGTTTGGACACTTCCTCACTGAACTGGCATCTGTGCCTACAAGTTTGCTCACCCCAGGGAGTGAGTTTACCTGCTACCTAACCCCAGCTCACACCATATAATATGAGCTCAATGCTAAACAACACTTTCAGCCCTGGTTCACACTTGTCATGCGACTTGAGAGTTCAAAGTCACATGACAAGTTGCACCCAACTATCTGCAAGGGAACCGTTGTAATAGGTCGCTCCGACTTAGAAAAAGGTCCTTGCACTTTTTGGTGCAACATCAATATGACTTGCATTGACTTCTGCTAAAGAAGTCGTATGCATGTTGTGCAGGGATGGCGGAGCGGAAGTCGCAGCAGTGTGAACCAAGGCTGAATTTGTATCCAATCAGGCAGGCCCTTGCACTACATAGTTGAAGGCAAATATAAAGAAAACTGTACAGAAATTCTACAAGAAACGGTACAATGCATGACCAGGTTTACCTATAACCCTTTTCCTGGCTATCAAGTTTTTATTTACATTTTTAGAAGCCATTTTCACTGCTTGCATTTGGTTTTTAAAATTAAAATGTTTAAAGGTTGTAAATCTGCTACCAAAAAAGTTACAGTATATCATTTTACAGAGTAAAACTGGATTTATCGGTTTTCAGCAGGTGAATCGGAACACTGTATAATTACAAATTTTGCTCTAACTACAAAAGGTATGCATCATGCGGTTCCAGTCATGAAAGGGTTCAACAGCATGAAGGAATACACATTCCTGGTATATGTTACATTGACAGAAGAGACTGAACAGGTTTCATTTGTAAACATAACAGTTAAGCAAAAATATAGGTTTTCCTTAACCACTTCTGGATCGCAAGGTTTTGCCTCTCAATGACCAGGCCATTTTTTCCTCCCCTGGCCCGACTCCCGCTGTAACTGAATACAGCGGGAGCGAGCCTCCGGCGGCGCGCGCGTGAAGCCGAGAGAGGGGAATGTCTGGTGACATAGGTCTACGTCGCCAGACGATAACGAACCACTTTGCCGCAGTACAGTCAACGTGACTGGTCAGCAAGTGGTTAAAGCGGATCTTCACTGCATTTGAGCACCACAAACCAAAAACACTATTTTATTAATTTTTAATATTCAAAGCAAACTCCCCCATCCACGTCTCCATGCTTTATTTTGGTGAGAAATCACTTTGAAAAACACCCCCTAGCATTTCTGGCTGTGGCCATCTTGAGTAAGGGCAAATGATTTGCCTAGGCATGAAACCAGGAAGTAACTGAAAAAATGTAAAAAAAAAAAAAAAAAATTTTAAAACAAGTAAATTTGATATATTTTCCTATCTATTTACTAATGCTAGTAGCATGAAGAATAAAAATAATCCATGTTGACTGGGAGAGTGAAGTTCCACTTTAAGCAACACAGCCTGGTCACCTCCCCACCCATAGCCTGTGATTGGACAGTGAAGTAGCAGCAACAGTCTTCCCTGCTATACTCTAGAAGCGATCAGAAGAGGGTGATAAGATACAGGTACTTAGGCTGGTCACACACAGTTCAAACCGTTAATGGGCAGGCTGAATTTACCAAGTTGATTGATCGATTACCTTGGGTACAACCAGCCTGCTGGATTCTCTCGCAATTATCGCTAGCAGCTGCTATAGCCGCTAGCGATAATCACTGTTCTCCTGCCAGAAGACAACGGCCAAGCAGGAGGGATTCCCGCATCAACACTGTCTGTGTTAACGGGGGAATCAAGCAAATTGCTTGGTTGCAGGAAAGAAATTTGCTCCGTGTATGGCCGGCCTTACTTTAGCTGCACATTCAGTGATTTTTATTGAAAACAGAATTGTGTTAATTGATGTTTTTATATTTTGGAATTGGACTTTAACCACTTGTCGACCAGCCACCGCAGATATACGGCAGAAGTTTCCCCTGAGTCGCCGTATCTGTACGGCGTTTCGCAGGAGCGATCGTGGGGGCGTGTGCGTGCCCAATCCCCAGCGGGGAAGCTGATCCGCGGGAGAGAGAACGCCGGTCTACTCTTGTAAACACAGCAGACCGTTGTTCTCTCTGGAATCATCACAGGGCTCCTGTGTTTCTCATATTTAGGAACACAGGTCCCTGTGTTGATTCCATTAGCTTATCCCCCCCTCAGTTGATAAACACCCTCTAGGCATACATTTAACCCTTTGATCGCCCCTGGGTTAACCCCTTCCCTGCCAGTGTCATTAGTACAGTAACAGTCCCGCTAAGAATTGCTGATCGCCGCCATTACTAGAAAAAAAAATGAATAAATATCCCCTATCCCCTAGTTTGACGTGATAACATTTGCGCAAACCAATAAAAAAGAACGCTTATTGGGATTTTTTTTTACCAAAATTAAGTAGCAGAATACAAATTGGCCTAAAATGATGAAGAAATTAGATTTAGAGGGAATGTTAAATAGCAGAAAGTGAAAAATAGGGTTTTTTTTTTCCAGAATTGTCACAATTTTTGTTTATAGTGCAAAATAAAATAAAGAAATAAATATTCACACAAGTGATTAAATACCATCAAAAGAAAGCTCTATTTGTGTAAAAAGGACATCAATTTTATTTGGATACAATGTCGCTCGACTGCGCAATTGTCAGTTAAAGTAACGCAGTGCTGAATCGCAAAAAATGGCCTGGTCATTAAGGGGGGAAAATCTTCCGTTCCAGAACTGGTTAAAGAACACCTCTAGGAATTATCGTTTTTTCAACTTGGCCCCATGCAAGTATCCATATCTGAAATCCAGAGGGCCTCTTGGGATACAGTAAATCACCACAGTAGTCCATGCGACATACAGTGATAGGTGTAATCTTCCGAGTGCTGCTCCATCATCTTTGGGGGGGGGGGGGGGTCGCTCTCTTGGCACCACCCTCATTCAGAGAGCACTTTGTATTTTTTTTCAATGAATACAATGCATTCTCCAATTAAATGAGGTGGAGAGAAGGAGGGGTGAATGACATAATCTATCCTCTTCCAATCAAAGAATGCCTTGTTGTAGCCATTGCAAAAAATACAAAGTTCTCACAAAATGGTGGCGGTGCCAAGCAAGCAACCCCCTATATTCAATGTACAGAAGGTAAGTCGCTCCAGCAGCACCCAGAAGATTAGGGGTATCACTGTATGTAGTATGGACTACCAATATGGATATCTGATACAGATACTTACCAAGCTGGTCCAATGTGCATATGGAATAAAAGATCATTTCCGGAGTTCTGCTTTAAAAGTCAGTCCAATGACCATCAGGTAGAAAGATATATCTCTTACACACAATTTAACCTGTCTGGATTTTTTTTTCACTACTTTTTTATAGTACTTTTCTCAAATAAAAGTAACAGTTCTCTGTGGGCAGTGTAGTGTAGTGGTCAGTGTAGTGTAGTGGGCAGTATAGTGTAGTGGGCAGTGTAGTGTAGTGTGCAGTGGGCAGTGTAGTGGGCAGTGTAGTGTAGTGTGCAGTGTAGTGTGCAGTGGGCAGTGTAGTGTAGTGGGCAGTGTAGTGTAGTGCAGTGGGCAGTGTAGTGTAGTGCAGTGGGCAGTGTAGTGTAGCGGGCAGTGTAGTGTAGCGGGCAGTGTAGTGTAGCGGGCAGTGTAGTGTAGCGGGCAGTGGGCAGTATAGTGTAGTGGGCAGTGTAGCAATCAGGTAGGTCAGTGTAGTAGCCAGTATAGCAATCAGGTAGGTTAGTGTAGTGGACAGGTAGGTCAGTATAGGAATCAGGCTGGTCAGTACTATTGTAGGAAGGGACTAAGGGAGTTCTAAATGTCCGGAGGTTAGGGGGCGCAAATTACTTGCCTTGCCCCAGCGTTGACAACCCACGCTATGCCACTGTCTGTAGTTACTAAATGTAATTTTCAGTTGCAAGAATACATTTATGTCTATAATACTTCTGTGTTGAAATTATAAATGTATTGGACAGGCAGCACACAGAGGAGAAGGCCTGGAATTTGACACGCAGTCTTTTACAGAATGGTCTGAAGCATTAAGTGGATTTAAAGGTATTTGTTAAGAATTGTCTCACTCGTCTAACAGGTTTGCAGGGATAGCCCATCGGAAGCCAAACCTACGCTAAACATATGGCGGATTTAACATGTTCACCTA
Organism: Pelophylax lessonae; assembly: GCF_965119305.1. Classification (NCBI taxonomy): domain Eukaryota; kingdom Metazoa; phylum Chordata; class Amphibia; order Anura; family Ranidae; genus Pelophylax; species Pelophylax lessonae. Next base: position 88,343,809 of record NC_138773.1, on the reverse strand, counting down.
GTCTGATGTGTGCTCCAAGAAGAACCTGTGAAGATATAAATATGGGAGCTGATATTTCCTAGGAGAGGAATTTTTAAAGATCTCAATCTTGACTTCACTACTTTACTAGCAAAATACTGACCTGTAATAAGCATGCAGCCAGTGAAATCTAAAAAGTGCAAATTCCCATCCTGGGATTATTCCAGGTATTAACTCACTATATGCTAAAACCACTATTGGGATGTTACAACTCAATGCTGGGAGCTAGCAACTGGTTAATTTTTTTCCCAATCCCTGTAGTTGCTTATACTTGCCTTCCTTTAGTTTCTCTATTACTCTAAGTGACGATTCACACAAATGCGATGCGGGAACCCTGCGAATCCACTGCGGGTTCCCGCATCACACTTGACTCACAGGCAGTTCACTCTTTAGTTTCTCTATTACCCTAAGTGACGATTCACACAAATGCGATGCGGGAACCCTGCAAATCCACTGTGGGTTCCCGCATCACACTTGACTCTCAGGCAGTTCACACTGCCATGTGCAATTTGCTGGGGGTGTCAATACTAAGTTAATGACACCCCCAGAGCAGTTCGCATATCGCAGTGCGAAAGGTCAATTCAGACATGAATTGGATCGCATAGTTGTTTACACCCATGTCATCAGATTCTGGTGCGGAGCAAAAAAATGGTCCTGTGCGACTTTGGCCTGAAGGCGATGCAAATTCAGCCATGCAATCTGTATGGCCGAATTCGCAACGCACAGACATCGCATGTGAATCACATGTGATGTTTGACATCGCATGTGTGTGAACCGTCACTGGAGTGAGAAGAATTCTATTAAAGAGGAAGTAAAGCTTTCTCTGTAACTTGTACCTATAGGTAGGAGTTACCTATAGGTACTGTAAATATCTCCTATACATGCACCTTTTAGGAGATATTTACTTTGCATTTAGCCAGTGACATCACTGGCGCATGCGCTCTGAAGGAACAGCTGCTGGGGCCGTTCTTTCAGAGCCCTGTGCCGTAAATGGCGGCTCCTGCACGCATGCACGGAAGTGACATCATCGCAGCTCCGGCCAATCAGATGACCGGAGGATGCAAACCCAGAAGTAAGACGGCTGAACGTCGGTTGTGTCAGTGGTGAGTGGGCGGCACCGCGGGGGCTTCGTTCTAAGGTAAGTATTTCATAATGAGCTAGTATGCAATGCACACTAGCACATTATGCCTTTGTCTTTCAGGTCCCCCCCCCTTTTTTTTTTCCTGAGGTTTACAACCTTTTTAAGGCCTCATGCGCACTAGGCATCAAAAATGGTGTAGATGTTTTTTTCTGCCTCTAAACATCCCTCTATGTTAGCCTATGTATCCTTCGCCAGGGCCGCTGATAAGGCAGTACAGCCTGCCCTCCTGTACTGGGCCCAGGCCCCATCGTTTAAAAAAGTATTTGTATCATCTCCACCCAAATGACATATTTAACCCTTTCTAAGCCTGCATTAATTCTCTATATCTGCATATTAAACACTGCATATATATCGCCTCAGTACCTTGTTATCCATCTGTGCATTTAACCACCTATTTAGGTGGTTAAATGAATAACAAGGTACTGAGGCGATATATGCAATGTGCGGAGATAGAGGATTAATGCAGGCTTAGAAAGGGTTAAATATGTCTTTTGGGTGGAGATGATACAAATACCGGCTGGCCGTGCTGTATAGCTACCCCCCTTTGACAAAGTCGGAATGACGAAGCGTTAGGGAGTGGCTACACAGCAGACCGGAGAAGTGAACGGGTGAAGCGGTGGCGGTTCCTCCATGTCTGGCACACTAGGGTGGAGTTGGTGAGGACGTGAGTGTGACAGAACCCACTGTCAGTGTGTGTTTTGGAAGGGACTGTGCGCGTGCCTCCTACCGACAGACTATGGGCCAGAAGATACTGGAGACCAGGGGACATGCTGGCATTGAGTTAATGTAATGCAATGCTACAGCCCTTCTCCCCCCATCCCCCCCCTCTTGTTGCTGTGTCTAAATTGTGTTGATTCAGGACACAGACAATGGTCTGGACTGGAGACATCTCTCCGCAGGGGGTGTGTATTGAGAGACTGCCTGTTTACCATAATCTCATTAGGTTATCTGTAGCCTGTTTCAATGTACAAATGTTCAGTTCCTCCTTGAAATCTGTTACACAGTGAGGGGGTCTTCTGCCCTGTCTTAAGGCTTATGAGGGCTCCATTGTTCTGTGTCTGGCTATTGTGTACATTGATTGCCCCCTGGGGGTTCTGTCTCATTACACATAACAGTCCTTCTAATCAAGCTATCGGACCAATCCCTGCTGACTCATTTTCAAGTCCTCATTTGCATGGCTAAGGAGGACCTGAAGGAGGACTACATGTACTTTACAATTGACCAATAGGAAAGCGGTTGTTGGGGGGGGATGTTCCAAATTCTGTATAAAAGTGTGTTGTGTACTTCCAAGAAAGGTCTTCCTGTTTGAACTTCCATACAATAATAATAATAATAAATAATAATAAAAATTGGAGTTTTAAAACTGTATTAGTGGATTCCCCTTTGTTTTTCCCTATATGTACATGCTAGAGGAGATATCATTTAAGGAGGACCCCTACACTTAACAGTGTTTTGTCATTGCGCTTGTAGCCCTGACCATGCAAATGGGGGGCATCTTGTTGGGGTGAATTACCAGCTGCTGGGAAATGGATCACGCAGGTGGTGGATTTAAGCGGTGTCCAACATTCAGCACGAAGCTCTTTTCTTTACACCTGTCACTGCTTTAGCACATTTGATAAATGGACTTTATTTTGTGCACAATTCCACCTTATATTTGTTTATTTTTTATGATTATTAGTTGCAATATTGTATTTTTTGCACATATTTATTTGAACACTTATTTCTTTGAAGTATTTTTGTGCAGCTTGTGGGAGTTTATTTTTCACACTTTTTTACTGCCACTGCAACCTTGCTCCCATTTCACTACTTGTGCCATAAGCTCCTCCCCTTGCCCCTCCCCAAATCCTGATTCATGGCCATTGAAAAGTTCCCAGGTATGATTATAGGGGAACAAGAATTGACAGAACATAGTTGCTTGATAATTGCAAACATGCTATTAAATACCTTGTATTTATTACTGATAGATAGAAATTTGCATCACTTTTATACAGGGCCTCTTTAATTTGAGGCCGGTAGCTCCTTTAACAGAGGTTGTTCAGACAATACCTGTAAATAAGGTGGAAGCTTTTGGCAGGAACTGGTCTATAAATATTTAACCAATGTCCACAGTCTGCCCTAGAATTAACACATTAGCTTACACCTCGAAGGCTCCTGCAGACAATTAAATGTGTCAGTGAAAATTATAAAGCGTGGAGAATGACAACTCTTTGTATTGAAGTTCCGGTACTATACAATCACAGAATAAAAAGAAGGTTTTCTATTTACAGATTGTGTAACACTTACTCAGGTCTGCCAGAGCTTTCCTAAGCAAGCAGGTTTCTCTTGCTGGGTCAGTGACATTAGTAAGAACAGATGGGGAATTGACTGACATCTGCGGTTTACCATGCATGTCCACATGCAATACTTTGCACAGCAATTGCTATGATCAAAGTCTCACTTTAATTTCTGTTAATGTGTTTTGTCCCTCATAGAGTGCATTAAGTACTTTTTCCCATCTTCCAAAAGGCTAGCTGTGAGTTTGAACTGTGGGCACGTCTCCTCCCTCCACAGCTGTCCGACAACGCGGCTAGCAAGGAGGTGGCTGCTTTGGCAGAGGGAACCTTTCCCTGTCTCCATTCACTTGGCAGTGACAAGCAACTCACTAGAAATACAGATGAAGAGGGGGTTGTCCGCTAAAATGCTCCAGGTAAGTGGCCAAGTGTTTGGAGATGGAGAAATTCCCCTTTGTCAAAGCAGCCTTCTCCTTGCTAGAGGAGTCGGAGAGTCATGGATGGAGGAGGAGCACCCTGTCCGACCTCACAGCTAGCCTTAGACAGCACTTGATGGGGAAGATGGGGTAAAGAAGTACTGCTTGTACTTGGTCCCCTGGGCAACTGAACACATTAAAGCGGAGTTCCACCCAAATGTGGAACTTCCGCTTTTTTGCCTCCTCCCCCCCTCCAGTGCCACATTTGGCACCTTTCAGGGGAGAGGGGGTGGGGGGGAACAGGTACCTGTTTTTGACAGGTTCCCTTCCCCACTTCCGGGATACGACGCCGTCCCTCTGAAGTTTGGCCCCCTCCTCCTTCCCCCGCCGCCGAGCCAATAGGAATGTGCAGCGTGCTTCACGCATGCACAGTAGGGACCGGCCCATGAAGCCACAAGGCTTCACTTCCGGGTTCCCTTAGAGGCAATGGCGGCGGCAGCACCCGACAGCCGATGGAAACATCGGCTGCGGTGCCGACATCGCTGGACTCCAGGACAGGTAAGTGTCCTAATATTACAAGTCAGCAGCTACAGTATGTGTAGCTGCTGACTTAATTTTTGGAGGGGGAGACGGAACTCCGCTTTAAAAACACAGGACCAAAACCTCTTTAACCCCTTCCGGACCGCCCCACACAGATATACGGTGTCAGGGCGGCACTCCTGCGCAAAATCAAGTACCTGTACGTTATTTCCTGCACTGGGTCTGAGGCACGTGCGCGCCATTGCCAACCCGCTCCCGCTGTGATTGGACACAGAGGGAGCCAATCAGCGGTTCTGGCGGACCAGATGTTCGCTGGCACATAGCGATCCTTCTTAGGAGAGGGGAAGATGGAGATCTTGTGTTCCCGCTTTGCATTACTCAGCTGATATGTACAACCACAAATCAAAGCATCAGATGGATTCTCCTTCTTTCCCCCAGAACAGTTGGGTTCAGTGCTTGCTGAACCAGCAGATAAGGATCAGATCACTGCCTCCCACAAAATGGCGATTGAGATAAGATTTCCGAAATCAGTAATTCTTGAATATGAAAATAAAAAAGAAGAAACAAAACGCTTAGGAAAACAAACTTACAAAGGCAAAACACGGTTCCTCCAGCAGCATGCAAAGCAGCTTATTCATGTCATTGTAGAGCAGGGTCAATATTGACATTTTACCTTTCCATCTGAAGCATAACCTTTCTGAATAATAGTAGATTCCACAAACCTGTTCCCTGCCACTGTTTGCTTTAGCATCTCCGGATGTATTCCTCATGGTGTAAAATTAATTGCTGGCCGTGAGTAATGGTACTTTTTATATTTATGCATGTATTAATTATGGGCACTTATGCTGCGCATGTTGCTTTTTATTTCGAGATGGAGGGTGCAGATTTTTTGGGGACTGCCCTGATGTTGGGGTGAAGATCTGTGGTCCTCCTTTGGGAAAGCCCTCACCAAGAACTTGGGAAGACCAGCTTCGGCAGGTCCTGAAGGAGCCTAATGCCTCGTTTCCACTGAGCGGTACGGTACGGTACGGTATGCAATTTTTGCTGTTTCCATTGTCAAAAATTGTGAATGGTACCCGTATCACTTTTTTGGTACCCTTTCGTTGGGGTACCAAGCACATTAGTACCATACCAACAGGGTGGAGCTACACTGTTGAGGTACTGTTTAGCTGAGGTACTGTTGGCGGTGGAAACGCAAGACTGATCAAGGTGTACCGAACCGTACTGTACTGTACCGCTTAGAGGAAACGAGGCAAAAGAATACCAGGAGTACTTTGCCGCTGTCAGGAGCCTTGCAGCCCAGGGGGTTCAGGGTTTGAGACCCTTCCTCTTCGGAGGTCGGACTATACTGGAGCACTTTTTTTCTTCCATATGCTCCAATTTCACAGTTCACTTTTTTGTTCACAAGGTTTCAACAAGCAGTGCACCACAGGGCTTTGTAAAGAAAAATAAAATTAAATACAAAAACAGGAAAAGTAGGAATGCCTCATAATGGCCACAGCAGGCTGGCTGACCCAAAAACTCAGACTCAGATATCTTAACAATAAATTCCCAGAGAGATATAGGAAATAGCCTGATGAATTACATTTCCAGCATCTGCCAAAAACGAAGAAAATCTCATTTTGGAGAACTGACCCATATTTACAACAATCCAACGTACACAGCTTCCAGTCACTCTGTCACAGGGGTCTCCAACTATGGCCCTCCAGTTGTTCAGGAACTACAATTCCCATCATGCCTAATCATGTCTGTGAATGTCAGAGTTTTACAATGCCTCATGGGATGTGTAGTTCCGCAACAGCTGGAGGGCCGTAGATTGGAGATCCCTGCTCTATCGGATACTCTGTCTTGAGCATCAGAATCTTTTTTTTAAACCAGGTACGTAGTAAAACTTGTATTAAAGAGATGCAGATTCACTTTTGACTTTTCTTATTCTCATTACTAAGAAATACTACGACTACGTTCATATCCGCCACAGACAGATTTATACAATATCATCTAAGGGTGTATTTTACACCGCAATGCCCATTTAGAAAGAAGGGGACTTTTTGCACAGGATCTGGCACTGTTACAAAATAAGGCCCTTCAGGTTTGCAGTAACTTGTAGGTGGGGGGCAGCGGGAGGTGCAAATAAAACTTGTATTGAAGTAATGCCGCTCACCACAAATCACGTGGGAAGACTGCCTAACGGGTACACTCATGGTTTCAAGCAACGTGAAGAGCGCAGGTTTCAGTCGAACTGACAGCATCTGGTAAAGTGGAGGTAAACTCCACTTTAAACTTGTATCTTCAGGTAAGCCTATAATAAGGCTTACCTGTGGGGTATAATGAACATCTCCTAAACTTGCACTGTTTGGGAGATATTCAAAAGCGATGCTGCCAGTGACGTCACCGATGCATGCACTGTGAAGGGATGGCATACCCGTGGCATACTTTCAGAGCTCCGTGCCAGAGCCGAGGGCTCCCTCCTGAATGCACGGGAGTGATGTCACTGTGGCTCTGGCCTTTCATACAGCCGGAGGCCGCTAACCTGGATGGAAGACCGGGTGAAGATGGGAGCACCAGGGGTTCCTGAAAGCGTGGTGCTGGAGGGATCCATTTTACAGGAAAGTCTGACAATGTGCTAGTATGCAGTGCATACTAGCACATTATGACCTAATTCTGCAGGGGGGGGGGGGCTCACTTCATTTTTATTTCAGTGGCGGTTTACCTTCACTTTAAGAGAGCAGAATGCGGCCTTGCCGTCTCGTGTCCAAGTAGGGGGATGTCCAGAAAAGTTGCGACCCTCTGCTTTCCCTCCTCATCAGGAATCTCTCTCTCCCGCTAGTACTGTCCCAAAAAGACAGGGTACCTTTTCCTACACTACCCACTTGCATTATGTGTGCCAAACCTGGAAGTCGGGGCTTTAAAAAGGGCCTGGCTGACCCAAAATGGCTACCGGTATCACATGGGGCAGCAGCATCCAACCCAGGAAACCACAGAGATTAAAATAACTTGTAACTGGTGGTTGCCTAAATCTCGAAATTACCTAAAGTCCCATTTATGAGGGTTTGTCTTCTTTGTACAGGGAACCATAAAGGAACTATGTTCCTCTTAACTTCCTCCCCAGCTGCAAGGCTGCTGCAGGGGAGTGCCACCTGCAGTGGAGAAAGTATTTGTAATCCTAAATTTGGAATCAATCAATAGCTTTGAAACTACAAATTTTCCAGCTTTTTGTTTTGTTTATACAGTGGTTAGGAAAATACAGTACTATGTAGGAGGGGTGGGAAAAAAAAAAAAAGAAGCTTATGTTTAAAAAAAAGCTCAAAGAACCTCAAAAGGAGCTTGAAGAAGCTCAATAAAAACATGTCCAAGAGCACAAAAGCTCAATAAAAACATGTCCAAGAGCACAAAAAAGCACAAGCTTCTTGAAGCTGAAATAAAAGCTCAAATGCCTGTAAAAGCAGCTTTTTATTGAGCTGCAGTGTGCATGAGCCCTAAGTGCCGGTGTTCCGTGAGAAAAACCTACCCTTGTCACTTCCGGTTCACGGCAGTCTGTGTAACGCAAGCAGTTACATTAAAACAGCTGTGCTGCACCATGAGTGATCTCCGCTCCTGTCCCGTTCACTTCCCTGCTCTCGGCTACTAAATATAAAAGCGGCGGCGGCTGTATGAAAAGATAAATCACGGAGCCGCCAGCCGCTTTTATATTTACTAGCCAAGATCAGGGAAGTGACCGGGACAGGAGCGGAGATGACTCATAGTGCAGCACAGCTATTTTATGTCACCGCCGCGTCGGTAGGTTTTTTTAACGGACACCGAGATCGTTTCAGACTAGTGCGCATGCGCACTAGTCTGATCCTCAGCTCTTCCATTAGGTATCCGGAGCTGTGAGCATGCGCACTGCTGCGCTGCTCAGCTGTTCCTGGCCGGAAGTGACGAGGGGTAGGTTTTTCTCACGGGGTAGGTAATTCTCACGTTACACCGGTTCACACTAATATGACTTGTCAGGCAACTTGGTCAGCCTGGCAAGTCGCGCACCGTCACGGTCCATTGAGTAGTACCGGACCGGTTCTAATAGGAGCGACACAAGTCGCTCCGACTTAGAAAAAGGGTCCTGTACTACTTCGGGGCGACCTGGAGCGACTTGCAAAGACATTCATTTTATGAAGTCCGTGCAAGACGTGCCGAAGTCGCTGCACGCGACTTCACAGGTCGCCCCCTAAGTTGGAGCGACGTAGTGTGAACCGGCACTTAAAGTCTATGGGCACAAGTGGATAGAAGTGGCCTTGAAGTAGTAAGTAAGGTAATTAAGACAGCTCTCATTGACTAAAATAGGACGTGACCCTACACGTATTGCAAGACCTCGCTCGTTTTCCAAGTTAAAATGAATAAAATATAAATAAATAAAAAATGTTGCTCGTCTTGTAAAACACTCGCAGACCAAGTTACTCGCAATCCAAGGTTTTACTATTGTTGAAAGTAAAAAAAAAAAAAAAGAAGAATGATTGCTCTCCAGTAAATGGGTATATACAGTAAATCAAAAGAAAAGCTGTAGGAACATTTGATGAGGATTCATTGAATGTACATTTAAACTGTTCAGCAAAGTCATCTTACAAGTACAGAACACCATGTATGCAGATTCAAGTGAAGGGCCAGCTTGTTCGCAGTCGTCTCATGTACTAAACTGTAAAGATAAGCTTCATTAATGTTTGAAAAACAGTTCCTTTGTTGTTGGCCTCTTAAATAATTGAAGGCCCTACGTCTGTAACTCATCTTCTATGGTTTTCGCCAAGGCTGACGAAGGTGACAGCTGCTTCTATTGTCCAGTGTCACTATTTTCAATGAAGGTAATGTCCTAGCAAATGTGAGCCCACTCCAGGAATTGGAATGGTGTGCGGTGACGCAGTCCTTCCCAGAATTACTCTTCTCTCCAAAGTGAGGAGAGCAACAAGGCGGCACCGAGCAACCATGATGTGCAAAGTGCAGTAACCTAGAGCAACCAGAAAACATGCTGGCTGACTCCAGCAACTTAAAGAGTAACTCCATTAAGAAAAAAACAACCCCCTTCGGGTGATCAATTGTAGGGATTTTACCAAACTTTGTAGCAGATTCCTACCTTGTTGCTCTAAGGCCGGACAGAGCAAACTTATCTTCAACCACAGGTTGCAGGAAAGAAAATTTGTAGTGAGCAGCGCTGATCCAACTATATGTGCTCAATCCACAATGTATACCAAAATACAAAAATCATTACAACCTAATATCATAAAGGTGCTAATGGAACATAATCTATATACAATAATTGCCAAATGTGCTTAAGAGAAAAGGCGTTTTACAGTTAAGAAGGAAGACACAAATAATGAATAACTCAACATCAATACATTCCAGCATTCCAAACTGGTCTCTTGCTCACCTACCACCCCTCCACCTGAGTTATTCAGACTTTCTAGGGTAATTATTTTGTACTTGAGCCAAAGTGTTACAAAACCTACAACTATAAAATCAGTGTGTATATGCAGTAAATCATGCTGGTTATACTCACTGTGGAACCTAAGGGGTAATCCTCTGCATTGTGTAAAAAGGTTGTTTGATCCTGTCTCCTCTGACGCTCCCCTTCTTACACAATCCCCAATACATCTGCTGATAGAACACAGCCTCGGGGGCAATTTGCACATGCCAAGTTTGGTGTGTATGGCTACAGAGTTTTCTTTTCTTGGAAGGATACATGTGATCAGCACAGGGCCAATCAGCACTGTCCAGCAAGAGGGTCAGGGGCCCTGCAGCTTCATAGGGACAATCAGGGTAGAGTGAAAACTCCTCCTTCAAGCTTTAACCAGTGCTAGGCCAGACACTGATAGAAGTCACAAGACTGCTATATACTGCTGATGAGAAAAAATATTTAGCAGTTTATATTTACTAAAACAATTGCATCTCCATATTCTGTGTACTGTGGGAGACCAGATATAGTGAATGCAGGGTCCTGGGTTTAGTAACACTTTACTAGAAGTTCATTTTCAATTAAAGAACAGAGACTACAGATGTGTGAAATACATTTTTTTTGCTTTTTATTTGTGGTCTAAGGGCTTATTTATACTTGCATTGGTCTCTGAATAGTGATGTGTGGTGGTTTGCTTTTCAGGGTGTAATTAAAAGCGGAGTTCCACTCAAAAGTGGAACTCCGCTGATCTGCTCCCCCCCCCCCTCTGGTGCCCCATTTGGCACCTTTCAGGGGGGAAGGGTACCTGTTTTTAACAGGTACCCTTCCCCACTTCCAGTTCAGTCCCCTCCCTTTTCCTCCGCCGCTGGGCCAATTACAAAGCACAGCGCACTTTGCGCATGCGCAGTAGGGAACCAGCAAAGGCTTCACTGCCTGGTTCCCTTACCCTGGATGGCGGCAGCACCTAAGAGCCGATACGTAAATCGGCTTCGGGTGCTGACATCGCAGGCTTCCTGGACAGGTAAGTTCTACTATTTCTTTTTAAGGGGGCGGAACTCCGCTAAGCAGAGGCTGTCAGGAATTCAGGAAGTAATACTGCTGCCTTGTACAATGCTGCTGCTCTGACACAGACATAGCTGTTGGAAGATGTAGTTCTGGGGGTGTGCCTACCTCACCTCCAGGCATCCACCACTGCAAAAATGACAGGCTTGCTGATGACATTACAGGGAGGGTGATCAGAGAATGGTTTCGTTGGCAAGTGCATGCACTCATAAGCCTAACTCAACAAATTTACATCAAAGTTTAACCCAAAGCAGACTTTCCAGAAATGAGAAAATGCCTGCAACTAAGGCTCCAGATACCATGGAAGAGTTTGCCTAGCCTTAAAAGATGGCCAGTTTATCAGGAATTGGCAATGGTAATGACAATGTTAGCCTCCTCCCATCCGAAATCTGTCACCTGAAAATTCTATAGAGCCAGGAAGAAAAAAATTGTCAGTCAATGCAACCACTGTTTGGGTCTCGCTGTCAAAATACAATGGCTGTAGCGGGATGCGCTTTTTTCCATCGATCAGTAGGCAGGCTGGCATGTGTATGGCTAACTTAAGGCAAAGCAGGTAGGTCACACTCGCATGAATCAAAGCAAGGCGAGAAAGAAAGATCAAGTCAGGAGGGTGAGGTTGGGGTTGTGAAGTTCTACAAGCGACAGGTAAGAAGTCCAGGTGAGTAGCGGTATGAATTATGTGTCACATCTGGCTGTGCTAAATATATATTCCATGTTATTGGAGAGTGTAAGAGCTCTGTTGATCTTTAATCTCCCCCTAAAACAACCTCCAGATTTTGGTCAATGCCTAATGTTCATAAATACAGGTTCTCTACTGAGGCCCCAGAAGGTTGTCCCTGTAGCAAATAATAACATTTGCTAATATTTGTTGGATTGGACCTTACCTGGCAACGTTAAAGCATACTCAGCATAAATTCTGGATGATGCCTGCTGAATTGGGCAAAATTTGAGTGGTGAATGGGCCTGTCGTCACAACTTGGATCAATAAAAGTCAATTTTTCAATTGATTTTGGTCAAAGGAGTCAGGTGAGCAGTTACTGCATCCAATCTGATAAAGTGACTGTTTGAGTATTCTGACAGCCGCAGGTTCAGAATACAATAGCCAGCAGGGCAGATCTCTTCATCCATGCTGCTTAGGAGATATATACACACACACACACATATTTTATATTATATATATATATATATATATATATATATATATATATATATATATATAGAGCTTTTTTCAGCTGGAATTGGTGGAACTCAGTTCCACTACCTTTGGCTCAGGCCCTCTGCTTTCCACTATCACTTGTAAACACAGAAGTCTGACTCCCATAGATCTGATCTACTCAGCAGCTCCCACTGAGTGCAGGATGGGGACAAGAGAGATGCAGGGGCCCCGGGGCGCAGTGGTTATGCGACCAAGTCGCCTGACAAGTCGTGCTAGTGTGAATGGACCCTAAATATTATGCACTGATTTGGTTTTTTTTCCCCCAAATGTATGTAAGGGTCCTTTCACACGGCCGCTCCGTGTGTCCGCAAATCATCCTATTTTTTTGTGGATGATTTGCGGACATAATGTAAGTCTATGGCACTGCGGATGTCAGCGGAATACCATCCGCTGACATCTGATTTTCCTCCTTTCAGTTCTGTTCCGTTTTTTCGAACGGAACAGAAACCTATTTTTTCTTCTGTGTAAAAAACGGAAAGGAAGGAAAATCGGATGTCAGCGGGGTCATCCGCTGACATCCACAGTGCCATATACTTACATTATGTCCGCATATCATCCGCAAACGGATGGGATGATATGCGGGCACACAAATGTCATCCGCTCCGTGAAAAAAAAAAAAAAAGTCCCGCAGCGAACTAAAGCAGCGGAGCGGCCGTGTGAAAGGACCCTAACAGAATACATTGTGTGTTAAATTTCATCTGGTTATTTGCAAAATGTTATAAACAGAAACAAAAAGAAAATGTGTTTGTTTTTTTCTCAAAATTCAGTCTTTTTTAGGTTATTTAGCAAAAAATAAAAAACCCAGTGGCGAATGAATACCACCATAAGAAAGCTCTTTGTGCGAACAAAATGATAAAAACCTAGTTTGGGTACAGCGTTGCATTACCGCACACTTGTCATTCAAAATGTGACAGCGCTGAAAGCTAAAAATTGTCCTGGGCAGGAAGAGGGTAAAGGTGCAGTTATTGAAGTGGGTAGTAAAATTTGTTTTTTTTTTACCCCCATTCGCACAGAATGAATGTCCATACACACTATATTACCAAAAGTTTTGGGACACCTGCCTTTACACGCACATGAACTTTAATGGCATCCCAGTCTTAGTCCATAGGGTTCAATATTGAGTTGGCCCACCCTTTGCAGCTATAACAGCGTCAAACCCTCTGGGAAGGCTGTCTACAAGATTTAGGCGTGTCTATGGGAATGTTTGACCATTTTTCCAGAAGCGCATTTGTGAGGTCAGACACTGATGTGGACGAGAAGGCCTGGCTCACAGTCCCCGCTCCAATTAATCTTAAAGGTGTTCTATCGGGTTGAGGTCAGAACTCTGTGCAGGCCAGTCAACTTTCTTTACCCCAAACTCGCTCATCCATGTCTTTATGGACCTTGCTTTGTGCACTGGTCCAAATCAATTAGTGGAGGGGGGGATTATGGTGTGGGGTGGTTTTCCAGGGGTTGGGCTTGGCCCCTTAGTTCCAGTGAATGGAACTCCTAAGGTGTCAGCATACCAAGACATTTTGAACAATGCTCCCAACTTTGTGGGAACAGTTTGGGGATGGCCCCTTCTTGTTTCAACATGACTGCGCACCAGTGGACAAAGCAAGGTCCATAAAAAAGACAAGAATAAGCAATTTTGGGGTGGAAGAATTGACTGGCCTGAACAGAGTCCTGACCTCAACCCAATAGAACACCTTTGGGATAAATTAGAGTGGAGACTAAGCCAGGCCTTCTCTCCAACATCAGTGCCTGACCTCACCAATGCGCTTCTGGAAGAATGGTCAAACATTCCCATAGACACACTCCTAAACCTTGTGGACAGCCTTCCCAGAAGAGTTGAAGCTGTTATACCTGCAAAGATTGGGCTAACTCAATAGTGAACTCTATGAACTAATGCTGGCCATACACTATAAGAAAAATCATTCAAACTCCTTTTCGAAAAAAGAACATGTTGCCACGAGAGCAAACAAAAATGCCATCATGTAATGACCGATAAATTGTTTAATGGACATAAATAATCAGTTTTTTTTCATACACCTAGTGCAAACAGTTTGGAGAAACACATTAACCTTTCAATTTATTGTTCGTTCAGCAGAAAATGTCCAAACTTGTTTTTTTGGCTCAAAAACATCACAACCGATTTTTGGCCGAAAAACGAACGAACCGTTCAAATGACGAATTTCGGCCGATTTTTCACATAGTGTATGGCCAGTGTTGGACTGGGATACCAATAAAATTCATATGCGTGTAAAGGCCCCAATACTTTCGGTAATATAGTGCAGTTTCACAAAAGGAACAGCTATACATTTAAAAAAAAAAAAAAAAAAATCAAGATTTAGTTTCGGAGTATATAGAATTTGCCTGTTTCTGGTGAGTCTACAAAGCAATGTGGAATGATGCAGAACACAGTATTGCAAATTGTTTTTGGATCCTTTACTGCAGTGGTCTCCAAACTGTGGCCCGAGGGCTGGATGCGGCCCCTTTGCTTGCCTTTATCTGTCTCTTGGGGCAATTCCTCCCACTGATCCAAGACACTATTCCTCCCACTGACATCAACAATGGGGCACTTTTCCTCCCACTGACACCAACAATGGGACCCTATACCTCTCACTGACACCCAAAATGGGGCATTATTCCTCCTATTGACACCAACAACGGGGCACTATTTCTCCCGCTGACACCAACAATGGGGCACTATTCCTCCCTCTGACACCAATGATGGGACCCTATACCTCCCACTGAGACCAATGATGGGACTCTATGCCTCCCACTGACACCAATGATGGGACCCTATGCCTCCCACTGACACCAATGATGGGACCCTATGCCTCCCACTAACACCAATGATGGGGCACTATTCCTCCCACTGACACTAATGATGGGGCACTATTCCTCCCACTGACACCCAAAAATCGGGCGCTTTCCTCCCACTGACAACAATGGGGCACTATTACTCCCAATGACACCAACAATGGGGCACTATTACTCCTACTGACACCAACAATGGGGCACTATTACTCCCACTGACACCAACAATGGGGCACTATCCCTCCCAATGACACCAACGATGGAGTATTATTCTTCCCGCTGACACCAACAATGGGGCCCTATTCCTCCCACTGACACCCAAAATGGGGCACTAGTCCCCCCACTGACCCCAACGATGGGGCACTATTCCTCCCACTGACACCCAAAATGGGGCACTATTCCTCCCACTGGCACCGTAAATGGGGCACTATTCCTCTCACTGACACCAACGATGGGGCACGATTCTTTCCACTGACACCAACAATAGGTCACTATTACTCCCACTGACACTAATGATGGGGCAATAGTCCTCCCACTGACACCAACAATGGGACACTTTTTCTCCCACTGATCCAAGACACTATTCCTCCCACTGACACCAACAATGGGGCACGATTCGTCCCACTGACACCAACGATGGGACACTATTCCTCCCACTGACACCAACGATGGGACACTATTCCTCCCACTGACACCAACGATGGGACACTATTCCTCCCACTGACACCAACGATGGGACACTATTCCTCCCACTGACACCAACGATGGGACACTATTCCTCCCACTGACACCAACAATGGGACAATATTCCTCCCACTGATACCAATGATAGGACAATATTCCTCCCACTGATACCAATGATGGGACAATATTCCTCCCACCAACACCCCCCCCCCCCATGTCAAAAATGCAATCTTTACTCTCACTGACGCCAGAAAAATGTCACCTCCCAATAGCCACAGTCTGCCCCCCCTAAAGTCTGAAGGACAGTAAACTGGCCCTTTATTTAGAAAGTTTGGAGACCCCTGCTTTACTGTATAGCACTTACTTATATTCCAGCAGATTGCACAGAGGGGGAAATAAGAATCTGGCAAAAAGTTGCCAAAAGATCGAAGGGTCTGTAGGAGCATCCATAGCAAACAATTCAATTCTCCCTTTAATTTTTTTATCCTGCACAGGAAGCATGAAAGGAATCATCTGATTGGCTGCAATGGGCAACACAGAAAGCCCTTCTACGGCTATGATAACTGAAGCCCAATGTTGCTTACTGGTCCTGTTATTTTTCCATGTAGCGCATAGGACAATATTTGCAGTGGGTTTAGGACACATTTTCACATAAGCGTGTGACATGGCTCGCCTCCGTCATCATTCAGCAGCAGAGGAGGGGGGGGGGGGGTGTTGGTAGTGAAATGGTCTTTAGTAAAATGCTCCAGTAAGCATGACCACAATATACACACACAGATCCTTATGTGAAAAGTAAGTGCAGACTGTAAACAGAACAGTGTTTGGCTAACATTAGGCAGAGATAGGATATCAAGGACTGGATCGCTCTTCTGACACACGGCATGTTTGCACATAGACAACGTCCTGAAAAGAAACATGAAGTCCTGGTTCGCACTGGTACGATGCGGGAAACCCTACAATTCAGTGCCGGTTCCTGCATCGCACCAGAATCGTACACTGGTTCACACTGAGATCTGCAAACCGCTGGGGGTGTCAATGTAGAGTTAATGTCACCCCCAGATCGGTTCACAGATCGCAGTGTGAACTGTGAAATGGTGCAGGAATCATATTAGATAGGTGTGAACACCCGTGCGATCCGTTTCCGGTGTGGACCAAAATTTGGTGTGAATGCGATTTCAGCCACACAGTATGGCTGAATTTGCATTGCACAGACATCGAATGTGATCTGCACAGCGATGCGGTGGTAATCAGATGCGATGTCTGGCATTGCACTAGTGTGAACCGACACGAAAACCGCAGGAATAGGAAAACTGCAGGAATACGATAGCCAAGAGAAAGTAGATACAAGGTGCTGGACTGTGAAATAACTCTACAGCAAGGTGAAGGGTCCTCTAAAGCAGTGGTCCTCAACTCCGGTCCTCAGGGTCCACTAACAGGCCAGATTTTAGATATTACCTTGGGGAGATGCAGACTAGAGTACTGCAATCATTGAGCAGCAAATGATATCACCTGGGATGTATTTCAGTTATCTTGCAAACCTGGCCTGTTAGTGGGCCCTGAGGACCAGGGTTGAGGACCAGGGCTCTAAAGAACGGGGGCTTCTTTGATTGAGGAATCCAATATTAGGGAAAATGTGCCAATATTTGTCTTGTGAGTCCATAATACTTTATTTCTAGTAAATATTTGATAACAGAAAGACAAGCTGTAGGCAACGCGTTTCAGGGCCAGAAAATGCCCCTTCATCAGGACTTAGGTAATCTGGCAGAACACTATTGGACTATTAGGAGATCCTGAGAGGTAATCTCAGGCAACGGAAAAATAGAGAAAGCTGTCCCAATGGAAGTGTATGTAATGCACGTGCTGGACACAATTGCCAGTAGTGAGGATCCCTCCCATCCATGCTGTTAGCACAAAATTGGAAAAATTATTTTCTTGCTTTCAACATGGGCTGAAAAAGAGAAATTGATACATCAATGGCCAGTTTAACCCCTTTTCTACCAGGATACATCTTTAACCGCTTGCCGACCGCCGCACGACTATATACTGCGGCGGTCAGCCCCTCACAGGCAGAGTGACATATCGGTACGTCACTAGCCTGGGAGGGTCTGGGGAGCGAGCGCGCGCCGGCGCGCTCCCGCGCGGTCACGGACCCCCCCGCGCGTGTGACCGGTGGACCCGATGTCCGCTGGTCACTCGGCGATCGGCGGGGGAGAGGGAGAAAGGCAGGCAGCTTGTGTAAACAAGCTGCCTGTCAGTTCTCCCTGTGTAGAAACACTTATCATATGGTTCTACTATGTAGAACCGTTGATCAGTGTAACTACACCTCAAGCCACAGCCAATCACAGTTAGAATCACGCCCCTAGGGACACACACAGCCCCTCCCTCTCAAATAAAGTTAACCCCTTCACTGCCAGTGTATTTTTACAGTAACAGTGCATATATATAGCACTGATTACTGTAGAAATGTCACTGGTAACCCCAAAAGTGCCAAAAATGTCAGTCAAGGGTCCGATCTGTCCGCCGCAATGTCGCAGTACCGCAAAAAAAAAAAAAAAAAAAATCGCAGATCGCCGCCATTACGCGTTAAAAAAAAAACAACAAAAATTACAAAAATCTTTCCCTTTGTTAGTAAACGCGATAACTTTTGCGCAAACCAATCAAAATACGCTTTTTGCAATTTTTTTTACCAAACATAGGTAGCATAAAACAAATTGGCCGAAAATTTAAAAAAATTTTGATTTTTACTTTTTTTTTGGGGGGAATTTCATATAAAAAAATTTGAAAAATATTGTTATTTTTGCAAAATTGACGCTCTTTTTTTGTTTATAGCGCGTGATAAAAAAAAAAAAAAAAAAAAAAAAAAAAAAAAAAAATCGCACAGGTGATCAAATACCGCCAAAAGAAAGCTCTGTTTGTGGGAAAAAAAGGACGTCAAATTCGTTTAGGTACAGCGTCGCACGACCGCGCAATTGTCCCTTAAAGTCACGCAGTGCCGAATCGCAAAATACCCCCTGGTCAGGAAGGGGGTAAAATCTTCCGGGGCTTAAGTGGTTAAAAGGCGAATGGAATGAATATTTACCGAGCTGCATTCATAAACGGCACTGGATAGTCACTGGGCGGCAGATCCACCTACTAATCAGTGTACCGAGCTATCATTAGACACACAGACACTGTACCGAGCCAATCCAAGGGAATAGGTACCATGTGATTGGTCACCACAGTGATCACATGGTATGGTTTACAGCATTGATCCCTCCCCTTCACCAATACAATAGGGGAAGGAGAGAGATTGAGTATTTGTGAATTAGGAAAGAATGAATGAATCAGCTGCTGCAGATTCACTCAGTTTCAGTGACATAGGGATGATTTTTTTTAACCCTTTCATGCCCCCCTCCCCTACACATACTATGTCCATGTGACCTTTATATTAACCCTTTCACCTCCCTTATCCTGCAAATTTGAACATTAACCCCTTCATCTTCCCATTATATGTGACCTGTACATTAACCACTTCACCTCCTCATTCCTGTGTGTATGACATGAATATCAATGAATCTAGTGTACCCTTCTCAAGATTCAACTTTAAACCTCTCTGTACTGGCGTGTTTCTTCATTTCCAAAAAAATGTAAAAAATGAAATCCCCCTTTGGGATGTCTTTTTTTTTTTTTTAGAAAGTAAATGGGTCATTTTGGGTTTTTTTGTACTATTTTGGCATTTTTATTTTGACAGAAAGTAAGGAAAACAGTTATTTTTCTAGTAAAAATAAATAAACAAATAAAAATAATGTTTTTCACCACTTCAATACTGGGCACTTTCACCCTCTTCCTGCCCAGGCCGATTTTTACCTTTCAGTGCTCTGACACAATTACGCAGTCATGCAACACTGCACCCATATTAATCCCCACTGGGTTTTTTATTTTTTGCTACACAAATAAAAAAAGACCGAACATTTTTGAAAAAAAAAAAAAAATTTTTTTTTTAGTTTCTATTATGAAATTTTTTGAAAAAGTTATTTTTCTTCTTCACTGATGTGCGCTGATTAGTGATCGACCAATATCTGTTTTTCGTTACCGATATTTTGGCCATTGAATATCGGTATCAGCCGATATTTTCGAACATTTAAATTTTTTTTTTTATTTTTAGCACTTGACAGGTACTGTTGTGGAGGGATCTGGGGGTCTAAAAGACCCCAAACCCCTCTGCACTTAAAAGCATTCAAAAACGCCAAGTTTAGCTGCTTTGAATGCTGTAATTTTTTTGAATCTGGCGCCAGACAGTACTCGGAAGTGATGTCACTCATGACATCACTTCCAGGGTTTTTACATGGAGACCCGATCAGAGATGAATGCGGCTTTGATTGGGTCTTCGGCGGCCATGCAGGCTGGTTGCCCCGGTCTGCCTGTGGGACGGGAGACCTGGGCGAGCCGCGGAAGGCGGGGACGTCCCCTCCTGCTACTTGTAATGACAGCCGAGCGGCTTCTCAACCGCATCGGTTGTCATTACAAGGCAGCTGAACGTCGGCTATGGATGCCGGTACCGGGGTGATGCCTCTAGCTGCAGGCATCACTCCGGTACAAGCACTTTCCCAAAATATCAGCAATATCGGTAACCTCAGGGGCCGATTCCGATATATAGGGGAAAGTGCTTATCGGCCCCCGATATATCGGCTTTGCCAATAATCGGTCGATCCCTAGTGCTGATGCACACTGATGGGCACTAACGAGGCTGCATTGATGCACACTGATAGGCTGCCCTGATAATCAGTGCCCTGATTATCGGTTTAAAATGTCCCCTTTCACAATTGCCGATTACTGGCTCTCCTCTCCTCACGCTGTGACAGTGCGTGAGGAAAGGAAGGTCTAGAACCAGCAAGTCTGTTTACATTCTGATCAGCTGTGATTGGACACAGCTGATCACATGGTAGAGGGCAGCTGTGATTAGCACAGAGTGTACCAGATGCATGCCCCAGGAGGCGTATGGGAGGTGTGTTCTGGAAGGATGTCCATGGACGCCCTCCCAGAACAGCTGAGCTGTAGCTGTCTTTCAACCATGGTGCGGTATTTAAGTGGTTAAATACCACCAGAAGCAAGCTTTGTCTAAAAAAAGAAAAGAAAAAAATATATAATGATAGAAAACTCTTTTGGGTACAATGTTGCTTAAAGGAGTAATTGGAAAAAAAATAAGTGATGATTCACTCAGGTAGTTGCGCCTAGGATCTACCTAAGATCTCTGGTGAAAAAAGTGGGGAAATATAAATTAAGAATAAGTAAAAGAATAATACCAATGGGCTGCTGGTCTAGACAACATACAGTTGAAAAGTTTTTAAGAGCAATATTAGACCGCGCTCATAAATATGATAAAATAGTCCCCTTTATGTAAAATGATAAATAGGTATAAAATTCACATGAATTGAATAAATAAACACCAATTGTGCTTAAACTGGTAAAGTGACTGTGTGCAAACATATACAGTCTATATATAAAAAAACAATTGTGCTTCAGTAAGATAAATTATAAAAGCACGGTCTAATATTGCTCTTAAAAAAAAAATAAAGGAGTAATTGTCGGTCAAAGAATCACAGCCCTGAAAACTGAAAAATAGTCTTGTAATGAAGGGATGTTACAGGCTGGTACTCGAGTACCCATAGGCTAAAAAAGCAACTTCTTATTTTTTATTTTATTTTTTTTATAAAGGGCTGTTTTTTTCTTCTCTGACCACCTAATGCCACTGTCACTGTTTAAATGTGGTCCTCCGGCTATAGATTAGGTTAATGATAAGTTGAGGCTCTGTGGTAGGGGAGTGTCATAATGTGGATTAGTCCCGCCTTCCTAGGCAGATATCTAAGGAGGTGGTGATTAGGGATGATCGAACGGTTCGGGTCGACCCGAACATTGGCTGTTCGAGGTTCGGCCGAATTCCGAACTTTTTGCTGAAAAAGTTCGGAATTCGGCAACCAGAACCGACCAAAATGCAATGGGACAGGAAATGGGCTTTAAAAGCCTGTGATTGGACCAGAACCATCAGTAAAAGCCAATTGAGGGGGCAGGAGAATGCTAGGAATGTGATTGGAGTGACTAGGGGGTCCAGAGGCCAATCATTAGTGAACACGCCCCCCAGTATATAAGATAGCCCCCGCCAAATTCCTAGCATTGTAATACAGGGACGTGGAAGAGAGTGGAAGCAGTTCTGTTACTTCTGCTTCAAAAGTGTCATTTAGCAATTATTAGTGTGAGGAAAGGGATATCTAGTGTAGTCAGGGTACTATTTTCCACTATAGTTAGATTTAATAATCTAGTTTCTGTAGGGAAAGTGTTAAGTGTAAGGGGACCGTAGTGTAGTGTAGGGTTAACTGACTCTGACTGCTATGGCAGGGTGACAAAACCCTTCCATGTCAGGGTGACCGCTATAGAGAAAACATTGTTTCTCTTAGGACACTTATAGAACAGGGATATGGCTTCGCCCCTGTCACACTGCTTTTTGCTGCCGGCGTTTATAGGGCTTTTTTGAGGACATGTTTGGAGTCAGGCATGACATCTGAACTTCTGTGTAGGGGTATATATACACACACACGTATGTATGTATACACATATATAGGTGTGAAAGTAGCAGAAACCTATGCTTGCGCTAATGAAATAATTAACAACCATATGGCTTCTCTGCTATAACACCTATATGTGTGTATGTGTATAAATACTTATAAGCGTGCGTGTATATATACCCCTATACAGAAGTTCAGATGTTTTGCCTGCCTCCAAAGACCCCAAAAAAATACCCCAAAAAAACGCCTGCAACAACACACCTGGGCGTTTTGTAGCTGGCGTTTTTTTGGGTGTCTTTGGAGGCAGGCATAACATCAGAACTTCTGTGTAGGGGTATATATATATATATATATATATATATATATATATATATATATATACACACACACACACACACACACACACACACACACACGTGTATATATACACATACACACATATAGGTGTTTTTAGGGGCATTTATTGGGTTTTAGGGCTTCAAAATTGTGTTTTTTGATTACCGAAGTTCGGGTCCCATTGATTTCAATGGGGTTCTGAAATCCGGGCCGAACTTTCGGGAAGTTCGGGTGTTCTGGTCGAACCGAACTTTTGAAAAGTTCGATCATCCCTAGTGGTGATTAGTGATGGGTGACTGCAGAATGAAATGTATGGAGGAAAGTTGGTGGAATATGGAACCTGAGAAATAAATCTCTGCACTTTTAATTAAACAATTCTAATACCTTCAGAGGTCAGTTTGCGGAAGTCAGATTACTTCAACCTGATTGGTTATTGCAGGCCTCGACAAATCCCGGGCGCCAGGTCGCATTTGCGACTAGAATTAGCGACCTGGCGCCTGGGGTGCCCTGCAGGATGTGTCCTGTCCCTTTTGCACCCCCCACCTCCTCTTCGAGTTCACGGACTTCCGCGGCGTCCAAAAATTTAGTCCCCGGCTTTTCGGCCTTCTTTTGTGAGATGAGAAGCTATGGGAACTGACGCCCTCTTGTGGTGGCCGGGAGTAATGCATGTTCTCAATGCCAAAGAGGAGAAGAGAGGGAATTTTTTTAAGGCTTCATCTCTCTGTCCAGTTACCTTTGCTTAAAGGTAAGTGGACAGGGAGTGTGGTTATTATTATTAATTTATTTTTTAAATGTAAAAAAAATAAATAATAATTTTTTCTTTTTTTTTTTTAATTATTAAAAAAAAAATAAAAAAATGTTTTTTTTCTTTTTTTTTTTAATTATTAAAAAAAAAATAAAAAAATGTTTTTTTTCTTTTTTTTTTTTTTTTCAATTCTTTTTTTTCCTCATCGCCGTGCCACAGCCGAAGGCCCCTTTCACACGGGCTGTCTGATCAGGTCCGCCTGTCAGTTTTTCAGGCAGACCTGATCGGACCGTTCAGTCTCCTCTATGGAGCAGTAATCTGCCGCCATCTGACCCTGCCCGCCAAAAACAGACGGATGGTGGTTCTATTTTCTATCCATCCCGTGGATCGGATCAGATGGCATCGGATGGAAAGAGACCGACAGTCTGTTTCCATCCAATTGCGCTATAGAGGAGAGTGGGGTTCTAGTCCTATTTATGTGTAAATTTAGTATCCGTTTTATTAAATAAAGCTTGGTTGTTAGTTTAAAAAAAAAACAAAAAAAAAAACTGGCTCCTAACTTTTTTAGCTGGCTCCTAGATTTCAGGCAAATTTGTCAAGCCCTGGGTTATTGGATTACTACACTTAGTACATGGAAGCGCTGTGCAATGCCTTCAGTAAATAAGCCTGTATTTATGTATACCTGAGATATAATTAAAAGACATGTATAAAGTTTATATAGTGATACATGCCATCTCAATGGATGACAGTCTACAATCATAACTCAAGAAGTCACACCCACTGCCTTTACCAGTAATATAAATGCAGGATGCCTCCCAAATCACCCTACACAAGAAACAAGCACACTTCAAAGCCAACCTACCACAATGATGCACAAATCAACAGCAGAAGGCTTAACATCAATCATTAAATCCCAACCTGCACCCACCTCTCCCTGCCCATTAATTTACAACCTGTCTCCTGGCACCCTGGGGATTACCTGGATTAGGAGGACTAGACGTTATTTGCCATGAAATCATTCATTACAACATATAGAATTGTGCAGGGATGAATCTCTTGGTATGTTAAGTAGTCGGATAAAACATGGCCTTGAAGTGACACTAAACTGGTTCATTAAAAAAAAAAAAAAATTATATATATTTATTCCAGTCGTATTCCTAACTCAGAAAATTTCCTTCAATTGCTCTCAGCCACCTACAAATCTACCTTCTTTTTTCTCTGCTGTGATCCAACTTCTTGTTAGAGAGAGGCTACATTCATTCTCCAAGGTCCCACTGTGTGTAGGAGCATAGCCACCCTTTCTAGCTCACTCCTGGGATGGGTTATGGACTATGGGAGGTGTAGTGTGCAGAGAGCAGTGTACATGAACGCAACTACCGGGTTCCAAACAAACGTACCTACTGTACTAAACATCAGAACCACTCTCTGCACACCTCCATCACTTCAGAAACATCTGTCTGACATGTGCTACCAGAGGCACATACCTCCACCACTCTCCCTGCGTATCTCTACTACACTCCATACTGACCTCCATCATCCTCTGTACACTTCCACCACTCTCCCCGCAGACCTCCACCCCACTCCATGCCTACCTCCATCATTCTCTGTACACTTCCACCACTCTCCATGCCAACCTCCATTATTCTCCATTCCTACTTCCATCACTCTCCATGCCTACCTTCATCATTCTCCATTCCTACTTCCATCACTCTCCATGCCAACCTCCATTATTCTCCATTCCTACTTCCATCACTCTCCATGCCTACCTTCATCATTCGCCGTACACTACCACCACTCTCCATGCCAACCTCCATCAGTCTCCATTCCTACTTCCATCACTCTCCATGCCTACCTCCATCATTCTCCGTACACTTCCACCACTCTTCCCGCAGACCTCCACCCCTCTCCATGCCTACCTCCATCATTCTCCGTACACTTCCACCACTCTCCCCACAGACCTCCACCCCGCTCCATGCCTACCTCCATCATTCTCTGTACACTTCCACCACTCTCCATCATTCTCCATGCCTACCTCCATCATTCTCCGTACACTTCCACCACTCTCCCCGCAGACCTCCACCCCACTCCATGTCCATGCCTACCTCCATCATTCTCCGTACACTTCCACCACTCTTCCTGCAGACCTCCACCCCGCTCCATGCCTACCTCCATCATTCTCTGTACACTTCCACCACTCTCCCCGCAGACCTCCACCCCGCTCCATGCCTACCTCCATCATTCTCCGTACACTTCCACCACTCTCCCCACAGACCTCCACGCCACTCCATGCCTACCTCCATCATTCTCTGTACACTTCCACCACTCTCCATGCCAACCTCCATCATTCTCCGTACACTTCCACCACTCTCTCCACAGACCTCCACCCCGCTCCATGCCTACCTCCATCATTCTCTGTACACTTCCACCACTCTCCCCGCAGACCTCCACCCCGCTCCATGCCTACCTCCATCATTCTCCGTACACTTCCACCACTCTCCCCGCAGACCTCCACCCCGCTCCATGCCTACCTCCATCATTCTCCGTACACTTCCACCACTCTTCCTTTAGACCTCCACCCCTCTCCATGCCTACCTCCATCATTCTCTGTACACTTCCACCACTCTCCCCGCAGACCTCCACCCCTCTCCATGCCTACCTCCATCATTCTCCGTACACTTCCACCACTCTCCATGCCAACCTCCATTATTCTCCATTCCTACTTCCATCACTCTCCATGCCTACCTCCATCATTCTCCGTACACTTCCACCACTCTCCATGCCAACCTCCATTATTCTCCATTCCTACTTCCATCACTCTCCATGCCTACCTTCATCATTCGCCGTACACTACCACCACTCTCCATGCCAACCTCCATCAGTCTCCATTCCTACTTCCATCACTCTCCATGCCTACCTCCATCATTCTCCGTACACTTCCACCACTCTCCATGCCAACCTCCATCAGTCTCCATTCCTACTTCCATCACTCTCCATGCCTACCTCCATCATTCTCCGTACACTTCCACCACTCTTCCCGCAGACCTCCACCCCTCTCCATGCCTACCTCCATCATTCTCCGTACACTTCCACCACTCTCCCCACAGACCTCCACCCCGCTCCATGCCTACCTCCATCATTCTCTGTACACTTCCATCACTCTCCATGCCAACCTCCACCCCTCTCCATGCCTACCTCCATCATTCTCCGTACATTTCCACCACTCTCCCCACAGACCTCCACCCTGCTCCATGCCTACCTCCATCATTCTCTGTACACTTCCACCACTCTCCATCATTCTCCATGCCTACCTCCATCATTCTCCGTACACTTCCACCACTCTCCCCGCAGACCTCCACCCCACTCCATGTCCATGCCTACCTCCATCATTCTCCGTACACTTCCACCACTCTTCCTGCAGACCTCCACCCCGCTCCATGCCTACCTCCATCATTCTCTGTACACTTCCACCACTCTCCCTGCAGACCTCCACCCCGCTCCATGCCTACCTCCATCATTCTCCGTACACTTCCACCACTCTCCCCACAGACCTCCATGCCGCTCCATGCCTACCTCCATCATTCTCTGTACACTTCCACCACTCTCCATGCCAACCTCCATCATTCTCCATGCCTACCTCCATCATTCTCCGTACACTTCCACCACTCTCCCCGCAGACCTCCACCCCGCTCCATGCCTACCTACATCATTCTCCGTACACTTCCACCACTCTCCATGCCAACCTCCATCATTCTCCTTTCCTACTTCCATCAGTCTCCATGCCTCCCTCCATCATTCTCCATACACTTCCACCACTCTCCATGCCAACCTCCATCATTCTCCATGCCTACCTCCATCATTCTCCGTACACTTCCACCACTCTCCCTGCAGACCTCCACCCCGCTCCATGCCTACCTCCATCATTCTCCGTACACTTCCACCACTCTTCCCGCAGACCTCCACCCCGCTCCATGCCTACCTCCATCATTCTCTGTACACTTCCACCACTCTCCATGCCAACCTCCATTATTCTCCATTCCTACTTCCATCACTCTCCATGCCTACCTCCATCATTCTCCGTACACTTTCCACCACTCTCCATTCACAGCCACCACTCTCCATATATTACACTATTTAACACACCTTCTTTAAATATGAAAACCAAATACCTCCTCCTCTTCTAAGCACATTCCTGTTGCTGTATACACTTGGCTGTAACAATTCTCTCTCTCTTTTTTTTTTTTTTTTTTTTAATCTAATGCTGGTTTTGTCAACTAAAAAGGACATTTTGCAGCCAACTTTTTTTGAGGGTTGTGAAATGTTTTAGTTATATGGGTGATTCTGCTCTGTCCTGAACCCCCCATTGGTGGGATGAGGTTGTGCACCCCTTCTATGGCCAATATAATGGAGCTCTTCTTGTTGGATTATTTATTCTCTGGAGACTATTAGAGGAAGAGGTGGACATGTGAAGGTGGAGAGGAGCAGTCAGGAATGGTGACACACATCTCACCTACATAGAGGGGACAGAAGGGTAAGGGCTGTGCCAGCACACCTACAACTACCAGCACACCTACAACTACCATCACACCTACAACTACCAGCACACCTACAACTACCAGCACACCTACAACTACCAGCACACCTACAACTACCAGCACACCTACAACTACCAGCACACCTACAACTACCATCACGCATCCTTCCAGATGGACTGTCCCTGCTAGCTGTGGCCGGGGGAGCGGTCATGCAGGTGAGGGATGATCTCTTCTATGACGTGTAGATGTATGATGAGAGTACCTGGGGGCCAGGGGCTCTTCTCCGGATCCGGGACTAGACTGGCACAGCGATCACCTTCATTGGCACACACCTTCCAACAGGTAACCCGAGCGATCCCTGGCCGATCGCGGAGTGACACCGAGCACAGACCTAGCCGATCTCTCCGGGACTCTTCCTGTATGTCCTGTACCCGCCCCCCGCTCTCAGTGTCTCTGCCCTCCTATTGTGTATGACCGGCTATGCAGGACTTCATCCTGCCAAACCTGCCGCCCGCTCTGCTCACAGCGCACCTGTCCGGGGAGGACACGCCCACTCTCTGCAAACCCCGCCCGCTGATACTGAAAGTTGCTCTTCCCTGTACTTAGATACCACGCCCACTCTGTGCAAACCCCGCCCGCTGATACTGAAAGTTGCTCTTCCCTGTACTTAGATACCACGCCCACTCTCTGCAAACCCCGCTCGCTGATACTGAAATTTGCTCTTCCCTGTACTTAGATACCACGCCCACTCTGTGCAAACCCCGCCCGCTGATACTGAAATTTGCTCTTCCCTGTACTCAGATACCACGCCCACTCTATGCAAACCCCGCCCGCTGATACTGAAATTTGCTCTTCCCTGTACTCAGATACCACGCCCACTCTATGCAAACCCCGCCCGCTGATACTGAAAGTTGCTCTTCTCTGTACTTGGATACCACGCCTACTCTCTGCAAACCCCGCCCCTTCCTCCTTTTGACACTTAACTTCTCTCCAACCTGTACTAATCTGCTACGCCCACTGTCAGAAAACCCCGCCCTCCCTCCTGTTGACACTAAACTCCTCTCTAACCTGTACTAATCTGCTACGCCCACTGTCAGAAAACCCCGCCCCTCACGCCTGCTTACACTGAGAGCCGCTCTCACGTGTACATACACTCAGCGATCACTTTAGCATAGATCACAACTGTCACTGATTTCCAGGAACTGTCCCTGATTCAGAACAAAGTCTCTCTGTCCCTCTTT
Organism: Pelophylax lessonae; assembly: GCF_965119305.1. Lineage (NCBI taxonomy): Eukaryota > Metazoa > Chordata > Amphibia > Anura > Ranidae > Pelophylax > Pelophylax lessonae. Next base: position 88,314,851 of record NC_138773.1, on the reverse strand, counting down.
CCTCCTCATTTGTCCCTCATGTTGGTCTGATCTACATAGTTGTATATAAAATGCACTATTTATCTTTTAAAAAGTGTCTCCCGCTGCAAAAACCTTTCATCCGATTTTAAATTGTTGCATTTGTAAATTTCAAAAGCCAATATAAAGAAATGGTCATGGTAAAAAAAAGTAAATTTGGCTTTAACTAATCATTTTTTTGGTATAATTGTGCTTCGAGGGGGTGTGGCAGGGGGTGTGTCTTATGCCTTCATACTTTTGCTAATAGGTGTCCCTCGTTCCCATCTCACAAAGTTGGGAGGATTGCTTTAGGTACACCTTGCTAGTAACGGGTTGGACCCCCTTTTTCCTCCAGCCCCCCCCCCCCCCCCACCAAAAAATTAAAAGTCAGCAGCTACAAATACTGTAGCTGCTGACTTTTATTATTAGGACACTTACCTGTCCAGGGATTCCGCCATGTCGGCACCGCAGCTGATTTTTAATTTGGCTCTCAGGTGCAGCCGCCATTCTTCATAAGGGAAACCGGCAGGGAAGCCTTACGGCTTCACAGCCACTTCCCTACTGCGCATGCGCGAAACGTGCTACACTTTGTGAATGGCCTGGTGGTGGCGGGGAAAGGAGGAGGGGGGGGGGGGGACTTCCAGGGGACCTCACTGCAGTGAGGTCACCAGGGCTGGTGCAAGGATTTTTGACACCCTAGGCGAAACCTCTTTTTTCTGCCCCCCTTGGCTCTGCCCCTGACTCCACCCCCTTTGCCCTGCCCATGTATACCCCACCTTTTAATAATTGCTACCATTTTTGGGGGTGGAGTCAGTCACTGGCCAAGGCCATGATACGCATGCAGTGTATGTACAGTAGGTGCCCAGCACTTCCGCCTCATCAATGCAGCCTATCAGTGGCCATCAGTGCCGCCTCATCAATGCAGTCTATCAGTGGCCATCACTGCTACCTCATCAATGCAGCCTATCAGTGGCCATCACTGCTGCCTCATCAACGCAGCCTATCAGTGGCCATCAGTGCCGCCTCATCAACGCCCATCAGTGCCACCTCATCAGTGCAGCATCTTCAGTGCCCAACAGTACAGCCTATCAGTGCCCAACAGTGTCACCTATCTAATTGTAATATCTCGGATGAGTGAGGGTGTTACGAATTGCCAACATCCCTTATTCATTGTAAAAATAGGAAGGAACCTTCTCTTTGGTTGGGATTTTAAGAGCAATAATATATCAACATAATTACATAATTGTATAAAAAACATCATTTATTATATCCAAAATTGTATAAAAACTCTCACATAGACCATGATTTCAACAGATAGTATTATAAACTTGGTTGTCGCTACTGAAGCAGTTTACCTAAGCCAAAACTGGACATGGAGTAGGGTAATAGGGATGGACCAAGGCAGTCCACAAAAGATGGGAATGTCCAACGCGTTTCAAATTTACATCAAACGATATTCCTCAGGGACAATATCCCAACTTCTGCAATACATTAAAGAAAGTTTCTTTACATACATACAAAATGAGAAATAAGAGCAATAATTCTTCATTGGCATTTTCATAAATACGGATTACAGAAAAGAAAAATGCAGAGAACCAAAGTGCAACAATGTCATATACTAACCCTTGCTTCCATATTCCCCAAGCTTCTGGGAGAGTGCCCTAGTATCTTCCCCTCTCAGCCAACGTGCATCCCATGTAAAGCCAGTGGAAAAATGTGTTTAATGTTCCCAAAGAAATGGCACCTTGGAGAAAGAGTAATATTGCATATGATGAAATAAAGTAAGGTAAAAAACTTTCACCAATAGATAAACATCTTTAGGTGCAATCCTGACTTTACAACCACTTAAAGCTGAACACACAATTCATGAGAGGGTTTTCGGTGGGAGCGATCCACTTATACTTCAATATTTTCAGTGTTTGAATTTTGAACTGATATTAATTTAGCAGCACGCAAGTTTACACAATATTTGATGGTGCATTATCCTGCTGGAAGGAGCCATCAGAAGATGGGTACATTGTAGTCATAAAGGAATGGACATGATTAGCATCAATACTTGAGTAGGTCGTAGAGTTTAAATCGATGCTCAATTGGTACTAAGGGGCCCAAAGTGTGCCTATCAAATATACCCAGAGTTGTATAAAGTACTCGAAACCCATACTTGAGTAAAAGTACAAGTGCTCGATCAAAAAGTGACTTGAGTAGAAGTACTAAAGTATTCAACATTTTTTGTACTTAAGTATTGCAAGTAGTTTTTTTTTAATTTTGCTACTCAAGTACTGAAAGTAAAAGTACAAGTACTGTGTTATGTAGTTATTAAAGAAAGAAGTCAAAAGTTCGAACATCATATTGTTTTTTATTATTTCAAATGCAGCTTTTATTTATACATACAGTAGCATTTATTTTCGTATGCGCTGATAATACACATGTTTTGAGCTTCATGAAACCTGCCATCTACTGTTCTGGCAGTGGTAATTTTTATAATAGTAACGAGTAACTATGCAGCACAAAAAAAAAATATCGGAGTAGAAGTATTGAAATCCTCGAAAAAATGTAGTGAAGTAAAAGTGGAAGTAGGAGAAAAAAATTCTACTCTAGGAAAGTACAGATACCGCCTTTCGGTACTTAAGTACAGTAGTGAAGTAGTTCTACTTAGTTACTATACATCTCTGAATATCCCCTACACCATTACACCACCACCACCAGGCTGAACCATTGATAGAAGGCAGGATGGATCCATGCTTTCATGTTGTTTACGCCAAATTCTGACCCTACCATCTGAATGTCGCAGTTGAATTTGTGACTCATCAGATAAGGAAATGTTTTTCCAATTTTTTATTGTCCAATTTTGGTGATCCTGTGCGAATTATAGCTTCATTTTCCTGTTCTTAGCTAACAGGAGTGGCACCCAGTGTAGTCTTCTGCTGCTGTAGCCAATCTGCTTCAAGGTTCAATGTATTGTATGTTCAGAGATTGTATTGTGCATACCTTGGTTGTAACGAGTGGTTATTTGAGTTACTGTTGTCTTTCTATCATCTCAAACTAGTGTGCCCATTCTCCTCTGACCTCCGACATCAACAAGGCATTTTGTCCACACAACTGCTGCTCACTGGATATTTTCTCTTTTTGGACCATTCTCTGTAAACCCGAGAGATGGTTGTGCATGAAATTCCTAGTGGATCAGCAGTATTTGGAATACTCAGACCAGCCCATCTGGCAACAACAACCATACCACATTCAAAGTCACTTAAATCCTCTTTTTTCCCCCATTCTGATGTTCAGTTTGAACTTTAGCAAGTGGTCTTCACCACGCCTAGATGCCCAAATGCATTGAGTTGCTGCCATGTGATTGGCTGATTAGCAATTTGTGTTACCAAGCAAGAGGACAGGTGAACCTAATAAAGTGGCCGATGAGTGTAGATAACATGCCCACTCTCCCATAATCCATAGTCCACCTCGGAGTTAGCAAGAGAGGGTGGCTACATTCCTACATACTGTGGGGCCATGGAGAATGAGAGTAGTCATCTTCTAACAGGGATTCAAATCACAGCAACCAAAATAAAAAGGAAGGAGGCTCAGAGCAATAGAAGGGACCTTTTGAGGTCACTGTACTCCAATGACCTCCACAGTCACCAGATCTCAATCCAATAGAGCACCTTTCGGATGTGGTGGAATGGAGATTCGCATCAGCTGACATATCTGCAGCAACTGCGTCATTCTATCACGTCAATATGTACCAAAATCTCTGAGGAATGTTTCCCACACCTTGTTGAATCTATGCCACGGAGAATTATGGCAGTTCTGAAGGCAAAAGGGGGTCCAACCCAGTACTAGCAAGGTGTCCCTAATGAGTGTATACTTGAATAGAATTTTTTTTTACAATCCAGAGCTTAGTGTCACAGTTTGGGTACATATTAGGGGGATTTCTCGGCCAATGGATGCGCTCTCTAATATGTTTAAGACAATCACACTAACTTTTCAGTCCCCCTCTTACTTTAGAGTCTCCATCACAGTCCCTCTTACATCAGGCTTCCCACCAATGTCCACATTAGAGTCCCCTTTACAGAGTCCGGGTTGAGGGCAGGGCAGGGGGAGGTTGAAGCAGAGACCATTGGCTGCCCCTGTTGATCTTAAATCTCAATCTGTGTACATTGAGGATGCACTACTGACTCTAGCTGCAGGCCAGATAAATTCTTATAGCGGCTGGATATGGCCTACAGCCATAGTTTGAAGGCTCCTGCACTAACCTGTGTATGGGTTTCCATAAGTATTACTAGTGATGGAATGGGTAAGTACTTAAAGAGTAACTCCACTATTGTGGGGAAAAAAAAAACAGCAAATAAAGAAAAGAATATAGCGTATATAATTGCGACACAAATCATATTGTAATTGAATGTTATTAAAAATGACCTTTCCTTTTCAATCTGCAGCTGTTGTAATTTTCTGAAAATGCAATGCAATATGGCTACCTGGAGCTGTTCTGTACACAGAATGTATACTGACCACACCCCAGAAACATCATTTCCTGCTTCTGTGATTGGCTCACCAATTTTCCCAGAAGTCTGCCTAAGATACAAGTCAGATTTCTGGCATCCCCTGCAACAAAAATGTCATTTTTGGTGAGATACTCCCAATAGGAACACGTCTAAAGGGATGCAGGCCCAGCAGATTTCCTCATTAGAACCCTGCAGCTGCCACAGCTAATAGATAATTATGAAACCACTCCCATATGACCCACTCAGCACAGAGGAACAAACAATGATTTCTTCAGAATAACAAAAGGTAGGAATCTGCAACAACGTTTGTTAAAATCCTTGTAATGTACAGAGATCACCCAGAGGGGAATGTTATTTTCTCAACAAAAGTGGAGTTACGCTTTACGCTGGCCGTACATTACACATTTCTTTTTTCGTTCACACAACCAAATGTACTGATTTCCCATCTACACACTGATAGGGGAATCCTTCCCACAGCGGCATTGTGTTCTGCTAGCGAGGGGCCTTTATATAATGATCAGTGTTAGCGGCCTTAGCTGGCGGCACTGATCGCTTGGAAATAATTTTACAGGCTGGTTATCCAGAAGTCAATCGATCGATCGACTTGTATACAACCATGCCTACCCATACATTGATTAAAATTTGTCTGGTCTCTGCTGAACTGGCCGAAGTGAACCTCTCCATGTATGGCTGGTTTAACACATGTTCACTTAAAAAAAAAAAAAAAGAATATATTAAAATAACACAATTGAAAGTTTTTCACTTGGAAATAAAGGGAACATTTTGTTGGTCTAGGCCAGTGGTCTATAAACTGAGGCATGGGGGCCGGATGCGGCCTCTTGCTTGCTTTTATCCCCCTCCCCCTTCCCACTGTCAGCAACAGTGGAGCATAGCTCAAGCCATTGAGACCTACAATAGGGAACTATTCCTCCCACTGACACCAATGATGGGGCACTATTCCTCCCACTGACACCAACGATGGGGCACTAGCCCTCCCACTGACACTAACGATGGGGCACTAGTCCTCCCACTGACACTAATGATGGGGCACTAGCCCTCCCACTGACACTAATGATGGGGCACTAGCCCTCCCACTGACACTAATGATGGGGCACTAGCCCTCCCACTGACACTAATGATGGGGCACTATTTCTCCCACTGACACTAACGATGGGGCACTAGTCCTCCCACTGACACCAACGATAGGACACTATTCCTCCCACTGACACCAACAATGGGGTGCTTTTTCTCCCACTGACACCAACGATGGGGCACTAGCCCTCCCACTGACACTAATGATGGGGCACTATTTCTCCCACTGACACTAACGATGGGGCACTAGTCCTCCCACTGACACTAACGATGGGGCACTAGTCCTCCCACTGACACCAACGATAGGACACTATTCCTCCCACTGACACCAACAATGGGGCGCTTTTTCTCCCACTGACACCAACGATGGGGCACTAGCCCTCCCACTGACACTAATGATGGGGCACTATTTCTCCCACTGACACTAACGATGGGGCACTATTCCTCCCACTGACACCAACAATGGGGCGCTTTTTCTCCCACCGACACCAACAATGGGGAACTAGCCCTCCCACTGACACCATCGATGGGGCACTATTCCTCCCACTGACACTAACGATAGGGCACTATTTCTCCTACTGACACTAACGATGGGGCACTAGTCCTTCCACAGACACTAATGATGGGGCACTAGTCCTCCCACTGACACTAATGATGGGGCACTAGTCCTCCCACTGACACCAACGATAGGACACTATTCCTCCCACTGACACCAACAATGGGGCGCTTTTTCTCCCACCGACACCAGCGATGGGGCGCTATTTCTCCCACTGACACCAACAATGGGGAACTAGCCCTTCCACTGAAACCATCGATGGGGCACTATTCCTCCCACTGACACTAACGATAGGGCACTATTCTCCCACTGACACTAACGATGGGACACTATTCCTCCCTTTGAAACCAATGATGGGGCGCTAGTCCTCCCACTGACACCATCGATGGGGCACTATTCCTCCCACTGACACTAACGATGGGGCACTATTTCTCCCACCGACACTAACGATGGGGCACTATTCCTCCCTTTGAAACCAATGATGGGGCGCTAGTCCTCCCCTTGACACCAACGATGGGGCACTATTCCTCCCACTGACACCAAAGAGGGGACACTGTTTACTTTCAGTGACACCAGGATGTTTTACACTCCCAATGGCTACAGCCCCCCCCCAAAGTTGGAAGGACAGTGAACTGGTTAATTGCTTAGAAAGCTTGGAGACCCCTAGTCTAGTCTGTTTTAAATGACAATTGCTATTCTTTCTAATGAATGAGTGAATAAATAAAGCTTCTTGCATGTAATCAGATAAATCGCCTATTGTACAGACTTTCACACAATGAAGCCCCCACAGTGCAGAGATAGTGGAGCCTGTCTGTCATATACAGTACTGTATATAAGGTGATCACAGTAGTACAGATTGTAGGATTGTCAGATAAGGGTACAGAAGACCAGATAGTGCCCGGCATACAATCTGCAGAGTGAATTCAGAAACATCAGATAAATCAAACCTCAGGTTCAGTCTTTATTCATTAATCTGAATGTTACTGTATAGTATTCCTTGTAACTAGGCTCAGCATGCTTCTCACAATAATTATGGGTGAACCTTAAAACAAACAATGATAAGCTGTGTTCAGACAGGAACATTTTACATTTAGAGGAGACAACACCTCCTGAACCATCTCCTACATAATGCTGACATTCAGAATTTTATGGAGTCAACACACACCTCTGGTTCTCTTCCTAGGGGGTCAGGAACCCTAAAACCCAGAGTGCTTATTAAATGTGAATTGTGGCTACGGCTTCTTCTCCCATGCCTCCTTATTAAACTCAAGCATGTGGCAAGAGTCGTTGAGTGAGCCTCTACTTTGACCATGTGGGGCAAAGCAACAGGTTCACTTTAATGACCCCCTCTTTGAAGCAACACATATTAAACACCTTCACTTATCCTTTGATTCCTTGGTGCTCCGTTCTACCCCCAGCAACAATGCAAATACCCAGTGCATATGACTCACTTCATGTGACAACACTAGTACTTGGTGATTGGACCAATATTGTCACATGGGTGATGGTAACCTGAACCTGTTGCTTTGCTCTGCACAGACAAAGCACAGGGTCACTTTAAAATGGTTGTAAACACTTACCTATACCCAGTGAAGTGAATGGCCTCAGGTGATACGCCGAGAGACCCGAGAAGAGAAGGATCAGGGCTGCTCTGTGCAAAACCACTGCACAGAGCGGGTAAGTATAACATGTTTTTTTTTTTTTTAGAAATAAAACGAGACTTTAGTATCACTTTAAGAGTTCTTTTAAAGCCCCATTGTCACTTGGACTCAGTTTCTTGGGCGATTGTACCAGGGGGCACCATAACACACTTGCCAAATGGTTCTGTACCTTCAGGCCAATAGAGAGGCATAGAAGAGGCAGATTTAGCTTTGGTCCAGGTCACAATTAGTATTAAAAACTGGATTTTTGACTTACCGTAAAATCCTTTTCTCTTAAGCTCATTGACAGACGCAGGACTCAAAAATAGAGGGGCAGGTACTGCGTCTGTCAATGAGCTTAAGAGAAAAGGATTTTACGGTAAGTCAAAAATCCAGTTTTCTCTGTCGCTCATTGACAGACGCAGGACTCATATCTTGATATCAGTAGGGACGTCCCAAAACAGTGCCATAATTGAGGGGTGGGACAACAGAGAAAAACAGTCCACAAGGCTAAAACATAGCCAACCAGGAAACATAGGACTCATTGGAACAAGAAGATGAGACCCACCTGAAAACAAACAGAACCCCCAAGGTAGACCAAGGGTCCCCTCAAACAACAGCCTGCAAAACCTTGCGGCCAAAAGAGGCATCCGCAAATACCAGCACATCAACCTTATAAAACTCTGTAAAGGTATGAACAGACGACCAGGTAGCCGCCTTGCAAACCTGAAGTACAGATGCCTGATGGCAAAAAGCCCAGGAAGCACTAAGTGCCCGAGTAGAGTGCGCCTTAACAGGGAAAGGAGGAACCTGACCCTTAATCGAATAAGCCTCCACCACCGTCTGCCTGATCCATCTGGAAATAGTCACAGCAGATACAGACAACCCTTTTCTAGGGCCATCCATGATTACAAAGAGCGAATCTGACTTATGAAAAGAGTCAGTAGTTGCCACGTAGACCCTGATTGCCCGAACCACATCCAAAGTGTGCAATGCAAATTCCTTAGGATGGATTGGCTTAGGACACAAGAAAGGCAACACGATATCCTCATTTAAGGGAAAACTGGAAACCACCTTCGGAAGGAAGGACGGATCTGGACGAAGAACCACTTTATCCTTATGAACTACCAGATAGGGGAAACGACAGGACAACGCAGCCAGTTCTGACACCCTGCGCGCAGAAGTAATAGCCACCAAGAAGGCCACCTTCTGGGATAGCGTAAGCAGGTGAATTTCCCTAATATTTTCAAAGGGAGGTTTCTGGAGAACCGACAGCACCAAATTAAGGTCCCAGGGTGGCAATGGAGGGCGCACCGGAGGTACCAGGTGCCACACCCCCTGGATGAAATTTCGCACCAGGGAATGAGTGGCCAGTGGCCTCTGGAAGAAAATTGCCAAGGCCGAGACCTGACCCTTGATAGTACTCAAAGTCAGCTTCTGCTCAACTCCCTGTTGAAGGAAGGCCAAAATCCGAGCCACCGAGTAAGAACATGGAGGAACCCCAAGGGACTCACACCACGCAATATACGACTTTCACGTACAATGATAGATCTTCCTAGAAGTCGCTTTCCTCGCTTTAAGCATGGTAGGAATAACTGAGGCAGACAATCCCCTGTCCTTCAGCACCTGGCTTTCAACAGCCAAGCCATCAAAGCCAGCGACCGTAAAGCAGGATGGAAGATTGGCCCTTGAGACAGTAGATCCTCCCTGAGAGGAAGTCGCCATGGGGCGTCTGCGACTAGCCTGACCAAGTCGGCGTACCAGGCCCGACGAGGCCAGTCCGAAGCCACAAGAATGACTGGAATTCCTTCCGCCTCTATACTGCGAAGAAGTCTCGGTAGCAACTTGAGAGGAAAGGCATACAGCAGCTGATACTGCCCCCACGGGGCCAACAGCGCGTCTGTGACGTCTGCCAGAGGAGCCCGGGAGCGGGCTACAAACCTCTGCACTTTCCCATTGATCCGGGACGCCAACAGATCCACATCTGGGGTGCCCCAACGAAGGCACAACTGGTGAAACAACTCTGGATGGAGAGACCATTCGCCTTAATCCAAGGTCTGCTGGCTGAGGAAATCCGCCTGCCAATTTTCCCCGCCTGGAATGTAAACAGTGGAGAGAGCTGGAACGAAGCGTTCTGCCCATCGGAGGATGCCGGCCACTTCCAAGGCCGCAAGGACACTTTTGGTGCCCCCTTGGTGATTGACATAAGCCACGGCCGTGGCATTGTCCGATTGAATGCGCACAACCCCGAAGATGCTCGGCCCAGTGAACCAGGTAAATCTGATCGCTCTCAGTTCCAATACATTTATCGGTTACCTTGATTCTTCCAGGGACCAGATTCCCTGAGCAAAAAACCTGCCGAGAACCCCTCCCCACCGGGATAGACTGGCATCCGTGGGGACAATCGTCCAATAGATCGGAAGAAAAGATTTTCCTTGAATGAGCATCGGAGACCGAAGCCACCATATCAGGGACTCCCTGGTTTGCTCACTCAGCCGGATCTGATTGTCCAGGGAATCGGGATTCCTGTTCCATTTGAGAAGAATCTCCTTCTGGAGGGTCCTCGTATGAAACTGAGCGAAAGTTACCGCCTCGAAGGACGCCACCATCAGTCCCAGAACTCTCATACAGGTCCGAAGGGACGACCATTGGCTGTCTGGATTTTTTGGAGTTTTTCCGAAGGAAGAAACACCTTGGCTAAGGACGAATCCAAAGTCAGGCCCAGATAGTCCAGTCTCCTGGAGGGAACCTGGGACGACTTCTGCAGGTTCACAATCCACCCAAACTCTTCCAGAGATTTCATGGTGATCTCCAAATTTGTCAGCAGAGCCTGTGGAGACTCCGCACGGAGAAGGAGGTCGTCCAGGTAGCCCAGGACCGATATCCCCTGTTGTTGTAAAGACTCGGGGAGCAGAGGCGAGACCAAAGGGTAACGCCACAAACTGATAATGGTCCTCTCCAACTGCAAAGCGCAGAAAACGTTGGTGTCCTGCGTAAATGGGAACGTGAAGGTAGGCATCTTTGATGTCTATGGAGGCCAGAAAATCCCCCTGATGCAGGGAGGCCACCACAGTGCGAATGGATTCCATCTTGAATTTTTGCACCCGTACGAAACAATTCAGCGCATTCAAGTCAAGGATTGGACGCACATTGCCCTCCTTCCTGGGCACTGTGAAAAGATTTGAGTAAAAGCCCAGAAAACGTTCCGCACACGGAACCAGAACTATTACTCCCTGTTGTACCAAGTCCTGTACTGCCCCCAACAGAGCCCGTAAGGGATCCGGGGACAGTCTCACATTGGAAGGGAAGAACCTCACCGGTGGAACTGATCGAAACTCGATCTTGTACCCCAAACGTATGACCTCGTGAACCCATTTGTCTTGATTCCGGAAGAGCCACAGGTCCGGGAACCGGCAAAGACGTCCCCCCAACCCTGATATGGGTGGGGGGGGGGGCGCACCTTCAGGCTAAAGTGGCCTTGTCTTCAGGACTGGAGGAACTCAATTTTTGTTTTCCAGACCAGGGTCGAATCAAACCCCTCAAGGGGGCCTTGAAGGGCTTTGCCTTGTCAACTGATCCAGAGGGACGAAAAAAAAATTCTTGTGATTCTTGTGTGCTGAAAAGTAGGGTCCCTGTCTGTGACAGGGGTCCTTATCCTTGGCTCTTGCCCCCCGTGAGACCTTTGATAATATCATCCAAGGTAGCCCCAAACAGGCGATACCCCTGAAATGGAAGATCAGTTAAGGCTTTCTTTGAAGCCTGATCCGCAGACCAGCACTTCAGCCACAGCATGCGCCGGAGAACCACCGCAGAAAACGATCAAAAGCCCCAGCATGGAAGCAGTATCCAGTGCGGCATCGCAAACAAATTGCAGCCCTTGCACCATTTGGTCCAGCATTTCCGAAACGGCAGGGGGAAGATGTCTACCTTCAGGTCACGGCGTAGCAACTTAACCCATTCCGTTAATGTTTGCATAACCATGGCAATGGTAAACACCGGTCTTAAGGCAGACCCCGCTAGGGAGAACATAGTGAGGGACACAGACTCCGCCCTACGATCCACCAGATTCTCAAATAGATGGGGAATCCTCCACCCGGATCACAGTAGCTTTATTCAATCTGCAGACCAGCGGATCCACCGTAGGCGGTCTCATCCACTTTTGAATGAGGGACTCTAGTCTTCAAAAGGGTAGCACCTAGCAAACCGCTTAGGCATCCCAGGGGAGCGTTTCAGAAGGTCCCATTCTTTCTTAAACATATCACCAAAGCATGCGGGAAAAGGAAAAACCTTTGTCACCATGGAGGGTTTGCGAGTGCCAAAAGCAACCTGCGCATTAGTTGCAGTCGCAGCTGCGTCCACCATCTTCAGGGTATCACGTACAGACACAATCAGTGCATCCACCAGCACCTTGTCTTGCGCGGCAGCGGAGGCAGAAAGGTCATCCTCATTATAAGAGGAGACGGGGCGCGAGGCAGAAGCCTCGGAAGGGAGACCTGTGTCAGCAGTGACCGATTTAGACTCAGAGTCTGAGGCATCAGACGAGGCAGGGGTAGGCGGAGGGCGTTTTCTAGCACCTCGCCCCTGAAAGACCACCTCCACTCGGGACAAAAACTAATCCAGGACCGCCGAAAGTGCATCAATAGTCAGCTGGGAACCTGAGGGCCCTGCGGCCACCCTGAGGGGATCAGGTGGGGACACATGTTCAGCAGGGTCCATGTTCCACCAGGGGGACCCTATAGCAAAATTTAAAAAAGTTTTTTTTTTTTTTTGAAAATGTCCAACCTGCAATAGCACCCACAAGTGGTCAGGCAGCGTTTTTAGAAACCCCCAGCAGTTAGAGAGAGAGAGACCCCCCCAAGGCTCACCAACCCACAGCAAGATGCACCGGAAAGGCCCAGAGTGTCTCAGCAGCACGTGTCAGCAGCGATCTTCCTCTCAAAAGAAAGCCTGCAGAGCGATGTGCCCGGGTCTAGGGAGGGGTTCCACCCACATACATGCCTCCAGGACTCCCACACAGTGATACTATGCACTGTAAAGAGAGCCAGGTGTACCAAGATGGCCGCTGCCATGTAGAGCACATGGAGGCTACGAGAAAATGGCGGCATCACGCGGCCCGCAGTGGTAAAATGGACCCCCGGGGACCCCCCAGGCTGACAGATGAGCGAACAGCAGATGGCCCCGGTAAGGCAGATAGGAACCCGGCAGGTAGGAACCCCCCCCCCCACACAAACGTCCATCTGTCCCCACTGCCACCCCCATTTGCGGCCTGTTATCCAGATACAGCCCCCTGTAGCCAGAAAGCATCCCCACATCCCCAGTAGTGATGGGGGAAGGGGGGGAAATAAGTGGGGGTACGAAATGGGACAGAGGTGAACCCGGGAAGTGAGGGTCCGACCGCCCCAGGGAGGGGCCCGCGTCCACCCCAAAACCTGACAGGAGGAAACAGTTACTCACCATACCGGAACAGGCGGGCGCCAAACTCCTGACAGAACCTCTTGCCGTCAAAGTGGGGGGCTGTCAGCCCAATAGGAACGCATTGACTTGGCCGCAGACCAGTTGTATGTGACCTGGCGAGACGTTTAACTCGCGGGCCAGTCCCCGTCCAGTGGGACTATGTCACGGCCAACCCAGCGCGGAGCTAGGGCCTGCACACGCTCATTGGCTGGCTGGGGTGACCACTGGATCTCAACATCCAGCCCGTCGCCCAGATCCGGCACAATTGCTTGTAGATCTCACAGGAACAATCCAGAAAACACAACTAGCTAAAAAAAAAAATTATCTAAAAAGCTTGCCAGGACCGGAGATCCCAGCAAGGAACTTAGGTCCTTACTCCTGACTAGGCAGAAAAAAACTGACATCCAATAGCAGGAAGAGAGAGGGTATACCCCCTGGGACTGCCCATAGGTATAGCCAGAACTTTTTTTCTGCCTAGTGTCCTACTCCTGTAGGGGGCAGCAATACCCTACTGATATCAAGATATGAGTCCTGCGGCTGAGCGACAAAGAAAAAGCACCCATGGTTTGGGGTTCCCAAACCTCCAAGAAGAGAACTAGAGCAACAAATTCCTGAAATGTATTTCTAAAAATCCGTTTTTCTTCTAGGTTGGATCCTAACAGCTGTACATAACAGCCTTTCAGCAGGTATTGTGTCATCTTAATAAAGTTTAATGCACATGTTTTATGCTTTTACACAGTTTTTAATAAACTAAGTTGATATAGAGCAAATACATTTTTATTGAATTGTACATATATCATCTTCTGGAGGTCACTTATACTACATTGCTGTCACCAATCACTAGGTTTTTACATCATTCCTTGGAGAAGTTTTCCTTTCAGTTCATTACTCTTGTTTGCTGATGTAATTTTCATTGATTTTGTTCATGGTTTGGCTTGCATCTGTCATTTGTTGTATAGACAAGAAACAAACACATGGATGTTGTTGTCTGGAAGCAAATAAAATGTTATTTTATGATTTATTCAGTGTGTATGGGTATTGATCAGTTGAATACATTTGTAATGTTTGGAAGAATAAAATTACAAAACAATTTCAGGATTTGTAATTCGCTCAACAGCAATAACATAAAAAAAAAATCCTCAATAAACAAATGAAAGGTAATATTATTGTGCTTCCTTTTTCGGAAGAGTTGATTTTTCCTTCAGCTTACAGAAACCATTGTCACCCAGGGTCCTGTGGAACTCAAGGGTTCTTTAAGGAGTTGCTGGGGGTTCAATGAGCTGTGGTAACTGACCTCTCACCTAATGGTGCCTGCTTAGTTCCAGGTCCAATACCATATAGAAATTGGGTGGAGAGTGTGTATCTGTCTAAAAATTCTGGCACCATCCCCTGGGGATAAGAAATGTGTAAAGGTATTAAGTCTAACAGGAAGAGGGGAATGGGGAAAAAAAGGGAACAATGGGAAGAGGAGGGAAAAACCCAGCAGACGAGGAAAAAGGGTATTTTTAAAATGAGCCCAAAAAATATCAGCAAAAAAATAACTAAAGGGTATATACATTTTATTAAATAATATACAAAAAATTGTTAAAAACAGCCACGTATGTATAACATATAATAAGTGTTATACATAGGATTACATGTCATACAGTTTGATGGATCGACGCGTTTCACTCACAAAATGGGCTTCTTCAGGATCCAGATGTGTTTAAAGTTTTTATAGTGTATGCCCTGAGCAAAGTCAAATCAACAAATGTCTTGAACAAGTGCAAAGGTATCTTCAATATATACTGAATACGGCTATTAAATATGGATAAGAGGAAGGGGTGTGGAACCCCCCATAATTAGATAAAAAAACCAACAAAATCCATCTAATACAAGTAAGGGGTGTAATGCAAACAGACCACAACACCTGACCACAAACATCTGGTTTAAATAACGACGGGACCACAAGTCCCAATCCAAAGTGGATATATGCCAGACTGTAGAAGTCCTATGTCTGCCTGTGGTGCAGGGAAGCAGGGACCCAGGTCCAATACCACTTGTTAAGCCAGAGGCATAACACCAATGAGCCTTTAATCTGGTTGTAATGGTGATATTCTGACCACCAATGTAAGGGGAGGCATTCTTCCACTGACCACCACTGTAAGGAAGATATACTTTTCACTGACAACCAAGCTCAGTGGTCATTTTTCTCATTACCACCAGTATAAGAGGAATTTCCCCAATGAGCCCTGATGGAGTAATCTTAGCAGGTGATCCCTAAGACCTGAACATTTTTTCAAGTATTCCTCTTGGGTAAAAAGGTTGTAAATGGATGGCTTTAAGAAAATGTTCGGGGTACAGACATCTACAGTATGAGGGTATTGATTACTAATTTGAACCACTAAAAAGTGATTTTTAGTGGTTGAAATAAATTCAAGGGTTAAGTCACCTGCAAGGGTCTTCTACCCATTGTTTCAGGTGTGGCATATCAAGATGCTCATTAGACAGCATGATTATTGCTGCAGTCAGCATGCACACTCCCTAGCCTTTTATTGTGGCCAGCCTAAGGTGTGCCTTAGGCTGGCCACAATAAAAGGCCACTCTAAAATGTGCAGTTTTATCACACAGCACAATGTCACAGATGTTGCAAGTTTTGAGGGAGCGTGCAATTGGTTTGCTGACTGCAGGAATGTCCAACAGAGCTGTTGCTTGTGAAATGAATGTTCATTTCTCTACCATAAGCTGTCTCCAAAGGCATTTCAGAAAATTTGGCAGTACGTCCAACCGGCCTCACAACCACAGACCACATGTAACCACACCATCCCAGGACCTCCACATCGAGCATCTTCACCTCCAAGATCGTCTGAGACCAGCCAACCCGGACAGCTGTTGCAACAATCGGTTTGCATAACTAAAGAATTTCTGCACAAATGGTCAGAAACCATCTCAGGGAAGCTCATTTGCATGCTCGTCGTCTTCATCTGGATCTCAACCTGACTGCAGTTTGTGGGCAAATGCTTACATTCAATGGTATTTAGCACTTTGGAGAGGTGTTCCCGGTTTTCACTGTACAGGGCAGATGGCAGACAGCATGTATGGCGTTGTGTAGGTGAGCGGTTTGCTGATGTCAATGTTGTGGATCGAGTGGCCCATGGTGGCATTATGGTACGAGCAGGAGTATGTTATGGACAACGAACACAGGTGCATTTTATTGATGACATTTTGAATGCACAGAAATACCGTGACGAGATCCTGAGGCCCATTGTTCTGCAATTCATCCACGACCTACACCTCATGTTGCAGCATGATAATGCACGACCCCATGTTGCAAAGATCTGTGCACAATTCCTGGATGCTGAAAACATCCCAGTTCTTGCATGACCAGTATACTCATCGGACATGTCACCCATTGATCATGTTTGGGATGCTCTGGATCGGAGTATACAACAGCGTGTTCCAGGTCCTGCCAATATCCAGCAACTTTGCACAGCCATTGAAGAGTGGAGGACAAACATTCCACAGGCCACAATCATCAACCTGATCAACTCTATGCGAAGGGGATGTGTTGCAATGCATGAGGCAAATGGTGGTCACACCAGATACTGACTGGTTTTCGGACCCCCCCCTTCCAATACACTAAAACTGCACATTTTAGAGTGGCCTTTTATTGTGGCCAGCCTAAGGCACATCTGTGCAATAATCATGCTGTCTAATCAACATCTTGATATGCCGTACCTGTGAAGTGGATGGATTATCTCGGCAAAGGAGAAGTGCTCACTAACACAGATTTAGACAGATTTGTGAACAATATTTGAGAGAAATAGGCCTTTTGTGTACATAGAAAAAGTCTTAGATCTTTGAGTTCAGCTCATAAAATATGGGGGCAAAAACAAAAGTGTTGCGTTTAGAATTTTGTTCAGTGTAGATCGTGTTTCATTCATAGAAGCATTAGTAACAAGACAGCAGGCCTAGTAGAGGTATTCACTTGTACGGGCAACTGTATGCAGCATTGTGGCTTCCCAGGCTAGGGAAAGTGTTGGACATTTTATGCTACAAGACTTAAGAGCATGTACATGAAGCCTCAGGCTCCTTTCATCCTTGGTGTTTTCTCAAAATGCACTACAACAGCAAAACACAGGTTCAGGTGCCATTATTTTTAATGACACCTAATACAGTGCTGTTTATATATTTTTTATTTAGGCTATTTATGAATTTTTTAAGGATATATATATATATATATATATAGCATATATATGGACAATATCCCCCAGATTGGGACTATGACGGGTAACGACACAGGTAGGTATAACCAAAGGAAATGGTTTATTGATAATAAACACAATAAAATATATATATACAGTAATTGGCAAGAGGGCCAAAAATATTACACAATTGCACAATTTTGAAAGAAAACGTTAAAAATTGGGCGAATCTTTATATTGGTAGATCCAATGATCATTTAGACATGGAGGAACCTGTAATGTGGTTTTGAAGACCCTACGCGTTTCAATGATACTCTTCTTCAGGGGTATTTTTAAACCTTGGTTCCAATTGACTGTTTATAACTATTTTACACTGTTCTACAAAAACAGAAACAAAATTGTTAATTTTATATCATGGTACAACTTCTAGATATATATCATTTGTTTTTCATTGTATATTATTCACCATATCTCATCATACACATACCATGTCTTTTTTTTGTGTCATTCGATCTGTAAAGAGTCGTCTTTAAAAACTTGATCGTTTTGGCATTCTCCAGGATCACATGCTAGGAGGTGTATACGGGGGTTTGTACTGAGGATTCAGATCATTCCTACTCAATCCACACTAATCTAACTCCCACACCCCCTCTTGTTATCTATATATATATATATATATATATATATATATATATATATATTTGATTGCAACATGATCATGGACATTTAATTATTATACATTGTTGTCTACACAGAATAGAGCACCACTCTAACACTACTATTTATTAATTTGTTCAAGTTTATGGGTATTTGATTTGGTGGTAGCAGCAATTCACATATTTACTTATTCACATTTTTACATTACTTTATCCTTTGTGGTCATATTACTTAACCAGCCAGCCATAGCATTGCGCCAGTGCTCCTAAATTTCTAAAATGCAGTGCGGGTTTGCCGCAAATCACATTGCGTGAAGCTTGTTGCCCAAAAAGAAGCAACTTTCTCCGATGCAATTTGCTGCAATTGCAGTGAGATAAATTGTGGCAAAATCACACAGCATTTTAGATACAATTAAAATAATGGCACCTGAACCTGTGTTTTGCGATTGTAGTGCGTTTTGAGATTGTGGGCAGAATCGCAGCGATTCTGCCGCAATCCCAAAACGCCAAGTGTGAATGGAGCCTAAGTGTTTTAGCACTGCATATACTCTTTTTTTGTGTAGGCCATTCAAAATTATTAACACACATCAACACTCATGCCTTTAACCTAACGCAAAGGAATGCGGAAGAGTGAATATGGGCCCTGAAGGCACAGAAAATATTTCAGCTTACCAGTCCTAAGATGTGGTTGCTGTCTAATGCCCCGTACACACGTGCAGATTGTCGGCCGAAAATGTTCGGCCGCCGAACGATCGGCCGATTTTCGGCTTGTTAGTATGATGCTTCCGACAGCTGACAGCGCACTTTCGGCCGAAAAGAATCTGTCGTGCAAGCATTAAAATTTTTGTATGCCGACACCAGAGCGGTCGATTGTTCGCCAGTCAATACAGAATTCGGCCGACAGACAGCAGATTTGCAAGACTGGGCATGCTCAGAAAAGAAAAAACACAGGGAAAGTTAATCATCACATGACATCACTTCTGCAGTCGGCGGACAAAATTCTTGTGCAGTCTTTTGCACTTTTCAACAGACACGACAGCCCGGGGACAAAAGACGGCCGATCGTTCGGCCGACGATCGGTACGTGTGTACGAGGCATTAGTTTTCGTTTTTTCAGGCCAAGAAAATTTTCTGCAAGTACAGAAAATACCAGTTGACCTTTTCAGAAATCAGGGTTCTTGTCACTGTGAGCTACAAAGACAGCCACAGATATTCCTACTTAAATTATGAGGGATCTTCACAAATTTTCCGCACTCTTAATGATATAACTTAGTTTAAAAAAAGTGTGGAAACTTTTTGGAGAACCCTCGTACTAGTCCCATAAATCCAACATATAATGGAGATGAACAAGGGCAGACATGTTTGAAGTTCAGCCTGTGTGATTACCATGGCTCCCACCATAGATACAATGGAAAATATAATGGAAGAGTGTAGCGTGTAAATTATACAGGAGGTAAAAAAAGAAGAAAACTAATGCAGCCAGCACATCTAAGGACTGGTAGAATGCAAGACAATTTTTATCAATAAACTTTAAAATGATCTTTTAGACTATGCATTGGGAGAGGAAATACCCAAAGATGGGTAAGAATAGAATTGGGCGCTATAGAACCTGTAGCCTTGACATTACCTCTTCCAGCAGCTCGTCATTTGAAAGCAATTTTCATTAAGGCCAGTGACATTTAAAAACTGATGCTTTTTATGGGTTACCTGAGCTTGGCCCCAGACTACACCTAGGTAACCATTTAATTGCTAACATAGTTATATAGTTTGTGAGGTTAAAAAAGACATCAGTCCATCCAGTTCAACCTATGATGTGTGTGTTTGCTGTTAACCATACATTGTATACCCCTGTATGTTGTGGTCTTTAAGGTGCCCATCGAATATTTTTTTGAAACTATCAATGCTCCCTGCTGATACGACTGCTTGTGGAAGAGAATTCCACATCCTTACTGCTCTGACCGTGAAAAACCCCTTCCGTATTTTAAGGTTAAACCGTTTTTCCTTTAATTTTAGTGAGTGGCCACGTGTCTTATTGTATTCCCTTTCCCTAAAAAGTCTGTTCCTTATGCTAGGGTCCTCACCAGTACAGTATTTGTACATTGATATCATATCCCCCCTCAATCGTCTCTTCTCCAGAGAGAATAAGTTCAGTGCTTGTAGTCTTTCCTCATAGCTGATGTCCTCCATTCCCTTAATTATTTTTCTTGCCCTTCTCTGGACTTTCTCCAGCTCCAGCACATCCTTCCTGAGGACCGGTGCCCAGAACTGGACAGCATACTCCAGCTGTGGCCGTACCAGAGTCTTGTAGAGTGGGAGAATAATCTCTTTATTTCTGGAGTGAATCCCCTTTTTTATACATGCCAGTATTCTGTTGGCTTTGCTTGCAGCCGCTTGGCATTGCATGCCACTGCCAAGCCCATTGCCCACCAGTACCCCCAGGTCCTTTTCCATCCTAGACTCACCCAGAGGTTTCCCAGTGAGTAGCTTGCTTTCATGTTTCGGATGCCCAAGTGCATTACTTTACATTTTTCAACATTAAACCTCATCTGCCATGTAGTTGCCCACCCCATAATTTTGTTCAGGTGCGCTTGTAAGGTTTCCACATCCTGCATCGAAGATATTGGCATGCTTAGTTTAGTATCATCCGCAAATACTGAGATTGTACTAGATATCCCCTCCTCTATATCATTTATGAGTAAATTAAACAGGATTGGTCCCAGGACAGAACCTTGGGGGACCCCACTTTCCACACCTGCCCAATCCGAGTACTCCCCATTTATCACCACCCTCTGGACTCTCCCCTGAAGCCAGTTCTCTATCCAGGTACTCACCCTATGGTCCATACCTACCTTCCTTAGTTTGTACAGTAAGCGTTTGTGGGGAACAGTGTCAAAGGCCTTTGCAAAGTCCAGGTACACCACATCCACAGGCTTACCTTTATCTAGGTGGCAGCTAACTTCATCGTAGAAGGTTAATAGATTGGTTTGGCAAGAACGATTTTTCATGAATCCATGCTGATTACTACTAATAATACCATTTTCATTACTAAAATCTTGTATGTGGTCCCTTAACATCCCCTCCAAAATCTTGCAGACTACTGAGGTTAGGCTGACCGGCCTATAGTTACCCGGGATATATCTCGGCCCTTTTTTAAATATTGGTACCATGTTGGCTTTTTTCCAATCAGCTGGCACCATACCCATCTGTAGACTCAGGGCCGGCCCTACCATGAGTCCCGGTGGGACCATGGGACCCAGGCGGCACTTAGAGAGGATGGAGAGGAAGGAGTCCTTTTCCGTTTACCGTTTATTTATTTTTTACAGACCTGACTGGACCCGGAGGGAGGTGGTTGTAAATGGACACAGCTGCCTGTTCATAGGAATGCATTCAACTTCAAATCAGGTCTGCCTAAAACTAACAGTCGGACCTGATCTGAACTTCCATGTGAAAGGGGCCTAACACAGTAAGGCCCCTTTCACACGCGCAATCCGATCCACCTATGGGGCAGCGGGTGGCAGCGGAGACATCTCCGGATGAAATCCAGACAGATGGAAAACTGAATTTTTGTAAAATCTTACCGTAAAATTCCTTTCTCTGAGTCCTCCGACAGTCGCCGCCCCCTCCCAAGTCTTCACCAATGGGTATTGACCTTTGCTCCGCAGGAGTAGCTAGGCAACAAGAATTGTTAATACAAAAGCTTTTAGCATAGACACACCCCTAGGGGCTGTCCCCTCAGTCAATACCTCCCTGCACCAGCATTCCCAACTCAGTTTGGTAGCATAGCAGTAAGAGTACACAAAAACCCCAAAAGAGGGGCGGGGGGTGGCGACTGTCGGAGGACTCAGAGAAAGGAATTTTACGGTAAGATTTTACAAAAATTCAGTTTTCTCTTACGTCCTCCGACAGTCGCCGCCCCCTCCCAAGTCTTCACCAATGGGACGTCCCAAAGCAGTGTAGACATGAGGGGTGGGAGACGCAACCGTAGAAAAGGCAACGCAGTACCCACATCAGAGAAAGGAACCTTACCACAGTAAGAGAACCAACTAGGCAACAGGAAAAACGTGCTCAACAGGAGCAACAACCCAGGAAAACAAGTAACCCAGGGTTAAAACACCCCAATAACCAAGGGCCCACAAAAACAAGGGTCCCTAGGAAACTGCCGCACTGAGAACTTTACGGCCAAAGGAGGCATCGGCCGATGCCTGAACATCCACCTTATAGAATTTTGAGAAGGTGTGAGCGGACGACCGGACGATTGCTCAATGGTCTGTCTGATCCATTTGGCGATGGTCGCAGCCGACGCCGCCATGCCCTTCCGAGGTCCCTCAGGAAGGACAAAGAGGGAATCCGACTTGCGAAAAGATTTAGTGGACGACAGGTAAATCCTGATCGCCCGGACAACATCC
Organism: Pelophylax lessonae; assembly: GCF_965119305.1. Lineage (NCBI taxonomy): Eukaryota > Metazoa > Chordata > Amphibia > Anura > Ranidae > Pelophylax > Pelophylax lessonae. The sequence goes on along the minus strand of NC_138773.1, from coordinate 88,292,371 downwards.
AAGGAATGTAAGGCAACCTCCTTCGGATGTTTAGGCTTCGCGCAGAGCGAAGGCAAGACAATGTCTTCATTAAGGTGAAACTCCGAGATCCTTTTGGGAAGAAAGGAAGGGTTAGGTCGCAAGACCACCTTATCCTTGTGAATCACCAGGTAGGGAGAGCTGCAGGACAAAGCCGCCAGCTCCAACACCCTGCGAGCCGAAGTGATCGCCACCAAAAAGGCAACCTTCTTGGACAACAGAGACAACAAGATCTCCCTGATCTTTTCAAAGGGAGCCTGTTGTAACACGGACAGAACCAAGTTCAAGTCCCAAGGAGGCAAAGGTTCCCTCCTAGGAGGGGCCAAATGTCGCACCCCCTGAACAAAGGTGCTAACCAACGAATTAGACGCCACAGGGCGTTGAAAAAGGACGGCCAGCGCAGAAATCTGACCCTTAATCTTGGCCAACGCCAAACGCTGGTCCACTCCAGTTTGGAGGAAAGCCAACACTCTCGACACCGAGTATGAGCGAGGGGAATACCCCCTGGACTCACACCAGGCAAAGTATGCTTTCCAAGTACGGTAGTAAATTTTTCTCGAAGAGGCTTTTCTAGCCTTGATCAAAGTGGGAATGACCTCAGGGGAGAGACCCCTATCCTTCAGGACCTGGCTTTCAACAGCCAGGCCGTTAAAGCGGAGTTCCGGGCACAAAAACAAATTTTTTTTTTTGTGCCCCTCCGCTAGGAATGCCTCACCTGAAAAGGAATTGGATAGTTAATTTTTTTTTTTTTTTGTTTACTTACCTTGCAATTGAAGATCGAAGATACTCACCTCAGAGTACTTTCATCCCTCGGAGCCGCGGCTCACCCCGTCACTTCCTGCCTCGCTATGATTCCTGGGAGCTGAACGTCATAGCTCCCAGGAATCAATGCGACGGCACCGGCCCCGCTCGTCATTTCCGGGCGACGCCGCACCGGGAAGTGACGTATCGCTAGGACGTAGACCGGAAGTGCGTCGACGCGTTTCGCCCTCCTCTTCCGGGCGTTTTCACAGACGTATTTCCGGTCTGCGGCGATGGGCAGTGTTTAAGTATTGCTCCATCTGATTAGCAAATGACGATTTTATTTGATTTTAGAAACTATTGTATGTTTATATTTGTTTATTGTGACGAGGAAATAGAAATATGGCGGCTCCAGTACTTCCTGTTGGGTGGAGATGAAGCCGCATACACCCATCAGGAACAGGAAATTCGTCATTTGCTAATCAGAAGAGGAGGGCGAAACGCGTCGACGCACTTCCGGTCTACGTCCTAGCGATACGTCACTTCCGGTGCGGTGGAACGCACGCCGAAACCACGGGGCGTTCTAGCGGCACCTGCTACCAGGAAGGACGAGAATTTTAATCTATATGCCTTTAACTTAGCAACGAAATGTGAGTTTATTTTCAATATTTGCACAATAAAAAACCTTTTATCGGATTTACACTATATGAGCATCCTTTTCTCCAATACATGTATCGGGGCATTTACATCTGTGGAGATACATTCGCCTTGGAGGAGTTGTAATAGCCGGTTCCTTACTAGGACATAAGCCTTGTCGATCTCTATTGCTATACAGCATAGGGGTCACCATTGTCCGGTAAGTGAACACCCAAAGGGGGAGGTCCGGCACTGGCTCACTGCACCACAAAAGATTGCATGTTTTCTGCACTTTCTTCCTGGCACTCCAGCACCTTTGTGAGACATTTTTTGGGACTGTGTACATCTTATCATCTACTGAGATCTTAAACAACTATTACATCTGGACTGGCACTTTATATTTATATATTTTAATTATATTTATATAGTATATGTTTACATGGTTTCTACACCCCATTTTTTGCACATAATTGCACGGTGCACTTTATGAGTTTTTTGAGTAGAACGTAATCACTTTACTATCATACACTATTGTTTGCGCTGTGATATATTTTTCTCGTATTTATGAATTTTGGGTTACCACTATTTATGAACAGCTGCATTCTAGAAATTTTAAATATTGTCATTAGTTATTTCACTTATCTTTGCGCTGTATTTGCACTGCACTTTAACAGATTTGGTCATTACCATTTTGAACAGCTGCATTTAAGTTCACCATTAATTTAGTTAATATTTATTCAATTTTTCCTGAGCGCGGTACACACCTACCCACATACATCAGACGATACTGATGCCAGGGCGCCACTAACGCGTCCGAGGCGTCCGCCCGAGGATCGCGCGTTCTTGCCACGAACCTTTCCACCTTGTTGTTTAGACGAGACGCGAACAGGTCCACATCTGGAAAACCCCACTTCGCGCACAACATCTGGAAGACATCCGGGTGAAGGGACCATTCCCCCTGGTCCAGGGTCTGGCGAATCAGATAGTCCGCCTGCCAGTTCCCCCCCCCCCCCGATATGTGAAATGCCGTTATCGCCGGGACGTGCGTCTCAGCCCAAGACAGAATGTCGGCCACTTCCCGAGCCGCCCGGGCACTCCTAGTGCCCCCTTGATGGTTGACATAGGCCACCGCGGTGGCATTGTCCATCTGAACCCGAACTGGACGGCCCCGAAGCCGGTCCGTCCATCGCAGAAGGCAAAGCTTTATCGCCCTCAATTCCAGAATGTTGATCGGAAGGGAGGACTCCTCCTCCGACCAAGTTCCCTGGGCGGACAAAACGCCCAGAACACCACCCCAGCCCGACAGGCTGGCATCCGTGGTGATCACCGTCCACAACAATGGACGAAAAGACTTGCCCCCCGACACTGCCGGGGACTGGAGCCACCACAGAAGATCCCTTCTGGTGCTGTGGCTCAACGAGATCCGCAGATCCAGGGAATGCGGCCGCCCGTCCCACTCGGCAAGAATCTCCGCTTGGAGACCCCGCGTGTGAAACTGGGCAAAGGGGATCGCCTCGAAAGCCGAGACCATTAAACCTAGACATCTCATGCATGTCCGGAGAGACGAGTGCCGGTTGTCCCTGAGGGACCTGACCTCGTCCTGAAGTGTCCGAAGCTTGTCTTCCGGCAGGAAGACCTTCGCTTGGACAGAGTCCAGAATCATTCCCAGGTAGGGAAGACGAACCGAAGGACACAGAGTCGACTTCGGAATGTTTATAGTCCAACTGAACTCCTGCAGTGTCCGCATCGTGGTGGACAGGTCGGTCACCAGGCTCTGACTGCCGTTTGACCTTATCAGGATATCGTCCAGATACCCCAAGACAGCAATGCCCTGTGCTCGCAACAGGGCCAGAACCTGCGCCAGCACCTTGGTAAAAACCCACGGAGCCGAAGCGAGACCGAAAGGTAACACCACGAATTGGTAGTGATCCTCCGCAATGGCGAATCGAAGGTACCTTTGGTGACCCTCGAAAATGGGGATGTGTAGGTACGCATCCTGCAGATCGATGGAGGCCATGAATTCCCCCGAACTCAGGGCAGCCACCGAGCGCAGGGATTCCATGCGGAACTTGCGAACCCGCACAAATTGGTTCAGAGCTTTCAAGTCCAGAATCGGACGCACCTTGCCCTCCTTTCTGGGCACAGTGAACAGATTGGAGTAAAACCCCCGAAATCTGTCCCGATGAGACACCGAAACAACCACCCCTTGGGCCCACAGGTCCCGCACCGCCAGGTGCAGATCCTGCAAGCGCTCCGGAGACAGCTGAAGATTTGAGGGAAAAAATCTGCCCACCGGCCGAGAGAGAAATTCGATCTTGTAACCAGATCGAACGATTTCCTGAACCCATCTGTCTCCGAATGCGGGTCAGCCAAGGTTGTAGGAAACCGCGCAGACATCCCCCCACCCCAGAAACGTGTGAGGGCGCCCCTTCAGGCGGAAGTGGTATGGGAAGTCGAACCGGACTGGCCGGACTTCTGCTTCCCCGCCCACGGCTTCTTCTGGGAGCCTTGGCCTTTGAAGGGCTTGCCCTTGGATTGCGACCTAAAGGCACGAAAGGACCCCTGAGAGGGTCTAAACGAGGAATTCCGTTTACCACGGAAGGACTTCTGCTTGTGAGACTGGGGTAGGAGAGTACTCTTGCCCCCCGTAACCCCTTTTATCAGAGTATCCAAAGCCTCGCAAAAAAGGCAAGATCCCGCGTAGGGAAAATCCGCCAGCGTCTTGCGAGAAGATTGGTCGACCGACCAATTTTTCAGCCATATCAGACGACGGTTCAGTATCGCCACGCTGGACAGGCGCGCAGCCAAGGGAGCTAAATTCAAGTCCGCATCACACAAGTACATGACACCCTGATGGATCTGGTCCACCATAGCCAACGTGGTAGGCGGAGTCGAATCAGCCACCAGGGTGCGCCTGAGCATCTTTGTCCAATCTGCAACAGCCTGTGCCGCCATAATGGAAGCAAAAATAGGCTTCAGCATAGAACCAGCAACCATATAGGCATGACGGGCAAGAGACTCCATTCTCCTGTCCGTAGGGTCCCGGAAAACCGGGGTATCCTCAGAAGGCACCGCAGTAGCCTTGTTCAAAATGGCCACCGCGTGATCCACCTGAGGCGCCACACACCAACGCTTGTCGGTGGAGGGCGCAAACGGATAAAGCAGTTTAAACTTACTCGGCACAGTAAAGGGCTTCTTCAAATTACGCCACTGCTCATCAACAGTATGATGAAATTCCGCAGGGCAGGGAAAAACCTGCGCTGATTTTCGAGTTCTCTGCGTTCCAAAAGAGGACACCCTAGCAGGAGGAGTAGGCTCATCCTCTAGGTGCAAGGTATCTTTAATGGAAGCAATCAGCTCATTCATGAGTGCAAGCTCTTCAGGTGAGCCAGGGGGAGAAACATCAAACCCCTCCACCTCTGCCTCCCCCTCGGACCCCATAAGGTCCAAAGAGGAGCGGGACTCTGAAAAGGGTACGCCAGCCACAGCAGCCACATCGCCCTCTGAATCAGAGGAAATGGATAACCTGGCCCTTTTTGCGGATCGTTCAGCCATCAGCATCTGCACCTGAGAAACCAAGGACGCCACCACCGAGGCCAGATCAGCCCCCTGGTCCCCCACCAGGGCGGGGGGAAACTTGCTATCCTGAGCATCCATGCCCCAGCAATGAAAAGGAAATGACAGGACAAAGAAGGTAAAAACCTGGAGAGAGCACAACAGGCTGCTGCCACCGATCGCTGTTCCCAGAGAAAGAGGAAGTGATGCAATAGCTGGCTGACTGATATAGCCTATGAGGCTCCGCAAACATGGCCGCTTGGCCGAGGGATGAGGCTACAGGAAAATGGCGCCGACATGTGCTCGAACGAGCGAGGCCCGCCAAAATGGCGGCGAATGGCGCCAAAACACGGCGCTGTACAGGGACAGGGCCGGCCACAGCATACAAGCAAAAAAATGGCGGATCGCCGCAGCGGTCGCCGCACAACACGTGTCTGTACCTAAATCTGCACCCAGAGCATAACTGCAGAGCAGGATGTCCCCCCCTCGTAGCCCACAGGCAGTGCAGCCATACAGGGATCTGACAGGGAGCCCGCATTTACACAGACATGGGGGGTACTACACAGCCACAGACTGACACCCACACAGAAGGTGCTTACCGTACCAGATAGCGTGGGGAACTGTCTCCAGCGACAAACCGCTATCAAGGCAGACAGGGAGTGCCGCAGCCAGGACGTTTGTGGACCGCTGCCATAGACCGCAGCATGGCGTCCAGTGAGGTAGCCACCTCACAGGCAGCATCCCTGCAGCGAACAGGGATGGGTCGTTCAATGTACCAGGGCAAACCTAAGCTGAACGCTCGATGGCAGGCTGGGGATCCATCTGGCACTCAGCCCTGAGATCCAGGGCGGCCAGTCCGAGACCCAGCTCCGCATGAACATCTTCATCCGAAGAACCCTAAACTAAAGCTGACAAAATAACAGCTAGCAAAGAAAAGAAAAATACTTGAAATAAAATCAAAAAAGGGTAGAAGGCTGAGACTAAAGCCCCAGCACAGGAAAGCCTGCTACTCCTAAGCTAGGCAAGATCAAACTGAGTTGGGAATGCTGGTGCAGGGAGGTATTGACTGAGGGGACAGCCCCTAGGGGTGTGTCTATGCTAAAAGCTTTTGTATTAACAATTCTTGTTGCCTAGCTACTCCTGCGGAGCAAAGGTCAATACCCATTGGTGAAGACTTGGGAGGGGGCGGCGACTGTCGGAGGACGTAATAGAAACCATATTTTCCATCCATCCGGAGAATCGGATGATAACGGACGGGCAGTCCATTCTTATCTGATCTCCCCATAGAGGACAGCGGGGATCTGACAGCTCCGTCTCTACACACAGAGTGGAGACGGAGCTGTCACCAGCCTGCTCAGCGGGGATCGGCGGATCGATCCCCCGCTGAGCAGAACGGACTCCGTTGGGTGGGGCGCCTGTGTGAAAGGGGCCTAACATACAAAAATACAAAAACCATTGAATTTAGATGTGGTTGCATAATTCTCAAATCTCTTATCACTGTCACAAGTAAAGGGCAGCAGTGTAACATATAACAGTATTCATACGTAGAATTTTTAGTTACTTCCCCACAACCATCCATCAGATTCCTTCCAGGTCAGGCTGTATGTAACTCCAGCTGTCAACGAGAACAGGCCAATACACCAAGGCCGATGGTGACCTCCTCTATCCCTTCTACTCACAGCTGTCAGTGAGAACAGGCCGATACAGCAAGGCCGATGGTGACCTCCTCTATCCCTTCTACTCACAGCTGTCAGTGAGAACAGGCCGATGGTCCCATCCTCTATCCCTTCTACTCACAGCTGTCAGTGAGAACAGGCCGGTACACCAAGGCCGATGGTGACCTCCTCTATCCCTTCTACTCACAGCTGTCAGTGAGAACAGGCCGATGGTCCCATCCTCTATCCCTTCTACTCACAGCTGTCAGTGAGAACAGGCCGGTACACCAAGGCCGATGGTGACCTCCTCTATCCCTTCTACTCACAGCTGTCAGTGAGAACAGGCCGGTACACCAAGGCCGATGGTGACCTCCTCTATCCCTTCTACTCACAGCTGTCAGTGAGAACAGGCGATACACCAAGGCCGATGGTCACCTCCTCTATCCCTTCTACTCACAGCTGTCAGAGAGAATAGGCCAATACACCAAGGCCGAATGTCACCTCCTCTATCCCTTCTACTCACAGATGTCAGTGAGAACAGGCGATACACCAAGGCCGATGGTCACCTCCTCTATCCCTTCTACTTACAGCTTTTACTTAGGAAAACACTCTCTTTAGCACAGTTTACCCAGCTTTACAATCTGTTTGTTCTTCTCCCTGACACAGGGCAGTGTCATAGAATGCAGTATTTGCTTTATTCTGCAAACAGCTCAGTGGTCTGTCTTTCATCAGCAACATGTCTTATACAATCACTCTATATTGTAGCAGTTTCTTATTTAAAGTGTATATAAACCCTAACAATGAACTTCTCTTATTTGCTCCCTTTCTGTTGGGTAAATATACCATTGAAAGTGTTTTGCTATATCTGTTTGATAAGTGCAAAAAAATCCTTGTTGATCCTGTCAGAAATTCAGAGCTGTCCTATTCTCCGTGCACTGTTCCTGTGTTATCCTAAAGAGTCCAAATAACACTCCTAGTTCTTATTGTGGACTACAAAATAAATCCTCCCTATATTGTGGAGATAAGGAGAGTGGAAAGGTTTCAGTAGTTTGGCAAACCACAATGGGCAGGTCTGACACCATTCAGACCACCAAAATGCTTTATCGTTGGCCCAGCAGGAAGATCGTAGGTATTGTTCTGTATTTGCAGGGTCTATAACTACTTGCCGTGTGCCCACAGTAGATTTACTGTGGGCAGGTGGCACAGGCAGGTCAGACAATGTACCTGCATGTTGCCAGCTTGCTTCCGGGTTTGAGGCTGGCATGCACCCACCCCCTGCCCACTAGGGTTGCCACCTCATCCCTTTAATCCGGGACACATAGTAATTACACAGGTTCTGAGGCTGATATAATGCATATAAAAGGCACCAAGTGAGTTTAATTGCCCCCTTAATCAGCCTCAGAACCTGTGTAATTAATATGTGTCCTGGATTAAAGGGATGAGGTGGTTACCCCCACTGCCGACATGTGCTGTGATTGCACACAGCACATGTTTGGCTGCTGATTTCAGCCAATGATTTTGGCTGAACTCAGCTGATTGGCCAAGCACAGACAGAGTTCTGTGTTTACAAAAACACAGCACTCTGTGTACTGTGAACACAGATCTGGCTGTTTCTTCTCTCTGCAAAGCAGGGAGAAAAAATATCCAGATAGTATAGTAAAAGCAGCACACATTACACGTTGTTAGACACACAGTTAAACCCTTGATCGCCCCTAGATGTTAAAGTGGTTGTAAAGTCAGAAGGTTTTTTTATCCTAATGTATTTATGCATTAAGAAAAAAAGCCTTCTGTGTTGCAGCAGCCCCACTCAGCCCCTCTCTATCCAGCCATGTTGCAGGAGTGTCTCGGGTGCCCAAGACTCTCCGTCCGGATTGGCCTGATTGAGAGGTCAGCGCGGCACCATTGGCCGCCACTGCTGTCAATCAAATTCAGTGAGCCAATCAGGAGAGAGAAGGGGCGGCGCCGGGCCGCGGCTCTGTGTCTGAATGAACACACAGAGCAGAAGCTCAACTATAGTGCCCCCATAGTAAGCTGCTTGCTGTGCGGGCACTCAACAGGAGGGAGGGGCCAAGAGAGCCAAAGAAGAACTCGAGAATAGGAGGATCCGGGCCACTCAAAAGAAATGAAAAACGAGACTTTACAATCACTTCAACCCCTTCCCAGCCAGTGTCATTAGTACAGTGTCAATGTTCAGTAATATCATTGATCAATGTATTGGTGTTACTAGCGATGTTAGTTAGTGACCCTAGCACAAACAAATGGTTACTGCCCACACCTGTAACAAGACACGAAAAGATTCCAAGCTCTCCTTACCGACCAGTCTGCGACCAACAAAATCGACCTGTCTAACAGTATGCGTTAAAAACAGGGGTTTAGTTGCACACATCTGCAAATACATGCGTAAGCCACAGAGCCCCGACAAGGCACCCCATTTTCTGTGGTCCTAACTCTAAATTCTGTGAGTCTCCAACAATGGAAGCACATGCATTTAAATGGACAGGTGTAGGGCAGATATACCTGAAGGGAGCCCAACCCTTCTAGTTAGGGACCCTCCCAGATAGTGTCTGTTAGAGCCAGATTGCCCACCACCCCATCACAGTCACACAATAAGTCGCTGATTACCGCCATTACAGTATAGAGTCTATAGCTGCAAAAACTCCAGTATATATACACACCATAGTTTGCAGATGCTATACCTTTCACACAAACCAATTACGGTAATACTGTATACACTTATTGGGATTTTTTAACCAAAGACATGTAGTAAAATAGATTTTGGCCTAATTTATGAAAAAATTAGATATTTTTATTGGATATGTTTTATAACAGAAAACATTGTTTTGGTTTTAATTTATTTATTTTTTTCATTTATAAAAAAATAAAAAGACCCAGTGATGATCAAACACCACCAAAAGAAAGCCCTATTTCTGTGAAAAAAAAAAAAAAAAAAAAATTATAAAAAATGTTTTTTTGAGTACAGTGTTGCATGACCGTGCAATTGCCAGTTAAAGTTACATAGTGCTGAATAGCAAAAAAATGCCCTGGTCATGAAGGGGGTAAAACCTTCCGGAGGTCAAGTGGTTAAAGAGATACAACATGGGGAGATGTGCATGTATTGCAGAGATGTACAGCTTATGTTTTTTTTTCTTATTTTGCTCTGAAATACACATTTAAGCCCAATGGAAGTGGTATGTGATCTCAGATTGACTGTACAGTCAGCTGGTAAAGCAGCCACACATATAGTGAAATAGTCCTGGTCCCTGCTGTCATGCTGTAAAGAACTTCTATTATTTGCTCAGTTTTGTTACAATATTGAAAAAGTGTTGTCAAAGAGACAACCTTACGATTAAGCCAATTACGGTGAAATCCTGCATGCTGTTAATGGTCAAATAAAGGCACTTCGAAGAGTTAAAGGTTCGGGTGTGGATCTTGTGTAAAATATTCTCTTAGGGATCACAAGTGAGATTGGGTTCTATTGCCGGCAACCAGAGTGTCCACAGTGGAGGAGAGACTTTGGTCCAGAGTGGTGTTGTTCAGCTTTGAATGACTTAACATTGAATTTGTTGTTATTTCTGTTCAGTAAGTGCAAGAAATAGCTGTCGATCATGCCAGAAATTCTATGCAGTCCAATGTATTCTGAACCTTTATTTCAAGCAGGGCGTCACGTCCCTGTCAACCAGAAAAAAAAAAAAAAAAAATACCCCAACGTTATGGATACCCCTCACTCCCTACATACAGTACAATGAGTTAGCACTATCACCCTAGGACAGGAAGTGGGTTACTGGCAGGATCACCAGATGAAAAGAAAAAAAAAAAAAAAAAGCAATGCAGCCACCATGCCTGTTAAGCTGCAATATATGACATGTATTTTCATGGAGTTTAGGTAAGCTTTAAAGGAAACTTTGCCTAAAAAAACAAAACAAAGAGGCTGCCGGTGCTGACTTCTCATTCTGCAAATGCTAACCCTCTGGCTTTAGGATGGAGTACCTGATCCAAAAAAGAAGGATGCAGACAAGGATTTATACCCTTTCTTTAACTTTGTTGATATGAATGCTTGTTCCAGTCTGTGACTCAGACCAGCCAGAAAGGTTCAGCATCACAGCAAGGCAACTAGCATTTTAAGAACTAGGCCAGCAATGGGAGCCCACACTACTCTCAGGAAAAGTTTAAAGTGCTTTTGACATGAGGTACTTATAGAAGGCTGCTACTGATGCCCTTTAAAAAAAAAAAAAAAAAAAGCTGGCAGAGTCACTAACTCAGAAAAACATACAGCAATGGAAGACACAAAATCAGAAATATGCATAAAATTTTCCAAGTTGGTGGCTCTTCAAATCAGGGAATCAGTAGTGCAGCCAGGCAACTAGCATTTGCAGAAGAAGAGGACAGCTATTAAAAAAAAAAAAAAAAAAAAAAAACAGAGGATATCCTCTTTTTCAACATCCTAAAAATCTTGGTTGATTGTTTAATGAAATAAAACCGCAAAGATTGCTTGAGTACTGGTCATTGTTGGCTGCACAACCCAAAACCTCCTACAATGTTTTATGGTCCCAGAGGTGCTGTATGGTTGCAGGTTGGGGGTTCATACTGTTCAGGCTATAAACACAATTCTTGCTCACAAAACACAAAGAAAAATCAGAGCTCAAGCAGTAAAACTCATTTATAAAATGTACATTATACATGAAATACAAAGTTATTGCAACATCCAATATACACATTCTAAATGTATCTAATAATCATTTACAGCAACGTTATTCCAGGTGAACCCCGGGAAAGGTATTCAGTCCATCACCAAACCTGGCAGCTCTTTATCAGAGCTTTCAGTGCAGTAATACAGTCCGGACTTTTGTCCTTTAGTGCAATTCCTAGAAGTACCGGCTTGTTCTTTGACTCTTGAGATACAAAGCTTACCAAATTCTTGGCATAGACGTGAACCAAAGGCTGGAGAAATACAAAGAAAGAAAATGATTAAAAAGGCTTTGTACATCAGACACATTCAAACCTTCCTTATCATAACTGAACAAAACTTATAGGCTGCTTCACATCAACCAGTTTTAGTAACATAAAAGCCCCCATAATGTATCTGACTTAGGCCTTGTTCACGTGGGCGCTGAAGTCCATATACTGTTAACTGGACAATTTTTCCTGCGTCGCCAGCCTCTTACAGACGCTACTCATCCTAATGTGACAGCCCGGACCGGGCACAGCTGCTCATCCTAATGTGACAGCCCGGACCGGGCACAGCTGCTCATCCTAATGTGACAGTCCGGACCGGGCACAGCTGCTCATCCTAATGTGACAGCCCGGACCGGGCACAGCTGCTCATCCTAATGTGACAGCTCGGACCGGGCACAGCTGCTCATCCTAATGTGACAGCCCGGACCGGGCACAGCTGCTCATCCTAATGTGACAGTCCGGACCAGACACAGCTGCTCATCCTAATGTGACAGCCCGGACCGGGCACAGCTGCTCATCCTAATGTGACAGCCCGGACGGGGCACAGCTGCTCATCCTAATGCGACAGCCCGGACCGGGCACAGCTGCTCATCCTAATGCGACAGCCCGGACCGGGCACAGCTGCTCATCCTAATGTGACAGCCCGGACCGGGCACAGCTGCTCATCCTAATGTGACAGTCCGGACCAGACACAGCTGCTCATCCTAATGTGACAGCCCGGACGGGGCACAGCTGCTCATCCTAATGTGACAGCCCGGACGGGGCACAGCTGCTCATCCTAATGTGACAGCCCGGACCGGGCACAGCTGCTCATCCTAATGTGACAGCCCGGACCGGGCACAGCTGCTCATCCTAATGTGACAGGCATGCAGGTGAGTGGCTCTAAACACAGACAATGTGCATTTTGGGGCCGCTCACCCTCCCGCACATCTGTACCATTAGGACAAGTCGGCTGTGTCCATGCAGCCATTGCATCTTAATAGACTTAAAAGGACTGCCTGCACGCAGCACCTGGAAGCTAAAGACACTGGAAAAAGTGGCCTGTTTACAGCATATGGGCCCCTGCGCCCCTATGTCAAATGGACATTGGAATTGAAGAAATCAGTCATTAATTGGATGTTGATATTTCCATATATTCACCTCCTATACTCTCCCCACTACAGGGAATACAACAGGCCAAAACATACTGAGGTTGATTTACTAAAAGCAAATACAGGCGCCCCCAGGGTTACAAACATCCGACTTACAAAATGGAAAGAGACAATAGGAAGTGAGGAAAAATCTAACCCTAGGAAGGGAAATTCACTCCTGTAAGAGTTCTCATGGGAAAAAGGTGTCTCCACTGAAGCTTTATCACCAATCATTGTTTCCACAACAACCCAAAATTTTCAAAATCCAATTTTCATAGGGATAGAAAGTGAGGTGAAATCTTCTGAACAGGGGCACAGACAGCAAAACAAATGGTACAGGGGTGTAACATTTCCAATGCTATCCAAAAAACTAAAAATTATTATTTTGGTTGGGGCTACACTTAAAAAATTTACCAGTTCTGACCTACAAACACAGTCGACTTAAGAACAAACCTACAGTCCCTATCTTGTTTGTAACCTGGGGAACGGCTGTACAGTAGATGGTTCAATTTTAAGGGGATTTGCCCCAGACCTTAACAAATGTGGTGAGCCTCTAATGACCTTTATCATCCAATCATATGCAAGCAAAAAGGCTGTTTTTTTTTTCTTGCACATGATTATGATTAGTTGTTGCAAAGTGCCTTTAGAAAACCAACCCCAATTTCATGGATATGTGGACTATGGAAGTCCCCATTGTGAGGAGACTATGTGGTCTCTAGGCCTGGTAAACCTATTTTTACTTTTTAGGGTACATAGTACTGTATTGGGTGATATTTTCCTACATAAGGCTGGCAATTAACACAAAATAGCAGCATGATTTGCCTACTGTGCTGGTATGGGAAATGTGTCACACATGCAGTATCTCACAAAAGTGAGTACACCCCTCACATTTTTGTAAATATTTTATTTTATCTTTTCATGCGACAACACTGAAGAAATGACACTTTACATTGTAGCAAAGTAGTGAGTGTACAGCTTCCATAACAGTGTAAATTCGCTGTCCCCTTAAAACAACTTAACACACAGCCATTAATGACTAAACCGCTGGCAACAAAAGTGGGTACACCCCTAAGTGAAAATGTCCAAATTGAGCCCAATTATTTTCCCTCCCCGGTGTCATGTGACTCGTTAGTGTTACAAGGTCTCAGGTGTGAATGAGGAGCAGGTGTGTTAAATTTGGTGTTCTCGCTCTCACTCTCTCATACTGGTCACTGGAAGTTCAACATGGCATCTCATGGCAAAGAACTCGCTGAGGATCTGAAAAAGAATTGTTGCTCTACATAAAGATGGCCTAGGCTATAAGAAGATTGCCAAGACCCTGAAACTGAGTTGCAGCACAGTAGCCAAGACCATACAGCGGGTTAACAGGACAGGTTCCACTCAGAAAAGGCATGGTTGAGTGCACATGCTCAGTGTCATATCCAGAGGTTGTCATTGGGAAATAGACATATGAGTGCTGCCAGTATTGCTGCAGAGATTGAAGGGGTGGTCAGCCTGTCAGTGCTCAGACCATACACCGCACACTGCATCAAATTGGTCTGCATGGCTGTTGTCCCAGAAGGAAGCCTCTTCTAAAGATGATGCACGAGAAAGCCCGCAAACAGTTTGCTGAAGACAAGCAGACTAAGGACATGGATTACTGGAACCATGTCCTGTGGTCTGATGAGACCAAGATAAACTTATTTGGTTCAGATAGTGTCATGGGTCCGTGGCGGCAACCAGGAGAGGAGTACAAAGACAAGTGTGTCTTGCTTACAGTCAAGCATGGTGGTGGGAGTGTCATGGTCTGGGGTTGCATGAGTGCTGCCGGCACTGGGGAGCTACTGTTCATTGAGGGAACCATGAATGCCAACATGTACTGTGACACACTGAAACAGAGCATGATCCCCTCCCTTTGGGGACTGATCAGCAGGGCAGTATTCCAACATGATAACGACCACAAACACACCTCCAAGACGACCACTGCCTTGCTAAAGAAGCTGAGGGTAAAGGTGATGGACTGGCCAAGCATGTCTCCAGACCTAAACCCTATTGAGCATCTGTGGGGCATCCTCAAATGGAAGGTGAAGGAGCGCAAGGTCTCCAACATCCACCAGCTCCGTCATGTTGTCATGGAGGAGTGGAAGAGGACTCCAGTGGCAACCTGTGAAGCTCTGGTGAACTCCATGCCCAAGAGGGTTAAGGGAGTGCTGGAAAATAATGGTGGCCACACAAAATACTAACACTTTGGGCCCAATTTGGACATTTTCACTTAGGGGAGTACTCACTTTTGTTGCCAGCAGTTTAGACATTAATGGCTGTGTGTTGAGTTATTTTGAGGGGACAGCAAATGTACACTGTTATGCAAGCTGTACACTAACTACTTTACATTGTAGCAAAGTGTTGTCACATGAAAAGATAAAATAAAATAATTTAAAAAAAATGTGAGGGGTGTACTCACTTTTGTGAGATACTGTAGCTTTTGTTCTGTTTTTTTTTTTTTTTTCTTTTAAGTTTAATACGGTATATGATTTCATATTTCAGAACATGGTCCAGACATAAAAGGAAAAATAAACTGATGTCGGGTATGAAGTGGAGGTATCTATGAGTGCATTACTTCCCGATAGTGACAAAGCTTGCTTGCTCCCTCACTATAATGGGGGTGCCTTACCGGTCAGTATAAATGTGTTTAAGGTAGGGAGTTTTGGCAGAGAGCATAACAGCAGAAATTAGAGGCGGGTAAAGGTATGTTCAGGCATCTCTAGGTGCCTTCACTTTTTATGTCATAAATTTGCTTTTCAAGGGTCAGTCCTCCATAAACAGATCCTCTTTTGCTTTTGGGCATGGTGTAGGAAAACCTCGTGTTCTATATGCAAAGCCAGGTTGCACAGTCCCACATCCAAGCAAGGCTCTGCCTCTACATATTACAATCCTGAGGTAAAAAAAGGTCAGCCCACCTAAAAGTTGATAGTCCAGCAAGGGGATCCCAAGTGGCTCCTAGAGAGAGTGAAGCCCAGCTGTAATGTCAGAAGGAAGTGAAAAGTGTTGAGAATGCACTGGTGCCCTGAACTAGTCCCCAAATGGTAGCCAGGAGACCTTTCACCCTTGCAGCATCTACTCAAAACGTAAGGGCTGATCTTTAATCTAAGGACTGTTGCTTGGAGAATCATAGCCCACATGCATACTATGCAGAATGCCAACTTTTAAGAAAAAGCTGTAAATTACAAATGTACTTTTACCTTCCCTTCCCTATTGTCATCACTGAGTTATGATCTTTGGCGCACTTCTAATTTTGGAACTCTAATTTTTTTGTGACTTCAGGCCTGAAATGCGTATGCAAGGGAGTGTTACCAGGGTCAGCCATATAAGGCTGTATGCACATATTACGGCCAATTTACACAATAGCCAGTTAATCTAACAGTATTGTAAGAGTTTAGAAGAAAGCCGGAAAAGAGGAAACTTAAGCAAGCACAGGGAGAAAGAACAGATAGTGTCCTGGTCAGGATTTGACTGGAGGACTCCAGTGTTGCAAGGTAGAAGTGCTAGCCACTGAGACTATGCCTCGTCCCTTCAGAAGAAAAAGATAGAAAATGTCATTCTTACCTCATCACATCCTAGAAGGACTTTGGTGGTAAGGGTGGGTTTGCCCAAGTCTCCGGCTACCGTGCTAGGAGTGACAGAAACCAGTGTGCCAAACTTCCCATACTGTGTCACCACAACCAGAATGTGATCTGTGAAGGCAGAGCAGACCACTTGGGTAGAACACCCATTAATCACCTCTTCAGCTTGCTTGGAGGTCACCACAGGCTGCCCTTCCATGTCCACCCTATTCATGACAACAAAGGAAAACAATATTAATTTCAGGGCTTGCTGGAGCCACTTGAGTGTGCTGTACTAAATATGATGCACATTATGCAAGCACACTGCACCTGGCAAACATGGCAACATTGAAATTGTGTACATTTTCAGTTATGCAATCAAATATAAGCAAGTACTATTGTCCAAATAATGGTATCCTATTCAGAATATAAAATAATGTTTCAGAATAGGATCTTACATGTAAAGTCATGAACCCTGACAGTGTTTACAGTGGTGCCATCTTCCCGACACAGAATTTAGAGTCACAGCTCTCTTCCCTTTTATTTGTTATCATTCTGTGAGCTCAGACTGGATGGCAAGATGGCAGCCTTTGACATAGAAGGTGCTAAGGGCCAAGAAAACAGGACATGCACTTTTTTAGTGGGTTTGGGGCATTAGGCAGCCCAGTAAAAATAGTTGTAATTGGTAATTGTGTAATTGTGTGGTCATGCAATGCTGTACCCAGACTAAATTTATATAATTTTGTTATTACAAATCTTACAAATGGAGCTTTATTTTGGTGGTATTTGATAACCACTGGGTTTTTTATTTTTTTTATTTTTATCTTGAAAAAAAGATCAAAAATCTGGTGATTTCATGCGTAGGTGCCCCCAAACACTTGCATTTATGTACAGTATATATGTGCGTGTATGTGGGGGCAGGGCTCAAACATTTGTTTTGTTGGTGGAGGATTTAAAATTCTAGAATGGAACTTACATTTTTTACACTTTTTTTTTTTTTAAATACTAAACTTTTTTTTTAATCATATATGGGACAGAAAGTCCCCTATGTGATGCATTTTTTGGTGACAGGTCCTCTTAATGAGACATCAGGAATAGGCATGGGCTCAGGCGTGTATGGATCCTACTCCCAACCCATCTGAGCAATCCCGCCAGGAAGCCAACACTGCACACCACCAATCATAGGCAGTGAGGCATTTCCTGGTCCGCAGCTGCACATACACATGCCCCGACTAGGCTGCTAATGATAAAACACCCATGATCTCCCACCTGCCCTCCAATTAAAGCAGGAGCTCCACTCACAAGAGGAAGCTCCGTTTTAAAAGGTAACTCCATTTTCTTGGAAAGAAAAAATAGCAAATAAAGAAAAACCAATATAGCGTATACAATTGCGACACAAATCATATTGTGATTGAATGTTCTTAAAACTACCTTTCCTTTTCAATCTGCAGCTGTTGTAATTTTATGAAAATGCAATGCAATATGGCTACCTGGAGCTGTTCTGTACACAGAATGTATACTGACCACACCCCCAGAAACATAATTTCCTGCTTGTGTGTTTGGCTCACTGATTTTCCCAGAAGTCTGAACTAAAATACAAGTCAGATTTCTGGCATCCCCTGCAACAAAAATATAATTTTTGGTGAGATGCTCCCAATAGGAACATGGCATGTCATTTTTTTGGGGGGGGAGCGGGTACCTAGTTTTGACAGGTATCCACTTCTGCTTGGACCGCTTAGGCGATCTGAGCGGAAGTTTTTATCTCCCCCTCCCTCCTTGCAATCTTCTGGGGTGGATCACAGGTCCAAGAACATTGCCCAGACCATTCAGAGGAGCATCACGACTCGCACATGTGCAGAGCATGCTGTGACAGCCAGGTGCCCACAGTTATAAAGCAGGCGCCGAGGAGAGGAGAGGGAGAGAATCTAGGGTTTAGGCCGGCCACATCACTGGATCATGGGACAGGTGAGTGTGTGTTTATTAAAAGTCAGCAGTTACACTTTCTGTAGCTGCTGACATTTAATAAACACAAAAACGACTGGAACTCCTCTAAAGGAACGCAGATTGTGGTGCGTTAACTTCATACCCGGCCATACTGGCTGCTGACAACAGGCCCCGAAAGTGATGTTTACATGCAGCACAGCAATATGAACGGCCCCCATAGCTATGTATAAAGGGTACAGGGTATATTCCTTGGGACCTTACATTATTTGAGGGATCTACATCTCTATATGTGAATGGTGCAGGTTAGAGCCGCACGATTAATTGTTAAAAGATCACAATCTCGATTCAACCCACAACCCGATCTTAAGCCAGCATTTCCACAATTCATGTAACAAGTGCAAAGCAGTTCCCTGCACACAGCTGTGTATAAAAAAAAAAAAAAAAAAAAAAAAAAAGCAGCTGGCAGTGTTTATCAGCAACATTGCTCAGCGCTGAAACAGAGATAAAAAGAAACATTGTATCTTTCTGTTCATTTACAGATCAAAGGGATGAACTTCAGTCTGCAAATGAGGTCAGTTTAAAGCAACCTTGCCAAGTAAAAAAAAAAATATATATTTTATTTATTAAATTTCTCTTGTTTACCCCTTATTAACCCTAAATGTACTCTAATCAGCCCTATTAACTCCTTCTTCTCCTTTTTCATTTATTATTTTCCTGATGATTTTTTTTTTCATTTACTTCTATTTTATAAACTATTAATTAAATTGTTTTTTTTGTTTGCTTTGTTCATTAATATTTTTACATCTTTAACATATATTTATGGATTCACATTAGAAAAAAAAAAAGCGCAAAATTAAATCTGTACCATTGCTGACAGCTGAAGTAGGTATCGGTAATTGGTATCGGCGAGTACTATAAAAAAAAAAAAGACCCTAATATAACAATGGAATTTTTTTCTTATTTCTTTACACGTTACATTTTTTAAAATTACACTTCTTTAAATTTGATTGAATCAAAGAGCATTATGTCGTATTTTATTGCCATCTTGTTTAATAAACTAATGTTCAAGGATTGTAAATCTTTAAAAAAAAAAAAAAAAGTTTGTGAGAATCGTGATCTTTATTTTAAGCAAAAAAAACATGAATCTTGTTTTATCCAGAATTGTGCAAGTCCGGCATTCTGTCAGAATACCTACCTATCAGATTCTGCTACCGGAAGTGACATACGGACTAGAACAACTTACTTCACATGCGCCCCAACATGGCCACTATGTGTTCCAATAGGTTTCCTACTGCGACAAAACACGAAGCAGAGGCGGACATCTTCTTAGACCCACGCAAGTTCTGAATTTTACATTTATTTTAGCAGTAAACTCACCTTATATACTGAATCACAGTATTACATTTCTATTATTAGTAAATATAGCACGAAACCTGCAGGTAGAAGGTGGCGACGGCCATCTTGGTACACCCCACACCGCTCAGCGACAAACTGATTATATAGTGAAATAGACTATTTCACTCGGTCGCGGTGGAATAGTCTCTTTTAGTATATAAGGTGAGTTTACTGCTAAAATAAATGTAAAATTCAGAACTTGCGTGGGTGTAAGAAGATGTCCGCTGCCGCTTTGTGTTCTGTCACATTAGGAAACCGATTGGAACGCATAGCGGCCATGTTGGAGCGCATGGCGCATGCGCAGTAAGTTGTTCTAGTCCGTACGTCATTTCCGGTAGCAGAATCTGATAGGTAGCGCTATTCTGACAGAACACCGGCTATACTTGTATACACAATGTCTAGAAATGGCAGACAGAGCTCACTACTAATAGAACAGCCTGTCTGGGATGGGATGGGATCTATGAGAAGTGATCAGCACAAGTTATACACGCAAGAGGAACAGATCCTCTTTAAGGAACTACAAATCCCAGCAAGGAAGAGGAGATACTCAGCCTGAGTTGAAAATGGAAAGCCTTCCTATTCCATACAATAAACACAGCCATGTGCTCTAAACACTCCAGCCAGGCCTGAGGCCTACACTAATTGTGTACCTGATAAGTCTGGCTAAGGTGTAAACTCATCACCTGCTGCTCTCCTCTGCACCCACCCTCCTCAGCCTCCGATGAACTCACCTCATTCACAGCTTCCCCTCCAACACAGGACGAACTGAGAGACAGATAACTACAACTCCCAGCAGGCTCTGCGCTGACAACCTCCAACTTTATTAGTAGTAACAAACATTGTACAGAACAGCGTGGACAGGGGAAAGAAACGTACCAGCGCCACCTGCTGGTAGATTTACCTATTTTTTTTATTACAGGTATTTACTATTTACAGTATATAACACAGCACGTTTCATACATGTTTATTGCCATCAGTCCCTGCACTCAAAGAGCTTATTTATAGTCTAATGCTGGCCATACACTAGCCGAAAGATCGTTCAAAAATCTGTCATTTGGTCCGATCGTTTTTCGTCCAGTTAATGGGCACAAATAGAAAATTGTTTTTAACTTTTCAGAGCCGAAAAATCGAAGGAACAGTTTTGAAATACGCCGAACGAATGATAAACGAATGATAAATTGAAAGGTTAATGTGTTTCTCGGCTGACCTGTTTGCACCAGTGTTAATTTTGGCAGCAAATTTCAATTTAGTTTTAGTCTTAGGACTAAGGGCTCTTTCACACACTCCGTCCGTTGGATGGAGTCCGTTTTTCTCAGCGGGGGATTGATCCGCCGATCCCCCGCTGAGCAGGAGGATGACAGCTGTGTCTCCGCGCTGTGTGCGGAGACACAGCTGACAGTTCCCCATGCATCTCTATGGGGGAAATCGGATGTCAACGGACCGTCAGTCCGTTCTCACCCGATCCCATCCCATCCGATCCGCTGGACGGATGGAAAATAGGGTTTCCATCCGTCCAGATTTGACGGATCGGATCGGATGTCAGCGGACATGTCTCCGCTGACATCCGATGCCCCATAGGAATGCATGGGGGGACCGTTCAGATCCGCCAACAAAACGGACAGGCCGATCTGAACAGTCCGCCTGTGTGAAAGGGGCCTTAAATGGCATTTTAGTTTTAGTCCCATTTTAGTCTTCTGCAAGTGTTTTAGTTTTAGTCGCATTTAGTCGACTAAAACTCCAGTACATTTTAGTCGACTAAAACGTCCAACATTCCAACAAAACAGTCCAACAAAACTCATTTTAGTCATCTATAATCGAATGGGTGTAGTTCAATTGTAATTTGTAATGCATTATTTAAGCATTTCTCTACAATTTCCAAACTCATTATATATACTGCTGGTCCTGGAGTGAAAAATCGAATATGTTATTATTTATGGTGGTATTAAGCTTTCAGCATGCACCAGTGTTACTTTTGGCAGCAAATTTCGATTTAGTTTTAGTTATAGTCTTTTGACTAAAATGCCATTTAAGTTTTAGTCGTATTTTAGTCTTAAGCCTAAAATGCCATTTTAGTTTTAGTCGTATTTTAGTCATCTGAATTGTTTTAGTTTTAGTCGTATTTTAGTCGACTAAAATTGTGTTAATTTAGTCTATGAAAACGTTTTAGTCGGTTTTAGTCGACGAAATTAACACTGGTTTGCACTAGGCATATGTGACAAACTGAACGAAAAACGGATTCATTTATGTCCAATGAGCGATTTATCGTTCGAAATTCGATCATTACATGGTGGCACGATCGTCTGCTCTCACGGCCGATTTTTCGTTTTTCGAAAATGAGTTTGCCGATATTTCGGCTAGTGTATGGCCAGCTTAAGTCCCCATGAACACTCATGTGACACAGGAAGACCCCTTTCACACTGAGGTGCTTTTCAAGCACTTTGGCGCTACAAATAAAAGCTCCTGAGAATCTCACAAAAACCTATTCCCAATAAAATCAATGAATGCTTTCACACTGAGGTGGTGCGCTGGGGGGCGGTGAAAAAAGAATTATGCAAGCAGCATCTTTGGTGCATGATTGGAGCGCTAAAAAAAAGGCCTCAAAAATGCCCCTCTTCAGTGAAATGAATAGCAAGCGCCTAAAAAAATCTTCAAAAGTGTCTAAAAAAGCAATCAGTGTTTTACTGGCAGTTTAGAAACATCTCAGCGTGAAAGGGCTTGAACTTATGCGATATCACTAAGACCCCTTTCACACTGAGGCACTTTTCAAGTGCTTTGGTGCTAAAAAAGCGCCTGAAAAGCATACGAAAACCTATTCCTGTTCAGGCGCTTCCCATTCATTTAGAAGAGCGTTTATGAGGCGCTTTTTTTTAGCTCTCCAAACATGCTTCATGATGTTGCTTGCAGAATTTCTTTCACCAGACTGCCAACGCACCGCCTCAGTGTGAAAGCATTCATTAATTTTAATGGGAATAGGTTTTCTTGAGCTTTTCAGGAGCTTTTTTTTTTAGCGCCAAAGCACTTGAAAAAGTGTTAAAGGGGTTCTTAAAGTCCATGAAAAGGCATTATGTTCTGCCAGGCCTGCTGCAGTGCCATTAAGGCCCTAATCTAAGGAGACCAGATTTTTAAAATTAAATCCGGGGACATATTTTTTTTTTTTTTATTGGCAAATGGTAAACTATTGTATAAGCATATTCTGCTCAAAAGATATATGCAGTGTATGTGGTATATGTTTATGGAATTATTGTATGATATCCATGTTATTTCTCACATTTCCTCCATGAGAAAAAAAAAAAAGATACTTCTTAGAATTTTTTGAGATATGAGAAAAAACAGTGTGCAGAGTTCAGGCGTGAGTTACATAAAGAATGCAAGTCTCAGCTGTGCCCATCTATGCAGCCTGACCAGAGCTCAGGAATGCAACCTCACCAGTGGCTAGCAATGCATTGTCCCCAGTGCCCTTACAATGCAGCCTCACCAGTGCCTATCCAATGCAGCCTGACCAGTGCCCATCCAATGCAGCCTGACCAGTGCCCATCCAATGCAGCCTGACCAGCGCCCATCATCCAAAGCAGCCTCACCAGTGCCCATCATCCAATGCAGCCTCACCAGTGCCCAGCAATGCAGCCTGACCAGTGCCTAGGAATGCAGCTTGACCAGTGCCCACCCAATGCAGCTTGACCAGTGCCCATCCAATGCAGCCTGACCAGTGCTCACCCAATGCAGCCCAACCAGTGCCCATCTATGCAGCCTCACCAGTGCCCATCTATGCAGCCTCTCCTGTGCCCAGCAATGCAGCCTCACCGGTGCCCAGCAATGCAGCCTCACCGGTGCTCAGCAATGCAGCCTCACCAGTGCTCAGCAATGCAGCCTCACCAGTGCCCAGCAATGCAGCCTCACTGGTGCCCAGCAATGCAGCCTCACCGGTGCCCAGCAATGCAGCCTCACCAGTGCTCAGCAATGCAGCCTCACCAGTGCCCAGCAATGCAGCCTCATCAGTGCTCAGCAATGCAGTCTCACCAGTGCCCAGCAATGCAGCTTCACCAGTGCCCAGCAATTTAGTCTCACCAGTGCCCAGCAATGCAGCCTGACCAGTGCCCAGCAATTTAGTCTCACCAGTGCCCAGCAATGCAGCCTCACCAGTGCCCAGCAACGCAGCAATACAGCCATAATGGTATGGAGATTTATGGGTTACAACAGACGGTAAAGAGGCAACATAATGGCTCCCCAACGCTCATCACAAGCCCTCTGAAAAACAATCCACTGCTGATAACTTTTCAGAGGATGAAGCCAGCGTAAACATGCCCTAAAGGTGTAGTAATCATATCTTTGAGCATTTCTACCAGATGCGTGCAAAGTAAAAGAAAAATAATGAGGTCAGGGGTCCAATAAGTACTGTATCTCAAGATGTGTGTATGTGGGCCATCACCACAGGAAACGGTGGTCTGTACATATCCTGAGGTGAGCCACACATGTGGACAACACTTGGAATCTGTCCTGTCTGCTGAGTACCTGTTTGTTTGTTTACCTTGCAGTAGGATGACCAGAATCCCTTCTGCCTCGAACCTGTGCAGGAGTCTCGGCAGAAGCTTGAGAGGAGGAAAAGCGTAAATCAGACGATACCGACCCCTACGGAGCCACTAATGCGTCTGTGGCATCGGCTAGAGGATCCCGAGACTGTGCCACAAACCTCTGCACTTTCCTGTTGAGGCGAGAGGCCAACAGATCCACCTCGTGAGTACCCCACCAGAGACACAACTGATGAAACACCTCCGGATGAAGTGACCATTCCCCCTGGTCCAACATCTGTTGACTGAGGCAATCTGCCTGACAATTTTCCAGCCCTGGAATGTGCACAGCAGAGAGGGCTAGAATGAATCGTTTTGCCCACCTTAGAATGCAGGTTACTTCCCGAGCTGCCAGGACACTTCTCATACCCCCTTGATGATTGACATAGGCCACGGCCGTGGCATTGTCCAATTGAATCCATACCAGACACCCCTGGAGACGACATGTCCAATGATCCAGACAGAGACTGATCGCTGGCAGTTCCACTACATTGATTGGTAGCCTCGACTCTACCAGAGTCCAGATGCCCTGAGCACACTCTATGCCGAGGACGCATCCCCACCCGAACAGGCTGGCGTCCGTGGTGACGACCGTCCAGTACAGTGGAAGAAATTATTTGCCCCGATGAGTGCCTGAGAACGAAGCCACCAAACCAGGGACCCCCTCGTACTCCAGCTCAACAGGATCATATTGTCTAGAGACTGAGGATTCTTGTTCCATTTCACCAGAATCTCTTTTTGCAGAGATCTCGTGTGGAACTGTACAAATGGAACTGCCTCAAAGGTGGACACCATCAGGCCCAGTACCCGCATGCAAGACCAAAGAGATGACCGTCTGCTGGACAGCAGAAGCTGAATTTGCCTCCTATAATTTCTGAAGTTCTTTCAAAGGAAGAAACACTCTGGCTGAGGCCGAGTCCAGAATCAGACCCAGATAGTCCAGGCTTGTGGACTGAACCAGAGCAGACTCCTGAAGATTCAGAATCCAACTGAACTCCCTCAGAGTTTGCAGAGTAATCTCCAAATTGTCCAACAGAGCAGTCGAAGCTTGCAAAAGCAGATCATCCAGATACCCCAGTACTGTTATCCCCCCACAGTGTGGCCAGCAAGCGCGTGCAGACCGCAGCTCCGCGCCAGGTCGGCCGTGACATAGCCCCACTAGACGGGGGCTGGCCTGCAAGTTAAACGTCTCGCGAGGGTGCATACGAACGAGTTGCAGCGTTTCCTTTGACAGCACCCACATTATGATGGAGCAGTGGTTTGTCCGGAGCAGTGCCCACCCTGTTCCTGGTGTGGAAAGTAGCTGTCTCCCCTCTACCCCTGGAGAGTTTTGGGTGGATGTTGGCCCTTCCCTGGGATGGTCGGACCCTCGGGCTCCCCTCCCTCCGAGGGAGCGCTCCCCCATTTCTCAGTGGTCTTCTGTAGACCTTTGCCCCCCGATCTGCCCACACCCCCCTCCTCCCCTGGGGTGGACATACCTTTTTAGGTTGGTCTGGGGTGTTGAGCTGGAGATTGCGGTGGTGGGGGGGAGGTCGCTGCCGGCTACCGAACAATCGCACCTTGGGAGAGGGATGGGCCTGGTGGGGGCACCTTCCAAGCTGGGGAGACCGCTCCAGGCGAGGCAGGAATCAGGTGCCGGTCGGATCCGTAATCCAGAATCACATAAAGTAAGAAGGAATGACCGCACTAGTGCGGTCATTCCTTCTTACTTTATCTGGTTGGGGCACCTGCCAGGGCCCCCCTTCCTATTGGGATCGTTTTTGAGCTTCTGGGGTTCCCCCTGGGGCCACGTGGTGCCACGTGGGGCCGCCATTTTCTTGTAGCCTTTTATGCTACAGATCTAGTAGGTTTTAGTAGCCTCGGTGGCCATTTTTTTTAAAGTTTCCAATTGAAAATAGCAGCGGCCATGTTTTTGGAGCTGGATGGGCAGTGATTCGGCTGTGGGAGCCTCTCCATGGCCTCTAGTGCTGATCCCTGGATATTCCTCTTCCTGATCAACGCATGGTGTGCAGTTAATTTGGTGCTGTGAGTACCTGACCTGTTGTGGTAAGTCTGAATGTGGGGTTCTCTATCCCTCTCTCTGCTGTTGCAGTGGTGGTGCTCTGTGCTGGGCCTTGTGGTGACGCCAGAGCGGTGGGGTGTCCCTTGCAGTGTTCTAATTTTTTTGTGTGGGTTCCCCTCTCCATTCATGGAGTCCCTGGAGCATATTTGACCACCTGATCAACTCTCAGAGGCTGTCGGGCCCTCCGGGTCCCAACACTGACTGCATTGACGGTGGTCCTGGAGTCCTTGGTGTCCAAGGTAGATTTGGTCCTGGGCAAACGGACTAGTAAAAAGCATCCCCCGCCTTCACCTGCTTCCTCTGTCTCATTAGTTAAGAATCTGATTCGGCCACCACAGATGCGAGTTACCCTTGGGGGTCTGCGTCCACGCACCCTGCATGCATAGTGAGGATGATTCCTCTGCTTCTCTAGCCATGTATGAAAAGGCACTAGTGGAAGTGCTGATTGTATCAGTGCTGGAAACCTTAAAGATAGAGGATGCAACTAACGCAGCATTGGAGGAGTTAGTTAGCACCCACAGGTCCTCCAAAGAGGCGAAGGTGTTCCCCTTTCCTTCCTTCTTTGACAATACAGTAAACCCCCCTCCATTGCGGGGGTTACATTCCGGAAATAGAAAAACCCTATTAAAATGCATTGTAGGCATGTTTTTTTTACTGTCACTGTACGTGTAAAAGCATTTTAAGGTCTTTAAACACACTTTTAAAACAATAGAAACTCATTTAAACACATAAAAGATACTGAGAGACATAGCAAGAGCTATGGAAAACACAAACATTGTAATTTTTAATGATTTATATAGTAAAATAACATTACAAAAAAAAACGCAATATACCGGGACCGCAAAAACTGAACCGCGATGGAGAGGGGGTTTACTGTATTGTCACAAAACAGTGGGGGTGCCCGAAACGCACCTTTGTAAACCCTAAGCGTTTTGCAATGCGGTACTCCTATGAGGATTCCCTCCTTAAAAAATGTATGGTTCCTTCTGTAGTGTACTCCTCGGTTACCAGGTTGAATAAAGCCATCGTAATCCCGGTTAAATAGTCCCCGGTCTTCTATGATCCGGCTGATAGGAGGTCGGAGGCCTTGACTTACGATATGTTTACTGTGGCTGGTTCAGCACTTAGGCCGGTATTTACTATTGCCCTGGTGTCGCAAGCTATGACAGAGTGGGCAAAAACTTCTACACCCGGACCTGGAGGGGCAACAGCTCCCCCCTGCCTTTGCAGACCTGGCAGGTCAGTTGATCTAAGGGATACAGTTTGTCTGTGACACCTCTTTGGATGCGGCTCCCTTGATTTCTAGACTCTCTGTCTCAGTGGTAGTCCTTCAGCGTATTATCTGGCTGAAATGCTGGTCTGAGGACCAGGCTTCTAAGAAGGCTTTATCTGATCTTCCATTTGTGGGGGATCCCCTGTTTGGAGCTTCCTTGGATGACATCATCAAAGGCCTCACAGGGGGAAAAAGTACTCTTCTTCCTCAGGCTTCCAAGGGTAAGGAGTCCTGTCACAGATGGGGCATTTCTTTTCAGCTCACAAGAGGCCTTTTCGTCCCTCAGGGTCTCAAGACAAGGGATCTAAGCCCTTCAGAGCCTCCGCCGGAGAGAGCCATCAGAGAGCTCTGTGTCTAATACTAACCATCAGGAACCAGGAGGCCTGGTTCCTGATCATTTGGTTGCTGCAATAGCCTCTGATTAGCTACCACAGTGATCAGTCATTGTACAGCCTGCCCCGTGTTGCTTTCTGCTCTTGAATGGGGAGTAAGATACATTGTATCTTTTTTTCCTTGCTAGAGGAGAAAAGTATCAACAAAGAAAAGTGTGTGAAAAAATAACAAAATAAAGATAAAATAGGTCGGTCAGGGTTTGATCTAGGTCAGTGTTAGGGTTAGAGTTGGGGTCAAAAGTCATGGTCAACGGTTTGGATCAGTGTACTGTATTTTAGGTAGGATAGAAAAAAAAACATGGGAAATTCCTCACATTTTATTTTGATGATAACTGTAAAGCAAGGTATTGGTGTGCAAAGTGACAATGTCTCTAAGTAATTCTTCCTAGTTTAGCAATTCAGCTTTTTATATCATTGTTCCTCAGTGGACAGCGAATCAACATCATTACCTTTGTCCACTGAGCATGATGCTGTAAAGCCAAACCAGACTGGTGTTATCAATTAGCAGAGGCTAGAACGGCTTGCAATAATGAAGCATTTTTCGAAAGATATTAGCAACCTTGGCTGCTAAAAAGAGTTTTATTTTTTAAATGGCTTGCTGAGAATATGGGGAATATTTTATATTATAATAAACTGTCAGTGAATCCAGAAGCAACATTTCTTTTGTCAGTGACTAGTCTCCTCCATCCTCCCACTGCTGACCACTTTTCAGTCTCAGTGGATGCTTATTGGTCTTCGCTGTCTGTCTCTGCCCTCCTCTGACAGCATGCGTATGCTCTCAACAGGGCTGGCCTTAGGTGTTCGGGGGCCCTGCGTGAGCTAATCTTGTGGTGCCCCCCCCCCCCATCCTCACCCCTCGCCCCTCGGTCACCTAAACATACACAAAGAGGAAAAAAATATTTGTAACAAAAAAGAGAGAGATGCCGGGGCTGCGGGCATGGATGCAGAGGCTGCGGGCATGGTGCAGGAGATGCAGAGGCTGCAGGCATGATGTAGGGGCTGAGCGCATGGTGCAGGAGATGCAGGGACTGCGGGCATGGTATAGGAGATGCAGGGGCTGTGGGCACGGTGCAGGAGATGCAAAGGGTGCAGGCATGATGCAGGGGCTGCGGGCATGGTGCAGGAGATGCAGGGGCTGCAGGCCTGGTGCAGGAGATGCAGGGGCTACAGGCATGGTGTAGGAGATGCAGGGTTGCGGGCATGATGTAGGGCTGTGGGAATGGTACATGCAGGGCTGTGGGCATGGTACAGCAGAGACAGTGCTGTGGGCATAGTACAGAAGATGCAGTGCTGCGGGCATGGTACAAGAGATTTGTACCATGCCCGCAGCATTGCATCTCCTGAGGAGATGCAGGGGCTGCGGAGGGGTCTCGTTTACCATATGGTGAGGGGCCTTGCATTTAAAGCGCATGTGCCGTCTGCCCGAGAATAGCCTGAGAGTAGCTGAGCGTGTAAGGCTTTCCCGAGCAGCAGCAGCAGCAGCGGCACATGCGCAGTGTACCTATGGGGCCAACCGTGGCCATTTTTTGATCTTCAGCCAGCCCCATCTTCAGACAGTCCTGATGTGACTCGTCCTGGCAGTGAGTAACTGACTGCTGCGAGCTGTGATGGCCGCACGGCGCCTCTGTTGCCCATGGCGCCCTGTCCGTCTGCACAGCTTGCACACTCGAAAGGCCCGCCCTGGCTCCCGATATTATGTACATGAACTGAATGCATTTACGAGTAATGATCCATGAAGATGATCCCCACAACCGATATTGCTCTAAAATCTTGCTTTTATTCAGGAAGCCACAGTGTACAATACACAGGTACAGTCAGTTGATGCGTTCCAGCCTATGTGGTTTTATTCATAACTCATTTATTAGTACTTATCTAAAAACTTCTGGATAATTTATTTTTCTTAATAATTTTTTTTCTTGACAGAACCTGATGCCAACATTAATGCACATTTTATATCAGGACACTGAAGGATTCCCCTGGAGGGCTGTGCAAGCTTGGCTCTGTTCTCTTGTTCCAAGCTCTCATAGTCCCATGCCTACTGGGCTTGGACCCCCCCCCCCCCCCCACAATCCACAGGACCAGTGGGTTGGACCCAGAAAAACCCACCAAAGAACTGACTGAGAAAACCTTAACTCCTACCTTGCTGTCTGGGACAGCACCCAGCAGACCATTTCCAACCCGTTCACATACTGAATTGACTGTTGTGTGGGTGTCAACTCTTTATTTATTTATTTTTTACCCAAAAATCAACTCTTTATAGCTATGCACTGGTCCTGTGGGCAGAATTAGGTGGGGCTACTAGCATGTGTCCTGCTGTGGATTGGCGCTAGGAAAGGAAAAATTATGGTAAATGTTTGATACAATTTTCCATTCTCTCAACAAAAGAAAGCAAGGAGACATGGATGAATGGGGGAGCTTGCTTTAAATATTAAAAATGAATTAAATAAAGTTTTTAGTTTGTGGTTCTCCGCTTTAACAATGCATTAATGTTTGGTTATAATTATAATACCTTTACACTATGCAAAAATATGCACTACACGGGATTAAAATGATTTGCAGGCTGAGTAGCTGTATTTAATTAGTAGCATGTATTTCGATTTTATGGAAACTGTTAATGTCTCACTTTATATATACTCGTGATTTACAAGGCACAGGCTCCCTCTTGTGTATGGAAGGAAATACTACAAAGGCAAGGGAGTGCACAATGCAATCGTATGACATAAACTATACAGAGATACACAAGTTTAGAACTCGAAGAAACCAAGAGAGACAGCTGACTTCCTGATGATGTCACAGATGAAGATGGTGGCTTGGGACCTGGTGTGCAGCAGTGGTATGCAGGTTGTAAAAATCTTCCTTGTTTGAACAGATTGTGCCTGCCTTGTGCCTTTCCTCTTCAGAACCCCTTTGGAGGTAAAGCCTCGTACACACGCACCGATTGTTGGCTGTGAATTTTCGGCCAACGTCCGATCGGCCGATTGTCGGCTTGTTAGTATGATGCTTCCGACAACCGACTGCGACTTTTCGGCCGAACAAAATCTGGTGTGCATGCTATAAAATTTTTGTTGGCCATCAACAGAACGGCCGATTGTTCGTCAGTCAGTACAGATTTCGGCAGACAAAAATCAGATGAGCAAGGCTGGGCATGCTCAGAGAAGAAAAAACACAGGGAAAGTTAACCAGCACAAGACATCACTTTTGAAGTTGGTTGTTGTTGGCCGAAAAAATTTGTGTGCAGTCTAGAGCACATTTCAACCAACACAACAACACTGGACAAAAGTCGGCCGATTGGTCGGCCAACAATCGGTGCGTGTGTACGAGGCTTAAGACATGTCCTATTGATTACTTGCAGGAGTGGAGATAGTAGCTTTAGTACAACCTTTTGACTCAGATTCTAAAAGGCATACCATGAGCTCTACCAGAGACCAGCCACATAATATAGGGCGAGGGTCAGGTAAGTAGGTATTAAGTCCATTAAAAGAGAGCGCATGGCCAATAAAATGTAAATCTTTCTAGTCCTCACCGCCAGCACTGTTCCTTAAGACATGCAGACAGAAGCCCTACTATGGTTACAAGCCATTCAAAAGCCCACCAAGATGGCCAGCAAGCAATGGTGGAGACACAGGCTGAGGAAGGGGCAGAGGATCAATGTTTGGGATGCGGCCTAAAGGCATTACCTAGGAAGATATTATGTCGGTCTTGTCTGCTGGAAGCAGCAATGGATAAGGAAGCGGAAAAGGTAGATATGATCTCCCTAATTAAACAAACAGTTAAAGATTCCTTACAAGAAATGCCAGCCAACCAAAGACAGCGGGGGCTAGCCCACCATTAGCTCAGAGAAGCTCCCTAAGGGAACCATCACCATTGTCAGGCTCAAGAGATGAGTCCCCGGTAGAAGAGGAGTTATTTGGTGGATTCGAATTTGCCTTAGTGCAGAACCTACTAAGAGCAATAGGAGAAGCTCTTGAATGGGAGGAGAAAATCACACAACCCGCAAAAACTAAAAAATAGTATCCACAATTAAAAAGATCAATGCTCTCATTTCCATTGATTGAGGTGAAGGATATTATCTATGATAAAGTGGAAGAAGACAGACAGGAAACCGTCCTTATCCAACAGATTTGAGAAGATGTATCCCTTAAATGAAGAAGAGGTCCATGCACTGGAGGTGCCCCCACTAGTGGATGCAGCTGTCATTAGATTGGCCAGGCATATCACATTATCTATGGATGATGCAGTTTCCTTCAAAGATGTTTCAGAAAGAAAGATATATAGAAAGCTAAAGAAAATGTATACATCGGCAGGAAGTGTCTGCAAGCCATCATAAGAGCTAACATCAGTAGCCAAGACAATAACAACATGGGCAGAGAGGGCAGAGGCGGAATTATACGCAGAGACCGGAAGTGCCTTAGTACTGAAAATACTGAACAAAATCAAACTAGCGGGCGATTTTGTAGGTGAAACGGTGCTCGACACACAGCAGTGTTCAGCAGCAGGAGTAATGCTATCATCAGCGATGGTGAGAAGAGCATTATGGCTCAAGCCATGGACGGCAGACGGATTGTCAAAATCCAACAGGTATCGTATCCCCTTTGACGGAGCAGCCTTGTTTGGCAGCATCGAAGGTGACAGAGGGCAAGTCAGAGTTGATTCCGCAAGACAAGAGGCCCAGACGCCAGCGCCAGCCAGAAAGGAGACAATTTACGAGTAAGATAAGGGACACAAGGTTCTTTAGAACAAAAAAAGATACCAGAAGAGGATGGAAGAACCCCCAGACATTGGTGGCTTTGCTGAACAAATCAAGACAGAGCACGGCACAGAAACACTTTTGAAGGTCCCTCCGTCCAGACTGGTCCAGTTGGTTCCCGACTATGCCAATTTGCACTAGTCTTGGCTTAGCAAACCAAGGACCCTTGGGCCATAAAGGTAATCTGGGAAAGTCATCACTGGGAGTTTGTGGCCCCCCCCGGGGGGTCGGGGGGGCCTCCATGTCCATTTTGCTTGGGGCCCCCAAATTCCTTCAAACGGCCCTGATCCTGACAGAACATCGGGGGATTCTGGTCCAAACCCCACTGAGCCTAGGATGGTCATCAACTGGCCAAAGAGTCAACCAGTGCCAACGCAGAGAACGCTGTTTCTGGGTGCAATCCTAGATACCTGCAGGAACACAGTAGAACTCCCTTCAGAGAAGGCAACGGCGCTTGTCTCTCAACTAGAAAAGATATCGACACTCTCATACCTCACGGCCTCCCAAAAGCTGTTAGGGTCCCTAGCGGCTACGATAACCATGGTAAAGTGGGCCCACTGACAGATTAGGACCTTCCAGGGGAAATTCCTGAGACAATGGAAGAGCCGCTCCATGTGTCAACGGATCAGACTGTCACCAGTAATGAAGTGTTCCCTTGATTTGTGGCAGAAGCCAACTAATTTGTCAAAGTGCCACCAACTCAATCCACCAACACCAGTAGTGATCACATCGGATGCATCAGCCATAGGCTGGGCAGCACTTTGCAATGGCATCTAGCCCAGGGCCAGTGGAGAAGTAGAGGGAAGGAAGTCTTCAATGTATTAGAGCTAAAGGCAGCCTTCCAAGCTCTAAAAGCATTTCAAGACCAAGTCAGAGGGACCAGTGTAATTCTCCAGATGGACAACAGGGCAGCAGGCATCTATCTACGCCACGAAGGAGGAACGCGGAGTCAAGCACTACTAACGGAGGTCACGCCCATTATGAACTGGGCTCAACAGAATGTGTCAAGTCTATCAGCCACCTACATCCCAACTCCACAGAACTACTTGGCTGATGCACTGAGCTGAAAACCATGGGACAACAATGAATGGGCACTGAACCAGCCAGTCTTCCAGTGGATTTGCAGTCAGTGGGGTCATCCAGACCTAGATTTTATGGCATCCCCGACCAACAGGAAATGCAGATATTTCTTAGCGGGGGCAAAAGTTCCCACAGGCAGAAGCAGTGGATGCACTCAGCTCCGAATGGATCTGTACCCCAGCATATGTATTCCCACCAATACCTATATGTAGCACCCTACAAGGTAGGTGCTAGGCAAAAGTATAGTGGGCCTTGGCTGCCTAACAACAGGGCCATGATTTTCAGCTGGGCTGTCATGTCTCCCAGGTGTGGCTGCTGAGAGGGGAGTCTCCCCACTGGCTACATGAGAGGATTCTCATTGGGCAGTGGAGGAAACCCAATCAGAGTCACATTCAGGCCTGTATCTACCCAAGAAGGCAGATTCTGCCGCAGAGGATTCTGGGAGTGGGTATAAGTTTGAGAGGAACGCATGACATGGTGTCTTTGGCGGGAAGCAGAGTCCCAGGAGGGAGAGTACAGCTGTCTCTCCTCTTGTCAGAAGGATCCGGTGTCTCGGGTGGTTGCCTGAGAGTACAGAGAGAGCTGAGCTGCAGAGAGGATCCGGTGTGCCGAGGACCAGTGGAGATGGAGGGTTTCAGTTCCAGGAAAGCATTCCAAGTTCGTGAGTACTGTGAATTGCCCTTGAGGGTCTGCCTCGGGTAGAGGGAACCACTCCGGTGAAGGTCCCAGGGATCCAGGAGTCAGCTAGTGTCAAGGAGGTGCCTAGTGAGAGGACCCTGATGTGTCAGAGGGGGTACCCTAGTGTGAGGACCCTGAAAGTGTAGAGGGGGCACCAGCAGTTGGGCTCTGAAGAGTCAAGTGTACAGTGTTACGGGTTGCAGCAGCACAAGCAGTTACAAGGAGCTACCTCAGTCAGTGAAAGAAAGAGACAAAAGGGAGGGGCAGGGGGACTTTTATAGGGATACTGTCATCAAGACCAATAGCAGTTATCAAACAATATGTAAAATATTAAACAGATTTTATTAGAACAAAAAATTGAACAATTAAAAAATTATTATCGTGTTGGCAAACACAGATAATAAATACAATGCAAAATACAATTTAACAATGAATCATACAGTAGCATGAAAAAGGCTCAGATGAGCGTATTATCCACGAGGGGGTGTTGTAGATCACTCAGCTCAATACAGACCTATGCCAGAGGTGGTGTAGCTGGTAGGTAATGTATATATTGGACGTGGGTGCCTATACATGAGCCCAGCCCAACATGTTTCGCGGGTGACCGCTTCTTCAGGGGAAAACAACGTGGGTATATGGATATCAACAATTGCTACTGTATAGAGACAACTCTAAAAGCAGGTAGACAAACTGGCGATCGCAACTAGGGTAGATACCCCTACGGCAGACATGGGAGCAGTCCAAACCAAACAGGGGTCCAATCAAGATGATGTAGTATAGTGTATTCAAGAATATCAATGTGCTTGTGTGTATCCCCTGTAGTGTCTAAATGACACGGCTAGGGGGTAGCTGCTGGAATGGCCGGAACTGGTGAGTGAGGAAGATGGATCAAAATTAGGTCCAATGACCCTGACACTCCAAACAGTCCGGTGACCCGTAGCCGTGTGGTCACCCGCGAAACATGTTGGGCTGGGCTCATGTATAGGCACCCACGTCCAATATATACATTACCTACCAGCTACACCACCTCTGGCATAGGTCTGTATTGGGCTGAGTGATCTACAACACCCCCTCGTGGATAATACGCTCATCTGAGCCTTTTTCATGCTACTGTATGATTTATTGTTAAATTGTCTTTTGCATTGTATTTATTATCTGTGTTTGCTAACACGATAATAATTTTTTAATTGTTCAATTTTCTGTTCTAATAAAATCTGTTTAATATTTTACATATTGTTTGATAACTGTTATTGGTCTTGATGACTGTATCCCTATAAAAGTCCCCCTGCCCCTCCCTTTTGTCTCTTTCATTCTACTTGGGACGTGGATACTTGTACCCCCAGTGTTATACTCCCCAATTTGGAGGCTGTCCTCTCTTTTTCATACTCAGTCAGTGAAAGGCTAAAGGGAGCCATTCGCAGGACTTTTGAGCTAGACAGAGTGCCAAGAGTCAAGTGTTACTACAATCCTGGATCTTCTGAGTTAACCAAGGAGTTAAAGTCGAAGTTTCAGCACATTTCAGCAAAACATTATTTTCAAGCGCCAGGGAGCGTTGGCGGGCATTCAGCTGGCATCAGGACAGAGCTAACAGGCATTTTTCTACAAAGTGTCCCAGTTAAACCTAGTTGAGCCAGAGGAGTATCCCACTCATTCTCTTCTCCCATCCCCATTACAAAATAAACAAAAAAAAAAAAAACAAAGATGCCGGAAAGGTCATTGTCTCAGCTCTCACACTTGGGTTTTCAACTTAAATGTGTTGGAAGTGTTACCGGTAGAAATGGCAGACCCATATCTAGCCCAATGCCTGGAAATCCTGCTACATTTGGGGGCTCGTTCGGGATTTTGCCATTGGTTACTGGGCTGGTTGCCCCTGGCAACAGCAGAAGAAAAAGTCAGAAAAGTCCATTTGTGTGCCCAGAACTGTTGTTCAAGTATCACCCCAAGTGTGAGGATGGATCTATGGGAGGCAGGGAGAGTGGGATGAAGCTAGAAGTACATATGGAAGGATCCTTGTGGCAAAGCAAATGATCAAGTAAAACCTGCAATATGATGAGAACCTTTGATATGGACTATGAAATGTACTCTGCTGTCAGAACATGGAGAGCAGGGGGAAAAAGTGTAAAAGTGCATGAATGCTGCAACTGCTTAACAGGAAGAGGTCCCAGTTCTCACACTTGGGTTTTAAACTTAAATGTGTTGGACGTGTTACCGGTAACAATGGCAGACCCATATCAGGCACAATGCCTGGAAATCCTGCTACATACAGTATAATTCCCAGGTTACTCAACAGAATACTCAAACACCCAGGGGTGGTGATAGCAATCATTCCCTGTTGGCCCAGCAGGCCGTGGTTCCCACTACTACAGGCTTTGGCATTGGAACCCCAATCCTACTACCGAGGACACCAGATCTCCTCCAACAAGGTCAGTTGTGACACGCGGATCCAACCAGGCTTCATTTGGCGGGCTGGAGATTGAGAGGGAAAGGCCCATGGGCTCCCTCTTCCTCTATGTTGTTATCTGTATTTTACTGGCAAATTTGAGAGCTGTGCAGGCCGCCCGACCTTCCCTTAGCAACCCATGATGATGGCGATCATAATGTTGGTTAGACAGAAAAAGGGAAGCTCATGCACAGTGGTCTACTCATTTATCCTGTGGGGAAAAGGCTAGAAGAAGATCCCAGGGACTCTACTTTTACTGTGGCCACCACTGCCCCTTTATCTCCAGTTGCCCCAATGAGCTGGGAAATGTCAAGAGTCCAGTTTGAGGGGGTGTATTGTCTGCTTCTTTAGACTATAATGTGCCAGCTTTCCCCCGAGATAAACTATTTGTACCTGTGCAATTTAGTTCTGCCATGTTTTCTCATCACCTTTCAGCTTTCATCTATTTTGTTGCTGCTAACAATCTCTTTGAGAGGAACCTAGCACACAGTCTACAGTTTCCCTTGACCAATGTGCACTTTTCAGTCTTAGCTTAGCTATTGATAACTCTCCCTTGGCCATGGGCCTGGTCACCTTGTGCACTGTACCTATTACTCTGACCATTGGGGAATTTCCTATGGAGACAATCTGCTTTTATTTAATATTATATCCTGCTTATCCCCTTATCTTAGGTTATCCTTGACTTAAATTTAATAACCGACACATAGATTGGGCTACAGGGTAGATTAGATCCTGGTCCCAGACCTGCTTCCAGAACTGCATTAAAGCTGTTGATCAGTTGCCCATTTGTAACTCTTTTGTGGCCAGTACCAGTCATGTGCCTTTATTACTGTCCTATGTGGATCTTGAAAAGAAAACTTTTCCAAGTCCCAGATAGCAAGGATAACTTGCCACAAATTTGGGGCAGTGTTAAATTATAAGTCTTGTTAACTTTCTGCACAGTTTCACTGGCAAGTTGTACACTTAAAGAGCACTTAAAGCTTAAGTTCTAGTTGACACTTTTCCAATTTGTAGCAAATATGCATGGCAAGTCTCTAGCAAAAGCTGCAGTGGTGAGTCTACAGCAAGAGCTCTGCAAGTTACAGTGACCCCTGTGATGGGATGACTATTGCACAACATAACTGAACCAGAACTTGCAGCAGACTTGCAGAATGTTTGTAAAGAAAGTTGATCTGGAGTCATGCAATTTGGACTTGCTACAATTGTGCAACAAATGTGTGAAGCTTGGCAAGTCTAGCAATAACACAGTAAGTCATTTTCAAACTTGTTTGCTATCTGGGGTGTGACTCCAGTTTATTTAACCATTTGCCTTTATATGTCTTTGTTGTAGCAGAAGACACTGACAAGTTTATTGAATCCTCTACACCTCTCTAGTCAACTGCCACAGTCTGAATCTTTTCCTCCCAGAAGCCGAACTTACCCGCTGTCTTGCAGCTTTGACCCCTGTTTGGAAACTGCCTCTAAGTTTCACAATATCCTACCTCCAGCACAAGTAATTGGGGCTTTTCCCCTGACCTTTTGGACTTTATTTTAAAGGCTCAGTCTAGTGCTTTGCCAAATCTACCCCTGGAAAACTGTTTGTTCCCCTCCACCGTAGGATTAAAGTGCTTTCAGAAGCACATGACGCTAAAACAGCTGAGCACCCAGGGATTACTAAAACTTTTTCTTTGTTTTTTTTCGTGGGCTTTGGTGGCCCTCTCTCCATAAGAACTCCTGTTCCTACGCAAAAGCTTGAAAAACCTGTGTTAGCTCTAAGTCCTCAAAAATCAAGCGCTCTGGCTTACCCCTACCTTTGCCTGTCCTTAAACTCCCCTATACTCACATCAAGGCTAACTTGTCCTCATGTTCTGCTGCCTCTACACCTACCGATGTGGTACAAACCTATTTGGATCATCCTTTGAATAGACTGTCTCATTCGGCCAGGTGGGACCTTCAACCTTTTCTTCAAGCCAATCTGCATCCAGCCTGTGTTCCAGCTATCCAGCTTGACTCCAGTGACATGTCACCAGCTATCAAGCCTGACGTTACTGGTTCTCTGTCTACTGTCCAGTTTGGCGTCAGAGACTCTCTGCCTGCTAACCAACCTAACCTCGCTGATCCCCTGACCTTTGCCCAACTTGATGGTCCTGTCCAGGAGTCCAGCTTTGTCTCTAAGGGTCCAGGGCCCCTCCTCAGAGGGGGGGGGGGTAATGTCAGAAGCGTGTCAACGCTCCTGTTTTTTGACAGCTGCTGGTCTCATTCCAGCATCCTGGTTTTGGTTATGATGCATCCCTGTCTGTCTGTCCATCTGCAAAGTGATTGATGTGGCCAGTCTCTGGGTGGAAACCAAACCTGATTTAAGCCAGACAAACCTGCAGTCTCATGCTTGTAAAATTGAGTTTGTTACATTTGCTCCGAGCTTGCTGTTTGTTTGCCCTGCTCTGTTAGATTAGATTCCCTCCTTGACAACCTTGGATGGGACATTGACTACTCTCTGAACTCTGCCTGCCTTTTGACTAAGGATTTGACCCCGACTATTCTGAACCTTGCCTGCCTTGTACCCGGGCTGTCATTGAACCACTCTGCTTGTCTGCCAACCGCAAGTACCTCTTTGCTGTGCTCAGTTCGTGCCTGCCCTGGCGTGGTAGCCAGGCACTATAGCATTGTGTATAAGTCCTGGGGGGGAACTGACTATCTGTAAGCCTACTTGCTTCTAAGAAAGGGGGCTGCTATAGGTGAAGAACACAGAAGCCAGCTATAGTGTCTGACCACCTGCGTTGGGGGTAAGCGTGACAGTTAGGTTGTCTTTCTGCTGGGTAAACTGTCCTGGCATTGTTTCAATACAAGTTATTTTTATCGCACTTGGACTGTGTGTGTTATTGCTGCTGCACCACGCTGCACCCCAACTAGACATCATTACACCATGCCTAGCGGAATAGGCAGTGGAGCTAGATGCTATCAGTGATATAGAATGTCTGTTATTGCAGGACAATGATAAAACACTACAACTTTCAAAAACGCAGACCTCTTGGTCCTCCTTTCGCCTCTCCCTACAGTTCACGACTTGGGCTACTACTGAATGATAAAAACTAAACAGTATGGTACCATAATGGAGATACACCTGTAAGGGGGCTTTTGATTGGTCAGGTGTTAGTGCCACACGGTATAAGTCCC
This sequence comes from Pelophylax lessonae, assembly GCF_965119305.1. Lineage (NCBI taxonomy): Eukaryota > Metazoa > Chordata > Amphibia > Anura > Ranidae > Pelophylax > Pelophylax lessonae. The sequence continues at coordinate 88,252,376 of NC_138773.1, read as the reverse complement.
TACCCACTTCTTGTTGGATAGAACAGCTATCCACCCGCTGTAGATGGATCCCTCTATCATACTATGTCACACTCCTGACTGTTGGCCCTCATTTTTGAGAAAAAAAGGCATTTTTACATACAAATGCACCTTCTGCAATTTACTGTACTCTTGAAAGATTTCTGGGACATCTGACATCACATCTGTACTAAAAGGCCTTTTGCACCCCACTTTCAACCCAAAATAGAGTCAGGGTGACTACAGCTGTTTCTATTGAGTTCTGTACCACCTCACCTGGGGTTTCAGTCTTGTTAGGAGCCCTTTGGTAGAAGCCAAATGCATCTAGATAGCTCAAGGATGTTTGGTTACCATACCCCAACTCACACTGGGCCCCTTCCAGAATGGCATTCATATGGGTACTAACTCCACCCACTACATCATTAGAAGAATATTTTTCCTATACTATACTGGGAATAGAGCCGCCTAGTGGCAAGCAAGTTAACTGCACCTGCCTACATGCCCCCTCCCTCCCCCTTCTTATACACTACATTTAGACAATTATAATTTATGTCTTAATTCCAGAGCTTCCAGCCTTACCTATCCATGGGCAGACTGGCAACATTTGGCCCAGGGGGCAAGTACAAACCAGAGACCCATGGTGTAGCGTCTTGGCCCCCCTCCCACTTTCCCTCACCCCCCCTCCCATTCTCCCAATCCAACTCATGACCCCCATTTCAAGCTGAAGACTTGCTCCAGATACTCTCTACTTACTGACTGAATCCGGGTTCCTGACCTGGCCAGCAGAGGGAGGTTGGAGGGAGCTGGGGCAGCTCGGTTGGGGCTGGCTGGGGCAGAAGAGTCTCCAGTGGGGCATGGAACCGACCTCTGCTCAGACACAGTTTACACCATCCATGCTGGGGGGGCTGCGCTTTGTCCTTGTCTTCATCCAGCACTCAGTAGGTCAGCTGCAGGGACTTTTTACTTCTCTTTACCAGGAATCCTATAGGCAGGTCTGTGGCAAAAGTGGTGCAGTCTTTTTACGGGGCATCAGAGCGGCCCAGGGGGCAATTGCCCCCCTACCCCCTGGCCCAGTCCTCCCCTATACCTATCATTCATCTTAATAAGATGATGATATATCAAAGTCACTCTATATAAACTACCCATTAGTCCCACGATAGGCCTTATTATAAGTGATGATTTGACGCTATATGAAATCCTGGGGGTTAACGAGAAAGCCACTCCTTACAATGGGTAGATACCTATGTTTTCCCCATGTTATGAGTTCTGTTCTTAAGTCCCTCTTAAAGAGTAAAACCACTGTTACGAAAAAAAAACCCATTCCCCTCTGGGCAATATGGGCTATGTACATGGTAGGAGCCACCCCGCTGACGAAGTCTATGACGCAACGCGTACGGGGGAGTGACCATCATACAGTGTTAAAAACCATATGTGAAAGTTCTTAATGAAAAAAAAAACATATAATCTTTAACAGTTGTGAAGGAATAAAAAGTCCTACAATTGATCCAGATGATCTCAAATAGCCAAAGACCAAGCTTCCATCAATAGTGGATCTTCAATCTTGCTAAACTTAGACCGATATGTGAGGGTGAAATAGAAGAAATAGCCTCTTACCAGATAACACTAAAAAGTGAGCCTTATTGATGAATAGGCACTTTCCACACGTGAACAAATAAAATCAAGTGAGGTGACACCTCGGTGGTAGTGCAAACTTCTTACCAGAAGTATGTAGAGGGTATGGCATGAGCCACTGTTGTTTATACGGATACACAGGTATAGGTATCCAATGGCGGCTTTAATGTGTGGGCTGAATGTTTCTCCACTCCACCATATCCAACTCACCGATATTGCTGGCGATACTGTACTCTAATGTAGCTCCCCCATAACAAAAGATATAAAGTGCCAATAGTCCATTATCCTTTTAAAAAAACTTCATTAAAAAAGAAACACACTTACATGGCAAGTGGAAGGAACTGAGCATAAACAATGGTTCCAAGTGTACCGAACGTGACTGCCTGCAGTGCGGAACACGTGGCATGGCGTGACGGCGTGGCTGCTCCCTCCGACGCGTTTCTCCTTATCAGGCTTCAGGTGGGACGGAGCACCTCCCAGCTGTGCTCCAGTCCCATCTGATGTGGGCAGGTGAGGGGGTGATCGGCGGGAGCAGGGAGACAATTAAAAGAACTGATTCCTGATGCAAGTGTACTGGAATTTATTGCAGTAGACTTGGTAGAACATCACTGGAGAGGTATTAATAAAAGGAGAGAGGTTTCCAAGAAAGAAATGGAATGGATTTATTAGATGGGGAGTTTGGTACCTAGGGGGCTCAACGCTGATTTGGATATCAATTGTTTTCTGGACAACAGTTAGATTTGATACATTAGATTATTACACTCTTAGTTGCCCATTTGTTTACACCCAATAATGTAATTTTCCTAACTTTATGCCATGGGATCTCTAATACCTAGCATACTTTGAGGACTAGGTTTGAGGATATATCATTTAATAACCTCCCCCTCCCTTTTCCCCCTCCCTCTTTTTGTCCTTTGTTTTTTAGTTTTTGGTTTCTTGTTTTATACTCTTAACAGAGAAACCAAATATTCGTTTTTTTCTTTCCTTTTGCGCTTGGCACCTTTATGGCAAATGTTCCCCAACATGAATTAGGGTGGATTCTTCTTTAATTTTTTTATGCATTTATTTATTTTTCAATATTGACTTTGTAATATTTATATTGGATGTATATATCAATATAGCTGTTTTAGCACATAGATTGTTCTGCTTGTTAAGGAATGGATAGTAAAGATCCCGGATGTGGCTAAATTTTTTATTTTTATTCCTATTTTTTCCTATTAAGCCCTTAGTGTTATCAATCTGTTTTTTACATGGCTTAGGTGTCATTTGGTGGCTTATGTATGAATTATACTGTCGGGTCTTGTTTTTTGTTGATCAGTCAGTTCATATTATTTATGGTTGCCTAAGCATTTCTTGGGTCCCTGAAGCACGGCGCCGTAGTAATTTTCTGTGTCTATGAATATGCCGACAGGGCAACATCCGGTCTTCCACAAGTTGGCGGTTTGATCATTTCCGGTCTACCGCATCATGGCGATGTGACCACCCAGAGAGAGTAAAGTTGGATCAAAGTCGCACTCTAAATTGCAATAGTGGAAACGTAGACTAAAGCTCAGTTTCCACTAGAGCGACACAAAGTCGCATGACAAGTCACAGCTCATTGATTTCAATGGCACCCGTTCCCATCTATGCGACTTTGAAAATCAGCTACCTTGAAAAAGGTTCCTGCACTGCTTTGATGCAACTTTTGATGTGACTTTGATTCAGAGAGTGTAAAGTTGGAACAAAGCTGTACTTAAAGTCAAACTCCAAAGTTGCACTCTAGCCTCTTGGCTACGTTTCCACTAGTGCGACTCTTAAGTTGTGCGATTTAGAGTGCGACTTTGAGTGCAGCTCTGGATCAAAGTCGCATCAAAGTAGTGCAGGCATCTTTTCAAAGTCGATGATTTTCAAAGTGGCATAGATGGGAACAGGTGCCATTTAAATCAATGGCCTGTGACTGGTCAAGTCGCATGACAAGTCGCACTAGTGGAAATGGAGCCTAAAACTCATTACTCACATATAATGAGCAATAGAAATTGATCTGCATCCTTCTAAACTTTCAAAAATGTTCCTTTGAACCTTAATTCTTTCATATATTGCGACGGTCACGTGACACCCCCCCCCCTCTATCTCTCAGGAGAAGCTGCTAGCCTTAATGAGGCTATGAAGACATGAAGACAGGAGGAGATCATGGTGAAGGATAGGAGGGATGGGGCGGGGCTGGGCAGGTCTAGGCATGCCTGTCTAAGAAAGACTGACAACCTATTCAGGAAGCAAAAGGACAGCTTAACAAATTCAGATAAAGGGAGATAGCGTTGTCGGTAAAGAACAGGAAGACGCTTATTGTCTAGTTTAGATAAGACTTTCTAAGCTACACAAGCAGCTAGCCTGAAAATGAAAAATATCAAAGATAAATATATTTAACATACTAATAATAGTCTGTAATTTTGTCTGGAGTTTCCCTATAAGGATAGAGTGTGGAGGAGTCGGTAAATGTATCATTTACTGGTCCCTTTCTATTCTAAGTGAACACAAAGAGTGATTGGTACTAATCACTCACTGTGGTCATTCATAACTGAAGCATAATAAACTGTGTTTACTATGCTTCAGTTTGTGAATTAACAGAAAGCTGAGCACTCACAAACAATGACAAGCTAGCCCTTCGAAGAAGTCAGTAAGACAAGACGCCGCTTCAGGGCGCAGCCGCGCGGCAACCGGAAGTGACATCACACGTCATCCCGGATGTTACACCGCGGCTCATACACGCTGAGGAGTCAGGTGAGACGCCAGAGTTCTGGCACACTGACGGAGGACAGAGTGATTGGTCAGAGTGGGCTGCTATGGATTGATTACTTGATGCACTTTTGATTTATCTTTATTTGTGAGTAGTTTACCTTGATTCTAATTAAATTTTAAAGTTGCGCTTTTTTATCGCTCTTATACCGCAACTTCTGTAATTTTTATACAAAAAAAAAACCCAAAGAGGTTTTATACTATGAGAGGCTGTCTCTCTATTTATTTTTTTCCTGCATAATAAAGTTTTGGAAGAACCTTTGAGATCACAACAGGAAGGAGTCTGGACCTGTGGGAATCACCAGAGGACATTAGGGAGAGTGGGATAGGTCCCCCAAAAAAGACCTACAAGCCCACTTGACTTTCCTTGCTATACAGTAAGGGAGTCACCAACATCTGGTGAATGCTGAGTGAACACATCATCACTGCAGGTGGTGGATACACAGGGGACACCCTGGGAACAAGGCACAAAGCACCCAATATTGCACAAAGAGACTTTTTGTTTGCGCTTTGTCACTTTTATTTGTCACTTTTGAAGAATAGTATTGAAATATTGTTTATCACAATTATAATGGCACTCACAGTATTCCCTATAGTAAATTTTGTTTAATTTAAAGTTTATGGTTAAGCAAGCGTTGCCTGAAATGTACTCATATTTGTCAATCCGGTTGGATAGTAAAGACAGCGGCGCTCACATCACCATTATTCATATTTTTTGGTTGTTTACCTAAGCGGGTGTCTTTTATTTTCATTCATATATATATATATATATATATATACAGTAAAACCTTGGTTTGAGAGTAACTTGGTTTAAGAGCGCTTTGCAAGACAAGCAAAATTTTCAAATAAATTTTGACTTGGTTTACAAGCGATGTCTTGATATACAAGTAGCCTCAAGTCACAGCTGAGTATAAAAGAGAAGAGAGGCGCCTCTAAGTGTAGCAATATGGTTACATTTAATGAAGGTACAACATTTAGCAACTCACATAGTTGATGATTGGAACAGGCACATCTAAGGATGCAGGCATCAGGGGTAAAGCTGTCCACATAGGACCATCCTCCGCACCGCCATCTACGTCATCCCTTCCATGTTGCCCCTCGCTTTCAGATCGCTTTACTGCAGGGTGGTCTTCCCGGTCAGGATTACAGACTGGCAGCCGGCGGTGCAGAAGATAGTCTATGTGGACAGCTTTACCCCGGATGCCTGCGTACTTAGATGTGCCTGTTTTATTCATCAACCTTGTGAGTTGCTAAATATTGCACCTTCATTAAATGGAACCATATTGCTACACTTAGAGGTGCCACTCTTCTCTTTGATACTCTGTAGCTCCTGCTGGATTTTGCTTCTAATCCCCTTGTGGAAGCGGCTATTTGTGGATGGACATTTTATGGTTATATAACCTATCGCAATGCTATAATCTTTTTATATGGACTATAAATTGAAGGATTTATGAATAAATGGTTGTGGAACGAATCATCTGAGTTTCCATTATTTCTTATGGGGAAATTCGCTTTGATATAAGAGTGCTTTGAATTACAAGCATGCTTCCGGAACGAATTATGCTCGCAATCCAAGGTTTAACTGTATATATATATACATATACAGCGGGTAAAAAAAGTATTGAACACGTCACCATTTTTCTAGGTGAATATTTTTCTAAAGGTGCTAAAGACATGACATTTTCACCACATATCAGTAACAACCCATGCAATCCACACATACAAAGAAACCAAAACAATAGGTTCAGAAACTAAGCCACGTGTAATAAAATTGAAAAATTGAATGACTCTCTCATACTGGTCACTGGAAGCACCTCATGGCAAAGAACTCTCTGAGGATCGGAAAAAAAAATTGCTGCTTTACATAAAGATGGCCTAGACTATAAGAAGATTGTCAAAACCCTGAAACTGAGCTGCAGCACGGTGGCCAAGACCATACAGTGGTTTAACAGGACAGGTTCCACTCAGAAAAGGCCTCGCCATGGTTGACCAAAGAAGTTGAGTGCACGTGTTCAGCGTCATATCCAGAGGTTGTCTTTGGGAAATAGACGTTTGAGTGCTGCCAGCATTGCTTAAGAGGTTAAAGGGGTGGGGGGGGGGGGTCAGCCTGTCAGTGCTCAGACCATATGCTGCACACTACATAAAATTGGTCTGCATGGCTGTCGTCCCAGAAGGAAGCCTCTTCTAAAGATGATGCACAAGAAAGCCTGCAAACAGTTTGCTGAAGACAAGCAGACTAAGGACATGGATTACTGGAACCATGTCCTGTGGTCTGATGAGATCAAGATAAACTTATATGGTTCAGATGATGTCAAGCGTGTGTGGCGGCATCCAGGTGAGGAGTACAAAGACAAGTGTGTCTTGCCTACAGTCAAGCATGGTGATGGGAGTGTCATGGTTTGGGGCTGCATGAGTGCTGCCGATACTGGGAAGCTGCAGTTCATTGAGGGAACCATGAATGTCAACATACACTGTGACATACTGAATCAGAGCATGATCCCCTCCCTTTGGAGACTGGGCCGCAGGGCAGTATTCCAACATGATAACGACCCCAAACACACCAAGACGACCACTGCTTTGCTAAAGAAGGTGAGGATAAAGATGATGGACTGGCCAAGCATGTCTCCAGACCTAAACCCTATTGAGCATCTGTGGGGCATCCTCAAACAGAAAGTGGAGGAACGCAAGGTCTCTAACATCCACCAGCTCTGTGATGTTATCATGGAGGAGTGGAAGAGGACTCCAGTGGCAACCTGTGAAGCTCTGGTGAACTCCATGACACGAGGGTTAAGGCAGTGCTGGAAAATAATGGTGGCCACACAAAATATTGCCACTTTGGGCTCAGTTTGGACATTTCCACTTAGGGGTGTACTCACTTTTGTTGCCAGCAGTTTAGACATTAATGGCTGTGTGTTGAGTTATTTTGAGGGGACAGCAAATTTACACTGTTATACAAGCTGTACACAAACTACTTTACATTGTAGCAAAGTGTTATTTCTTCAGTGTTGTCACATAAAAAGATATAATAAAATATTTACAAAAATGTGAGGGGTGTACTCACTTTTGTGAGATACTGTATATTTAAATATTTATACAGTCAATACACGATCAGTGTTCAAGTCAAACCGGGACTTTTAATTTAACAAAATATAAGAAGGGATGCTAACATGTGGTGATGAATTTTCTTGTGAATGAAGTGGTAAAATCCGCGAATATCTACAGAAGTCATCAAAACAGTACGGTTATGAGACGCTCAGCTGCAGGAAGACATTTGAATGGTGTAAACATTTCAAAGATGGCGGTACATCTGTCAGTGACGATGCTGTTCATGGTGGTCATTGCAATTTGTTGTGTATGGGGCTGTGTAGCTGCAGAGTGGTCAGACTGCCCATCCTGACCAGTGTCCACAGCCAAAAGTACCTACAGTGAGCTTCTAAACATCAGAACTGCACCGCAGATCAATGGAAGAGGGTGTCCTGGTCTGGCAAATCAAGTTTTCTTTTACATCATGTGGATGGTCGGGTGTGTGTGTGTCGCTTACCTAGGGAAGAGATGACCACCAGGATGCAGTGGAGGCAGTGTGATGCTTCAGGAAATGTTCTATTGGGAAACTTTGGGTCTTGGCATTCATGTGGAAGTTACTTCACACATACCACCTACCTAAATATTGTTGCTGATCAAGTACACCCCTTCATGGAAACAGAATTCCCCAATGGCAGTGGCCTCTTTCAACAGAATAATGTGCCCTGCCACACTGCAAAAATGGTTCAAGAATGATTTGAGGAGCAAACAAACCAACAATCTTATCTATGGAGGCTGCACCTTGCAACTTACAGGAGTTAAAAGAATCTGCTACTGAGGGCTGGGGGCCAGATACGATAGCATACCTAGAGATATAGTGGTATCCGTGTCTGGATACGTCAGGATTGTTTTGGTGGCAAAAGTGGGACCTATTCAATTTTAGTCACAGAAAGTCCCCCTTACACAGTGGTGGAAGAGAAACAGGCGCCGCTGAGAGTTGCATAAAAGTTTAATACATGAAATGATATAACAACTCACATGGGAATTTGCTTGTGTCCATATTCCTAGATCGCTTCCTGTATTGATGAGTTTGCATACCGACTGGCCCGCAGCCGGGAGATGACGATGCAGGAAGGACCGCGAGGGAGCTGGATCGAGTGGAGGCTGCGGTGAACCGCAAGTCTACCGGAAGAGACTTAACGCGTTTCGGAGCATGCATACTAGGCTCCTTCCTCAGACGTAAGAAAACACTGCAGCGGCGGCCATAAGAAGGCCCGCACCGGAAGTGACTGCAGCAAATATTCACAGGCAATACAGACTGCACCAGGAAGTACTCTGGTGCCATGGAGAATACAAAGTTAATTAAAAATGTAATTTAAAAAAATATAATTTAAAAAACATATAATTATATCTTAATGCACAATCTAGTAAAAAGAGCAAGAAACATGGAATTGTAACTAATCTGTATAAAAGGTGACACACATATATTTGAATGTGTGCAAGGTGTCCCCTATATATGTATAATAATGAGGAAATTATAAAGGAAAAAAAAATTAAGAAATACAGTAAAACCTTGGTTTGAGAGTAACTTGGTTTGAGAGCGCTTTGCAAGACAAGCACATTTTTAAAATAAATTTTGACTTGATATACAAGCGATGTCTTGATATACAAGTAGCGTCATGTATAAAAAAAGAAAAGAGGAGCCTCTAAAGTGTAGCAATATGGTTACATTTAATGAAGGTTCAATATTTAGCAACTCACATGGTTGATGATTAAAACAGGCACATCTAAGAATGCAGGCATCTGGGGTAAAGCTGTCCACATAGACCATCCTCTGCACAGCCATCTTCATTATCCCTTCCCCGCTGCACTCCACAAGTGATTTAAAGCCTCACTTTCAGATCACTCTACTGCAGGCTATTCTTCCCGGTCATGATTGCAGACTGACAGTGGTGAGAGCCGGTGGTTCAGAAGATGGTCTATGTGGACAGCTTTACCACGGATGCCTGCATACTTAGGTGTGCCTATTTTAATCATGAACCATGTGAGTTGCTAAATGTTGAACCTTCATTAAATGTAACCATATTGCTACACTTAGAGGCTCCTCTCATCTCTCTTATATTCTGTAGCTCTGCTAGATTATGCTTCTAATCCCCTTGGGAAGGCTGCATATTGTGAATGGACATTTTATGGTTACACAACCTATCACATTGCTATAATCTTTGTATATAGACTATAAACTGAAGGACTTGTGGAATGAATCATCAGAGTTTCCATTATTTCTTATGGGGAAATTTGCTTTGATATAAGAGTGCTTTGGATTACAAGCATGTTCCCAGAACGAATTATCCAAGGTTTTATTGTAATTATTTTTTTATTTATTTCATAGAGACAAGGCCACTAGATTTTATTCTACAACCAGGTTAGAAGAACCACACTTTCTAATGAAAACGTAACAGTTTGTGCTGCCCACAGTTTAACATATTTCTAACAACTTCATGTTACATAGGAAGTTGTGCAGTAACAGTATAAACATCAGGAAAAATAATAGGTGATTGGTCAAGGCTTTCTAATCTGCCCAACCACTCTGCCATCTGAGTAGGCTCACTCATAACCTATGGTATGCTGCCCCCTAAACTCTGAATCATCACCCAATCCAGCCAGGGCCACTTGTATTTTGAGTCTTTGTTAAAAGAGACTTTAAGCATAACTAAAAGGCAAATTCTTTTTTTTATGCATAATTAGATAGGGCGGGGAGGAATTGGAACAAGACAGGAATAGAGGGGAAATTCTCCAAATTGGACACTATTTCTGGGGACCTTGGTAACACTTTGGAGGGGTTCCTTCTCATATTCTGTTTTGGCTTTGGGACAGAAAATAAAGGGAAATATCCCCAATGGAACACATATGGCAAAAAGGAAACTGACAGGGGTTATAAATCTCTTTTACTCTTTCCAAAATTAATAAAAAAACAAAAACAAATTTTACCTTCATTTAAAGAAAGTAGTAGGTAAAGTTCATGTTTGATTGCAGATCATTAAATAGCCACAAGATGGCAGTGAAGCACCATGAAAAACTTTCATACTTCTATCAAATGATTTAACCAGCCTGGGGCAGGGTAGGAACATAATCCACACTCTAATTGGGTCCTAAATAACAAGCAGGGTGTAGATGCTAGAAGACACACTGAAGGACTGCTCATATTTGTAATTTTTTTCTTGAAGTAATGCACCTGGAGTATTTTAAAGGGAATCTATAGAGTCAGAAAGTTTTTTTTTTTCTTTTAAATTTTACAGTCAGAATAGATAATTCAGTAATGGTAAAGATGCCAAAAAGACCAAAAGCCTCCATCCGAAAAAATACAGCACTGCCTTCCCTAAGTATAATTGTAAACAAGGGGGTTGGTATTATAACCCCTGTCTTTTTCTGCCACTTTTGTCCCATTAGAGAATTTCCCCTTCATTCCTGTTCTGGTGACAACCCAAAATTTGAATTTTTTTAAAACTTTCACTCTTGGTGACAGGACTGCTGTTATAAATCACAGAGCCCCATGTTGCCTACCTGACAGCCCCCCCCCCTTCCAAAAAATATTAAACGATATAATTATATTTTTGCTAAAAATACACTAAAATTATTTTCATTGGTCACAAACACAACAACATTGCTGCTAAAGCTCTGTGTGTTAACAAGGTCTTGGGGCTCATTCACGTGGGCACGGTGGCCTGTACAGTGTAAGGCTGGCCATACATTATACAATTTTCTAGTACAATTTTCCATTAGATTTACCAAAACCATATAATATGAGGTCAAGCCTAAACACTTTTAATTTGTATGCAATAAAGCAGGCCCTTGCACTACATAGTTGAAAGTAAATCTAAAGGAAATTGAATACGATAATTGTATAATGTATGGCCAGCCTAAATTAGTGGAGCAGTGTTGCAGGCAGCCTATATTACTCCATGGGGGTGAAGGAGCTGTACAAACACAGCTGCAAATCCCCAATTTGACAAGCATGTGAGTGCAGGTGTATGGCCCCAAACAAGCACAGTGTGCATTCAGGGCTACTCACCCACACCTGCCAATAAAGGACCTGTGGCTGTGTTCAAAAAGCCATTGCATCACCTGCATGAACAATCCATTCATTCACAGGGCCAGAGAAGCTGTGTAAATGAGTCCTTAGGGCTTATTCACATGTGAGGTTGGAAGGGTGGTAAAAACCTCATGGTTGAGCTGCACTTTTAAAGCCCATCAACTGCTACAACCTTTAGCAACAGAGGCAGTGGCTCGGGGTGTAAACATGCCATGGCAGAAATGACAGAAAGCAAAGCAAATGTGAATGAGGCCTTTATATCTATCTATCTATCTATCTATCTATCTATCTATCTATCTATCTATCTATCTATCTATCTATCTATCTATCTATCTATCTATCTATCTATCTATCTATCTATCTCAGGTTTTCAAGGCATTGGGCCTGATGTGGGTCTGCCATTGTTACAGGTGACACCTTCAGTCCATTTAAGCTGAATACCCAAGTGTGAGAGTTGAGACAATGACCATTCCAGCATCTTTGGTTTGTTTTGTTTATTTTACATTGGGGATGGGAGAAGGCAATGAGTGGGATACTCCTCTGGCTCAACTAGGTACAAATTGGAACACTTTGTAGAAAAATGCCTGTTAGCGCCGTCTTGACGCCAGCTGGATGCCGACCAATGCTTACCGACGCTTGAAAAATGCTTTATTGCTGCACTGTGCTAAACTTGACTTGTAACACCACTGGTTAACTCAAAAGATTCTGGACTGTAGTAAGACTTGACTCTTGAATGGGCAAAGTCCAGGCAGGGGAGACCGCTCCAGGGGAGACTGGGATCAGGTGCTGGTCGGATCCGCAATCCAGGATAACTTCAAACAAAAAGGAATGACCGCACTTCCGATGAATTTTCAGAAAAAGGAGTGTCTTTATTCCACATCAATCAAAATGGCAGATACAGGTACACACTGTGAGTGCAGGACAATCGGTGGACGCGTTTCACGACTAGATATGTCGCTTATTCATCACCTGATGAATGAATTCACCATTCATGATGAATAAGCGACATATCTAGTCGTGAAACGCGTCCACCGATTGTCCTGCACTCACAGTGTGTACCTGTATCTGCCATTTTGATTGATGTGGAATAAAGACACTCCTTTTTCTGAAAATTCATCGGAAGTGCGGTCATTCCTTTTTGTTTGAAGACTTGACTCTTGACACTCTGTTTAGCTCAAAAGTCCTGTGAACAGCTCCCTCCAGCCCTTCATTGACTGAGGTAGCTCCTTGTAACTGCTTGTGCTGCTGCAACTCTAAGCACTGTACACTGCATGCTGTACACTCAACTCTTCAGGGCCCAACCGATGGTGCTGCCTTTGCACTTTCAGGTTCCTCTCACTAGGCACCCCCTCTACACTTCAGGGTTCTCTCACTAGGCACCCCTTTACCGCTAGCCAGCTCCTGGATCCCTTGGACCTTCACCAGAGTGGTCCCCTCACAGCTAGGCAGACCCAAGGGGCAGTCACAGTACTCACGAACTTGGAATGCTTTCCTGAAACTGGGCCCCCCTCAACTCCGCTGGTCCTCGGCACACCGGATCCTCTCTGCAGCTCAGCTCAGCTCAGCTCAGCTCTCTCTGTATCCTCAGGAAAGCCGCTAGAAACACCCGATCCTGCTGACAGGAGGAGAGACAGCCGTACTCTCCCTCCTGGGACTCTGCTTCCCGCCATAGACGCTGTGTCATGAGTTCCCCTCAAAAATACCCACTCCCAGAATCCTGTGTGGCAGAATCTGCCTTTCTGGGGTAGATACAGGCCTGGATGTGCCACTGATTGGGTTTCCTCCACTGCCCAATGAGAACCCTTCTCATGGAGCCAGTGGGGAGACTCCCCAGTTTCAATAGCAACACCTTGGAGACATGACAGCCCAGCTGAAAATCATGGCCCTGCTGTTAAGGCCCACTATACTTTACTTAGCACCTACCTTGTAGGGTGCTACATATATATATATATATATATATATATATATATTCTTTTTTAATCTTTATTTATTTATTTTTTTACATTTAATATAACTCCTCCCAGCCCTATCTAATTATGGATAAAAAAATAAATAATTTGCCTTTATGCTTTAAAGCCTCTTTTAACACATTTTTTAACTGCTCTGTTTGGGGGGAGGGGGCTTTGGTGAAATATAGGAGTTTTAAACAGACCCCTGATGTCTAACATTTGAGACTGAGAAAGGGCCTGAGTCATAGGTTTTGCAGCCTCAGCTGCACAGATGAATGAGTAGGCAGTGCTTAGAGGCTTCCTGTTCATTCACAAACTGAAGCATAGTAAACACGGGTGACGTCCACCTTGTAAATTGATTGGAAGTCTCTCTCTCTCTTGTATTTAGAGTGCACAGAAAAAAAGGTGACAATGCTGTGGTAAAAACGTGTAGATGGTGTCACCCTTAGGAAAGCAGTGTCTGTTGATTTACCTTGCTGGTGTGATTTCATTGAGAGCAGAACATGTAGAAAAAAAAGGTAAACTAAAAGACCAGGTGCAGCAACATATTTAGTTTAAAGTGTTAGTTCACCTTTATAGAAAAAAAATGTACAGGTGAACTGACAATGGGCATCCCTCCCACCCTCCCAGTCCCTGCTGTACTTACTCCTAGGGTTGCAGGGTTGGTAACCCCTACTGCAGCCAGTCGAATGGTCTGGGCATTTGAAATCCTGCCGTTCTTTCTCTTCTCTGTCAGTGCTTCCAGGACTGACCTGACGGATTCTGATTGGTCAGTGCCATCACACTGACTTTTATTGCTGAAGCGGATGTGAGGGTGGTGACAACTCAACATTCCCAGAGGTAAGTACAGCAGGGACAGGGGATGGGGAGGGTGTCCGGTGTTAGCTCAGCTTTACATTTTTTTTCTATAAAGGTGAACTAACTCTTTAAAATGTATGTAAATCAAAAAAACAAAAATATAGTATAATGCAGCTTATCAGTCGTTCTAAGTAGTGGCTGCATTCATTTTCTTTTTTCAGACTTTTTACTCTTATTTACAATACTTCCTGACCCTTGGTGACTACGCTCATTTCTGTACTGTATCTATGGAGGTCAGCCATGGTTGTCACACAGCCCCCATACATAATTACACTGTTACATAGTTAGACTGAAAAAAGACATCTAGTTCAACAGAAATAAGTAAACAGAAAGCCACAGAATCCTCTTCTCAACAGTTTATCAGGGGGGTGGAAAAACCCCCTAACAAAGCATCATCAAATTTGTTCCAGTGGGGGAAAAAATTCCTTCTTGATTCCCCAGGAGGCAAGCGGATATTTCCTGGATCAGAAACCGCTGGTGTTACTACCTACAAATGTTTATATTCAACACACAGGAAGCTTTATTACTGAACCAAGATAGAAGGCTACATTCACAGGGGCAGCCAGGGATGGATAGTTTGTTGCTTTCAGAGGTGGCTAAACACTGCCTATTGACGCAGAAACACTCTGTGCTATGGCTATGGCTGCATACAAACTGGGCAATTAGCTGCAAGCAGTTTGTGTGTCCAGTAAACACAATGCATAATTGAATTGGAGTATCATAGAACTCGACGCGTATCGTGAGAAACATGCTCACTTCTTCAGGAGTATATGCTCATCAATTGGTCTGAAAAGTACATGGAGTATCAATATTAACCGCTTGCCGACCGCCGCGCGACTATTTACTGCGGCGGTCAGCCCCTCACAAGCTCCGCTGGAGGCACGCTCCCGCTCCCGCGCGGTCACGGACACCCCGCGCGCGTGCTCGGCGGACCCGATGTCCACCGGGCACTCGCGATCGTCCGTTACACCGGAAGAAAGGCAGGCGGCTAATGTAAACAAAGCCGCCTGTCATTCTTCCCTGTATAAGAATGGAGATCATACGGTTCTGCTATGTAGGACCGTTGATCTCTGTTCTTACACCAGTAGCCACAGCCAATCACAGTTAGAAGCACGCCCCTAGGACACACTTAACCCCTCCCTCTCCAATACAGTTAACTCCTTCACTGCCAGTGTCATTTTTGCAGTAACAGTGCATATGTATAGCACTGATTACTGCAGTAATGTCACTGGTAACCCCAAAAGTGTCAAAAATGTCAGTCAAGGGTCCGATCTGTCCGCCGCAATGTCGCAGTCCCGCAAAAAAAAAATCGCAGCTCGCCGCCATTACTCGTTAAAAAAAAAACACCAAAAATGACAAAAATCTTTCCCTTTGTTAGTAAACGCGATAACTTTTGCGCAAACCAATCAAAATACGCTTATTGTGATTTTTTTTGCGAATTTGTGAAAAATTTTGATTTTTACATTTTTTTGGGGAATTTCATATAAAAAAATGTGAAAAATATTATTATTTGTGCAAAATTTACACTCTTTTTTTGTTTATAGCGCATGATCAAAAAATCGCACAGGTGATCAAATACCACCAAAAGAAAGCTCTGTTTGTGGGAAAAAAAGGAAGTCAAATTAGTTTAGGTACAGCGTTGCACGACCGCGCAATTGTCCGTTAAGGTCACGCAGTGCCGAATCGCAAAATAGGCCCTGGTGAGGAAGGGGGTAAAATCTTCCAGGGCTTAAGTGGTTAATTATATATAAAAAAAAAATGTGTATATATATATATATATATATATATATATATATATATACACACAACATATGTCTAATAAAGTATGAAGACATATGGAGGACCCTATGCTGGGAATACATACTTGTAATTGGATGGAGCCAAGATTGAATGAAATGCCACTGTGGTCCCAAGGTGGTGGCAAAGGGCACAGCCCGGGAGCTGGAGGTGTGGGGTGACAAACATCCCAATGGAGAACAAATGGGGGACAAAAAGGACCAAGAGATGTAGAGAAATGACCTTGAATGTCCATGTATACTGCTGAAGCAAATGTGTAAAAATGTAAATGTTGCATTGTGTTTACTGTACTTACAAGCATACCTTTATTCATGTATGTACATGTGGTCATATATATTATGATTGTTACATTTTCAATAAAATTGATTCATTGACCCCTCTGTGTTCACCTCAATTCAAAGTCCCAGGGCATCCTTCTCTCCTGTTTTGTATTGTTATTAGGGATGGAGGTGTTCACTGATAGCATCGGTCCTTTTTTATCCCTGTTGCATGTGTCCAAAACTCCGCAGAGACATAGGGGCTGATTTACTAAAGGCAAATAGACTGTGCACTTTGCAAAGTGCATATGCCCTCTGCTAGCGCAACTGCTCCAGAGCTTAGTAAATGAGGTAAAGCTTCACTTTGGAAAGAAGACCCAGTTGTTCAGGAACTACAATTGCCATCATGCCTAGTCATGACACAAAAATACTGTGTAAGGAGGCCCATACCCCTAAGTGATAATATGCAAAAATAGAAAAAAGATGGGGCTTTGTGGGCCAATGGGAGGAGAAGGATCACAACAACAACAAAAATAAAACTAAAAAGATAATTTTATTGTACATATTAAAACGATGCATGAGCATAGTTGCCCATATCAAGCACAATTAAAATAAATACATGAAGTCGCAAAGTAGAAATACTTCCCAACAAGGGAGAGCTGATAGCCTGTATAAGAAGATGACGTTGGGGGTCTCAGGTGGAGCACGGTCTAAGGGTCCCTAGCAAGCCGACGCGTTTCGCATGAGGCTTCCTCAGGGCCAAAGAGACCAGGACAGACAGATATTTCCGATGCGACTCAGGTAATGGCAGGCAAAGCAGAACGTAAAAGAAAGTCTCCAAAGTAGAGGTAGATATAGTTTCTATATAATTGCCCCAAATGACAGTAGTGATCTGAAGCTTCACTATTACAGCGTGTATACATATGTATCCATCTCCATATTAAAGGCCAGATGCCAGGCAACAGTGGGCCTCTAGCGTGTCCTCCGCATGTGTGCCTGCCTGCTGCCTTCCATCATCCAATCATTCTGCTCATTTACTAAGCTCTGGAGCAACTCCACTTTACAAAGTGCACAGTCTATTTGCTTTTTGTAAACCAATCCCGTGACCCTGGATGCACACTGGCTACATCTAGGGCTAGTCTGAGGTTCTATTTGCATGTAACAGTCAGATGAGTGGTTATAAGCAAACAGTGGCACCACTGGCCTTTGAGCTGGACATATCAGTAGCTGTTGCTGCTTGCACACACTGGGGATGATTTACTAAAGGCAAATAGACTGTGCACTTTGTGAAGTGCAGTTGCTCCAGAGCAGGGATCCTCACAATATGGCCCTCTAGCTGTTGCAGAACCACCCATCCCATGAGGCATTGTAAAACTCATTCACAGACATTAACCACTTCTGGACCAGAAGATTTTACCTCTTATGACCAGTCCATATTTTGCGATTTGGCACTGCGTTATTTTAACGGACAATTGCACGGGTGTGTGATGTTGTCCTAAATAAAATTAATGTCCTCTTTTTGCCACAAATAGAGCTTTCTTTTGGTGGTATTTGATCACCTGTGCGATTTTTATTTTTTTGCGCTATAAACAAAAAAAGAGCGACAATTCTGAAAAAAAAAAACAAAAAAACAACATTTTTCACATTCTGCTATATGACATTCCCCCCGTAAAAAAAAAATTAAAAATCAAATTTTTTTAACTTTTTAGGCCAATTTGTTTTCTGCTACATATTTTTGGTAAAAAAAATCACAATAAGCGTATTTTGATTGGTTTGCGCAAAAGTTATTGCGTCTACTAACTACGGGAAAGATTTATGTCATTTTTTTTTTTTTACTAGTAACGGCGGCGATCTGCGATTTTTAGCGGGACAGCAACATTGCGGCGGATAGATCGGACCCCTGACTGACATTTTGTACACTTTTGGGGGGACCAGTGACATTACTACAGTAATCAGTGCTAAAAAATATGCAATGTTACTGTACTAATGACACTGGCAGGGATAGGGGTTAACAGTGTGGGTGATTAAGGGGTTAAATGTGTACCTAGGGGCATGTTTTTTAACTGTGGGGGGCGTGGCTTGTGGAATGAACATAGAGACCTGTGATCCTATATAGAAGGATCACATGAGCTCTGTGATCATTCCAGGGAGAAGAACGGTCAGCTGTGTTTACAACAGCTGACCTTCTTCTCTCTCAGTGGGGAGCAATCGCGGGCTTCAGGCTGCAATTGGAGCCGCCTGCCCCATACATCGGCTTCCCCGCTGACGAGCGGGGACGGGAGTGTGCCGCCGGTGGCGTGCGCTCGCCCCCTAGCTGAAGGCGCACGACCGACGTAGCCCTACGTCAGTTTGCCTGGGAGAGCCACACTGCTGCAGTAAATAGGCGGCATGTGGTCCGCAACCAGTTAATAGGCATGATGGGAATTGTAGTTCCTGAACACCTGGAGTGCCATAGTTTGAAGACCCCTGCTCTAGAGCTTAGAAATTGAGCAGAAGCTCTGCTGACCTCCATCATCCTATCACGTCCAAGCAAAAATGCTGCTTTTTTTATTTTCCTTGCATGTGATTGGTTATTCTTTGCAAAGTGAAACTTTACCATATTTACTAAACTCTGGAGTCCCTGCACTTTGCAAAGCGCACAGTCTATTTACCTTTAGTAAATCCACCCCACTGTGCGCTGGCAGAGCCTTGCACTGTTACAGTAATGGCAATCTAGTGTTTCTCTTAGCCAATGGCTTATGTAGCCTTAGCATGTAATCTGCCTGTAAGCATTTTCAGAGGAATGTACAGTAAATCACAAGACTAGCTGCACAGAATTCATTCGCAAGAAAAACAGAGGTCTATGTGTTTAAATAGTGAATTTAGCTGTGTGTCTGTAGTTTGACTTTAACCACTTAAGCCCCGGAAGATTTTACCCCCTTCCTGACCAGGGCCTATTTTGCGATGCGGCACTGCGTGACTTTAACGGACAATTGCGCGGTCGCACAACGCTGTACCTAAACGAATTTGACATCCTCTTTTTCCCACAAACAGAGCTTTCTTTTGGTGGTATTTGATCACCTGTGCGATTTTTTTGATCATGCGCTATATACAAAAAAAAGCGTCAATTTTGCAAAAATAATATTTTTCAATTTTTTTTATATGAAATTCTCCAAAAAAAATGTAAAAATCAAAATTTTTTAACATTTTAGGCCAATTTGTTTTATGCTACATATGTTTGGTAAAAAATATTGCAAAAAGCGTATTTTGATTGGTTTGCGCAAAAATTATTGCGTTTACTAACTAAGGGAAAGATTTTTGTCATTTGTGTTGTTTTTTTTTTCTAACGCGTAATGGCGGCGATCTGCGTTTTTTTTTTGCGGGACTGCGACATTGCGGCGGACAGATCGGACCCTTGACTGACATTTTTGACACTTTTGGGGTTACCAGTGACATTACTACAGTAATCAGTGCTACACATATGCACTGTTACTGTAAAAGGACACTGGCAGTGAAGGGGTTAACTTTATTTGAGAGGGAGGGGTTAAGTGTGTCCCTAGGGGCGTGATTGGATGTGGCTTGAGGTGTAGGAACAGTGATCAACGGTCCTACATAGTAGAACCATATGATCACTATTCTTACACAGGGGAGAATGAAAAGAAAAGGGGACGAATGGCCCCTTTTATTCATGGGGTAGTGGCAGGGGAGGATAGCTTAGGAGAAGGAATAGGCAGAATTTGAGTTGTTAGGCAGTTTAGAGCCTGTCAGAGTTTACTGTAAGCTGATTGGCTATAGGGTTTAGTTAGTGTACTTGAGTATCTAGGGAAAATAAGCCCCTGACCTGTTTGAGCCGGTTTCTCCCGCCTGCGAAGTTCAAGTTGATTGGCTGAAGGGGTTCAAGAGGACCCATTTAAGGATCCCCTCACAGATGAGTCGTCACTCCGTCGGTCAAGCAGAGAAGAAGGAAGACAGCCCAGCGGTTCGGTACGGTTTCGGGTGTAGCGGACGGCATCGGCAGCGTTTCCTGGCGGAAGACAGAAGGGAAGAGTTAGGCGGCCCCGCTTACCTCGTACGAGATGAGCCTCTTGAGAAGACTAATCGAGCGGGCGGGAGAAGATGGCGGCGAAGACTGGCTCCGGAGGTGTTTCGAATTGCCGCTCGTCGCTGCATCCGGGGGAGCGGCAGGCGAAGACCGCGCAGGACCGGCATCGAGGATGGACTCCGGAAGGGACGTCGGGCGAGGATCGGGTGACGCGGCGGGCGCAGACGGAAGGACGTCATCGTCGGTGACGCCGGGCGGAGAAGACGTCACGGAGAGCGGTGTGCGCAGGCGCGTCACACCCGGAAGAACCGGCCAAGGGATCGGGCCGGTGAAGAGGCGGCGCACTCCGCGCCAGCGGTTCTCCCCTCCGGCGGACGTCAGGCGCGCCGGGAGGGGAGGCGGAGATTCACCTCGGAGAGGCCAAGCGGGAAGACCTGCTCTAGGATCCAGAGCGAGGGCCCGTTCGGAGGCGGAGAGATCGATCGGCGGGACAAGGAGTCCGGAGGGGATCGCGCCGGCGAGATCAGGTGAGGAAACATTCATGGATACTGTGCCAGCCCCCACACTGATCGCTAGGCCCCCCGGGAATCAGCCACTCTCACCAGCCAGTACCTTAGCCATTGGGCCATCCGGGATGCAGCAGCTCGGGTCATCAGCCCCTACTAGGGCCCCTAGGCCCCCCGGGACGCAGCAGATTGGGTCACCAGCCCCTGCTTTGATCATTGGGCCCCCAGGACCGCAGCAGCTCGACCCTGCATGTTACACTGGGGGCGCTGTTGCTCAGGACAGTGCCCCCCTGCCTGCCATTTCAGGTTTGCTCCATAATTTTCTGAAGGACTTTAAGTCTTTGCTAGAGGCCAGTACTGATACTGGGTCCTGTATCCCTGCTAGTGCGCTGGCTACCTCTACAGCCGTATCTGCCACCCCCGCTCATATAACGGGCGATCTGGGGGTTTCGCAGCCTGTCCCTTCACCTAGAGATGTCTGGGTTCCTCCCACGGGCAATTTGGAGGTTGAACCTCATAGGCCCCAAAGCTTGCACTCCGATATGTCGGCTTCTTATCTCCTGGCCCAATCACAGAATTTGCCTGAGACTTCCCTTAGGGAAACTCTCACCTGTGAAATGTCCCCGTTAGGTTTCCACCTATCCGAGTCAGTCAAGGAGAGGATATGGCAGGAACATTTTATCGATATGTTGTCACTGTTGCCTTCAGCTAGAGATTTTGTTGCTAAAGGGGATAGGAAGGATGATGATGAGCGAAGGCGCCCTGTTTCCAAATCTTTCAATAACTGGTTACAGGGCTTTTTTATTTTTTCGTCAGTGATGTGCGAGAGATTCCCTGCTAAAAGCGTGGGGCTCTTTCAACACGCTGATGTTATATTAGAAGCGTACAAGAATTTTGGTGGGACTTCATGGTTCCAATACGACGTGGCTTTTCGCCAAAAACTGGCGGTGCAGCCTGCTATGAAATGGGGGGTTAAGGACGTCAGCCTTTGGCTGGACCTTTTTCTCCCCCAGAGGTCAATTTTTTCCAGGCAGCCCTTTCCGAGCCAACAGTCCCAAGCATCCTCCTCGGGTTTTCAATTTAGAAAAGGAGTGTGCTTTAATTTCAACGAATCCGTCTGTAAGTGGCCGGGTTCCTGTAAGTACCGGCACAAATGCGCCTTTTGCTCTGGGGCCCACCCCATTGCAAAATGCTTCAAGAGGAGGGGGGGTCAGGCCCCGGGTGTTTTACACAAAGGCAGTAACCCCAGTGAACCTCACCGCCATGCTCCCGTGGCTCCAGCGCTACCCAGACAGGGTGAGAGCCACCCTACTAATTGAGGGTTTTCAGGACTGTTTCCCCCTTCCCAAATTTTATGGTCAAGGTTGTAAGTTGGTGGAGAACCTTAGATCCGTGGTGGGTTTGGAATCAGTCGTGGCCGAAAAGGTAAGTAAAGAAATTGAACTGGGTAGATTCGCTGGCCCTTTCTCGGCCCCCCCCTTTGAAGATTTTAGGATCTCTCCTTTGGGCATTGTCCAAAAGAAGGAGCCTAATACTTACCGGCTTATTCATCATTTGTCGTTTCCTTTCGGGGATTCTTTGAATGATGAAATAATCGAGGATTTAGCTACAGTTCAATACTCTTCGTTTGACGATGCCCTGGTTAAATTACGGGGTCTGGGACAAGGGGTTTTGATGGCCAAAGCAGACATTAAATCGGCTTTTCGTCTGCTGCCGGTTCACCCGGACGCTTTTAATTCCCTGGGTTTTTTCTTTTCGGGTAATTTTTATTTTGACAGATGTCTTCCCATGGGATGTTCTCTGTCATGTTTTTATTTTGAGTGTTTTACCACCTTTTTAGAATGGGCCGTTTCGCGACGTTGCGATTCGACCGACATCGTCCACTATTTGGACGATTTTTTGTTCTTGGGTAAGGCGGGGTCTACAGACTGCTTGCGCTTACTGAATGGTTTTGTTCAGTTGTGCTAACTGTTTGGGATCCCATTGGCACACGAGAAGACGGCTTTTCCGTCTACTTGCATTCAATTTTTAGGTATCACAATCGACTCCAATGTGATGGAATTTAGGCTCCCGCCAGAAAAAGTGTCTAAACTGAAGTTTTGCCTTCTGACTTTGATCCGGAGACGTAAGGTTCGTCTTAAGGAGATGCAGTCCTTGCTTGGTTTGCTGGCTTTTGCTTCCAGGGTTATTCCCCTGGGTAAGCTATATTCCAGGAAGCTGTATGCAACGATTGCGGGTCTGAAGTCGCCCAATTCTCACGTGAGGTTAACTCAGGAGGTCAGAGAGGATATGCTGGTGTGGTTCCAGTTTTTAACGGACTTCAATGGCAAGAGTCTTTGGCAGGAAGAATTTATTCTTGACAAGGATTTTTGTCTATTCACCGATTCAGCAGGTTCGGTCGGCTTCGCCGCCATTTGGCGCACGCATTGGTGCGCCGATCGCTGGTGCCAGAAATGGGTTCAATTGGGTTATACACGCAACAGCGTTCTTCTCGAGCTCTTTCCCATTGTGGTGGCCCTGGAGGTTTGGGGCCATCACTTTCGGAACAGGAGATTAATGGTTCGGACCGATAACAGGGGGGTGATGTTCGCTATTAATTGTTTGTCTTCGAAGTCCCCTCCTGTTATAGCCTTATTGCGGTATTTAGTAGCTAAATGCTTATCATTTAATATTTGGATTAAGGCAACTTTTGTCCCGGGCAAAGATAATGGTTTGGCGGATGCTTTGTCTCGCTTACAGATGGAGCGATTTTTTACGCTGTTTCCAGAAGCGGACGAGTTGAGCTGTCATTACCCGAGCCTCCTATGGCACATAGTCTAGACTTGGTCGCAAGGAATGTCTTGCGTTCTTTGGCTCCGGCGACCATGGCGGGATACCAATCAGCATGGTCACTATGGGTGTCACATCTTCAGTCCTTGGGTGTATCACCTGATAGTTTCTCGGAAAATTTGGTTTTGTCATTTTTAAATTCCTTATTCCGTAGGGAGTATGCATGGTCTCATGTGAACAAAATTCTGGCAGGAGTATCGTTTTTCGTTAAATTAAAAAATTTCCCTTCCTGCTCTTCCTTTTTTACAGTGCGTCAGGCCTTTAAGGGTTACCGGAAAGTGAATTTTTTGCCCGATTCTAGGAAGCCCGTTACTGTCCCACTTTTGGAGAGTTTATGTTCAATTACGTCGTTCGTTTGTTTTTCTTATTACGAGTCGGTCCTTTTTCAGGCGGCTTTTTCGTTAATGTTCTTTGCGGCACTGAGAATCTCGGAGCTGGTGCCGACTAATAGGACGCTTAGCTCTGGTCTTTTTCTCTCGGATGCGGTTTTATCTGACTTGTCTTGTAGCATTTTGATACGTTTCTCTAAGACGGATCAGTTAGGTGTTGGGAAACGTGTTAATTTGCACAGGTTTCGCAACTCTTCCATATGTCCGGTGCTTTTATTGAAAAAATTTTTGGCGATGAGATCGGCCGGTTCCAAATTCTTGTTCAATCACCAGGATGGTAGGCCATTGACTGGCTATCAATTCAATGCAGTTTTTAAAAAATGTCTCGTTCGATTGGGGCTGGAAGAGGAAAGGATGACTTCACATTCCTTTCGTATTGGTGCTGCTACGGAAGCGGCAAGATTGGGTCTTGATGATCTATTTGTTAAAAAGTTGGGTAGATGGAAGTCGGATGTTTTTCAATCTTATATCCGCCCTGACACTGTTTGTTGACGTTTTCAGGAAGATGTCTGGACGTGTGGATCATCGGACATTCGTTCGTGCACTGGGCTCGTGCACGGGCCAGAAGACGTCCTTATGGCGAAAACCTCGGTTTAGATCCCAAATATTTTAGGGTTCAGTGGTTTAGCAAGAGAGGAATGCTGTGGTCGGAATTTCGTCCCGAAATTTTTAGACTTCTGCAGTTTCTTCCCCCCCCGGATATACTGGTCGTGCACCTTGGGGGGAATGATGTAGGCAGAGCTAGGACTTTGGACCTGATTTTTGCGATCCGGGACGACTTGCACTTGTTACGTTCGACATTCCCTTTTATGACCATTATTTTTTCGGAGGTTATACCTAGACTAGCTTGGTTCAAGCACTGTTACTTGAAACCGCTCGAGAAAATTCGTAAGCGCGTAAACAGGGCTTTGGAAAAGCTGCTGCGCGTCGTTGGTATTTTATCTTTTCGGCATATAGAGTTGGAGGGAGGTACTAGCGGACTATACAGGTTTGATGACACCCATTTATCAGACATTGGCCTAGATACTTTTAATGCCAATCTGGGTACTTGCGTGGAAGAGGCCGCGTGGTGGGGGTGTGCCAGGCGGGTGTGAGCCGCCTGCCTTTTGGATGTGTCGATGTATTTAGTTGATTAATGACAACCTGGGTCGTTGGGACCGGGTTTGTTCTATACTGCTGTTATTAAAGTTTAAAAGATTTATCGATCTTTAATGTGTAAAATAATAAACGGCCGCGGCCTCTTTCATTCCAATTTAAGTCTGAAGGTGTCTTATTTAATAGTTACAATTAAGTTTAAGGAAATCCTGCCTACTACCCCATGACAGGCGGCTTTTTTACATTAGCCGCCTGCCTTTCTCCTGCTCTAATGGACGATCGCGAGTGCTGGGCACACGTGCGGGGGGGGGGGGGGTCCGTGACCGCGCGGGAGCGCGTATCCGGCGGCACGCCCTCGCTCCCTAGACCCTCACAGGCTAGCGACGTAACCCTACGTCGCTTTGCCTGTGAGGGGCTGACTGCCGACGTAAATAGTCGTGCGGTGGTCGGCAAGCGGTTAAACTGATCTCCTTCATGCATATGTCAAAAATAGGGAAGCAAATGAAACGTAATTAAATCCTGCTAGTTGTGTGTAAATGTTCGGCATGGCAAAAGTCCAGGTTTCCTTTAGGAACTTGGGATTCATTGTCATTCCCCAGCAGCCTTATTATCCTAGACGTGGTATTCAAATATTGACAAGTCTGCCGTACATTGTGTCACTGTGCGTCTTATGATTTGTAGGTTATATTTTCTATTTACTCCTTATCTGATCAGAGTGGACAGGTAATCTGGGTGTTCCTGTTGGCACTTCTTTATGATAAGGCTTGTGTGTGTGGTGTGTTCAATGGATGATTGACGCCAGATCTGATCTCTCCTTCCTTCTGGGCGACTGGTTGTTTTACCAAGATATTTTCAAAGCAACAATTGACATGTCAGTAAAACAATTTGTAGGAAGGTGAGGACCTGCTGACAATTTTTATCTTCTCTTATTTTTTTTTTTTCATCATTTATATCTGTGCTATAAAGCAGCTGTTTTAGGAAGCTCAGTTAGTGTACAGGGACATAGAGGAATCAATCTGCATGTTTTTCTACTTAGCATTTCTTAAAGATCTATTGTATTTTCCGCACTTATCCCTAATGTTATTGTTGCAAATTGTTCCTTCAGTCATTTTTAAAGTTATTTTAATGTGTAATCTTGCAGCAACCTATTTTCATGGTCATGTTGCTTTTACAGATATGTAGATATGCACCTGTTAGTAGTAATATGTAAATCTGACAGCACAATAACAATAAAAAAGACAACAGTTTGTTTCATTTGATCATTTATATGCAAAGTGATTAGCACTTAGTCTCACTTATAAACTCAGATGAACTTTTTCAGATTTTCCAAATTGCCATATAATACAAACGTAAAAAAAATATGTTATAGGTGCACACATTTCCAATCCAATGTGGAAGATAAATATTATACCAGCCTCTGTATAATTGGTTGCTACTCGAATATCTAGGAGTACCAACAATTTGGTCAACACAGACAAAAAGAAATTAGGGCAATATTAGCCGGGGGTTCCCCTAACAAATCTTAAAGTGGTTGTAAAGGCTGAAGATTTTTTATCTTCATACATTCTAGACATAAAGGTAAAAAACTTTGTGTGCTGCTCCCCCCCCCACAGCACCCACCCTAATATTCACCTGAGCCCCCTTTCGATCCAAAAATGTGCACGAGAGCCTTGGCTGTGCCAGGACTCACTCTCCTCATTGGCTGAGACATACATTCTAGGCATTAGGTAAAAAAAAACCTTCTATATGCTGCTCCCCCCACAGCCCCCCTCCAATATTCACCTGAGCCCCCTTTCGATCCAACAATGTGCACAAGAGCCTTGGCTGTCCCTGGACTCACTCTCCTCATTGGCTGAGACATACATTCTAGGTTATAAGTTAAAAAAAACCTTCTGTATGCTGCTCCCCCCACAGCCCCCCCTAATATTCACCTGAGCCCCCTTTCGATGCAACGATGTGCATGAGAGCCTTGGCTGTCCCGGGACTCACTCTCCTCATTGGCTGAGACATACATTCTAGGCATTAAAGTAAAAAAAAACCTTCTGTGTGCTGCTCCCCCCACAGCCCCCCTCCAATATTCACCTGAGCCCTCTTTCGATCCAGCGATGTGCATGAGAGCCTTGGCTGTCCCGGGACTCACTCTCCTCATTGGCTGAGACATACATTCTAGGCATTAAGGTAAAAGAAACCTTCTGTGTGCTGCTCCCCCCCACAGCCCCCCTCCAATATTCACCTGAGCCCCCTTTCGATCCAACAATGTGCATGGGAGCCTGGGCTGTCCCGGGATTCACTCTCCTCATTGGCTGAGACATACATTCTAGGCATTAAGGTAAAAAAAACCTTCTGTGTGCTGCTCCCCCCACAGCCCCCCCTAATATTCACCTGAGCCCCCTTTCAATCCAGCGATGTGCACGAGAGCCTTGGCTGTCCTGGGACTCATTCTCTTCATTGGCTGAGACATACATTCTAGGCATTAAGGTAAAAAAAAAAACCTTCTGTGTGCTGCTCCACCCACAGCCCCCCTCCTCCAATATTCCCCCTCAACCCCCTTTTAATCCAGCGATGTGCATGAGAGCCATTGGCTGAGACAGCAGCAGGAGCTGTTGGCTCCCACTGCTGTCGGTCAAAGCCAGTGAGCTAATGGGAAGAGAGAGGAGGCAGGTCCGAGCCACGGTTCTATGTGTCTTATGGACGCATAGAGCAGGGCTCAGGAGCAAGCACGCACCAGTGCCCCCATAGTAAGCGCCTTGCTAATGGGGGGGTACGGATTAAGGGGGCGGAGCAGACAGTGCTGGCAGGGGACTTGGGAAGAAGAGGATCAGGGCTGCTCTTTGCAGAACCACTGCACAGAGCAGGTAAGTGTACCATGGTTATTTTTTTATTTTTATAAGCCAAACCTTCAATACCATTTTAATGAGGAAGTGGTAAACTTCCCTTGTAATTGAAATAAGCAGGTCCTCTTTAATGTGAGATCTGGGGTCAAAAAACCTCAGATCCCACATCTACACTTAAAAGCAATAAAAAAAAATGTAATTTTTTTAAATAAAAAAAAAAAATAGCAGAGGAGGGACTTTGTTTCCATTTTCGGAGCGCAGGCACACTATCCATGCCGCATACTGCACTGTACGAGATAAGAAGTTCTGGCCGCCCACTGCCTACTATGTCGTTCCTGGGGGGCTCAGTGGTGCACAGACCAGCAGCACACACTGCACACAGTGACACTGACAGACTTCTATGGAAGGAAAGTAAGTACAGCTCCCAGACTGTGTGCTTATAATCATAATCATTAAGATCAGGGCTTGACAAATTTGCTGTAAATCTAGGAGCCAGCTAAAAAAGTTGGAGCCAGTTTTTAACAAAGCTTTATTTTCAGCGACGAAACCCCTTCTCGTTTAAAGCCTCAATGTATATCTTTACAGATGAACGGCACAGGTTTACACAGTTGTCAGTTGGTGAAGAAGCAAAAAAAAATCTTTAGCTCTGCTGCTTTCATCGCTGTGACACTTTGAATGATAACTGCATGTAACACTGTACCTATAGAAGAAATGTTATCATATTTTGAGACACTGATGGGCAGTGATAGACTGCACTGATGTGCATTGATGAGGTGGCACTGATAGGCAGCACTCATGGACATGGATAGGCGGCTCACCTAGCTGACATTGTGCAGGAGCCAACACAGAATTTCGCACAGCCCCCCCCCCCCCCCACAGAGTTTTTAATCCACCCTCACCTTGTGCAAAGCTGACTCTCACTCGCCGCCCCCCACTCGCAGTCCCAACTGGATCTCTTCTTCAGTAAGGCAGCAAGCAGGCTGAATCCCCACTCGGGTCCCGGCTCCCATCTCCTGTGATCAGCGGCATGGACAGTAAGGGCTTGCACCGAGCAACCGAGGTAGGCTGAATCCCCGGCCAGGTCCGGATCCCGGCTTCCTTCTGTGATCAGCGGCAAGATGGTCTGTCACACCAAGCAGCCGGTCGTGTGCGAGTCTGGCGGCTCCCTGTGAATGCAACTGCCAGCAACCTGCCATACCCAGGCCAGCCAGGCTGACAAAAGCTCAGGCGCTAGAATGCAAATTCTAGTCGACATGGCGACCTGGCGCCTGGGGTTTGCCCAGCTCTGATTATGATGATCACAGCACAGCATGTACTTTATGGTTTTGGGTCTGTGTCACATGGCTGTTGGATGCTGACTTTGTTAACTCATGGCCGTACTGACCGAAACACTGTACAGCCCTAACAAAGTCAACACCCAACAGCCATGTGACATAGACCCAGAGCCATAAAGTACATGCTGTGCTGTGATCATCATAAGGATTATGATTATAAGCATGAGATGCTAGTTTACACTTGTGTTTGGGGGGGGGGGGCAGTAAGAACTTGCAGCTGAGCCATGTTTTTACCCCCCACTACCACCGCTCCCCTTAAATAACCTTTCAACCAAGATTTTCAATTAGGTACGCCTGTCAGCTTTTCATGTGTACCTGATTGAATTTTCCGTGTAGGTCTATGAGTTTGGATGTAAATGGTCTTGTGTTCTTTTACACCCTCCTTCCTCCGGGTCTGTGCAGGTCTAGAAAAAAAACAATGGAATATTTTTCCAGACCTAAATGTTATAGATCAAAGGTAGCATGATGCAAATTGATATGAGTGCATTTACATCACATCTGGCCACCCATAGAGACATTAAAATTCCTTCATATAGTAGGCTATTGGTTGGCTGGATTTTGGGGCCCGATCCCATAGTGGATCAGTTCGGGCTAAGTACTTCAGGGTCCTATGGGTCCCAGGTTCTGACTTGCAAGGGGTTCGGGACTTCCTGACTCTATGGTCCTCAACAATACTCCTTTAGAAAAACACTTGAGGGTTCAAGGTTTACACTTTAAGCACCTTTTTTGGCGACTGACATCTTTCCCGTTCAGCTCCATTTCAGCAGGGATTCTGCTCACTAATCCCCCGCTGAGCGGAGTTTATAACATACTGCAGAAAGATAAATATCACTTAAAGACAAAGCTAAAGTCCTGTACACATGATCAGAAAACCAGACTAAAATACTACTTTCAAAGAGATTGTTTAATAATCTGATCCTTCGTACACAGCTGTCGTCCAAAATTATCTGAAAGAACAAACATGAAAAATGATTTTTGTTTATTCAGTAAAGTTTTCATCTGAATAAACAATTCAAATGGAAAAACAATACATTACATCACTTCCAAATGTTTATTCTATCATACAAGAGTTTTCATACTTTAGTAACCTGTTCTTTTTTTAAATTAAACCGATGTCTGATAATTTCATTGTGTGTGCCATTAGTATTTTGAGTTGGGTGGGCGGGGTTAAGGATGGGGTTGGGGGGGGGTTGTTCCGTTAGGTAGGCTGTGCAGGGCCCCATGGTTTCTAACAGCAGCCCTGTTTGTGGTGCTCAGATACAGTGTAGTCCCGCTTTAATGTGCCTTGGATTAAGGCTGCCAATTTATTTAGAATGGCCTACCAACACAATGTAATGGAAAAAAAAAAATAGGTCTACACCTTTTTAATGCGGAGACAGTGCTCGGTGGAAGTTGGAAAGGGTCTGATTGTCCTGTGGCATTGTGGGCATTAACCTCTCCCTCACTGGCCAGTAGATACTGGAAGGAGGCATCCAGTGATCTTATGACATTGTGAATACTGACCTAAGCTCAGGGTCCTGGTAACTGTGTGTTGTTTCCTTGGGTGGACAAGCGAGTGGCAAAATGGGATAACTTTTAAAAAGGACTCAGATTTCCCATCTATACTTGCGTCTTCATTAAGGACTATTCAGGGAGGCTTAGAAAGGTGGAGTGTCCTCCTGCAAATATTTAGTGAATCTGGAGTATCCCACATTACCCTACACCCCATCCATGTTCTTCAGCAATAAAAATCCTAGGAAGACATCCCCTAGACTGATTACTAAGCAAGAGGGAGTGAACTATTGCTGTGTGCCTGGTGAGTGTTGTGGTGTGGCAAATCACATGTGTGTTGTGTGCTGGTTAGATACAGTAGGGTAACCTTTTTCAACCAGGGTTCCTCCAAAGGTTGCTAGGGGTTTCTTAAGCAATTCCTCGGGCAATGGGCAAGTTTATGCTTCCCACTGACTACCAAGGTAGTAGAAGCATAATTCTCACTGACCACCACACTAATGTAACATTAGCTTAAAGTTACTTCAAGGGCTCCTCCATGTTTAATAAGTTGAGAAAGGTTGCATTAGGTTGTCATTCAAAATGAATGGCACCACAACACATCACGCTCCATGTGTTACGAAGTGCTGCAGTAACATGCCATAAAACATGTGATAATACACAGATGTTACTAGAGGTTTTAAGGTACACTTAAAGAGGAAGTAAACCCTCCTCTGCAAGTTGTACCTATAGGTAAGCCTATGATAAGGCTTACCTATAGGTACTGTAAATATCTCCTAAACATGCACCGTTTAGGAGATATTTACCTTACATGCAGCATGTGACGTCACTGGCACATGCGCTCTGAAGGAACGGCCGCTGGTGCCGTTCCTTCAGAGCCCCGCGCTGTGACCGTCGGCTCCCGCGTGCGCGCGTGGGAGTGACGTCACCGCGGCTCCGGCCAATCAGATGGCCGGATGCCACGATCCCGGAAGACGGCGACTGAACATGTCGCCCGTCATAGAGGTAAGCGGGCGGCACGGCGGGGGCTCGTTCTAAGGTAAGTATTTCATAATGAGCTAGTATGCGATGCATACTAGCTCATTATGTGTTTCTCTTTACGTTTGAAAAAAAAATAAAAATTTGGGTTTACAACCTCTTTAAGTCAAAATGGGAGGCTCAGTCTTTCATCCAGACATTGCTGTATTGTCTTGGTCTACTCTTTTGCCAAACACACCCACCGGAGTTGCTTTGCTGTGTTTCCCCAGCGCTTTCTGTTCCATTTACCATGATTTATAAAAAAAATCCATAATGGAGGGCGGAGCCCCTCATAATGGCCATAGCATTGCACTCTCCAAAGGAATCGCTTAGAGATAAAAAAAAAATTATCAGGTTGTTTTGGATGGATTGATCCTTTAAAAATTATAAATAGAAGCATATATTTATTTAAAGAATGAAGAAGAGCATAGTTTACCTACAACATACAAGAAATCACACCATGGATTTATAAGGCTGTTCTAGTTAGAAGCCGAAATATACAAACTTCTCATTATTTCTGAAATAAGACTTTTTTTCTTTCTTCTGGCTGGGTAGATGGCTCTTGGTCTGCCCTCCCACAGGCAGAATCCCGCTGAACTTACTGTTCAATTCAGCCTCCATCACAAATGTATGCAGTGTATTGAATAAAACATAACATACATTGGTTAGTATACTAGAAAATGACTGGGGACAAGTTCCATGAAGGCCCTGTCTGGCTATGTGTACAGTCTCCAGTACAAAGGACTGCCAGTGGCACATCACGTGGATCAACGTCTTTTATATTCACTCTTCATGTGTAGCTGAAGAAAAAGCCAAACATTTTTGCCCCCGGCCAACGTGGAGTTGCATGACCTACCATCCAAGGGGTGATAGGACTTATAGTCCAACAATGTCTGTAGGGTTAAATACAAACCAAGTACGAGCTCACACACATTGAATTTCCATACTGGAATTGGCATAGAAAATAATTTCATAGGGAACCTTGAATGGCTTTGGGTCAATTTTCTTTTAGCTATTTTTTTAAGTTTATTTGTTTTAAACTGTAGTTTTATTTGTTTTGATATATACACACATTTATTTTCATATATTCATTTTTATTTCAGTTTTTTATATAATTTTATCAGGTGTCTAGAACTTGCTGATTTAAAAAAAAAAAAACAATAATAATATACAATATTTGTATAAATATACATTTTTTGTAAAGTGATTTTTTTTCATGACCATAAGATATAAGCAATGAAAAATATATATAAAAGCAATATACATTCTATTTAACAGGATATTAAGCAACATGTACATGTGATTGGGCATATGTTAAAATAGTAAAGTAAAAATTATTTATTGCATTACATATCAACATAGTTTTTTCAATACATGGTCCAGTGCTCTTAAATTTTTGGAACATACTGTATGTGGAAGAAATCTCTAGAACACAATAACTGTGAAGAATTATTCTTGATTGATGATTGGCCTGCCTTCTCTGTCTGTTTTTATCCAACCAGACATGCAAAGATTGGTCTGCTTGATCTTTCACCAACAACATAAATGTGTATGACCAAATCTCTTCTGTCCCCGTAACAAAGATTCGAATCACACAGGGGACAAAGATAAACGCACGCAGTTCCTTTATCTTGAGATATACTTTGTTGTGCTCCTGTCATTATGTGGGTTATGATCCACAGATCTATTTCCCAGGTAAAAGACAGTAGTGACTTTTAATAACTTGACGTCAGATGCTCAAGCACACAACACACTGGGGATAAATCCCATAAGGTAGGAGCCCCCAAAATTGAGAATTCCATGTAAATTCAAAAGACAGAGCACCAAACCATTCATAATTCCTTATTGTTGACAGCAGTGTAACAAAAGGAAGAACAACAGTAGACAATGTGTTTTGGAGACTAAGGATCTCCTGGAGAATGTTTTTCTACCTGAATAAAAAACTATTCCAGCTCAATTGCCTTGTAATGGAGCTTCTGGTCCCCATTCTGGGTCAGAATGTCCATTACAAGGCAACCCACTCTCACAGTGTACTTATGCAACAGACACTGAGGATTGAACCTAAAGGCTTCGGCATAGGCAGCTGGGCATCTGGCATACTCCAATTGCATTATTTTCTAGATAGTGAATATTCAATGATCAGTCCCAAAGAGTGAGCTCCCTGGGTCCAACCAGTGGCAGGCTTAAAATGGACCTTGCAGAAACATGCAAGGTTTAAACATAGCTGCCTAATGGTACTTCAAAAACCTACCTTTAAAGAAAAAAGATAGATTATGTACTTGCGTAACTACAATCTTTTGCAACTAACTGAGTGTGATATCATTCTCTTCCGGCGAGATTCTGAGGAAAACATAGCAGCCCAAATCTTGTGAGATGATGCTTTTGCACTGGATTGTAGTGTCACGATTTGGAGTGCTCATTGTTCCTAAAGAATCTTGCCATGAGGATAGTGACACCACAACCTAGAATGCGGAAAATGGGGGTAAAATGTATAAAGTCTAACTTTTGTCTTTGCAGGTACATTTTTTAAGTACTGTTAGGCAATATATGGAGTTGTGTACACTAATACTACTTCATGCTCGCTGTTGAGAGTAGGTTTTCCCAGTTCATTAAGTTGACTGGTATTGTCTCTTTGATGGACCTGCAGTTGGTAGTGCTAATCCCATCTGTGTTCCATTAAAGCGGTACTAAACCCAAAAGCAAACATTTATCATATTGCAGCTTACCAATTCTTAGATGTGATGACTGCACTAATTTTCTTTTTCCGGATTTCTTTAATTTATTTCCACCTGGTGATCTGGTCAGTAAGTCAGTTTTTTGTCAACAGAAATAACTGTCCTGCAGATGTATCAGTTACAGGGATGAAACAAACCATTTATCACTGACACGGGTGTTAACAATTGTAGCACCCTACAGGTAGGTGCTAGGTAAAATGTATAGTGGGCCTTGTCTGCCTAACAGCAGGGCTGTGATTTGTTTAGCTAGGGTGTCAGGGCTTCCAGATGTGCCTGCTGAGGGGAAAAGTATCCCCACTGGCTCCTGCGAGAGGCTTCTCATAGGGCAGTGTGGGAAGCCTAATCAGGGGACACATCCCAGCTTGTAACTACCCCAGAAGGCAGATTAGGCTGCAAATGATTCTAGGAGTGGATATAAGTTTGTGGGGAAGTGCGTGGCACTGTGTCTTTGGCGGGAGCAGAGTCCCAGGAAGGAGAGTGCGGCTGTCTCTCCTCCTGTCTGAGGAAGGTGTATGTCTCAGGGTGTCGCCTGAGAATCCAGAGAGTGCTGAGTTGAGCTGAGGGGATCCAGTGTGCTGAGAGCCTGTGGAGAGAGAGAGAGGGGTCCAGTCCCAGGAAAGCTTACAGAGGTCATGAGTACTGAGGATTGCCCCTGGGGGCCTGCCTAGAGTCAGAGGGAACCACTCCGGAAGAGGTTCTGGGATCCAGTGTCAGCTAGCTGCAAAGGGGGTACCTAGGTTGAGGACCCTGAAGCTACAAAGGGGGTACATAGTCAGTGGACCCTGAAGAGTTACAGTCAAGGGGGCATCTGCATCTGGGCCCTGAATTGTATAGAGTGTGTCAGTTGCAAGTGCATATTTGCAGAGTTCTACTTCATACTACCTCAAGCTGGCCAAAGCGGGGAACAGTATTCAGTGAATTGTACAGCATAACAGTGTCAGGAGTTTTACAGTTTCACAGTCCTGGATCTTCTGGGCTTTTAGTCGAGGATTCAGCACTTCTATCAAGTTGCAGTGTGTACTCAGTGTTAGTGAGCGTTGGCTGGCGCCGGCTGGCGTCAAGAAAGCGCCAACGGGCATTTTCAGGATCAAAGTCCCAATTGTAATTAGTTCGAGCCTAAAGGAGTATCCCACTCATTCCCTTCTCCCATCCCCTTTAACTTAAAATAAAAACCACAAACAAAGATGCCGGAGTTGTCGCTGCTTCAGATGTCACACTGGGGACTCAGCTCACATGGGCTGAAAAGGATTCTGGTACTAATGGCAGACCCACATCAGGCCACAGGCCTGGAAACCTTGCTACATTTGGGGGCTCGTCCGGGATTTTGCCATTGGCAACGAAGCAACAAAAAGTCCAAAAAATCTATTTTTGTGTCCGGAACTGCTACATCATCAGGCCAGGTGTGAGACTGCAAATGCGGGAGGCAGGGAGACTGGACTGAGACTAGAGGCCCACAGAGAGGGATGCTTGTGGTAACGCAAATGCTCCAAGAAAAACTGTAAAGGGACCAAGACTCTTCATATGGATTATGAGATGTATTCTGCTGTCAGGAAGTGGTAAGCAGGAGACAAGTGAGTCAGGATGCGTGAATGCAGCAACTGCCTGATAGCAAGGAGTCCAAGTGTGGACAGTGAAAAAGGCGTCAAGGGCCCAGGGAAGGACAGAGAAGTGGACGCCGGGGGTCCTAATGTGGATGGTGAAAATGGAGGCCAGGGGCACGGGGAGAGAAGGGCCAGGGGCCGGGTGGTGGTGCAAGCTATGTGGAAGAATATTGACCGTGCATTTGAAAGCGGGACATTTATTCTTTATGGCTGGTGCACACATACTGTGGGGATTGTAGTTGGCCACACCGAGGAGGGCCGTGGAGCTAGTCCCGGAGCCAGTATGGAAGATGTTAATTGCACGTGTGTGGCAAGGAAGAGGGGTATCGACCGTGCAGTCGGTGGCGGGATGCTGCTCTTGCCGAGCAAGAGGGGGCGGCTGGCTTTAGGCAAGAAAAGCGCAGTGGAGGCCCTAGTGCAATTAAGGTGGGCTGATGTATGCCTAGCAAGTGACATACTCCACTTCAAAACTATTTCCCAAATGTTTGCAGCGCAGCAGCATGGCGGGGGAAGAGCTACAGTATCGCGCAAGAAAGCGCGTCACGAGCAGAACTGCCCAAGGGGAGGAGTGATTGCCCAACATGGCGAAAGGGTGGAGACAGCAGGAACATCTGGCCAATCCGGAGAGGCAGAGGGGACCCTATTAAAAATCATTCCTTCGGGCGCGGCCGTGCGGCAGACACGTGTAGAGGAAATCCAAGTTCCTCCGTGATGCAGAGAGAGGGGTATTCAGGCTGATGATGCAGATAGAGACCCTACCAGCAGTCAGTGGGCTCACACTCTGCGGGGAGGGAGTTTGGTCGCAGAGCTCCATAGGGAGGGGATCCGGGTCCACCCAAACAGTAGGGACCGGGCCAGAAGTACTGCCAGTCAGGGCCCTAAGAGTATCCGCCCCATCAGTATCCCCCAGCCTGTGCAGACAGAAATTCCCCGAGGGACTTCTTCCTGCACCAGTAGTGAAGGTGAATTCCCCATCTTTCTACGCAAAATATAGGTCCGTGGAGGAAGATATAGATGATTGGGGATCCATTAAGGAAACAGAGTGGGAATGGGGATCAGAGACTGGCAGTGGCTCCCCAGGTCCCGGAGTTGTTGTGCCTTTTGACCAGGAAGCCAAGGAGGCCCTTGAAAGAGGAGAACTGGCTCAGAAATTGGGGTTCTGTGAGGCCTATGTCACAAGGGTCCCAGACCTCAACCCACCAGGGAACATTGCCAGGGCCCGAGATCAGAACATTGCCTATGAGGAAATGATCCAGAGAGTTCACACCCCCTTTTCTCCACCAGGGAGAGGTAATCGGAGGACCCTTCCCAGGTTATCTAGAATGCAGCGCTGGATGCAATAAAAGGTTGCACTGGAGTATGGTTATGACTACCCCTATGCTCCAAGGGAGGTCATGCTGCTGGTGGAGAAATCCAGGGACTGGTGGTGTGATGAGCTTATTTGGGACTATCTCTTTGTCCCCAAGCCATATAGGGACTCCCCCGAGGAGTGATTGAAAGAAATATTTACATCTAAAAAGTAAGACTCTTCAGTACCTCACCAAAGTGGGAGGAGTTCAGGAATAACTAAGACAAAGGAACATTTGTGTGGTGGCCGGCCGGCTACCACAACTGAAAATTCTTGTTGAAAAATATAATGCTGACTTTGAATTGCATCTGTTGAAGTGAAATAGACCCTTTTGGGCCATCGGGTCCGGGTCTCTGGAGAGTTAATTCTTGTGTGCTAGATCCTTTGGGCCATTGGGCCGGGATCTGTTGTGGATTACAAATGGCTGTGTGGGACTTCATCCGCAGTCTGTACAGAAGAAGAAATTGCTGCAAAGTTTGTGAGTGGTCAAGAACTTTGGTGTGGGGTGCCCTGCTGGACCCCTGTGATGTTTCCCTGACTTAGCAGGACTGTGGGTCATGATAGACTGTGACCTGCCCTGTTTCCTCAATGAACTGCTCAAAGGGACAGCAGAAGGCACTGTGTTTCACTTCAATAAAGAGGACTCTGTCTAGACAGCTAGTGTTAGGGGGCAAGTTCTTTCAAGTTAAAGGAGGACCCCGGCGTGTCAAGACACTGGATGGCAGAGGCAGTCAGGGAGGGAGTGGAAAGGTCGCCCTTGAAATTTTGGAGGAGGGTCTTTCCATTAAACTGTTCAGTAAGTTAGAAATGTGATGTGAGGAGATTGACTAACTTTTGCTTCCTTTCTCTATACAGGTGGGACCACCTTAGAGTTAGACAGTCAGGATGCTATAATGCCTGTTTTTCATTGTTCCCCACCAAAAGAGTTTATTTGGTGGGGGTGCATCAGTTTTCATGCACCTTAAACTGTGTATCATACATGTACAGCAGATTGTAAAGATATATTTTTTCACACTAACTAATTCTGTAAATTTGTTTTTCCCTTTTCCCCTTTCCATGTTTGTGGGATACTCCTGATTTTTTGGCAGAATTTTGATAGGAGGCAGCTGCCTCAGAGTCAGAGGGACCTGACTCATTTTGGTGTGGGGTTGGTTATACACAGCGGGAGGCGGGCCACGTGAGGAGTGGTGGCAATTGCCCCCGCCCTTTCACAATCATCAGAGAAACTGATAGAACACCCGCCTGCTTATGTAAACAAAGCAGGCGAGTCTCCTGTCACACAGGTAGGGAGAGATCAGGAGTTTCAGCTAAGCTGAAACCCCGATCTCTCTGTGCCTGTCACAGAGCCCTTCCCCTCCCACAGTCAGTAAGCACTGTTAGGCATACATTAACCCCTTTGATCACCCCCAGTGTTAACCCCTTCTCTGCCAGTGTCATTTATACAGTACAATACAGTAACAGTGCATATTATTTAGCACTGATTACTGTATTAGTATTACTGGTCCCCAAAAATTGTCAAAAATGTCAGTTAGGGGTCCGAACTGTCCGCCGCAATGTTGCAGTCCCGCTATAAATTGCCGATCACCGCCATTACTAAGGCCCCTTTCACACTATTGCAACGCAATTTTGCCGCGATTTCGCGGCACGATTTTTGCCGCGATTTTGAAGCAAGGCTATATGCCTCAAAATGCATTAAAATCGTGGCAAAGTAGTGCAGGAACTACTTTGAAGTCGGTGCGACTTCAAAACGCACTGATATGAATGGGGCTCATTGAAAATAATGGAAAACGACTTGTCATGCGATTTTGCGGTCCAAAATCGCGGGACAAGTCGCACTAGTGAGAATGGGGCCTAATAAAAACAAAAAAAAATAAAATAAAAAGTCCAAAATTCTATCCTGTAGTTTGTAAACGCTATAAATTTTGCGCAAAC
This sequence comes from Pelophylax lessonae, assembly GCF_965119305.1. NCBI lineage: Eukaryota > Metazoa > Chordata > Amphibia > Anura > Ranidae > Pelophylax > Pelophylax lessonae. The sequence goes on along the minus strand of NC_138773.1, from coordinate 88,212,874 downwards.
CAATACGCTTTTTGGCATTTTTTTTTACCAAAAATATGTAGCAGAATACAAATTGGCCTAAACTGATAAAAAAATTAGATTTTTAAAAATTTTTTATTGGGAATGTTTTAAAGCAGAAAGTAAAAATATTGTGTTTTTTCAAAATTGTCGCTCTTTTTTTGTTTATAGCGCAAAATCTAAAAACCGCAGAGGTGATCAAATACCACCAAAAGAAAGCTCTACTTGTGAGAAAAAAAGGACATCAATTGCATTTGGGTACAGCGTTTTGCACGACTACGCAATTTTTCGTTTAAATAACGCTGTGCCAAAAAGCAAAAAATGGCCTGATCATTAAGGGGGTAAAAACCTTCCGGAGCTGAAGTGGTTAATTGGCTCCTAAGCATGCGTATGTATGGATGTAACTAAAGCCCCGTACACACGTACGGATCGTCGTCATACAAACGTTCGTCTTTTCTCCCCGGGATGTCGGTGTCTGTTGAAAAGTGCAAAGACAGCACAAGGACAGCACAAGAATTTTGTCCGCAGACTTCAGCTGACTGCAGAAGTGATGTCATGTAATGGTTAACTTTCCCTGTGTTTTTTATTTTCTGAGCATGCCCAGTCTTGCAAATCTGCGGTCTGTCGGCTGATTTCTGTACTGACAGGCGAACAATCGTCCGTTCTGGTGTCCGCAGACAAAAATTTTCATGTTTGCAAGAAAGACTCTTGTCCGCGGATTGTGCGCTGACGGCTGTCGGAGGCACCATACTAACACGCGTACAATCGGCAGATCTTTCGTCCGCCGACGTTTGTATGACGACGATCCGTACGTGTGTACGGGGCTTTAGGGACCTTAGATTATAAGCTCCTTGAGGGCAGAGACTGATGTGAATGTACAATATATAGAGTACGTAAAGCCCTTCGGAATTTGATGATGCTTTATAAGTACAGTACCTGTAATAAATAATTAACAAAAAATAAAAGTAACTACCTGCAACTAGCCAAATATGAGTTACAGGAAACCTTTAGAATCTATATCCAAATAATGAAAGGTCCACACCCAGGTGTTCAATGCAAATAAAAAGTTATTTATTACATACCCAAAGGAATAGAAAGGAATCCTATACACAACAGTTGCTGACGCTACAACTAAGGCTTATAAGGGGGGAAATGTGTCATCATCTTGTGTATATGATCCCTTTGTATTCCTATCGGTATGTAATTATGAACTTTTTATTTGCAGTGGACCATTCACTATTTGGATGTACGTGTTAACTCCTTCTCTAGCTGTGGATTTGGCACAGGTGGGACTTTGCTACATCCTATATAGAGTATAGGGGTAGAAGCACTAAGTCTTGCTAGTTGAGAATCTACCCCTTTGGGGTAGGCCTCGCATATGTTGGATGAGACATATGTGAGTTGGGGAGAATCTGTAGGAAGGAGAGTGAGGAAGAGCAAGTGGCCACCCTTTTTCGATACATGATTTGCCAAATATTTATATAGAGAGGCTGTATGCCCCCAAAATGTAACAAAGATGCTCTGTACCATGCTAACTATTTTAAGCATCAGAAAATGCTGACCATGTGGACAATTATTTTTTGGAACTGGTTTAGAGCTATCCTCTGGTAGTAGGATCTCTGGCCAGATGTGTATGAGTAGCCAAAATTGCAAAGTGTCCCCATAAACAGGTGTTTGGTAACCCTATCCTATTCAAGTCGCATGTAGATGAATGGAGGTGCCCTGGAGTAGCATGGCTGCTGCTGGTGGCCAATAAGGGACCTGCTTACATACATACATACACAACCTAATATTGTTTGTGACCGGTGTGTTACCTAGTGTAAAGAGGTAAGGGTAGCAGCTACGTAAAACGAGCCCAGAAGAAAAAAAATGATAAGGAGCGGCCTTTGCCTACATGTCTTCACCAAACCATTCACCTAAAGCAGCATAACAATGAGAGAAGGGCACACCGACCTAGCGCATTACCATAATAAAATGTATTTTAAAGGAAAAGAAACAAATATTATGCTCACAACGTATGACAAGTAACGGCATGTCATAACAAGTAAAAGAACCACCTCCAGGGCTGCTGTAATCAACCAGTGATATGGGAAGACCAAATGGAGTCAATGATGGCTGACGCGTTTCAAAGGAGACAGCCAAAGAACAACTTTTGGATTATCAACAGTAATATAACAGGTGCTGTGTTTTATCTAGTTATCAGTACCACCTTTTGAAAGTTGCATAGCAGAGGACTATGTCAGGAGGTCGAATTTCTGCAGAGGTGCTGGGAAAAACCAGCAAAATCCATCTACAATAGGTTAAATAAATCTCAGGTCAGTGTTAAATTGATCACATTACAGATTATTCAGTCTGCTGATTGTTTTACTTGTTGCCTAGACTCGTTTGTAAAGCAGGTCCACAACATGTAGCTCATAGACACTAGGGCACGCTGGGAACTGTTGCCCCATTGCATCTTGTAACGCAATCGTTTTTTCAACATTGCTTTAGAAATCTTTTCCTTTCTGGATAATAGAAGTGACAGTCAAGCAAATGTTAATTTACTGGAACAAATGATTGCTGTACACATTCCTCTGTGCTTCAGTAAATGCATCTGAAAAGTTTGCCATAATGAATGTTAAACATTCTTAGGGTGCACCTGGATATTGCAATGCGAGGTGCGTTACACGACGCTGAACTGCTGGAGTTTGATTGGATATCACATCCCATCTGGCTGCTCCTCAGATCACTAGCTGACGTCTCCTCTTTCTCTCCTCTACATAAAAATGATTTTCCTGGCTGTGTATAATTATATACTTTTGTGCTTGCATTTGTAGGCTTTGCTGTTTTCCCTAATGCAGACTGTCCCTCCTCTGCTGGGAAGCAGAAGAAACTCTGGCTAGAATTTGGCCTGAGAGCAGAAGCTTGCAAGAGATTGGGTTAAAACTTGTTATAAAGAATTAACCTTCCCGCCAAATGATCCCGGTCCGCTCCAACCTTCTTAATCTCGTTCAGGCTTCGGCATAATTTGCTTAGTTGTGTTGATCAGTTGGAGGTTAATTTAATTGGACGTCTCTTCCCGATTCGTGCCAGGCTTTGCAAAGTGTCATTTCACAAATATGGGTCTCAAATTAGTGTTTATGAAATCGTCTCCATCAGAGTGACAGTGTCTCCATATGGAGGGAGACCCCTTCCCTCTGTGTGACGCTGACGAAGAGAGATTTATCTAGGCAATTAGATAAACTGACCTTTCCTCGTTCTGATTTGGACAGGCTTGTTGAATGTGGAATAGGAGAAGTGCAGCCTGTTAACTATTTCATTCACATGAATCTTCTTAATAAGCTGCACCCCAACTCTGATGCTAAAATCATACCCAAAATTATGCATCAGTGTAGTAGGTACATAAAAAATATTGCTTAAATCATATGTAGCACTGTCCCCGTAAGGCCTGCTGTAAGATGACTTCTCTGGCCTCCTCTGATTACCAGGCACAAAAATACAGTGTAAGGAGGTCCATACCCCTGGTATATCATACAAAAAATTGGAAGAGACAGGTGGGGCTTTGCGGGCCAATGGGAGGAGAAGGCTCACGAACACAACATAGGTATGACTAAAAAAATATTTTATATACACATATTAAAAAATTTAGCATAGCTGCCCATATCTAGCATAATTAAAATAAAAAATGCTTGCAGGGGACCCTTAGACCGTGCTAAGGCCATTCTCTTTTATGAGACCATTCACATCATCTTCTCATACAGGCTACCAGCTCTCCCTTGTTGGGAAGTATTTCTATTATGTGACACATGTATTTTTTATTTTAATTATGCTAGATATGGGCAACTATGCTCAATTTAATATATATAAATAAAATATTTTTTTAGTCATACCTATGTTGTGTTCGTGATCCTTCTCCTCCCATTGGCTCTGATTACCAGCACACAGTCACTTGAGGTACAGTTCACACATCCTTCCTTACTCCCGATGGCTCGTCACACAATAAACAGTCAGGGGTGTTGATTTTTAGTGTTTATTTTGGAACTTGGATGGGAGAAGGGAATAGTGGGATACTTCAACTGTAACTATTCACATTGGATAAGGACAACTCTCACTTTGCCTCACCAGGTTGTTTGTGGAAGCAGCTGCACTGTTTAATCCATACTGCCACATGTATGGAAAGGGTTAAGTCTCCTTGCTCTTTTCTCTCTAGCAATAGACTTGGTGAACCTACATTATCTTACGGACACTCCCTAGCATCCCCTTTACTGACATCTGTCCACTGAACTGACTCTAGTAGTTATAGGGGTGGCCCCCCCAGGTCAGGCCCCATTGGCACAGATCTGTACTCACTGTACTGCAGAATCAGATCCTCCATTGTCTCCCCTTTCAGTCAGCTTCCCTGGACCTCTGGGTTCAGTTCCTCTCTAGCACTTCTCAGGCCCTCAGGTTGACCACCTGAGGCCTCACAACCCCTCTAGAGAGGAGGAAGCAGCCGCCCCCTCCCTCCAGGACTCCGCTATCCAGCCGAAAGACCTCAAACACATGTGGTCCTTTGTTTTACACAGTATCCCAGCATGCACCGAGGCACTTTCCCTCTGCCAAATCACCAGGGCTGCATCAAACACCTGTGCACTTATTTGTCAGGTTTCCTCCCACTGTCCAATATGCATCCCTATTGGACCAGGGTGAAACACTCTGCATACAGACTGAGTTGCACCTGAGCACATTGAGCAGACATCACTAGCAGATCCTGCTCTCTGGTAGGCAGAGAACAATATAGATTTACCTGCAATGCCTCTTGTAAGCAGACAGGACTCAAAACTATACTCTCTCTCTAGCATCTACCAAGGAGGGTGCTACACATATTTCTCCACTTTGACATAAATATAGGCGCATACGCAATACCATGAGCCCGAGTCCGTGTAGATTAACAGTCACTGGATGGGGTTCCGGATGGAAGGAACAGTCCACTGGTTAGGGCAGCCTTCAAGGAACCAAAGGCAAAGGTTCCACAAACTGCAAACCTCTTAGATGTAAACCGACAATGCAGCGAAGCCAAGCTGTGCTGACACTTGGAAGGAAGAGGCTCGCCGTATGTCAGTGAGAACGAGGCTTGGTACAGTGTCGGATGTCGATGACGTCATGGAAGTGCATGCTCGGAAACGCGTCGCACTTCCATGACGTCATCGACATCCGACGCTGTACCAAGCCTCGTTCTCACTGACGTACGGCGAGCCTCTTCCTTCCAAGTGTCAGTTTACATCTAAGAGGTTTGCACGCCAGCGGAACAGCTACACAGACCGGGGATAACATCCATCATTCTACTCATCTCGACTCCCGGAATGTGTTTTTATTGCACGAACATGCATACAGATGTGAGTGCATTCTTTTCTGTTCAATAAAAATTGCTTACAGTCTACACTTAGAGGCGCCTCTATTTTTGTTTTTTATTTCTCCACTTTGACTGGGGTAGGGCAGTGTTCAACACCTTACTGGGAGCTGTGCGGTAAGTTTTCTTCCTACCCCTATTAGGGCTCTTTCACACGGTCCGCTCCGTTGGCGAATCCGTGTTGCTCAGCAGGGATCGATCCGCGAGGGAGGTGTCTCAGCACCCGCTGCCCTCTATGGGGGATCGGATGAGAGCGGACCGCTTGTCCGCTCTCATCAGATCTGATCCGTTCCGATTACTGAACGGATGGAAAAATAGGGTTTCCATCCGTCCAGATTTCAAGCACAGGATCGGATGCGTATGGCAGCGGGTGTCAGCGGAGGTGTCTCCGCTGACACCCGCTGCCCCATAGAGCTGCATGGAGGATCCGATCAGATCCGCCTAAAAAACTGACAGGCGGATCTGATCGGATCGCCCGTGTGAAAGAGCCCTTACAATGATGACAGGCTACTCCTGGCTTTTAACCACTTCAGACCAAGAAGGTTTATGACCCCCTTAATGACCAGGCCATTTTTTGAAATACGGCACTGCGTTTCTTTACCTGACAATTGCGCGGTCTTGTGACGCGGTACCCAAATAAAATGGATGTCCTTTTTTTCCCACAGTTTTCTTTTGGTGGTATTTGATCACCTCTGGGTTTTTTTTTTTTTTGCACTATAAACAAAAAAAGACCCACAATTTAAAAAAAATAAAAATATATAAAGAAAAACAATATTTTTTACTTTCTGTTATAAAACTCATCCGATAAAAAAAATGTAAAAAATCTAATTTCTTCATCAATTTAGGCCAATTTGTGTTCTGCTATATATTTTTGATAAAAAAAATTACAAAAAGCATATATTGATTGGTTTGCGCAAAAGTTAAAGGATCTACAAACTATGGGATAGATTTAAGGACTTTTTATTTTAATATTTTTTTATTGTTTTTACTAGTAATGGTGGCGATCAGCAATTTTTAGTGAGACTACAACATTGTGACGGAAAAGTGACACTTTTTGGGGACCAGTGACACCAATAGAGTGATCACTGCTAAAAAATATGCACTGTCACGTTATAAATGACACTGGCAGGGAAGGGGTTAACATTAGGGGCAATTAAAGGGTTAACTGTGTTCCCTAGGTGTGCTTTCTTACTGTGTGGGGGATGGACTGACTGGAGGAAGAGAGAGATCTGTGTTCCTGATTAGCAGGAACACAAGATCTCTCTCTATTCCTTATGTGAGAAGGGCGGTCAGCCTTGTTTACATAAGTAGACAGCCATTCTGTCTCTCCCCCGAACGATTGGTGGCTGCTGTGTTACAGGCACGCCCCAGAGCCAACAACGGGCATGATGCACAGGTACGTTATTTTGTGCTTAAGGGCACGTGGTTGTCTTGAAAAATAATAAATAAAGAAAATACTAGTACCACTTCTGGGACAGATCAAAACAGACATCCCTTTGAGAGCCTAGAGTCCACCCAGTTCGCATTACCTCCTGGTTATGGCCAAGTTACTTTTGGGATATTCAATGAGGGCCTAGATTTCCCCATCTTTGGAGCAAGTGGAACAAGTGAAGAGAGCCGTGAAGGGGAAAACAGAAGAGAATAACAGTCACGGCAAAGATACAGCGCAAGACAACCACGTGCTAGACTGAGTACAAGGCGCTCTACGGGAAGGCATGAGGGTGTGCCTACCTTAGAAGGGGGGTCCCTGTTTTGCCTGAGGAGGTTTATAGCTGGGAGAGGCTGAGTCATTAAGTTGATCAGCCATGGAAATCTGGTAAGCTGCTGCTTTTACTTCATCACTGAGGTGTGCCCCTTCCTTCACATACCCTTGGTGTCATGGGAAGAAACCCCCCCCTTTTGGATTATCTTGCATGATTTTGGATTTGATTTCAGATCAATCTGTTTTTGGGACTTTATCAATTGGACACTATCTTCCCTTTCACTATTGTGATTAATAGTTTTTCCATTCAGTTGGACACTATTCTTTAATAATTCAATTTTTTTGTTATAATCATTTATTGTCTTTAGCGCTACACTTTATGTTTTAATATCTATTTGAGTCATTGTTGGTTGATTTTGTGTTGGCTGCTAACATTTATTATCAATTTTTTCATTTCATTAGCGCGGAAATTTTTCTTGTATTTGATTTATATAGGATTGCATGTCTCTGTGAGGACTTCACAAGCCACGCCCCCCCACAGTTTAAAATCACGCCCCTAGGGACACATTTAACCCCTTGATCACCCATACTGTTAACCCCTTCCCTGCCAGTGTCATTTTTACAGTAACAGTGCATATTTTTTGCACCGTTTACTGTAGTAATGTCACTGGTACCCCCCAAAACTGTCAAAAATGTCAGTTAGGGGTCCGATCTGTCCGCTGCAATGTCGCTGACCCGCAAAAAATCGCAGATCGCCGCCATTACTAGTAAAAAAAAATAAAAATAAATAAAAAGTCCAAAAATCTATCTTGTAGTTTGTAAACGCTATAACTTTTGTTCAAACCAATTAAAATTTTTTTTTTACCAAAAATATGTAGCAGAGTACAAATTGGTCTAAACTGATAAAAAATTTTGAATTTAAAATTTTTTTTTTGAGAATTTCATATAAAAGAATGTGAAAAATATTGTTATTTTTTTTGTTTATAGCGCAAAAAATAAAAATCGCACAGGTGATCAAATTCCACCAAAAGAAAGCTCTATTTGTGGGAAAAAAAGGACATAAATTTTGTTTGGGTACAGCATTGCACGACAGCGCAATTGTCCGTTAAACTCACGCAGTGCTGAATCGCAAAATAGGGCCTGGTCTTTGAGCAGCCAAATCCTCCGGTCAAGTAAATTATGCTAAACAACGCAAATAAAAGATTTTCTTTCTGTAGCTGTTGCGTTCTGTAAAAGTATGCAGGGCTGCCTTGGGGGGGGGGGGGGGGGCAGACCATTCACATGTAGGGGGCCTGGAAGTATTAAGTGGCCCAGCCACCCAGGCCCCAACCAATAAGACCGAGTTGTTTTAAGAACATTTTATTGAAGTTCAGAAATAGAACCAATAAAAAAATATCACATAGTTGCAAATGCTATAAGGAGATCGTTCTCATGCAATATGAAAAGGTTAGCGAGGAACTCTGTGATTCACAGTGGATCTGGAGCGGAGCTTCGCATTGCAAATAAACTTTTTATTGTGTGTTAGACAGGGTGGGGAAATGTAGGAAAGTGAAACAAACAGGGGAGGGAACGACTAGGGTGATAAAGGGGGGGAGGGGGCAGGAGGGAGAGAGAACCGAGAGGAGAGTGAGGGGGAAGGGGGTATACCAGTAGAGAGTTAGAGAGATAGGGGTCACCAGTGGAGAGGTCACTATATGCAGTGGTATTTGTTTACCATACATGACTTATATGTAGCTATAACACGATGAAGCTGTGCGTCACATGATTAATCAAGGTCAGATATGTAGGAGACACTTAGTGGGAAGACTGTGTTGTTGTCGCTGCAGTAACTAGCAATTGCTACAGCAGGGCAGCTACAGAGTGAGCAAATGCAGCCGGTGGGATGTCTTTTTTTAGGATTTGGATGTCTCTTTGCTGAAAATATGGGACTGTCTCTTTTCTGGATTGGGATGTCTCTTTGCCGGATTGGGCCATTGCTTTGCTGATTATATGAGGATGCCTCTTTGCTGGATTGGATTCATTTTCATATATGAATTTGTAAGAGTGTTAAAAAAAAGTGGATTCACTGAAGGACTCGGTAGAATGGCCTGTGGACAGATTCAGTTGGACGGCCATTGGACGGGTCCTGAGGGGCCAAGGCCTAAAATTGTGTAAGGGCCCAAAAATTTCAGATGGCTGCCCTGAAAGCCAACAATTTTCCACCCAGGTCCTTAGATTTTTCTGTTGAGGCTGGGTTCACACTAATGCGAATTGAACGCGGCTTTTTTCTCCGCTTCTAATTCGCATAACAGGAGAGTTCGACCGGCTCTCAATAGGTTTCCAGTGTTTTTTTTCTTAGCCAGTGGCCCGCCGGCATCCTTAACAACTAGCTTATAGCTGCAATGTGTACAGCTGGTTGTTAAGGATCGGGTCTGCAAGCTGGCTGGCGCGTCCTTAAAGTGGTGTTCCAGCTGGGGAAGAAAAAAATTAAATACTGTAGCTGCTGACTTTTAATTTTTAGACACTTACCTGTCCAGGAAGCCTGCAATGTTGGCATCCTTGTCGATTTTCTGAATGCTGGCATCGCAATTCGTTTTAAGGAAAACGGCAGTGAAGTCTTTTGGCTTCGCAGCTGGTTTCCTACTGCGCATGGGCAAAGCGCACTGTGCTTTCTAATTGGCCTGGCGGAGGAGGAAGGAGGAGGGGGGCCAAACTCCCAAGGGATGGTGCCGCAGCACTGTCTCCCGGAAGTAGGGAAGGGTAACTATCAAAAACGGTGTGGCACCAAAAGGGGGGGGGGGGGGAGGAAGCAGATGAGCAGAAGTTCCACATTTGGGTGGAACTCCCCTTTAACATCCGTCCATAACAACAGATAACTCATCAGCTGTCAGTGGGTTTCCCGCTGACTGCCGAATGTTAACAATAACACAATTTAAATTTTAATACAATTTCCTAGCAATAAAAATTGAGAACAAAAACAGCGTGGGGTCCCTCTCCCCAATCCATACCAGGCCTTTTCGGGTCTGGTACGTATTTAAAAGGGAACCCCACGCCAAAAATAAAAAGAACGACATGGCCCTTCACCCCCAATTTATGCTAGAACCTTTATAAAAAAAAATGGCATCCCCCCCAAATCCATACATGTTCATAAAGAAAACGGCTTTTTTGTCACAACCCTGGCTGCAAGTTGAGGGGGGTCTGTGGGCAGAGGGGCTTATTGGAACCTGTTGAGCTCACCACCTTGTGATGTCATCGACCCAGTATGCCCCGGCCGGCAATTGTTTGGTTTACATTCAGCTGTCAGCTGTGTGTTATTCCACATCCTCCCATCAATTCTGTACAACTTATACATGTAGACTGTGCTACAGGTGGGGTTGATTTATTAACCACTTAAGCCCCGGAAGATTTTACCCCCATTCCGACCAGGGGGTATTTTGCGATTCGGCACTGCGTGACTTTAACGGACAATTGCGCGGTCGTGCGACGCTGTACCTTAACGAATTTGACGTCCTTTTTTTCCCACAAACAGAGCTTTCTTTTGGTGGTATTTGATCACCTGTGCGATTTTTTGATCACGTGCTATAAACAAAAAAAGAGCGTCAATTTTGCAAAAATAGCAATATTTTTCACATTTTTTTATATGAAATTCCCCCCCAAAAAAATGTAAAAATCAAAATTTTTTAACATTTTCGGCCAATTTGTTTTATGCTACCTATGTTTGGTAAAAAAAAAATCGCAAAAAGCGTATTTTGATTGGTTTGTGCAAAAGTTATCGCGTTTACTAACAAAGGGAAAGATTTTTGTCATTTTTGTTGTTTTTTTTTAACGCGTAATGGCGGCGATCTGCGATTTTTTTTGCGGTACTGCGACATTGGGGCGGACAGATCGGACCCTTGACTGACATTTTTGACACTTTTGGGGTTACCAGTGACATTTCTACAGTAATCAGTGCTATATATATGCACTGTTACTGTAAAAATACACTGGTAGTGAAGGGGTTAACTTTATTTGGGAGGGAGGGGCTGTGTGTGTCCCTAGGGGCGTGCTTTCTACTGTGATTGGCTGTGGCTTGAGCTGTAAGGACACTGATCAACGGATCTACATAGTAGATCCGTGTGATCAGTGTTTTTACACCGAGGAGAATGACAGGTGGCTTGTTTACACAAGCCGCCTGACTTTCTCCCTCTCCCCCGCCGATCGCCGAGTGACCGGCGGACATCGGGTCCACCAGTCACACGCGCGGGGGGGTCCGTGACCACGCGGGAGCGGGAGCGCGCCTCCGGGGGCGCGCGCTCGCTCCCTAGACCCTCACAAGCTAGTGACGTAGCCCTACGTCACTTTGCCTGTGAGGGGCTGACTGCCGACGTAGATCGGCGTTAGGCAGTCGGCAAGTGGTTAAAACTGGAGAGCAACTACACCAGATTCTGCACTCTCCAGTTTTAGTAAATTAACTCCAGTGACCCTGATTTACAAAAGAAGTAGAGCATTTTCACTTTCGAATTTAGCTTTTACTTTTCTTAGAGGTTAAACTAGGTAAAAATTCACTTCATAAAGAATACCCAATTATATGCAAGAACAAATAAAAAGAAAAACAAAAAAGGATTTTTACTGCCACTTTTTCGAATAATTAAATCAGCGAAACTTCACCTAAAAGTGAAAAATACCTTTTGCAAAGTGATAATTCACTGTATTTAGTGGACGTGAAGAAGCTCTACTGACTTTAATTATCCAATCATTTGTAAACAAAAAATCTGTTATTATTTATTTTTCTTAAACATGATTTTTTTTTTTTTTTGTAAAAGGAATTTAAAAGGAATTTTCCCTTTGCTCATCTTATGTACCAAGATATATGAAAATTCACTTAAAAGTAAATATGCTCTACTGCTTTAGTAAATCAATCCTATAATGTGTTTTCTACTGTTCTTTTATTATCAATGAATTCTAGTTATAAAGATTTAAATTGCTATTTAGCTGTCATGGGAAATGCCACCTGCTTTTAATGGGAATTATTACTTATTACTTTATAAAGCTCATGAGGGCAAATTATATACTAATTTCCATTGCATTTCCACCAAATTAAAATGATTCAGGTAAAATCTATTGTGCAGATCATTTTGAAAATTTGTTGACTTTAGGCTTTTTATTGTTACTTTGGCTGATTAAAAAAAGAAAAATCAATTATTTGTAGGATTTTAGAGATGAAAACCCTTCAAGGCCAGTAATTATTTATCTGTTTTAATTTTTTTTTTAATGAATTATTTATTATGTTGTCTTCTTTTTGCCAATTTTTTTATTATTAGGTTTTCACCAGACTTTAATACCATAACTTTCCATTTCAAACTTTTATAAACTGGTGAAAAATTTAGCAGCTTGCTAGAGCAAAGGGCTGCAAGACGAAAAGCATATATTTTGCCAATCTTTATAAACAGGCTAGTGAAGTACAGTACAATTTTTCTTTAAAGAGAATGTATTTTTGTGTATTTTCATTTATTGATTATGTTCCTAGCAAAAATCTAAAAGAAAAGAAAATGAAATATTTAAAACATGTTTTTTAGTTATGTAACTATAAAATAATGTAAACAAATATTTAATAAATACTTTGCTGAAATATCTATCTATCTATCTATCTATCTATCTATCTATCTATCTATCTATCTATCTATCTATCTATCTATCTATCTATCTATCTATCTATCTATCTATCTATCTATCTATCTATCTATCTATCTATCTATCTATCTATCTATCTATCTATCTATCTATTATACAAAGCTGGATAGTTGGAGCTCCAGGACACACACGGCATAATAAGTCAGAGAAGTTTATTCTCCTCCCCTTTCCATCGTTCTGTATGGCTCCTTGCAGAATTTCAATTAAGGAGAGGCAGTCTAAAAAGAAACAAATAAATTATATTTAGGACTTAAAGGAGAAGTACAGCCAAGGCTTGTTTGGCTATATGCCTCTTGTGGATCACAGGAGTGCAGATCGTTCTGCTGAAGCCCGCTGTCGGCTGACCTCACAGAGTGCAGGCTTAGGAAAGATCATGACCATGTGGTTGAGATTCGCCCACATGCCTGGACCGGCACTTGTCTCAGCCTCTCAGTGAGCCGCTAAGCACCTGAGCCAGTGGCTCCTGCTGCTCCACAGCCCATCGCTTCAGTGAGCGCAGAGGGGATGGGGCAGAGCAGACAGCGGTGACTGACAGTCACCAACTCTCTGCTCAGGAAGCTCTGAGAACTGAACGATCGGCGCTGTTTGATCACTCGGTTCTCAGTCTTAGAGCTGGCGGGGCACAGATGCAACATTGCTCTGATGCTGCATCCTCCTAGGTAAGTATGAATCTGAACCCCACCCCCTCCTGATCCATACCAGGCCACATGCTCTTAACATGGAGGGGTGGTTAGGGCCAGGGAGGGCTCTGCCCCCATCACTCCAAAGCACCTTGTCCCAATGTTAATCGGAACATAGAAGCTAGAAGAGTCAGTGGACGGGTGTCAGTCAAGTGATTGCGAGAGAGTGTCCTGAAGATAATGTTGTGCAACAAGTCTGCTGCTGAAGACAACAAGGAGACTTAACCCCTTCCATACAAGTGGCAGTATGGTTAAAGCAGTGTGATTGCTTCCACAAGTAACCTGGTGAGGCCAAGTGTGAGTTGTCCTTATCAACTGTAAATAGTTCATGTTGGAGTAGCTCACTATTCCCTTCTCCCATCCAAGTTCCACAATAAATACCAAGAACCAAAACCCCTGGACTATTTGAGTGGCGTGCCATTTGGAGTAAGGATGGATGTGTGAACTGTCCCTAAGTGACTGCCTGCAGGTAATCAGAGGAGGCCAAGGAAGTCATCATACAGCAAGCCCTACAGGGACAGTGCTACACACAAATGGTACTAATTGAATGATTTTGGGTGGATAATGTCACCAACACTTGAAATATAGCTGGTCTTGTGGCTCTTGGTTTCAAAGACATTATAAGACCTTGTCACATGGGGCACTGGATCCAAATCTCCAGACAAGTGCCTCAGGTCTCAACTTTTGCTCTCTAAGGGCTTGTTCGCACCTAGTGTGGTGACCTGGGTTCTTCTACATTGAATCAACAGAGGTCACCAGTCACCACCGGTTCACATAGAAAACAATTGTTTTCTATGTGCCTCTTTCACACTGTAATGCAACCAGGAGGGGCAGAACAGAGAGTTGCAGTAAAATGCAGACACGTAGCATTTTATCACAGCACACTGGAAGGCACTGCATGTCACCATGTGTGCAGACATGAATAAACATGCATCACATCGCACCCCCATCGCAGTGCATTAGAAGTAAAAATGGACAGCTGCCTGTATCCTTAAAGCGTAACTCCACTTTTGTTGATAAAAAACATTCCCCTCTGGGTGATCTCTGTACATTGCAAGGGTTTTAATAAACTTTGTTGCAGATTCCTATCTTTTGTTATTCAAAATAAATCATTGTTTGTTCCTCTGTGCTTCTGTGCTGAGTGGGTCTAATGGGAGTGGTTTCATAATTATCTTTCAGCTGTGGCAGCTGCAGAGCATTAATGAGGGAAGCTCCTGGGCCTACATCCCTTTAGACGTGTTCCTATTGGGAGTATCTCACCAAAAATGACATTTTTGTTACAGGGAATGCCAGAAATCTGACTTGCATCTTAGGCAGACTTCTGGGAAAATGTGTGATCCAATCACACAAGCAGGAAATGATGTTTCTGGGGTGTGGTCAGTATACATTCTGTGTACAGAACAGCTCCAAGTAGCCATATTGCACTGCATTTCCAGAAAATTATTACAGCTGCAGATTGAAAAGGAAAGGTAATTTTTAATATCATTCAATTACAATATGATTCCTGTCGCAATTGCATATGTAGCACTACTCCCAAAGGAGCTGCTGGAGTGGGGTTCCCCTGGGTTACCATTAGCAACAGTAGAACATTCAGACATGTTTCCAAGTGATTTTACCTCAGACAAGGACCAGTCCAGTTTTTTTGGTTTTTATGTTTTATTAGGAACTTGGATAGGAGAAGGGATGAGTGGGATACTCCAACAGAACTAAACTATGCACAATAAGCAGGGACGGTCTGATAAATGCTGTTTAACGCTGGTTAAATGCTGCTTAACGCCGGTTAAATGCTGAGTAACGATGAGTTGAGCTAGTCACGGCTAGGCCGCTTAATTTACTTTGCCTTCTGACTGTGAAAGAGTACTTTAGCTTCCTAAGGCACTCCTTTCCTGAGGTAGCTGTCCTCTAAAGTAGACTGTACAGCTGAGCAACTTCAGGGTCCCTTCCTGGCACCCCCTTTACCCCCTAATCTTCAGAGCTTTACAACTTGGCACCCTCTTTTACAGTAACACTCCGGGTTAGCTGACTCCTGTATCCCCTTGACCTTTCTGGAGTGGTCCCCTCTCTTAGGCAGACCCCTGGGTAGATGCTTAGGTACTCACGATACTGTTTTCCGGAAGAATCCTGCCCCACAACTCCACTTGGTCAGCACACACTGGATCCTCTGCAGCACAGCTCATCCCCTGGTCTCTAGGCTGACTGCCTGGACCACCTTCCTCAGCAACAGGAGGAGAGACAGCCGTCACCCTCCTCCTGGGACCTGGCTTCCCGCCCAAAGACACCCTATCACATGCTCCCTCCAGATTTATTCCCAATCCCAGGATGCATTGCAGCAATGCCCACCCACTGGGACAGTCATAAACCCTGGCGTGCTATTGGCTAGGTTTCCTCCCCTGTCCAACAAGGTCCCTCATTGGATACAGTGGGGAGACTCCCCAGACTCAACAGAACACACCTGGAAACATGTGACAGGCTAACTGAGAGATCAGACCCTCCTGATAAGCAGAAGATGGTCACATATGTGTTTAACCTAGCATCTACCTAGGAGGGTGCTACATATACGCTAAATTGTTTTTTCTTTATTTGCTATTTTTTTCGCCACAAAAGTGGAGTTACCCTTTAAAGGTAGCATTTAAGAGTGAGAGTGTCTACTGCTTGTGTTTGATGGAAGCATTAAGTAGTTGCAAAGGGAAAAACTGTTATTTTATTTAACAGACACGTAGCTATCCTTATGTACTATTCAATCTCTTGTTTTGGGTAGAAAGCTTATTTCAAGCTTAATGTCTGGTGCTAAAGGTCAGACAGCAGGAAGACGAGACTGTTTCTGTACTCAGGGAGAGAAATACTGAAATTACTAATGGTGAAGATGGGACATCAGTAGAAAATAAAAAGGAGAGAGAGCAAAGAAATTGAAACCGAAGAGATAGGGAGAACAAAAAAGGACATAAACCGTAATCAATGAGGCAATTTTTCACTCTAGGTATGCCGTGGGTCTTTTTGGACCCTAACAACACACTTGCTAACATGTGGCTCAGATATTCATGGTTGAGATGTTCAGTCAACAGCACTGTTTACTGCCTTCTGCCCTCACCAGTGTGGATGCACATGGATGTGTTGATGGAAAAATTCCAGCAATGCACGTTTGAACAGTAGTGTGTGGTCAGGTTGATCCGCTTGACACTGTATAGAGATAGCACTAGTTCTAATGTTACTACTGGGGGGCATGGTGCTGACCTCACAGACTAGCAGCAGGTGAGTAAACCCTGACACATGCATTACTCTACTACCACTGCATCCATGCATTTCTCCACTGACTGCCAATGCACCCGCATATTTCCTCTTGCAGCGACTGCAGCCACATTCCACTGAATGCCACTGCGCCCACACACTTCTCCTCTACCAAAACTGCACCTGCATTCTTCTGTACTTACCATCCCCATGTAACAGCAAACCTCTAGGAATGACCTTTGAGTTCTGGTGGAATGTAAGTTCAACTTGCATCCAGGCTGTTCCCAGCTCAGTGAACCGCTGAACAAACTGGCCTAACTTGGCCAGTTTGCAGCGTGAAGCCATTCCCCAGACTACTAAACTCTATACATTATAGTTTACATTCATAGTAAACTTCTTACACTTTCAAAAACAGGCATGCTTGCTAGTTTTTACGTTTTTATTTATTTAACTGCCTGTGGACAGGCACAGCAAAATACCTGTACGTCGCTGGCCTTCTCTAGGTACAGGGCTCGTATACGCCCCCGCCTGCCGACTCCCGATGTGATTGTACACAGCGAGAGTTTGTCAGCAGGTCCTGGTCAATGATTCATGGCCAGGACCTGCTGATTGACCGAGTCCAATCACAGCCCCGAGCCCTGTTTTGCCAAAAAAAAAAAAAAAAACACACATTACAGAAATTAAAACTTGTTAGGCACACATTTAACTCCTTGCTTGCCCCTAGATGTTAACCCCTTCCCATCCAGTGCCATTAGAACAGTGACAGTGCATTGTATTAGCACTGATCACTGTATTAGTGTCACTGGTGATGTCAGTGGCGTTTATTCAGTTCCTACCCAGTGTCAGTTAGTGTCAGATTGGCCGCCACACTATCACAGTCCCACTATAATAAATGATCACTATAATTAGTAGTATAAAAAAAATATTAAAAAAAAATAACAATTTCAGTATCTATACCAAAGTTTGTAGAAGTTATAACTTTTAAGCAAACCAATCAATATACACCTATTGGGATATTTTTTTGTACCAAAGAAATGTAGCAGAACACATTTTGGCCTAAATATATGAAGAAATTGGACTTTTCATTGGATAATATTGGTTTTATAGCAGAAAGTAAAAAACTATTGTTTTTTCTTTTCAAAATATGCAGTCTTTTTTTGTTTATATAATAGAAAATAAAAAAACCCAGTGGTGATCAAATACCACCAAAAGAAAAGTTCTTTGTATGTGGAAAAATCATAATTTAATGTAGGTACAGTGTTGCATGGCCGGCGACCGCATGATTACTAGTTACAGTAGCCCAGTGCTAAGTAGCAAAAATGGCCTGGTCGTGAAGGGGGTAAAACCTTCCAGAGCTGAAGTGGTTAAAGAATAATAAATATATACAACATCACTTTAAAAACTTAGAAAAATCAGGTTGTCCAAAACCATTATAATTTCCCTCACAAAACCTGCAGATGTTTTACAGCTCAATGTCTAGTAGAAACACACACATTCACATTGTTTAGTGCATTCTGATGGTTACTCAGTGCCCAGTGTAGGCGCTATATTGAACTGTATTGATTTGTCGCTATGGGTAATAATATATGGGGCAACTTTAAATGACTTTCTTTCTGGCATAGATGATAAAGAGTTAAAGAATAACTGCATCTTTATTAAAATTGACCATTTGATTTCCCATGCTTGTGTTGGCTGTAAACACATCAATTGTATTGACCTACATATTTTGTTTTTGCTATAGAATATTGGATTTACATTGCTAGGCATATACTTAAAAGTCCAAAATGCTCAGCAATTTGAAAAAAATCATCTAATGGAATAAACTTACTGTAATTTACCACTCTTTTGTTTTTTTTTAGTTTAATACATTATCTCAGCAGTTAAGCAGTAAGGAAGGAAGGGTGCTGGAGGCTTAGTATAACCAACAGAGGCCATGAAGAAACTATTGTGGGCACCTTGGGTATTGATCTTCCTAATGGGTCAAGGGGTTGAGCGACTGTTGATTGTACCAACGCAGGCGATGGCCTAGGGGGGCAGCCACCCACATATCATGTTGCTGGCTGCCAGTAACACTATGCCATGTATTATAAAGGGTTATGGATTGCCACTTCTGCCCACGAGGACAACCTGGCTTGATCTTCTTTGTAGCGGTCTTGCACAGTTTATGCATTTATGTGAATTGGAAAGTTTACTGTATGCTTAAAACGTATACACTTTGAGTCCATACACCTTGAAACTGCTAGCAGAGTAGGAAGTCGGTATCTCACACATATCTGGTTGTCGGTTCTAGGTGTAAAGATGCAGTCTGTCTTTTCCAGTTTCTCTGTCTTTAGCCTTAGTACCTTGTGTGGCTGTTATGTCTCATCCTATTAATTTGATACAAATACTAGCCAGTCAACTGGAGTCAGAGTAGGGTGGCACAAGATAGTTGGCCTAGGGGGGCATAAAGTATAAATAGATGTCATACAGATAGCCTCTAGAGGGTGAATTTAATAAATATGTATAAGGAAAACAATCAAGGTCATATATAAGAACAAGCAAGAAAAAATGTGAAAGTAACAAAATGGCACATGGTATGTGGTGCCCAGAACCCAACACTTGCATGAGGATTTAATTGCTGAAATAAGTCTTCTACCAAGTATTCAGACCTTTAACCTTAACCTGACCTTATAACTCTTAGCACCTGAAATCAACCCCAGACCTTAACCCTAAGACCCCTTTCACACTATCCGTCCATCAGACGGATTCCGTTTTTCTCAGCGGGGGATCAAGCCGCCGATCCCCTGCTGAGCAGGAGGATGACAGCTGTTCTCTGCGCTGTGTGCGGAGACACAGCTGTCAGTTCCCCATGCATCTCTATGGGGGAAACCGGATGGGAACGGACTGTCTGTCCGTTCTCATCCGATCCGCTGGACGGATGGAAAATAGGGTTTCCATCCGTCCAGATTTGACGGATCGGATCGGATGTCAGCGGACATGTCTCCGCTGACATCTGATCCCCCATAGAGATGCATGGGGGGACCGTTCAGATCCGCCAAAAAAACGGACAGGCGGATCTGAACGGTCCACCTGTGTGAAAGGGGCCAAATATGTATACTGAGACAACCTCTTGAAACCTACTCAAAATGTAATTACAACATTTAACCTTGCCCTCTAACCCTAGTATACCTAGAACATTTTTTCCTTTTAGGATAGAGTAGGGTTTGGTCAAAACTTCTGTCTAATTAATAGGTTCCCCTCCTGTTTCTGTCCCTGTCTTTTTTCATGGACAGTGCTAGCAATTCATTGAATAATTTACCTTTTAACTTGAGTTGTTCTTTTTGAAGTTGTAGCTCATTCTATTCCATTTTCCGGCTTTTTCTGTGTACCTAGGCTTCAGGTGTTTGGCAAATAATGTGCACAGACACATCTTGGATCTTTCATCATAACTGATGAAAGATTTGGCTCCATATAGCAAGCTTTAATGTGCATTTGTATTATTCTTTCACTAAACTAGGCACATTCATACAAATTTCCTTTAGAACTGTTTTGTCCGACCCTAAAAACGTCATTAAAATTTATCTCATTTGCAACATATTTTTAGAGCGTTTTGTGATACTTCATAAACACGTCTTGTCATTGTCTAATGCTCCATTTGTACACCGCTGATAAGCTGTGAATCTGTTTTGTCTCTAGCTATGTAGGAACAAACATCATAAATATGTATTGGTGTATTGTATTCTTGTTACTGGGTTGACTGGAAACTGTGACATCATATAGAAGTAAATGGCTGTTGAGAAGTCATGGAGCTTTAACAGAGAATAAAAATTTCTTTCTGTAACTACATTTTTTTTCAAAGAGGCTGATACAAAATTTATGGATGCGTCTAAGCAAAAAAAAAAAAAATACATAAGATAAAAAATATACCAGCACCGACTTGAAAACTGATGTTGTAGGTTTGGAACAGAAAATTTAACAGTAAACCTGCCATCCTAGCAATCCTGTTTTTGGAGGCAACTCACCAGCAACTGGATCACTCAAGAGAGCACTCACCTTCCCCTGCGGTTTCACTCCTTTGCTGACCAATGCATTGCAGAATCTTGTTTAGAAGCAAAGAACAGCAACATATTGACACCTCACTGGTTTAGCCATTAAGGAAGCAACACCAAAGGATCAGACGAGAACTCTCTGCACGCTCAATGATTCTGCCACTGGCAAGTTGCCACCAGTGATAGGATC
The DNA here is from genome assembly GCF_965119305.1 of Pelophylax lessonae. NCBI lineage: Eukaryota > Metazoa > Chordata > Amphibia > Anura > Ranidae > Pelophylax > Pelophylax lessonae. Next base: position 88,192,035 of record NC_138773.1, on the reverse strand, counting down.
ACTAGTGTGACATGGTCACAAGGACCTTTTCACAGTGTAGTTTTTGACCCCACCCTTTCTCTCTCATCTACCTAACCAACTGCTCAGTTTTTGTTACTCCTCTCCACCAATCCCTAATTTGGCTTTCGATTGCCCAGCAAATTAAAGCGTTTGTTACCCTAAGAAAATTGATAATTTTCTTTAACCACTTCCCGCCCGCCCTATAGGCGATTGACGGCTGGAAAGTGGTTGCATTATCCTGACCGGACGTCATATGACAGCGGCAGGATAATGCGCTCTGCGCGCCCCCTGACACACCGCATCTCCGATTTCGGTAAAGAGCCTACTGACGTAGGCTCTTTACCATGTGACCAGCTGTGTCGAATCACAGCTGGTCACATAGTACACAGGAGGAGCCGTTGATCGGCTTTCCTTAGTTCGTGCCTGACAGGCAAGAGTAGAGGAGAGCCGATCTGCGGCTCTCCTGACAGGGGGGGGGGACTGCACTGGCAATCAGATCACTGATTACCAGTGCAGACCCTCGGGGGGGGGTGCCACTAGAACCACCAGGGATGCCCACCCATGACCCCAGGGATGCCCACCATGGCCACCAGGGATGGCAATCAGGGCTCAGGGAGCCCGGCAATGCCCTCCCCATCAGTGCTGCCCGCCAGTGCCCTCCCCATCAGTGCTGCCCACCAGTGCCCATCATTGCCATCTATCAGTGCCACCCACCAGTGCCCATTATTGCCCACCAGTGCTGCCCATCAGTGCCCATTAGTGCCCATCAAAGCCATCTATCAGTGCCCATCAGTTCTGCCTATCAGTGCCCATCAGTGCCACCTATCAGTGCCCATCAATGCCGCCTATCAGTGCCCAGCAGTGATGCCTATCAGTGCCCACCAATGCTGCATATCAGTGCTGCCTATCAGTGTCACATATCAGTGCTCATCAGTGCTTCCTATTATTGCTGCCTATCAGTGCCGCATATCAGTGCCACCCTATCAGTGCCTCCTCATCAGTGCCTGTCAGTGCAGCCTCATCAGTGCTCATCAGTACAGGAAAAAACTTATCTATTTACAAAATTGTATAACAAACAAAAAACTTTTTTTTTTTTTCAAACTTTTCGGTCTTTTTTTTATTTGTTTAGCAAAAAAGAAAAAACCTTGCGGTGATCAAATACCACCAAAAGAAAGCTCTATTTGTGGGAAAAAAATTACATCAATTTAGTTTAGGTACAGTGTTGCATGATTGCGCAATTGTCATTCAAAAGGCAACAGCGCTAAAAGCTGAAAATTGGCCTGGGCAGGAAGGGGGCGAAAGTGCCCTGTATTGAAGTGGTTAAAGCATGTTATACAGCACAGTGCTTGTGCTGTGTAACTTGGCCCTTTGTATAACCTAAATTACCTGGCTGATCCTGCCTGGTTCTGCCCTCCCTCCTGTAAACTGACCATGGTTTATCATGGCTGCTGTGCCTTATAAAAAGTGCAGCTCAGCGCTCATGTGACCAGCCGCCTCTTTCCTCCTCCCCTCCCGAATGACGTCATTGGAGGATTCTCTGCCCCGCTCGCTGCAGCTGTCAGGTCAAGAGAGGCGGCTGGTCATGTGAAATAAGGTATATAGCAGCATTTGTTTTTACAAAGCACACACTGGGGCACCTAGCATTATTAAACAGAGAGGATGGTATGAATTGAATATAGTGGCTTAACAACCACTTTAAATTAAAAATACTAACAACATCATACAAAGCCATTCACAACTCCGCCCCGGGCTACATTAACAATCTTGTCTCCAAATATCATCCAAACCGTCCTCTCCATTCCTCTCAAGACCTCCTGCTCTCAAGCTCTCTTGTCCCCTCCTCCCATGCTTCCTCTTCCCATCCTCTGGAACTCTCTACCTCAATCTGTCAGGCTATCTCCTACTCTGGTTGCCTTTAGGCGATCCCTGGAAAACTCATCTCTTCAGCTCTTCAGGGAAGCCTATCACGCCTCCAACCAATCTTTTATCACTTCCATCAGCTCATCCCCAGCAGTTATAACCTTTTGTACCACTTGCCCCACCTATTTACATTGTAGGCTCTTATGAGCAGGGCCCTCTTGTATTTTATTGTATTGTAACTATACTGTCTCCCTTTTATATTGTAAATCGCTATGTAAACTGCTGGCCCTGTATACATCCTGTATAATAATAATACACAGCTAAATAAGTCACAATCAGAGTGTGAAACAGAGATTACAGTATCAGGTGTCAATGGAAGCATTAATAATTATTGTATGGTCCAAGCTCACAGATATAGTTGTGAATGATGCAAATAGCGGGAATAAGGATGGATTAGGACTGACTGCTTTGGCACAAACCATTCCAACAAACGTCAATTGCCTACAAGTACATTCCTCTTGTGAAATGACAGGCAGGTGCAAAGCTTTAAAAAATAGTGCTACCCCTCTGGTTTATTGTAGGAGCATAAGGGCTGTCCTGCCTAATATGCCTAGTGGATAATGTTTGGGATACTGAAAGATGTTAGTAGTTGGTGAATGTAGTCTCTAAACTATCAGTCCTCCAGCAAGTTGTGGACATTTAAATCCACTTTTTACTATGGCCCTTTATGCAGTAGTGATTCTGTTGCTAGTAGCAGCTTGGCAACATAGGATTGCCAGGAGGGCAAAGAAAATGTTCACTTGCTCCAACATGGCCACATCCTTGCTGGTTGAAGCTCAATGGTATCTATCTGTTCTGCTTCCTTGCTGGTAAACAAGAATTTGTGGTGTTTTGGACAGCTATGGAGTGATTGTGTCATGTACCTGGTGGGTGCCGAAGTGCTAAGATGGCTTCTCTTGTGGCTAAGTGCAGTGTGCCCTGAAGGTGGTAACAGGGAGTGCTTTGCTCTGAGGAGCAGGGGTTGCCAGCTGTGACAGGCTGAGGTGATGAAGAGATGTCCACTGGATGGCCGCTGTCGAGCAGGATGCACTGCTGGGCAGGAGTACCAGGTGAGACTTGGCAGCAGGCAGTGCCAGGAGCAGTGTCAGGAGCCAGGCCAAAAGTAATGCACTGAAGGTCAGCCAGGAGTAAGCAGCAAGCAGGGTCAGGAGTCAGCCGGGGTTATTAACTGGTAATCAGGCAGTAGTGGAGTCACAAGAGCAAGCCAGGGGTCAAGCACGGATCAGCAGGCAGAAGCGGGGTCACTGGAACAAGCCAAGGGTCAAAGTCGGGAATGGAGACAAGAAAGGTCAAAGGCAAGCAGGGTCGGTAACAGGAAATCCAATAATAGCAAGAACAGAAACACAGGAGCACACAGAGAAAGCTGAAGATCATCCAGCAATTAATGGCCCATACTACTGGCTTTAAATAACACACTGTGTGCCAGGATCTGTCACACATTACGTGCCATTGAATTCCTATGTGCCATTGGCGAATTTCTATGTACCGATCTTCGATTTTGCTGGGCATTTGCAGGTGTGCCAATCCTTCTAAGAACTGTTCTCTGACAGATTGTTTATGAGCAGATGAGTAAATGCTTTAGTATTTCTGCTGCTGAAGGTTTGTCTCTAGAGTCATGATTTCTAGTGTGACATGGTCCTAACAACAGTTTTCTGGGAAAAGGAGAACACAGAGGCTAGTTTAAATATACTACCCTGCAAATGTGCCAATCATAAAACGGTTAACCTGAATGAAGCAGATCACCACTCCACTGGAATGCCTATCTCTAGTTATCAGTTCTTGCATAACGCCTACAATTTTTTTGTACTGTTGATTTTTTTTTTTTTTTTTATATAATATGCTTTAATTTATTAGTCAGCACTAATGTATCACCAATACTTTCTCAAGAACTCTATCGATGAATTTCCATCCCCACAAAAATCAAGCCGTAGGGGCATATTTATCAAGATCAAATGGCTGTTTTCAATGCAAATTTTCTGTTTATGGCAAATTGTTATGTTTGTGTTATTCGTGAAATTTAATACAGTCTCTCCATGGAAATTAATATTTTGAAGCTTCGATGCACTTCGGTGGCCAAATGTTTTTCAGCCTTCTCGTCCTGTAAACTGTTATTTTCTTTCCAAAGGTGCTTATTTAAAATAGTTATGCTATAGGAGTTTTCTGTATTTATTAAACTTCAAAAGGCAAATTTGACTTTGAAATGTAATTCTACATAAAAAGTTTACCACGTGAAGGTCTTCAGAATTTTGGAGGAAAATCTTTCTAAATGAAAAAATAAAACTCAATGTGTACATAAACCCAGTCACTAAAATCTACTATAAGCTTTAGCATGTTATTGGGTGACAACTCTCAGTCCCCATCTCCCAGTTAGGAACTGTCACAATGGGGTTGATTTACTAAAACTGGAGAGTGCAAAATCTGGTGCAGCTCTATATGGTAGTTAATCAGCTTCTAAATTCAGCTTGTTCAATTAGGCTTTGACAAAAAAAACTGGAAGCTGATTGGTTTCTATGCAGAGCTTCACCAGGTTTTGTAAATCAACCCCAATGCCAAATGGGCTTCTGATGGAGGCTAGAAGTGGTCATTGAACACATGATCCACTGTTTTCACTCCAAGAAAAAGATGCAGTCACCTTTCATATGCATGAATGTAGATAGAAATTAGAGGCTGAAGAGCAGTAGCAATTAGATGCCATAAATGATGAAGAAATGTATTTAATTTAAAACAAAAATTAAAATTATTAGTGAAATCTAGCACTTTAGCAAGCTAAATGTCATTCAGTTAAGGTTGACACCAGCTTAACAATGTGCCCTTAGGACTCCATATAGTATGATAAGTCCAATAAAAATAACGGAGGTAATACTAAATGAATTATAACTGTTAATACTGAGTGATCATTAATCACTGTTAAACAGTAATGAATATTAATTATTAGTGTAATGGTTAATAGAGGTCAGGAGTGAAGGGTAGCTGCTTTAGTGTTGTCTCTTGTAGCAGAAACTTTTGTAACTAGTTTGATGCCTTGTTCACATCAATGACAGGCATTGTAAATACATACATTTACCTGCTGAAATGAATCCACAAAAATGAATGTTATTTTTATATTGTGCTTCCATTATGCTGTAGTTATATATTACCAACTGTCCAAAACCTGACTGATAAGGGGGAAAATAATTATCGAGCAGTGTCAGGTTCTGGCAAATTCAAGCTAATTTTATGCGCATGGGTCTGCCCAACAATAATGTGCATGCAGAACTGATACTTTAAAGGTAATGGAATCTCATTAGCACTCCTATGCATCGGGAGGGGGTGAACATCCCTAGGTGGCTTGGTGCACTAGCATTTCAAACCTTAAGCCTAGTACACACTATCAGTTTTTTTTTCGTTCAATCACAGCTCAGGTCAGAGTCGCTGTAATAACAATCTGATGTTAGTACAGTGACCTCCCCTGCTATTGTGTTCTGACAGGGGGACAGCCTCCCCGCAAGAACACTCCGGTCAGCACTCTCAGCCATTGGCTGAAAGCTCTGATCAGGAGCCTGTCGGCTTCTGGTTGTTCAGCATGCTCATCCGACCAAAGCCGGCCGAATGGTCAGCTTCTGTTGGACCGGCTGCCAAACACGTGCCAAATGTCTGCCAGTTGTTATTGAACCACCGATGTCGTCTGTCATTAGGCCCATGTGTACTAGGCTTTAGGATGGATACATCTACCCCTGTGGGGTGGAAGTAATTGGAAGCCAGTCACTTTAGATCTTTTAACAGAATTAATAAAGCTCAATAAACTGAAGAAGTAAGGGTTAGAGATGCTCAAAAATCAACAAAACTCAATACAGAAATAAGAACATTCATCGGTGACGAGAAATCTGTACTCAGATTTAGACAACAAAATCACCTTCACTGTGAAGCTACCAGGTTTCCTGAATTGTCCACTGTCAGCAGCTTGTACCCAGCTCTAGAGGACATTTTTTAGTAGTGATGTTCTTTCCTCTGGTGCTCCAGCAAGGCTCCAGCTTAACCTATGATTCTTTTGGATTTTAGGTGCTGAAAGCGGTACCATTATTTTGCATGCAATTCTTGTGAATGAGCAGCCCAAACCGACTGTATACATTTATCATATATTATATATATATATATATATGTGTATGTATACATATATTATATTATATATATATACGTATATATATATATATATATATATATATATATATATATATATATATATAAAATGTATACAGTTGGTTTGGGCTGCTCATTCACAAGAATTATGTATATATATATATATATATATATATATACACACACACGTATATATATATATATATATACACACGTATATATATATATATATGTATATATATATATATATATACGTATATATATATATATATATATATATATATATGTATATTTATATATATACTGTATATATATATATATATATATATATATATATGTATATTTATATATATACTGTATATATATATATATATATATATATATATATATATATATATATATATTTACATAAAACGTACAGTAAAACTGCAGGAAAGGGCACTGGGGGGCAATGTAATGTGAAATTATTTTATTTTGAATGGTATCAGTGTGTTTGGTGTGTTTTTACATTTGAATTTGCCGCCGGTTCCACCCCCCTGCGAACGTCACGTCGCAGGAGACGGAAGTCGGGGCACGGAGACGATCGAGAGGAAGAACCGCCGCTAGACACCTCCGGACACATCGCTGGATCCCGGTGACAAGGTAAGAAACCTCTTTTACAGGATCCAGCGATGCTTCTGGCGGTACCCCGAGTGTGGCTCGGGGGTTACCGCTTTTGGCTCTGAAATTTAACCCCGAGCCATGCTTGGGAATATCGCTAGGAAGGTTAACTCCTCCTGCTAGACCCTCCAGTAATGTAGTGCAAGCCTTTCAGACACAGGCCCCTCTTTCACCAACAATACTCCCAGGGCAGCAGGCCTGGGAGTGAGGTAAAAAAAAAATTCAACCAGCACAGCCTCCTTCCCTGGCAGCAGCCCAGGAAACAGAAATTTTGCATTAGCAAATCATATCTTGATCTTAAGGCTGGTACACTTGAGCCATGGGTTCTATGTGGCCAGTGTGTACAGCAGCCTGCCTGACAGAAGCTGGCCTAATGTCTAGCTTCTGTCATATGGGCATGCTGAAAAACCAGCAGCTGACCGGCTGAGCACCTTGGGACCTTCCAGTGTGTTCATGATGTCTTGCATGTTTAGTTGTAGTGTTGTATTGGGGCAATAGATGTCCCTTCAGTCTCTGGATCTAGAGGTCTGCTTATCTTTATAACAACAATACCTTTGTTCACATACAAAGAACAGGTTTTTGATAAATCTGCTACACTGTTCCTGGCCTTCCTAGAATCCATACTGACTTTTTCTTTACAACTTTTCTCCAGCAATGATGTATACAATGTAACACCCTGCTCGCCTGGACACATTTGGTCAATTAGATTTTTCAAACCATCGTCACTTGAACTACTCCCTAGCTTTAAACCTATCTGGAAACGTCCTCCCAGTGGTGTCTGCATAAATTTGGTTTCCAACCGATACATCAAACTATCAATTGCATTGTTCTAAAGAACCCCCTGAAGAAGACTCAGCGAGTTAATTTGCATAGGGGTCCCTCTTGGGTCTCATTGCTTTCATGATGGATTGAGATCTCTCTGTTCTTGCTGTCCTTACAGAATATGTATCTGTTGTGTATGAATTTTTATTCATAAACTGTTTTTTAACCTATTATATAATAAACGTTTATTGTATTTTATTATACCATTGGTTCTTATTGGTTCAAAAATCCCTTCCATAGTTCTGTTCTTTTCACTTTGTCCTGGGATGTGGCACCAGTAATAGTGTGCTGGCTTGTGTATTCTGGCAAGGGGGACAGTCCCCCTGTCAGAACACAATAGCTCATAGGGGGGATCGCAGTACTAACATCACATAGTACAGCTAGCTCTTCGCTAGCTCCTTTTTTTCTTTTTGTTCAGCCAAATTGGTTTACCGAAAAAAACACACTACCTGTGTGTACCAGGCTTTCAGGAAAACCTAACAAAACAGAACTATACAAATTCAAGCTCAGGCTGACTACAGTCTAGCTGCAGCATTACATTTATGCTAGGGATACTTCACTTTATGGCAGGATTCCGACACACATAAAAGAGATCAGTTTGATTGAAATCATTTTATCAATGTGTGTCAATGTTTTCAAAATCTTGTTGCTATGTGTGATTTCTTATTATATTTGTATGGGCAGATTTCCTCATTACATACTCAGGCTTTGCTTCCTGATTTGCAATTCTGCACAGTTGCAGATAAACTCAGAACTTGTATTGCAGAGAATGCCAACTACAAACAAACCCAGCAGGAAAGTGAGACTCATAGTTCAGTTTAAGGCAGCAGGTACAGATGCACTAAAAGCATCTGTCTTCAGAGGGTTGAATGTGGCCTGGCTGGTCCAGTCTCAAAGGGGAGGCTAAAGTACAGTACTGCGAGTCCCTAGCCTGTCCCTACTCATCTGGAACCTTTCCCTGACAGGAGAGTGCTCTTTCCCTACTCTAGCCACTTTGCAAAAATGTGTGCCAAACCCAGGAGCCAGGGTCTGAAATAGACTCTGCCACACCCAAGATAGCCACCAGAGGAACATGAGCTGCCAGCATCAAATCAGATCGCTGCCCCTATGACTGGGAACCATGTTCCTCATTGCTTCCTCTCCCTTCTCATTGCCGCTGTGGTTGATTTCCACCTGCAGGAAAGACAACAGACTGCACCTGCCTACACACGTCTAGGAGTTGGCCGACTCATTGAAAACAATGCACTCCTGATGTGGCTGATATCTTACCAGCTAACCAGCAGTGCCCAGTTAAAAAAAAATGCCGGGAGGAGAGCCTGGTCATGTAACAAGCCATATCAAAAGCCATATGTCTGGCTTGTCCTCAAATCATGGAGATCTCTCTGCTGTATTAAGGCTCTACAGTATGGCCTGCATTTTATGGATAGGCTGTAAAACTTAGTTTGTGGTGTGGAATTTTACTACGCTGCAGAACAGTGAGCGGATACATGCTCTCTGTTGTAAATTGGCTCTTAAGTGATCACATTATTTAATAAAAAAGAAAAAATAATCATGGTAATAGTTAATTGGGAGCATCAGGAAGGTTGGTGACAAAGCTGTCACATTTTGCAGAATGTTGAGCCCTTTTTCATACCATTTAAGCGTAATAGAAAAAATACATTATAATCACACATATTACACATTTCTTTAATTAATTTTTAAGATAAAAATCTACAAGCAGAAAGTTTGGTGTGCCTAATATGCATTGTCTAAGATGACAGAGGGAGGTGAATCCTTGTAAATGAGCTGGTACTCCAGTGTGCCTAATATGCTTTGTCTAGGATGACAGGGGGAGGTGAATTGTTGTAAATGAGCTGCTACTCCAGTGTTATGTTGCTGAAGGTGGATTATGAAAGTGTTTTCCAGTTTACAAGCGACCCAGATCAACAAATGCATGCTTCAGAATTAATTATCAAATGTTTAATCGCTCACAGCGGAATCAGGTAAGGCCAATATGCTACATGGAAACAATTTTTTAGCTCTTGCTGTGCCTTGAGGTAAAGACAAGATACAATGGTAGAATACATAGGCTGCCATTGCGGAATTCTCTAGTTGCCAGGCTGTTATATTGATTTAAAGGCTTGAATACTTTCTGAGCCATTGACCTGGAACAAGTATACCGATCAGGAGTTATGACTTTTCTCTCACGGGTTTTGTACAAGGGATAAAACTACTCTTAGGTTTTGTAAATGAGGTGTTCCAATATTTCAAAGAGACCACATCACGTAATAACACAGTTTTATTAAAGCTCATACCTGCAAAGAAGAGGGTGCATACTTACCTCTCCTGAGGTCCGTGTCGCTTAGAGCTGCTTCATTGCAAAATAAATGCTCTCCCCAAGTTTGTTGGGTGTACTGTAGACTTTTCTAAATGGTTCCTCCTTCCAGTAAGCACTGTGGGAGGCCCAAGTAGTTCTGAAATTGTATTTTTTTAGTGGATTTTGGGGGACCAGTTCTCTGCAATAAGGCAGTGTTGAAACGTGTGTGCTGAAAAAGTATTAACTACTACCATCTTCTTTACAGGTATGTGCTTTGGTGAAACTGTTTTCCTTAAATGACAGGGTCTCTTTTAGACCATTATTGACATGATAAGACCATTATTGACATCGTTTCTCACACCTATCAAGCACTGGGTTCAGCAACTGCTAACTCCGAAAATGATTCATGATAAAAGATTGCAGCTTCTACCTTGCTACCCTTCTTGTGAACAGGTACAATATTAGCTGTCAACCAGTTATGTGGAGCATCTCCCAATCAATATCTTCTAATATTAGAAGTTTTCCATGACTGGAGGACAGCTAGGATTGTACCTATCCACAAGAAGGGTAACAAGGTAGAAGCTGGTTATTACAGGCCAGAAAGTTCAACGTCTATTGTGGTGAAATTGATGGAATCACTCCTGAAACGAAGGGTGACGGATCACTTTAAAACACAGAACTTGCTGGACCAAAAAGCAGCATGGCTTTACTGATGCAGATCATGTCAGAATGATCTGATTTAATTTTTTAACTATTTCACAAATATTTTGGACCAGGGTGGTGTTGTGGACAAAGTTTACCATGATTTCGGCAAGACGTTTGATACAGTTCAGCATATTCAGTAGAAGAGCAAGGACTTAAAGGACCTTGGTTACGACTAAGCGGACGTTTATCCGTGAAACGCGTCAACTGCTATGCTTTCATTCCTTGTCTCTGACTGTATCATGGACTGTATCTTGGATTGATTTTATCTTTTGGATCTAAATAAACGGATTTTATATTTTACACCTTCAAGCTGGAGTGCGGCTGCCTTTCTCTTTATACAATAAAGGACTTAAAGGAGTTGTGAAGTCAGAAGGTTTTTTTTTTTTAACTTATTGCATTCTATGCATTAAGATAAAAAATTGTCTGTGTGCAGCAGCCTCCCCAACACCCTCAAATACTTATCTGAGCCCATGTCTATCCAGCGATGTCCACGAGTCCCTTGGCCGCCCGGGACTCTCTCTCCTGATTGGCTGAGCCACAGTTGCGGCACCATTGGCTTCCGTGGCTGTCAATCAAAGTCAGTTAGCCAACCAGGAGAGAGGGGGCGGGTGCCGAACAGCAGCTCTATGTTTGAATGGACACACAAAGCTGCAGCTTGGCTCAGGTGCCCCCATAGCAAGCTGCTTGCTGTGGAGGCACTCAACAAGAGGAAGGGGTCAGGAGCACCGAAGAGGAACCTGAGAAGAGGATCCAGGCTGCCCTATGCAAAACCAACTGAACAGAGGAAGTGTGTATAACATGTTTGTTATTTAAAAAAAAAAAGAGAGACTTTACAGTCACTTTAACCCTTGGGTGGTTCAGTGCATATGCAGTTGACTAAAGTATAGATACCAGCGTGTGGTTGTAAATGGGGTTCAGTTGAAACTTAGAGCAGTCACTATTGGTGTACTACGAGGCTCTGTTTTATTTAATCTGTTGTAAGTAGTATAACTAAATGTTTGGTGGGTAAGAAATGTCTTTAAGTTGATGACACAAAAGTGTGCAATAGGGCTGATGGAACGTGATTTGGCATTTGCTGGAAGATCGGTCAAAGCAATGGAAACTGCAGTTCAAGGTTTTTAAATGTAAAATAATACACTTAGGGAAATATAATCTCTTTAGGCGCCGTTCACACCATGGAGGTGCGACTGGGCGTAAGCCCTTCTTTGCGCATTTCCACACATTTCTGCGAATTGCATTTAAGATGACCTTGTTATTTCAATGGGCTGCCCTATGCGTGAGAAACACACAAAAACGTTCTTGCACCATTTTAAAAATCACTTTAAAAGAATGAGATTTCTGATTTGCAGAGCTATTGGTCTGATAAAGTAGAAAAGCATGTCGGACCTATCCCGGGCCAGTTGGGGGATTTAATATTTCTTCCAGAAAGCTTTATGTCTCAGCTGAGGCTTAAGGGGGGAGGTCTTGGGGATGGCTGGAAACAGATGGGGGGGGGGGGCTTGTAGAGCTTTGGTGGCTACATGGAAAGGGGTCTTTGCCATTTTGACAGTGCCATAGTTCCTCTTCCCCATGCAGCCAAAATACAGCCCCTGGAAAACAAAATGGGCCCCAGGGGTTTTTAGGCAGCAATGAGTAGAACTATATGTATAAAAATAATATCTTTATTGACATTTTTTTATAAAATCCATTAAAAAATAGAGTGTAAGCTATGAGCTTGGTTACAGTCAAAAATACATGAGTCATAGATTACTCAGATGTAGTCACAATTGCAAACACCCATCTAAATACATCCCCTTACCCCCAATGTTCATGGAATATCAACATCCTGGAGCTTATGTAATCCTATTAACACAAATATTAACACCAATATACTGTACACTGCTCTGTACATACCCTATTTTCTACCATCTCATTCTGTACCCTGTGCACACCCTATCTTACACCACCTTATTGTGTACACTACTTTGTACATTTCCCTATTCCACACTGCACTGTACTTTCCCTATTCCACACTGCCTCTTTCTTTACTATGCAAGTCATCTCAAGTTCTATTTAACAGCACCCCATTTAAATATTCAGCACAATGCAAACAACACCATTTGTTTCTATGGCACGCAGAGGTCGCCATATTTTCTTTTACTCTAGGGCAGTGATAGCGAACCTTGGCACCCCAGATGTTTTGGAACTACATTTCCCATGATCCTCTTGCACTCTGCAGTGTCATTAAGCATCATAGGGTGCCAAGGTTCACCATCACTGCTCTAGAGAATGGCCCATTTTATAATCTTGCATGCTGCTTTCAGAGAACTCCCCTGTATAGTTCCTGGAGCTTTCATTCTCTGCTATTCTTTACTTGTTGGAGAACAACATTTAGGCACTCTGATCCCAGAGATGCATATTTACTCAATATGTAAGTAGCGCCTTCAGTTAAAAATCTTTATCACACAAAAAAGTGTTAGACTGATCTGACTTAATGAATTACCGTGGGCTTTAAAAGGTGTGAAAACTGTCACTGTTACAGACAAACACGGGAATGTAATAAAATAACTTCTATGGGTCCTTCAGCAAATAAGCAGTTTTAAAAGCAAAACAAATAACAGCTCTAGAGTTATTTATTGTGTTCAATCAGAGTTTTCATGTTGTCCATCGTCTCTGCTGGATTCACCCTATTTATCCTGATGACCTTTGCCACCAGGACAGAATGGGAAGGGAAGTCCATAAGTTTAAATTTGTCACTGAAGTAGGAATAGAAAGGAATTTTTTCATAAGGGACACCTGTTCTGGTGACAGTTGCCCAAGAATTTACCCTCAATGTCCAGTTATTTTGTCACATTTTCTGTTGTGTGTCTTGGACAGGAAGTAAAGGGAAAATTCCCCGATTGGAAACAGAAAACAAATGCCAATGGTTTTTACAATTTCCCAGGCGTTATATATTTTGCTGGGATACCTGTTGGTGGCACTGTAGTGGATGAATGTGAGTGGTGCAGTTCCAGTGTCCACCCGCAGGTGTCCCTGGGCAGCCAGCAGAGCCTAACCGGTAGCAGGCAGCTAGAAGTATGCACATAAGCTTATAGTTTAAAAACGCAGTATGCATAGAGTGGACACTGTGGTGGGACTCCATGCGTCTTGCAAACACAGGGGGCAACCTGAATTCATACCCTGAAGTTGGGCATTGTGGCCCAGGGCCCGGGGTCAGTATGAAGAGCAAGCACAGAGGAGAAAAATTGAAAAAAAAAAAAAATATATATATATAGCAAGAGCATGTAAGTTCCCTATCCCCCCCCAACCCCCCCCCCAAAAAAAAAACAAAAACATAAATGGCTACAATATCACTTTACTGAGCCCTAATTAAAAGCAGTATTAAACCCAAAACCAAAAATTTTACATATTGCAGTTTACCAATTTTTTAGATGTGGTGGCTGCATTGGTTTTCCTTTTTTAGTTCTTTTTCTCTCTGTTTTCACCTGGTGACCAGTAACTCACCTTCTGCATTACAGTGTCCCCGCTCTGGATAAAGGAGAAAAAGAGACACCTTTAGACAGCAACATTGTCAGTCTAGTCAGTCTAGTCAATGAACAAATTGAAGCCAAACTTCTGCTTTATAAGCAGTTATAGGAAACATTTATTTTTAACTTTTGGGATAAAGGTTTTACATGATAAATAAAACTATAAGCACCCCTGCTAGCGTTAAATGATTTGTCTCATCCATGTAACTGCAAAATAACTTTTTCTTTTCAAAAACAAAAGACTAACTGGCCAGATCACCAGATGAAAACAAAAGAAAGAAAGAAAGAAAGCCTAAAAAAAGAATACTAGTGGTAGTCCGTTAAAGGAGCGCCCAAAATCAGCAATAAGAACAGGGCTGGCCCAAGACATTGTGCTGCCTGGGTCCAAGAATAAAATGCTACCCCCCCCCCGCCCAAGAAAAAAAAGAAACACCCAACAAAAGGCCCCCCCACATCCATTATTTTATGTAAATATAAAATCTAGAAAATATTATATATACTGTTATCTTCTTCCATAACTCACCACCGGACCGGCCCACCAAACACCCACTGTCTGTCCTCACTCCTCCTGTCACTCCTGTGTCTGCGGTGCCCACCTCTCTTGAGGATCCAACCTGCCCCACGTGAGATGAAGTGCGCTGCTGCCTGACGGCATTGCGCACACCAAAAAATATTGGGAGTCAATTTGCTGCCCCTCTCCAAGTGCTGCCTGGGTCCAATGGACCCAGTGGGACCCATGGTAGGGCAAGCCCTTAATAAGAATCCCACTTAGATCAAAAGATTGTCGTTTTATTGGTAGCAGAACATGTTAAAGCCAACGCGTTTCGGGGGAACAGAGACAGTCGGTTGCAGATCCGAATGGCAACATTTACACCCTGAAGAAGGGGGAGTCTCTGTTCCCCCGAAACGTGTCGGCTTTAACATGTTCTGCTACCAATAAAACGATGATCTTTCGATCTAAGTGGGATTCTTATTGCTGATTTTTGGAGCTCCTTTAACTGACTACCACTAGAAACTTTGGAAACGACCACTAGGTCGTATCTTACGGTAGCAGCCTAGACCCCCTTAACAAGGGTCCACTGCCTTTTTTCATCCAGTCGGGCCAGATTGATTGGGAGTAAATTTCCCCAAGTGGCCCTCTCTCACCTACCACCCACCCACAGACTCTCTGTTGAACAGGTCAGTCCAGCGCAACCATCAACTTTTAAAAAAAGCTAAAAAAAGAATACAGCCATCATATCTAAGAATTGGTAAAAATTGTTTGCTTTTGGGTTTAAAACTGCTTTAAAAACAGGTAACTACATTCCAAAGGCATCAAAACAAATGTGTTCATTGCTTTACAGTTTTTTTTTTTTCTAAAACAGCCACAGCCTGAGTAGAAAAGCCTGTACCCTGCCAGTGCTGCAGAGTGGAACCATTGTTTTTTTGGGGGGAAGCAGTGGTCTCATTGCAGAGGTCTGACACACCCTCTACTTAGGCAGGAAAAAAAGTAAAAGGGAAAGGCACTGCTCTGAATTCACTTGTGTATGTTAATTTTAGCATCAGTAACTGTGCAACAGACTTATTTTTTGCAAAGCGGATAAGGATAGACAGCTAAGCATGGGCAAATGAGACTAGAGGTGCACCGGATGGTTGAAAGGTACAAGTAAGTTTGAAAATTTGCAATGTTTCAAACTTACAGGACTAAAAAAAGAAAAAGAAAGGGTACTTTTTTTATTCTGTAGTAATACATTATATCCAAAACCAGCAAAAATCCTCTCTCTAAATGTTTAAATATTGGAAGGAAGGTAAAGTGGAACTAAACCGAACTTGTAATAAATTATGTTCGTCATTGTAAAAGAAACATACACTGACCTTCCTGCTTGCAGTTTTCTACTTTTATTGAATGCACACTGAGCTGTGCATGCACAGCTCAACCGGGATTCCCTCACTTTGGAGGGATTTCCTCTCACTTCCTGTTTTGGTTATGGGAAAGGAAGTGAAGCGAAATCTACCCAATGGGACAGAGATGGAAAAAACAGAACTGATGGGGGTTATAAGCCTCCCTTGCCTATTCCAAATGAAAAAAAAAAAAAGTTTTGCCGTAAGTTACACTTTAAATTAGCTCTTAACTTACCTTAAAGGTCCTGGAGTTTGATAAAGCACCATGTATTATAAAATAAAAATGACCATTAAAAAATTAAATAAATAAAAGACTGTTTTCACTTTTTGTTGCATCCCAGTGCTGCTGATCTCCTGCAGCTTTTGCAGCCACTTTCTGTCTACATGCACCCCAGGGATGGCTGCAAAGCATTTCTATGAATAGTTTTCCTATTGGTGACAACTGTGCCACCATAATGAGTGTAGGCATTGCTGCTTGTTGTCTTCATTGGGATCCAGTGTGACAGGGGGACAATTCAGGAGCTTATTTGGGTGTAGTCACCCTATAACAGGAAGTTCCTGAAGAAAGTTGTCCAGAGTGGGATCATATGTATCATTTTAGGGCTGCATTCAAACTACAATAACATGTTGAAGTGTTGGAATTGTAGTGACTGGTTTCATATGTAATTTAATGAACTAGATTTATTTGTTTTTTAAATAGTTTTTTTAGATTGCAAACCTACAAATCCTTAGATGTGATGGCTGTATTTTTTCACTCTAATGATGCAGCCAGTATATCTGTTATTTTTCAATTTCCTTTAACAGACCAAGCTGTCCAGAAAAAGTGTCAGAAGGTGAGACCTACCATTAACACTGGCAGGGATGCTTACAATGGTCAGATTTTATTTATGTAAAACCCAAAAGAAAAAAAAAGGTTACAGTAACTGCTTAAAAAGTGTTATCTGGGCTTTGGCTTTAAATTGTTGGTTAAGTCCATCTAAATCTACAAGTGCACCTAGCACTACCTTCTACCCTGATTGACAATGCTACAGTCTAGGGATGGCCGAATGACCCCCTGTTCGGTTTGCACCAGAATTTTCAAACATAGCGAAAATTCGTAACCGAATAACGAACCCCATTGAAGTCTATGGGACCTGAACTGGAAAAATCAAAAGTTCCCATTGTGATGGCTTATATGCAGGTAATTGGACATACAATGGTTATGGGGGTTAGGGTATTGCCCTGTGGGACATATATCAATGAAAAAAAAGTTTGTAAAAAACATCATCTTTAAATGAGCAGTGATTTACTGATGCTTAAAGTGAAAGTATCACATTGAGAAATTCCTTTCAATATTAGTGCCGGTCCCCTTAGTCTACCTGTAAAGTGGCACATCTGTACTGTGTATAGAAGCTGCTGCAGAAATATTTGCATTTATAAAGCCAGCTTCCCTGCAAGCTTTCTTTAGTTTGTAAACAATGGCTTGGGGAGTCACTCTGTATGACGAGGCCACCATGTAGTGCACTGGGAACAAGATTAGAGATTTTTTTGGATAGATTCTGGTGTCTCTTCCGCAGACTTTGAATAGAAGTAACGGTGAGGAAAAGTTGGTCTTTGGGTGTCTGTGGGGCCTTCACACTGTAACCCTATAGAGGTACTCTTGATGAAAGGAAGAATTGGCCTTGCTGTCAAAAGTGTAAATAATATGTACCTGTCAAACAGGTGCAGAAATATTGGTTTTTGGGTGTTAATTGTATCCATGAAACCTACGCCAAAGAAATACTTTCAGATGAAATCAACACCCACCACATTAGGCAGCCTAGAAGTCTTGCAGAGACTCTACATCCCAAAAACACTTAATCAGTGACATCAGCATCAGGGGCTTCATAGCTACTGGTAATCCAGGACTAATTAATTTTGAAAAATGTCAGATGATCCACGGAGTCTGTGGACAGATGTGTTCTATTATCAGTAACAAAACCTCCAGCAGCACTGAATGCCCGTTCGGAAAGCATGCTAGATGCAGGGCAGCCCAGCAGCTCAATTGCATACTGGGCAAGCTCTGGCCAGTGGTCTGTTCTCATGACCTGTGATAAATATATGAAGCAGAGCTAAAAAAAAATTTAACTCAATGTTGTGAAAACACAGAAATTAAACAATATAATGACATCAAACTTATTGGGTGAAAAACATGTAAAAAGAAAAATCACACCAAATATATAAATAGTTTCCATAACTGCCTATACACAAGGGCTGAATAGAAAACCTATATGTGAAACAAGAAAGCCCAAAAGAAAATAAATTGTCCACAATTCACTTGCTCCACCAGTGTCCCCACAATCACAATATGTAGTGCTTCCACCACCAGGTGACACTAAGTATTAAAGCCTCTTACCCAATCCTGTGGACCATCATATATCATGGTCAAATGCATGTGTTACATCTCCTTATGAAGATAAACTCCAAAGCGCCAAACGTGATCCAGTCAGGGTTGGTTCATCAGAAGGATGAAAAAAAAAAAAAAGCATATACGCCCATAGTGTAACCCATAAAAAACATTTATTCAAAAAATAACAAGTGAAATTTGCAAAGAGAATCACACTAAGCAAATCCTTGGGCAATAGGTTTAAAAAACTTGCATATAGCAATAAAAAACAGATACAATTGCTCTATGAAAAAGCAGCAGACGTGTGGCTGCACCAGACTCTCCTGCCGGTCAACAAGCGTGCGTAATGACGAAGTGTCATAGCCACACCCAACTAGTTTAGTCAAAGAAATGACGTCGTCGGGGGACTGGCTTACACATCGTACACCACGCTAGACGTTTTTAAAGGTCATGCTGATAACCAGGCAACAAACACAGAAGTGCTCGTCAACTGTGAAGTGCTCGTCATTGTAATGCAGCACAACTGAGAGAAGGGTAACAAAGGGAATTATTGTAAAAGCCACCTTGTAGTGTGAAAGTACTCAATTGGCAGAAGAACTCCATCTAGTGGGAAAGCAACATATTACACTGAAAAAAAAAATGTTTTATTTAAAATTAATTATTCAATAGAAATGTTATGAGATAAACAGTCCGCTGCTAATGTTTGAGCAAAGCTACATATGAACATGTAAATATAAAAACTGATCATTGTACCCAAAAAAGATTATACAATAAAACACATCCATAGGCCTAAAAACCACCCATGCCTCACCCATTGGTGAATGCAGAGTGCATATACAGCAGTGGTCCTCAACCCTGGCCTACAGGGCCCACTAACAGGCAAGATTTTCAAGATAACTGAAATACATCCCAGGTGATATCATTTGCTGCTCAGTGATTGCAGTATTCTAGTCTGCATCTCCCCAAGGTAATACCTAAAATCTGGCCTGTTAGTGGGCCCTGTAGGCTAGGGTTGAGGACCACTGAATTATACAGAATAATTATTAATACCATCAAGGGAAAAAAAAGAAGAAAAAAAAAGTTGGTAGGTCAGCCAGGATTAATAAAACCGTTCACGTCCCAACCAACGTTCATACCAAAGGGCACCCAAGTCTTCAGGCTGTAAATCCACTTTGTTTCTAAGTGAGAAATTTCCCTCCTGGTATTACTGCCTCTCCAAAGTGGAGAAAATGTATTGATGCCCAAAAAGGTAGTACCAGTAGGGTCTCTACCATGGCATCTAGCAATTTGTTTGGGCACACTATGATTTACAACACCAGCCCTAATGTTTGAAGTATGCTCTTTCACACAGGTTTGCAGTTTTCGTATTGTCCTACCAACATATTGGTAGCCACATGGGTAAATTATCACGTACACAACATTTTTAGGGTCGCATGTAATCAAGGAATTCATTTTATAGGTTTTTGTTATTCTGATTGGATGAAAAGGAGTTAATCTTCCTACCCTTAAATGCATTTATCCTACAAACCTTGCATCTGCGGCAACCTTGAGCCTTGCATCACGCTCCCCCGTGGCTGACAGAGAGCTGCCTGGTACCGTAGCGGCTCGCTTCCGGGTGTGACGTCAGACACCGGGTAACCTTGGTGACCGCATGCTCACGCCCTTACGCGTATCGTCATCAAGGACTTCTACAGAGGGCATCGACGGGAGCGTTTACCGGACACAGGTCAACCTTTGATACTAATGATATGCTTTTATTCAGATTTTTTATGTGAGTATAACATTTGAAGGGTTATGGGAGGATTATAATAAACAAGATCGATATAAGATTACGCTATGAGTACCTTGTCATATATTTTCATGTCTATCTGGAAATGCTGGTCTTGATCCTTCCTTTGTGGATGAGAGGAGCTGATCCATTTTGGGTCTTCAGTGTTTAGAGGAAAAAGTCATCTCCTTAACTGGATATACAGGCTTGTTTATATGCTGCCTCTGTTCACTATCATAGGGCGTGCACAGCGGTGAGGTGGAGGCATCCTTACATGTCACATGCATGATTGTGGATACTATATCACCCTTGGAACACTTGAATCCCCTTTTTTGGACTTTGGGCAGGAAGATTCAACATTGGTTCTAGGTGTTACCATGTCCTAATATTATTAGCACCAAGGACTTTATTCTTCTTCCCCCCTCTTCATTTCTGTTCACATGGAATTGTATATTTTGTTTTACATATGCAATTTGTGTATTCATGAGACATACCAGCGCTGCTAGTGTATTCTTGATTTTATGTGCCAATTTTCGGTGGAATTATTATTTTAGGATACACCTTCTTTGTCAGGAAGTAAGGAATGCCAAATTATATTTTTCAAAATTAGGTGCCCGTCCTTCATGGGCCACCAACAAGTCCTATCTAGTTCTAGAAGCCACCTGCTCAATAGCTACATCGAGTTCACTACTATTATAGACTTTTTCTATGAACCTGGACTTTATAGTCTGAGATTGGACATAAAAGTCTTCAATTTTTGAGTAATTTCTTCTCAGATGTAAAAATTGGCCTTTCGGAATTGTTTTTAACTATTAAGGATGATGGCAACTTGTATGGTCCAGATAGGAGTTTCTGTCAGTTTCTTTAAAATAAGTAATCTTTGACAGATCTTCTACTCCCAGCTTGATGGTTAGATCAAGGAAATGAATCTAGTCAAATCTGGCTTCGCATTGGAGAATAATGCCCCAGGTATTGGTATTAAGGGCACAAATTAACTCTTGCAAAGAGTCCATTGTGCCATCCCATACCAGGAGGATGTCCTCTATGTACCCGCCCCAGAATATGAGTTGTTGGTGCCTATGTGCATAGACGACATCCTCCTCCCATTTGGCCATAAATAAATTGACCATGCCTGGCGCAATTTGTGCGCCCACCGCAACCCCCTGTTTATGAACATAATATTGATTACCATAGAAAAAATAATTATGTGTTATAGCAAAATTCAATAATTCTAACAAGAAACTAACCTGTTCCGGGCGCGTGCTATCTGTCTGAAGAAAGTATTTAACAGCACTGAGGCCTTGAGCATGGGCAATAATTATGTATAGTGAGGTGATGTCAGCTGTAGCCGACAGATAGCCTTGTTTCCACTCTAAACTATTCACTATATTAATTAAACTTGATGTGTCTTTTAAATATGAAGGTACGGGCGGTCCCCAGGTTACCAAAAAGATAGGGACTGTAGGTTTGTTCTTAAGTTGAATTTGTTTGTAAGTCGGAACAGGTACATTTTTTAAGAGTAGCACCAGCCAAAATAATATTTGTTACGTTTTTTGGATAGCATAGGGAAGGGTTAACACCCCTGTAAGAATTGTTTTGCTGTCTGTACCCCTGTTCAGAAGATTTCACCATACTTTCTGTCCCTGTGACATTTTGATTTTGAAAAATTTGGGTTGTTGTGGAAACAAGGATTAGAGATAAAGCTTCAGTAGAGACACCTTTTTCCCATGAAAACTCTTACAGGAGTGAATTTCCCTTCCTAGGGCTAGATTTCTCCTCACTTCCTGTTGTCTCTCTCCCTTTGTAATTAGCAGTCATTTGTAAGTCGGATGTTTGTAACCCCGGGACTGCCTGTAAGTTAACTACCAAGGGTTGCAGGAATTCATCAATATACTTTCCTATGTGAGAGGTAATGGAGTCTATCCCACTGACAATGGGGTGGCCTGGTGGGTTCTGGAGATTTTTATGGACCTTGGGGGGGGGGGGGGTAATACATAACAGGTACCCGTGGAGAAAGGGGGGGCCAAAAATGCTTTCTCTTTTTTATTAATTATATCATCCCTAAAACCCCTTTCAATAATATTTACCAAAGCTTTTTTTATATACATATACCTATACCTATATATAGTAGGTTACATTGTAAGGGGGCATTGGTGTACATATCAGATAGAAGACGATTCATCCTTTTGTGTGGCATTCTGGTGCTCTTGCCAATGGGCTGAGTGGTGGGACGTTAAATGCCTTGTCAAGCATGTGGAACCCAAATGGCTGGTGTTTTTGCCACGCTTGATGTGCTTGAGACAAAGTTTGCAAATTGCAACAGTGTGATTAGCTGCACATGTGCTAAAAAAGGCCCAGACAGCTGAGCTGTGGAAAGGGTGTCGGGAGGTAACAGCTCCACAATGTAAAGGGAATAGGGTCTCTGTTCTATCCGGCACCCAGCTCACGTCAGTGGCCTCATTATCATCTCCTCCATCCTCATTTCCACTTGAGACAAGTTGGCAATACGTTGCTTCTAGGGGAACATGACTGACAATTTATGTACCAGTGTTCTCCCCTCTCTGTAGGCTCATGTTCCTACCTTCCTCAACCTCAGAACCAACATCTGACGCTGTGTTCAAATAACGCAGCTGATTCCTCCATGCCTGATGCTGGGGCTATGTCAGGAATAGCTGTGGACAAGGAGGCAGATTTAGCCACTCTCAGGGGAGGACTGGCAAGGGGGGCAGGGGGGCAATTGCCCCCCGGGCCACTCTGAAAAGTAGTAAAAACTGGTAAAAAGGCAGCACTCAGGGCTGGATTACTGTAGGGGCCAGACACTGTATACAGCTGTCAGTCCAAAACCAGGTGGGCATGGATGGTGAGCTGATTCCATGGTTCAATGGGCCATTTGACTGGACTTGACCCCCAGGCCTAAGGCTGCCAGCCCTCCCCTGGCCACTCTGGCAGCTGCAGTGGACTGTGCACTAGTCTCTGTTCAGGTGACGGAGGATGAGGAGGCTGAGGATGGTTTAGGAAGCCAGTCCACCATCTCCTCTGCATGCTGGGGCTGGATAGCACAGGGAACATCACTAAACAAAGGAAATGATGCTCTGCCTGAGGACTGACCACGTCCACCTTTGCCTGTGGACACATACGCTGCTGGCCCCCTCACAGTGCCATGGGAACATCTGCCTCTCCTTGTGGGCCTCCCATACATAATGGGAAGGTGATTATTAACAATATGTAGTAAAGATGTGGAAATATGTACGTGGATGCACTTTAATTAATGGAAAGGGGTGTTTGGTGCACTTTAACCTGAGTACTCAGTACACAGACACACTCCACTGACACACTACAATATACTGCATTAAACATGCGCTAAACATGCACTAATGCACATAAATATACTGCATTAAACATGCACTAATGCACAGAAATATACTGAACACACAGAAATATACTGCGTTAAATGGCACGTAACGCACTGAAATATACCACGTTAAACGTGCACTAACGCACAGAAATATACCTTGTTAAACGGCATGTAACACACTGAAATATACTGCGTTAAACGTGCACTAACGCACTGAATATACTGTGGTAAATGGTGTGTAACACACTAAAATATACTGCGTTATATATGCCATAACGCACAGAAATGTACTGCGTTAAAGGTGCACTAAACGCAGGATGCACTTTAATCAATAGAAAGTGGTGTTTGGTGCACTTTACCCTGAGTACTCACCACACAGACACACTCCACCGACACACTACAATATACTGCAGTAAAACTGCACTAACTCATAGAAATATACAGTGTTAAATGTGCCCTAATGCACAGAAACATACTGCTTAAAATGTGCAGTAATGCACAGAAATATACTGCGTTAACGTGCACTAACGCACAATAATATACTGAACACACAGTAATATACTGCTTTAAAATGTGCAGTAACGCACAGAAATCTACTGCGTTAAACGGCATGTAAGGCATTGAAATATACTGCATTAAACAGCACTTAACGCACAGAAATCGACTGCGTTAAACGTGCTCTGAACTATAATGCAGTAAACCTGCCCTGACAAAACAAGCTGACACTTAAGTAAAAATGAATGGTCACTCACTACACTCACTGAACTATCACTAGATTCACACTGAAAAAAAAAATGAACATTTACTACACTCACACTGACTGAACTATCACTAGATTCACACTAAACTGATATTCTACACCGAAAATAGAATCACAATAGCTCACTATAGCACATGCGACTCTCTAGTAGCACTGAACAGAGCCCTGTTCTATCTCTCTCCATGCCAATATTACACTACAAATGGCCGCTATTGAAAGGATACTTTTATAGTGTGGGGTGGGACTAAGAGTAATGAGCTATAATTGGATAGGGTCATCGATACTTTCTTCAATCATTGCTCTGACAGTGCTCTGTGCCCTGATTGGGCAAAGCTTTCATTTCTTCAACCAATCAGGGTTTCCAATGCACTGTGCGGCAGGCCAAACAAACGGTCCCCACACACAGACGAAACGCGTCGGGTCCCGTGAACGCTACTACGTCACTTCCGGTCTCTGGAGCGCAGTTGGAACGTGGAACAGCGTTCCGGACATTGATATCTCCAGCGGGTTCTCTTAAGCCTTAATGTAAGTTACTATATTTTAAAATAAATGGTGTTTATACTTACTACACTATAAGCCTCTCCATACTTTATTTGCCTATGTTGGGGTCCTGGAACCACGTTTAACATCGAGTGGACCACTGCGGGATACTTAGAAATGCCATACCTAAGGGTTATCTGGTAAGTGGGCTGTGCATGTGGTTGAGGTGGAGGACAGCACATACCCACTGAATGTATTTCATTTTATGATTTTTCATAGCCACCATACTCATCTGAGAACATGGGCACTAAAGCACCTTTACGTGATTTAGTCACGTTTGACATTATATTTAACAAAACCTTTTCACTGAATTTCACTTTTTTTATTGGATTGAATTTGAGTGCGGTCTCTTGCATAATTAGAAGTCATCAACATATTGTTGTTCAGACGGGCAGCTAAACACACTTATATATATATATTTTTTTTTTTTTCATATATTCATATATTTATATATTTTTATGCAATCACGTTGATATTTTTATATTTTATATTCTATGCTATCACGTAATATTTATTCAGTCACATATTCAAATCTATTTATTTATCTATGCAACCACGTTTTATTTAAATTTATGCAATCACGTTGATATTTATTTATATTATCTACACCATGGGTGTCCAACCTTTTGGCTTCTCTGGGCCACATTGAGTGAAAAGAAAATTTTCTCGGGCCGCATATAAAATATATACTATAGTTAAGGTATATAAGTAATAAAATGCAGCCGCACCCTCCCGTGCTGCCGCGCCCCCCCCCCCAGCACTAATTTAACACAACTAGTGGATGATCCCATCCGAGGCAGCCTCTGTGGCCCTGCCCCCGACTCGACTTCCTTCCTCCCCAGCAAAAAAAAAATAAAAAATTGTCAGGGGGCAGTGGGCCGCAATGGCTGCGGTTCCGGGCCGCATGCGGCCTCCGGGCCGCAGGTTGGACATGCCTGATCTACACAATCACTTGATCAATTTACATCCTGTGCGCAATTGCTCCGATGTAACTTCACACAAATTTTTTTTTATAGATATTTCAACGCCAATTTCAAGTGCAAGGACAAAAAAAAAAAAACAGCATTTTTTTCTTGATTGGATGATAGAAATCAGTACAGCTTCACCTCATTTGAGATCTTCCCCTCAAATCTACAGCGACTGAACTTCCAAGTGCACTTGCAGTGCACAGTGGATTTGCCTTTAGTAAATCAACCCCCATGATAGGCAATCAGGAATATCATAGGTGACCCAGAATCAGGAGTGAGACCCCATCTCTGTGCAGATACGCAAATATGTGGCCCCCACGGAAAAAAGCCCAGTCCAGTGGGGCCGCATATAAACTGCGCCAAGGGTTTAAGGAATGGCAAACTGCAATATGTTAGATTTTAGTTTTTGGGTTCAGATACACTTTAAGGGTTAATAAGGATGAAGACTTGAAATACCATTGTGATCAAGGGACCCCTTTAGCCATGCTGAAGACAGATGAGAACTGCAAAACCATGTTAGGGTTATTGGGCTCTATGATTTACCATGTTGCAACATCAGAGGAGGGCAGCGCTCAGAATCAACTCTCTGGCAGGTTCCTTATCAGCATGTGTGCTGCTGGCCTGTGCTGCCACAGAATCCCATTGCTGCAAACAGTAGCGCTGTTTTCACCAATAGACACACCCAGTGGTGGGATTCAAAAATTTTAGTAACCAGTTCCGACTTTCCCAGCAGAATGACCAGCGTGCCCCCTTTTAATGCAGAATGACCAGCGTGCCCCCTTTCAATGCACAGTGACCAGCGTGCCCCCCTTTCAATGCACAGTGACCAGCATGCCCCCCTTTCAATGCAGAGAGACCAGCGTGCCCCCTTTCAATGCACAGTGACCACAGCATTGCCCCCAATGATTGCAGAATGCCACAGCATTGCCCCCAATGATTGCAGAGTGCCACAGCATTGTCCCCAATGATTGCAGAGTGCCCACAGCATTGCCCCCAATGATTGCAGAGTGCCCACAGCATTGCCCCCAATGATTGCAGAGTGCCACAGCATTGCCCCCAATGATCATTGCAGAGTGCCACAGCATTGCCCCCAATGATCATTGCAGAGTGCCCACAGCATTGCCCCCAATGATTGCAGAGTGCCCACAGCATTGCCCCCAATGATTGCAGAGTGCCCACAGCATTGCCTCCAATCATTGCAGAGTGCCACAGCATTGCCCCCAATAATTGCAGAGTGCCCACAGCATGCCCCAATGATTGCAGAGTGCCACAACATTGCCCCCAATAATTGCAGAGTGCCACAGCATGCCCCCAATAATTGCAGAGTGCCACAGTATTGCCCCCAATAATTGCAGAGTGCCACAGCGTTGCCCCCAATAATTGCAGAGCGCCCAGCATTGCCCCCAATAATTGCAGAGCGCCACAGCATTGCCCCCAATAATTGCAGAGTGCCCACAGCATTGCCCCCAATAATTGCAGAGTGCCCACAGCATTGCCCCCAATGATTGCAGAGTGCCACAGCATTGCCCCCAATAATTGCAGAGCGCCACAGCGTGCCCCCAATAATTACAGAGCGCCACGGCATTGCCCCCAATAATTGCAGAGTGCCACAGCATTGCCCCCAATGATTGCAGAGTGCCAGCAATCCCCCCGCGAGACCCATGCACTTACCTCACGGACGGTCACGCAGCTTCTCTTCAGTCCCCGGCTCCCCGCGTCTCCGAGTCCTCAGTCCTCCCGCCTCCTCGTCCAATGGCACGGGGTTTGTCTTTCGGCCAATCAGGAAGCGGGAGGACCCGCTCCCTGATTGGCCAGGAGGAGGATCCGTGTGACAATAGTGAATTTTCATTCGCTATTGTCACAGAATGGGCGGGTCGGGGTGCACTGTGGCTGCGCGGTCCGAGCGCGGGACATTCAATTGTACTGCGCGTCCTTAGACGCGCAGGGGGAACAGCCCGTTCTGTGAACTTGCAGAAAGTTAGTAACTGGTTCTATGGAACCGGTGCGAACCAGCTGAATCCCACCACTGGACACACCCACTGTCTGAATTGTGAGCACCCATGGGGGAGTAAGAAGGCTACACTTCTACAGAACCCAACTTTTTTACGACAGCAATGCTGTGCCTTTAATCTGTGATTAAAAAAAAACTTTGCCAGCTCTCAACTAAAAGGAGACTGATACATTTTTTTTACTGACTCTTAACATACAGGCTTGTTTTTAATATTATACTTTTTCATTACTTTTTACTTTGACGTTTGTTCCTGCTTTTCAGTGCATAGCATATTGCTAAAATGTTGGTTTGCCGATTTACTCAGTATTTATTAGGTGTGTCATTATTATCTTTTGGCTTGGTTCTTCTTTACTGAATAAATGATATGTTATACCTTATTAATGTTGGCGCAGTAGTTATACTATTTCATTTTCTTATCAGAATGTCCAGAATGTTCAGCAAAAAGTTCATAGAAGTACCCTGTATTAAATATTTTTTTGTAAAATAAAGATTTATACAGATAGTAAAAAAAAAAATAAAAAAAAAGTAATACCATTTTATACACTGCCAAAAATATTTCTTAAATGAAAATCAATTTAGTTGGTCTTTAAAACTAATTTCCAAGCAGAAACAAAAAACAAAAAAACAAATGCACTTTTATATGCAGACAGTGAGCATAATAGAATCTGACTTGATTTCAGCCTCTTAACATTTTCCTGTACAGGAGGAGTTAGGCTAGCCATACACAAATTAATTTCTTTCATTTAATCCCTGAGGGCTGAAAGAGAGAAATACCGTAGGTTCTTCCATTCATGCTATAAATCTTCCGTCGGCTATTAAATTCTGACAGTTGTCGCAGAGGCGTAACTAGAACCTTCAGGACCCTGATGCAAGAAACCATGAAGGGCCCCCCTAACTGCCAGGGCCCTTTCCATCAGTCTCGGGGGCCCTTTCCATTGGTCTCAGCCCTTTCCTCTGGTCTGAATTTGAGTGCCATAGACTGCAATGTCATAGTTACATAGTTAGTGAGGTTGAAAAATGACATCAGTCCATCCAGTTCAACCTATGATGTGTGTGTGTGTTTGCTGTTAACCGTACATTGTATACCCCTGTATGTTGTGGTCTTTATGGTGCCCATCTAATAGTTTTTTGAAACTATCGATGCTCCCTGCTGATACGACTGCTTGTGGAAGAGAATTCCACATCCTTACTGCTCTGACCGTGAATAACCCCTTACGTATTTTAAGGTTAAACCATTTTTCCTTTAATTTTAGTGAGTGGCCACGTGTCTTATTGTATTTCCTTTCTCTGAATAGTTTGTTCCTCTGGACTCTTTCCAGTTCCATCACATCCTTTCTAAAGACCGGTGCCCAGAACTGGACAGCATACTCCAGATGTGGCTGGACCAGAGTCTTGTAGAGAGGGAGAATAATCTCTTTATTTCTGGAGTGAATCCCCTTTTTTATACATCCCAGTATTCTGTTGGCTTTGCTTGCATCGGCTTGGCATTGCATGCCACTGCCAAGCCTGTTGTCTACCAGTACCCCCAGGTCCTTTTCCATCTTAGATTCACCCAGACGTTCCCCCCCTAGTGAGTAGCTTGCTTTCTGGTTTCTGGCACCCAAGTGCATTACTTTACATTTTTCAACATTAAACCTCATCTGCCATGTAGTTGCCCACCCCATTATTTTGTTCAGGTCCGCTTGTAAGGTTTCCACATCCTGCATAGAAGATATTGGCATGCTTAGTTTAGTATCATCCGCAAATACTGAGATTGTACTAGATATCCCCTCCTCTAGATCATTTATGAATAAATTAAACAGGATTGGCCCCAGGACAGAACCCTGGGGGACCCCGCTTTCCACACCCGCCCAATCCGAGTACTCCCCATTAATCACCACCCTTTGCACTCTCCCCTTGAGCCAGTTCTCTATCCAGGTACTCACCTTATGGTCCATACCTACCTTACTTAGTTTGAACAGTAAGCGTTTGTGGGGAATGGTGTCAAAGGCCTTCGCAAAGTCCAGATACACCACATCCACAGGCTTGTGGTGTCAAATCACACAAGACCCAAGCAAGTCCCAGGGAAGAAGCTAGGAAATTGCAAGCAAGTCACTAGCAAATCACACATCTTTGGGGTCTCCGCAGTGTGAACTGAGCCTTATGGTCCCTCAGCCATCTTGGGGCCCCCCACAGTGGTGGAACTCCAGGTCCCAGTCACAAGTGTGCCCTTTTCAACATTGGCAGTTCCATTACTGAGCTGTAGACACCCAAAGAGAAGGTTAGCTCCCCTGGTGGCTAGGATGCCCACACCAGCACAGAAATCTGTCCATATGTAGACAGTCTAAAGCTCAGTCCACAGCTGTTTCCTGTGCATACCACATGTACTGATCATGGGACTGAGTTCCCTTCTTCTTAGGCAACCTCCACAGTCCATAAGTTGTTTCTCTCTGTCCCCTTGTACACACATAAAGAGGCTTGGTGGCACTACCGTTTATGGGAGCTTCCAAAGTAAAATCCCTCACACCACCAAAAGACCATCCCCCCCTCAGTGCACAGACAGACTCCACCAGGGTGATAAACATCTTTCTTTACTTGGCCATCTCACTCTCACCAATCCATTTGCATTGCATATCAAGAACATGACTCAGTTAATCTTGTTAGCAAACAATCTAGTTCCTTCTTACAGAGGCTTCCCAGCAAAGTGGCTTGAATAAGGTTTTCACTTAAATTATATTCATTTATATTAGGTTGGGGTGCTCAGCATTGCCTATTTGTTCCAACAGGTTCCCATTTCCAAATATTGTCAATTCCACTGCTTCAGGCTCAAGGCTTTTACCTTTATAGCTAAGTCTTTTGCCCATAATGGGTTCCAACTTACTGTAGCTCAGTAGATCATTATATCCAACTTACAGGAAAGGCGAGCTCTAGGGAGAACTCCTCACAAAATCTCACAACCCCCTTCTTCCTGCCTAACTGGTCCCACCATGCCTTACATACTCAAAAAACCTTGGGAAATTGACTGCCAGGTCCATAGCCTGGTACTAAATGGGAAGGACATAGCCTTTAGGGATTGACATCCTCTCACCAGTGGCTGACTGGATACAATCACTATTTGTCTGACAATTTTGCCACCAGAGCCTTCAAAGGGAAGCCCATCTGCATTGTCTGAACTCACAAGGCCCACCCCACCAGACACCAACTGCCTACAAGCGCATCTTCCCTTGTGAAGTGAAAGGTACATGCACAGCTTTGACCAATTGTGCGATCCCAATGGTTTACCGTAAAATCATCAATGTTGCAGTAGGTTGCCGTGTGCATGATCTGCCTCTGGGCTGGGGGCAGGAAAGTGACAAAGCTGGGCTTTTGAACTGCAATAGACCTGGTTGGTTGAGCTGTCTGACATTTATTTTTCAATCTCAGGGTTTGCTGGACAAAAATACAAATTCTATATTTCATATCTGTATTTAAATAGCCTTTTTTAGCTGTTTGCCTGAATTTAAGCATTAAAGACAACCATCATAAATAAATACTATATTCTGATAACTGCTCTGGCTAGATTTCCTGTGATAAATAATATCAATAAACATATTAACCACAAACATCAGAATACCATATTTTTCACAATAGTGATCCTTGAAGTTATTAAATGTTTTGTGCTGATACTTCCATTTTATTTAAATTCAGCCCTGAGAATGGATGTAATCCCATGACATTTCTCTGCTGCTCTTTATTTACTTTTTGTTGACAGACAAGGCATATGAAATAAAAAAATAATTATTTCCCGAAAACTATCATCACCTATAATACCTCAGACATCATATTTTTTATTTATTTATTTTTAATACTGGACTCTTAGGCCCCTTTCACACTTGTACAACTCCAAAGTTGCGCCGAATTTGGAGTGCAACTTTGATGCTGCTTTAATGCAACTTTGATGCAACTTTGGATGGGTGCAACTTGGGTATGACTTTGGCTTTGACCAGTTTTAATGAACAACTGTTGCACACAAGTTGCATTGTATAAAATTCAGGTATGAGTTTCATGCAACTTATGAGGGTTAACATTGAAGTCTATGGCTCTCAAGTTGCATGAAAGTCAGACCAAAGTAGTGCATGAACTACTTTGAAGTTGCTGCAACTTTAAGTTGTGCATATATGAATGGGTATCATTGTAAAACAGGGAGAACAACATGTCGTGCAACTCTGATGTCCAAAGTTGCATGACAAGTTGCACAAATGTGAAAGGGGCCTTAGGTGCTAGATGCTTTTTGCTTTTGCTTTCATTGCTTTTGCTATTCATCTTTGGCCCTGTGTGCTGTTGAAATACTAGGACTTTCATACTCTGCTGCCCTGTATTGGATTATATTTTTTATTTTACGGTAGATAACTGGGCTCATTTACACTTGTGTTGTCTGCGAAGAGCAGTCAATGATACTGCTGCCTCCCAAATGCTTTTTTTTGACAGCTGAATTGTCTTTTTCAAAGAGAATATAGAGAATACAGTGCCACAGCCTAATATTTGGCTTGTGTTTGTGGCACAGTCCTTCAAAACGTGATGAGGGATGATATTTTGCAAAATACAAAGCCTTGTGGCCATGGCATTTGTATACTCCCATACGGCTACCTATGTGTCTTAAGGGAGAGCAGTTGGAAAGCAGTAAAAACATGGCTCCACGGTCTATTTTTAGTGCCCCCCAAATGCAAGTGTAAGGCCTTAAAGGGGTTGTAAAGTCAGAAGTTTTTTTTATCCTAATTTATTCTATCCATTAAGATAAAAATCCTTCTGTGTGCAGCAGCCCCCTTCAGCCCCCCAA
Source organism: Pelophylax lessonae (assembly GCF_965119305.1). Classification (NCBI taxonomy): domain Eukaryota; kingdom Metazoa; phylum Chordata; class Amphibia; order Anura; family Ranidae; genus Pelophylax; species Pelophylax lessonae. The sequence goes on along the minus strand of NC_138773.1, from coordinate 88,159,567 downwards.
ATACTTACCTGAGCCCCCTTTCGATCCACAACTGTCTCAGCCATCTGGGACTCCCTTCCTCATTGACTAAGACACAGCACCATTGGCTCCCACTGCTGTCAATCAAAGTCAGTTAGCCAATGAGGAGAAAGAGGGGTGGGCCCAAATCACAGCTCTGTATCTGAAAGGATACACGGACCTGTGACTCAGCTTGGGTGCCCCCATAGCAAGCTGGTTGCTGTGGGGGCACCCAAAGGGAGGGAGGGGCCAAGAAAGCCGAAGAGGGACCTGAGAAAAGGAGGATCCACCAACTGCACAAAGGAGGCAATTATAACAAGTTTGTTATTTTTATAAAAAAAAAAAAAAAAAACTGAGACTTTACAACAACTTTAATGGCCAGTTTCCCAAACACCACATATTTTTTAGATCTACAGGAAGGAGCACATGACTATTAATTAATAGAAGCTTCCCGGTGCATTGCTAGTTAAATGAACTGTTATTAAAGAATAAGTCCACTTTTGTTGAGGAAACAATATTCCCCTCTAGGTGATCTTTGTATGTTGCAAGGATTTTTGTTTGTATGTGTCTATGTGCAAAATAAATGTGAATGTGTGTGATTTTATAATTATTAGATACTGCATTTACAGGGATCTAATTAGGAAAGTGACAGTGTCTGTATCCCTTTAGACGTGATTTCCCTTTGGGATTATCTCACCAAAAATTGGATTTTTGTTGCTGGGGAGGCCCAAAATCTGACTTGTATCAGATGGGAAAATTAGAAAGCCAATACACAAGCAGGAAATTACATTTTATTGGGGGGCGTTTTTTACACCATCTGTGTACAGAACTTTTCCAGGCTGCCATATTGGATTGCATTTTACAGAAAATGACAGTGCTGCAGAACGACCAAGGAAAGCTAATTTCTTTTAACATTCAATTACAATATGATTTCTGTCACAATTGTATATTCTATAATATTATTTTTTTTTTTTGCTATTTTCCCCCCCACAAAAGTGGAGTTACCCTTTAAAGAAAGAGTTCTGGGAAATATGTGAGTAGAAGTTCCTATTGTAGTAAAGGTGGGTGACTACATTAAGTGACCCAAAAGAGTATTTATTTAGAATATGGAAATGTATTTTTTGTATTTGATTTTACTAGCTCAAAGCAATTGTGATGATTTTAATTTTTTTCATTTGATGTGGATGATCTTTATTGCCTGTAGCCACTAACTGGCTCCAGTGACTAAGCTTTGAGACAAAAACCAGATGAGTTATCCGGTGACTTTGCCTGGCAATTAATGAAAACGGAAAGCATAAATATCTTCTCCTGTCCTCATTTTGTACATTTAATCATACCACTGCTAGAGAGACTAGTCATTAACGCCAAGATATGAAAAATAATTTAAAAAGTTTTATACTGCAAACTTTGCTATTGCTAATAGCCAATAGTCGCACATTAGAACAGAAGTAGATTCTATGCTGACAGTAGTAAAATAATTTATTTTGACTTTTAAAAATGATCCAGACTTCAGTTAATTAAAAAAAAAAAAGAATCAATTTTCTCCTGGACAGTTACAAACATTGTAAGGATTTTAGAATACACTATTACAGGCTCTTACCTTTTCCTTATCTGTAGAAGCTGATACATGTATTCAAGTCAATTTCTCCTTACTGAATGCCAATCAGATGGTTTTGCCTATTGTAATTACATGATCAGTCCAAGTATACTAATATGAGGAAAACTGCTGGGGAATGTAGTAGGCCGGTCAGTGGAGCAGGTAATGACATTTCATCTGGTGTAAAGTACACATACTGTACATTAGGCATAGCTCCCAACTGTCCCTGATTTTGAGGGACTGTCCTTGATTTTGAGGGACTGTCCCTGATTTGGAACAATGTCCCTCTGTTCCTCTTTCCTCCTCATCTGTCCCTCATTTTGGTCTAAACTATATAGCTGTATATAAAATGCACTATACAGTATATCTTTCAAATAGTCTTTCCCAGCGCTAAACCTTTCATCCAAATTCTAAATGGCTTCATTTGTAAATTTCAAAAGCCAGCATAAAGACGTAGTAGTGGTAAAAAAGCACTTGTGGGTTTAACCTATAATTCCTCTTTTTTTGTGGGGGAAGGGGGTGTCCAGGGGTATGTCCTATGCCTACATACTTTTGCTAATAGGTGTCCATTGTTCCCATCTCAATAAGTTGGAAGGTATACATTAATAATGAAGTCTAACTCATTTTTTTTTAAGACAACTGTGATAAATTATAGTTGGCTCCAGAGCTGGAATGGAAAGATAATATTCAAAAGTAAACTGTAGTAGATCAGCACTCTGCAAAAGTGTATCAAGTCCCCCAAATCCCTAGGTGCCCTAATAAGCTACCTATTGTAAAAGACTGTTCTTCCCCTTTCTACTCTTTGCTCCTCTCTATTGGTGCCTCACAAAGATGGTAAGCCTCACTGGCCAATAGTGATGAGAAAGCTGTGATAAATAAAATAAAGTGAGGAAGATGAGCTCATATGGTTTCATAACACTGGTTGAGTAAGCATAGTATCTCAGGATATTGAAAGTACAAAAAAGTATCAATATAATGAATAAAGATGATACAAATAAAAATATATAGTAAAATTGAGACAGGTGTAGGAACCATAGAGTAATGAACTCACAGGGTGGTGCCTGTTCTAAGGACAGCAATGCTGGGAGTAGTGAGAGACTGAAAGAGTGAAGTGTCTAAAAGAATGGGAGGTGGAGATGGTGAAGGAAGTGGTGGGAATTAGACAAGGTGTGTAATTATGTCCACATAGTAAACCCATTGGAGAGAGAAAATGTAGGATATCAGTGCATGAAAGGGCAGAAGTGCATAAAAGTTGAGTTCCTCACCCGAATATCCACATAGGTTGCACGTAGATCTTGTCCCTAGCGTCATGTGTATGGTAGGACAAACCAAACTTGTTCGTCAACATGGAAAAAGCCAGCACAAGCTGGCAACCATGACCATAGATGTTACAACCATAACTAGCACATGTAGACGCTGCAATTGCAGCGGTGCATGTGACCAGCAGGAACATGACGCCGATATATGGGTGGCTCCACCCTAGAGGGGAGGAGACAGCAGGGGAGGAAACCCTCCCCATAATATATCGCAGCTCCCGGAGCAGATCTGCACCTACCACCAGGGGGAAGCGCATAAGCCATTAAAATGCAGGCGCCGAAGTGTACCTGCAAAAACGCATGGTAAAATAAATAATTGATGCAATGTGTACAATGCTTACATGAATTGATGCTGTGATGTTACATCGGTTAGACTAAAGCAATGCGAGACCAAAGGCGGGCAATGGGTGTCTTCCACCCGGGAAATACTGGTAAAAGAGAACTGGTCTAGCACTTGCAATTGTGTGCATCTCCATCCCTAAAATTCTCTAGGGTTCTCCTCTAGGGTGGAGCCACCTATATATCGGCGTCATGTTCCTGCTGGTCACATGCACCGCTGCAATTGCAGCGTCTACATGTGCTAGTTATGGTTGTAACATCTATGGTCATGGTTGCCAGCCTGTGCTGGCTTTTTCCATGTTGACGAACAAGTTTGGTTTGTCCTACCATACACATGACGCTAGGGACAAGATCTACGTGCAACCTATGTGGATATTCGGGTGAGGAACTCAACTTTTATGCACTTCTGTCCTTTCATGCACTGATATCCTACATTTTCTCTCTCCAATGGGTTTACTATGTGGACATAATTACACACCTTGTCTAATTCCCACCACTTCCTTCACCATCTCCACCTCCCATTCTTTTAGACACTTCACTCTTTCAGTCTCTCACTACTCCCAGCATTGCTGTCCTTAGAACAGGCACCACCCTGTGAGTTCATTACTCTATGGTTCCTACACCTGTCTCAATTTTACTATATATTTTTATTTGTATCATCTTTATTTATTATATTGATACTTTTTTGTACTTTCAATATCCTGAGATACTATGCTTACTCAACCAGTGTTATGAAACCATATGAGCTCATCTTCCTCACTTTATTTTATTTATCACAGCTTTCTCATCACTATTCCTGGTCATTGGTTACACTGTGATCAGCACTTTTTCTGGGGATCTGCATTTTTCTTCGGTTTTTTTTTTTTTTTTTTTTTTCCTTCTCTAATGTTGACACTGTTCCTTCTGGAACATACCTTGTACATTGAATACTTTCATGTTTCACTATGTGATACAGCCCATATTCTAATACTTCGATATACTATTTCTTGCATTTTTCAGCCAGTGTCATATCACATTTTCCATCACTCGTGTTTCCTTGCCCGGCTCCCCATTTTCTTGTGGGTACTCTTGTCTCTTCAGCTCCCGGATCAGACGTTGGCACCCCACCTCATGGCAGCATTTCTCAATCTGATTTGGCCCAATGTAAGTGTTGTTTCCCCACCTGGGTCATACATTTGTTGAAACTTCACAGTTGTTGGCCAATATAAACGCACAGCAAATATTGATATCTTATTTTTTATTATTTACTTTTAGACAGATCTACTTATATACTCCTGATGAGTGGGCATATTAGACCCACGAAACGCGTAGAGTTTTCAATACAGATATACCCAATACTATGCTACACGGATGCTGCAATGCTGTCATCATGCGCAATTTGCTGCTATTTTGTCAATTGTTTTTTACATGCTGTACATGTTTTGTAACTACACTTATGGCTATACATTTATATCAATTATATGCTTTTACTCTACTAATAAATTTTACTCTTTGATTCTTCATGACTATTGTGGCAACCTCATATAAAGTCCCGCCTGGGCGACCGTTCTCTTGTCTTTACAAAATTTTAGGGATGGAGATGCACACAATTGCAAGTGCTAGACCAGTTCTCTTTTAAACTGAATTTCTCTCACCCAATGTGACGAACTCCATTACACAGTCCACTCCAGCAGTGTCCTGCTCTCCTAAGCGACACTCACGGCCTCTCAGGGCGTCCTCTTACTTGGTCCCGCTACCGAGATCCTTCCTTACACCAATCATTCAGACTTCGGTGTCCTCCGCAAGGCCTCCGGCCTACTCTTCTGCACTCTGCAGCAGCTCTATCCCTCCTCACAGCGTATTGTCCTCGAGGCAAGAGAGCGAGAGTTGGTCCCGCCCCCTTTATATAGACACTCACAGCAGGCTCCGCGAGTCACATTGCTCCCTGGGAGAAGAGTCCAATCACATAAGCAGTCTATGGTCCTTGCTCCTCCCAGAACTACATCTCCCATAATTCACAAGTCCATCCTTGGTAAAACTTTAATGACTTTAATAAGAACAACAATCTGAACAACACTAGCCTTGCGACCAGGCTACAGCTCTATTAGTTGATGGCATCACTTTAACATCACTTTGAGTTGCTTCTGAGATCCTTCATAATTCATTGACAGGTACATTTGGCCCTTTTTTTCTTCTGCTTCAAGTGTGTTTTGCATTCCCAAAGACCTGTATGAGAATGTAGAATCTATTTGAAGTGATCAAAAACCTAATGACACAGGCCCTTTTGAAGTTTTAAAGCTGGCTAATTAGGGAACCAGGGGGTTCAGGGGACCCACGGTGCTTTTGCAGAAGTGCTGAAGGTAAGTGCCTTCCATAAGGGATATTCTGAGATGTCCTGTCATTAAGGTCACTGCAGCCTTGTGCAAGTCAATGGAGGACTAGGCTGGGATGCAGGGGTGCATTTGCTCTCCAGGGCACTACAAATAACATGTGTTGGGGTGCTGGCCCTGAGTGGAAAAACTCCCCCATTTAGGCCCCCGTTTACATGGGGTGGCTCTGTTTGGATAGACTCTGCTTGCTCAGCGGCGATTGCTCCATTGATCCCCACTGAGCAGGTGGATGACAGGTCTGTCTCCGTTCACTTTGCAGAGATGGACCTGTCAGAGTCCCACTCTCCTCTATGGGGGGATCGGATGAAAACAGATAGCCTGTCCATTTTCATCTGAACCCATGCAATCCGACCTGCTGGACGGATGGTGAACGCATCGCCATCTGTCTGTTTTCAGCAGATCTTGTCGGATCGGATGCCAGGTGGATCCACTGACATCTGCATCCCCATAAAAGTCAATAGGTGGCCTGATCAGGGTCCACCTGAAAAACAGACAGGCAGACTTGATCGGTCCATTTGTGTAAAAGGGGCCTTAGACCTCAGTTGGAGCAAGAATTGCAGTCAATGACAGCTGCTGGGCATTAGATAACTATCTCTTTCTGTTTTATTATGTGAAAACAGTACCTGGCAGACGGAATTTTTTCCAACATCAACTTTCTTTGTGGCTGTGAGATGTTATGTAACCGAATGCAAAGGGCTAATAAAAAGTCAATGCTGCATGAACGGAAAACTATGAAATGTGCTGCGCTTATTTGTTAAAGGAAGCTGAATGATAAAGAATATTTGTGATGATGGCATGGCATTTTATTTAGTATTTTCTTCATAAAAGTTCATATTCTTTTCACAGAGCAGCTGTCATTCTGCTCAGTTTACAAAATACTTCTTCATCTACAATTCATCCCTTACAATCCACCAATTTTCCAATATGTGAAAAGACTTTTTTTTTATTTTTTTATTTAACAAAAAAATATGTTCTTTGAGACAGCACCCACCATTCCCCATGGTCACCAATCACTGTGACACTGTAGCACACTTTGTGTTGTGCACTGTTGCAAGACTGTTCCACTTACCCAGAGAAGGCCAGTCGGTTGTGCTTGCCTCCAAGGCCAAAAGCTGCCTATCCTGCTTAGTGCAGAATAATGTGATAAGGAGTTGTAATCCAACTAAAAAGTGGGGTGAGAAGCCTGCTGAATCAGATTTCAAATTGCGTATAAAATGAATTGACCTAATTGAGGTAGCTGTATACTCTACATGAATGACAGTACGTTTTTAAAAGAATTGTGTATCGTGCACAATTCCCATTTTTAAAAAATACAAGTTTTCACCTTTTTCAACTTTTGTTGCATCTCAGTGCTACTGATCTCTTGCAGTCCCTTTTAGCCATTCACCTCTCTATATTTATCAGAGGTGGGGGACTTGAGTCACATGACTTGACTTAATTTAGACTTAAGTCACTAGTTTGAGGACGTGAGACTTGCTTGACTAATATTAATAAAAGACTCGACTTGACTTTGACTTGGTATTCATGACTTGAGACTTGACTTTGACTTGAGACATATGACTCGAAATGACTTTACTTTTTTAAGTTATTAAATATTTGCATTTTCTCAAGATGTGTTAAAGCCAAATTAATGTGCCCGTTATGTTTCTGACACCACAGTCACTTAAAACACCTCAGTGTGTTCTGATTTTTAGGACACTGGCTGTTTAACAATTGAAATACTTAACATGTTTTTAGTGACTGTGGTGTTGAAACAAGACCGGACGAAGGATTTTGAGCTGTTTGGGCATTCAAAGTGTTTCTTTAATATGCAAAACCTTTCCTGACCAATGACTTTTAACTGATTTAAAGGTGAAAATTGGGGTAGATCAGTATTTTGACTTGATTTGTGACTTGACCAAAATAAATGACTTGACTTGACTTGCTTGACTTCTAGCAGGGACTCGATTTGACTTGCTTGCTTTTCGCCACAGTAACTTGGGACTTGCTTGAGACTTGAAGGTTTAGACTTGAGACTTGCTTGTGACTTGCACATGTGTGACTTACTCCCATGTCTGATATTTATGCACTCCAGCGATGGCTGCATGGCATTTCTCAGGTAGGTTTCATGATAACAGTGGACCAAGCGGGCATCAGCATGGCTGCTATTCACCCTGTATTACGAAAAAGACCATGCAATAATGGGACTTTAATTTGTGCCCTAAAAATGGTGAATTACACAGTTAAAAGTTCATGAAATTTTATTACAACAATTTAAAATATAAAACCAACACAATATGTAGTTAAAAACATATCCAAGGGTCAATACATCAGACAAAGTTAAAGCATAGGAGAACAGATTGATGTATGTGGGTCGTCGCATTTTGCTGTATTCCCTGCTTCCTCAGGACCAGTTGACCTCGGATGATACAAAGAAAAAATATATACAAAAGCACAATATAATTACAATTTAACCAAAAAAAAGAAAAAAGAGGAATATTTGAAAACTAGGAAAAACACAATTGTACAATACTGTGCCCTATCCTCCTTGAAGAAAAGCAAGGATAAAGAGAAGAAAAAAAAAGGGGGAAAAAAACAATACATAAAGTGTGATCGATTCACCTCTGCCTTAAAAAAACCCCCCAAACTCTAATCACAGGAATCCAAGTAGGAACCAATAATATCTAAGTCCCTGCTGGTCCCTGGGGAAGAGAGAATCCAAATGACAGGAACCTGGCTAGGGAGACATCATGGCTAAGGAGTTGTATGATGTGTATTACAATAATGAAAATTGTGTGTTTTCTGTATTCTTGGTATCATCTGGGGTCAATTGGTGCTGAGGAAGCAGGGAATACCGCAAAACTTGTCGACCCATATACAATCGACCTGTTCTTGTATGCGTTACACATCTGATGTATTGACCTTTGGATAAGATACATTTTAAACTACATATTGTGTTGGTTTATATTTTTAATGGTTGTAATAAAACTTTATGAACTTTTAATTGTGTGATTCACCATTGTGAGGTACAACTTAAAGTCCCATTATGACATGGTCTCTTACCCAATACACAATGGCGGGATGGTGCCTCTAATGGCAAAATATTATCAATTTAACTCTTGTAACTATTAGCCCACACTGAGAGAGTGTGTAACAGGCAATGTAGAATGCACAACTGGGAAAAATGGACAGCTCATTGTCATTCCATAACAGGAGCACCTGAACAAGGACTTTCACGGTAGGATCACTAGGAATTATTCTATTAAAAGCTACAGATTCAAACATATTACATAGTTAGTCAGGTTGAAAAAAATACACAAGTCCATTTAGCTCAACCAATAAAAAAACAAAAAGAAAACACAACCCCATACACACAATCCTTTTCCCACAGTTGATCCTGAGGAAGGTGAAAAACCCCAAAAAGGCATGATCCAATTTGCTACAGCAGGGGGAAACATTATTTCCTGATCTCCCGAGAAGCAATCGGATATTCCCTGGATCAACTTTACCTATAAATATTAGTACCCAGTTATATTATGTACACCTAGGAAAGAATACAGGCCTTTTTTAAAGCAGTCTACTGAGCTTGCCAGAACCACCTCTGGAGGGAGTCTATTCCACATTTTCACAGTCCTTACGGTGAAGAAACCTTTCCGTATTTGGAGACAAAATCTCTTTTCCTCTAGACGTAAAGAGTGCCCCCTTGTCCTCTGTGATGACCTTAAAGTGAATAACTAAACACCAAGTTCACTTATGTATTCATACATGTTGATCATATCCCCCCTTAATCTCCTCTTCTCAAGAGAGAAAAAATTCAGTTCCTCCAACCTTTCCTCATAGCTGAGCTCCTCCATGCCATTTTTCAGTTTGGTTGCTCTTCTCTGCAATTTCTCCAGTTCCCGGACACTTTTTTCGAGAACTGGTGCCCAAAACTGAATTGCATATTCCAGATGAGGTCTTAATAATGATTTGTACAGGGGCAAAATGATATCTCTCTCTCTGGAGTCCATGTCCCCCCTAATACAAGAAAGGACTTTGCTTGTTTTGGAAACTGCGGCTTGGCATTGAATGCTATTATTAAGCTTAGCTGATCTACCAGAACACCCAGATCCTTCTCCGCTATGGATTCTCCCAGTTCTACTCCACCTAGTATGTATGATGCATGCATATTCTTAACCCCCAAGTGCATAACTTTACATTTATCAACATTAAACCTCATTTTCCACATAGTTGCCCAATGAAAATGTGCATTGAGGTCAGCTTGTAAGTTGGAGACATCTTGTAAAAAGGGTTATTCCACTGCAACATTGAAAGCAACTTTTGAAATTACATTATTATATTTTAGTGATTGGAAATAAATATACACTATATTACCAAAAGTATTGGGACGCCTGCCTTTACATGCACATGAACTTTAATGGCACCCCAGTCTTAGTCCGTAGGGTTCAATATTGGTGGAGGTGTTTTTCAGGGGTTGGGCTTTGCCCCCTATTTCCAGTGAAGGGAACTCTTATGGCGTCAGCATGCCAAGACATTTTGAACAATTTGATGCTCCCAACTTTGTGGGAACAGTTTGGGGATGGCTCCTTCCTGTTCTAACATGACTGGGCACCATTGCACAAAGCAAGGTCCATAAAGACATGGATGAGCTAGTTTTGGGTGAAGGAACTTGACTGGCCTGTACAGAGTCCTGACCTCAACCTGATAGAACACCTTTGGGATGAATTTAAGCAGAGACTGCAAGCCAGGCATTCTTATCCACATCAGTGCCTGACCTCACAAATGCGCTTCTGGAAGAATGGTCAAACATTCCCATAAACACACTCCTAAACCTTCTGAGCAGTCTTCCCAAAAGAGTTGAAGCTGTTGGGGCTGAAAAGGGTGGGCCAACTCAATATTGAACCCTACGGACGAAGTTCATGCCATTAAAATTCATGCGCTTGTAATGGCAGGCATCCCAATACTTTTGGTAATATAGTGTACTTTAACGGTAAATTGAGTGGACTTTATGATTTTAAGAGAGAGCTATTATGTCAATTATGGCATCAGCTGACTTTTATTGTCGTCTGGATTTTGCCTTTAGGGTATTGTGAGCTTCTTTTCCCAGGCAAGTTTGATGGGAGAACATATTTTCTGTGAAAAATCATAAAAAGTTCAGGACAATTAATCCAGTGTCACCACTTGACTCTTTTTTTAAATTTAGCATGGTTGTGTTTGTAGTTTTATTTCATAATTTTAAATTAAATTAGACCAATTCACAAGTGTGCAGTGTTATGGCAACTCACTTAAATGGCTATTAACCCACGATAATGACTTTCTGAATTTATCAACGAGACCCCAGTGAATCCAAGCTACATTGCCTCTCTACAGACCATGAATTCTGAGGCCTGGAGTCTCAAAAATCAAAGACTTGGTGTTAAAAATGATCACATTAATAAAGTTACTGTTTTTTCAGTTATCAAAGAATTAAAGAAACAGTTTAACAAGTTGAGAATATGTGTTAATTACTCAATTTCTAGGGTGTATAATTGAAAAATGTTTGATGTAAGAAGCTGTATGAAAATGTAGGTTACTGTATGCAGGACTTTTATCATATCTGTATCTCCAAAATAACATTTCCTGAAATTTCTTTTGCCTTAAAGGACTTAATAGGCCAAATTAAAAAGGAAGGAATAACAGTTTTGATGCTCTTTGCAACCAATCAACTTATTTTTTTAAATCTGTATTATGCCTATGTTGATTAGCCATATTAGTTAATTACAACCATATGCAACATGTTGAGGTACTGTCCATGATACTGCTTTGTTTGCACTAACAGTTCATTTTAAAGGCAAGCTTTGTGTATCAGTAGTGCTTGGACCCCCCTAAAAATTGTCCTGAAAATTTAACTGTTAATGCAAATAAAAAAACTATCAAGGGCAGTATTGTCATTGGTCACGCTGGGCATGCTTTATTTCGATTTTGCTTAGTTTAAAGTTACTTACTAAGCTGATGCCTTACACACACTCCCTGATACTGCCTCAAACGAATCACTGACGTAAAAAAGGAAAAAAAGATCATGTCCCTTTTACTCAGAAGGAGGGCTCCCTCTTTGTGTGTCCACATTATCATCTCCATGATGTGGACACTTTCAATTGACAATCCAGTGGTGGGTGTTCTGTCTCTAGGACAGAGAGCTAAACCTTCCTGCTCCATAAACTTCACATATCATATTTCTTTGATCTCAAATTTATTAGAACAAGCCAGGTGAAATTTTTAAGCTCGCTCATGGGCGATGGCGAGAGATTGAAGAAACATGCCTTGCTGCCTGCTGTATCCTCTAAAAATGGTGGCTGATTAACTTCCTGTAGAAATCTCCCCAGAATGCCCTGGTTCCTAACAACTTTATTAACACATTCTGTGAGTTTACAATATGTAATTATTAGATGTATATTAGGAGCTGCGTCAATCTATCACAGTAATACAGTCCATGAACAATCTAATGCAGTAGAACTGCAGGTAGAAAGAAAGGACCCGATCCAATCAGCCAATCACCAGTGAATAGTGAGAGAGATGAGTTACACCCTGTGCTGACACCCGTAGCCCCTTACCGGAACTTTTGACTCTCCTGTCACAGAGTGGTCAAACAGGCATAAGAGCAAACAGCGCTCTGCGTAAATGATGGTTCCTAGTCACATTCCTCACATTCCTTAGCAGGGAGAGAGAACTTCACAATTCACAGATGTACAATGCCTTCACAGGACCCCACAGAAGTGTCTTTCACATGCAGGCTCAGAAAAAAGACAGAGGGGCAACCAATCGTGAAGTACATCGAGGCACATAAATTTATTAAAAAGTAATGCACTTACATAGTAGACATCATATAACAGCATCAATGGATAAAACCGCGGTATGTAGCGTGCTCAGCTCCGATACGTCCGCCTGAACAAGCCAGGTGAAATTTTTAAGCTCACTCATGGGCGATGGCGAGAGATTGAAGAAACATGCCTTGCTGCCTGCTGTATCCTCTAAAAATGGTGGCTGATTAACTTCCTGTAGCAATCTCCCCAGAATGCCCTGGTTCCTAACAACTTTATTAACACATTCTGTGAGTTTACAATATGTAATTATTGCAGCACAGTTGAAGCTATACCAGAAAAGAACAGTAGGTGGCACCTGCGCTCTGCATATAACTAACTTGTGCGAATCAAGAAAACCTAACATGTTATTTTAAACAACATAAACATGAGTATTCTGAATAGAAGTCTGGTGGGCAGAACAGTGGGGTTCTCTCAGGCTCCAAAGGACTGGTTCAAGTGATAATGCAAGTGCGAGTGAACCGGCTGAAGCAGTTGCATTTGCAGCAATGAATTACTGGTCCCCTGCAATCTGGAAATGTACTCAAGTAAGTAAAACTGCTTCACAAAGTATTTAAAAAAAATGCTGAGGGATTGAGATGTGATCAGGGTGCAGGGTTTTTAAGCTTTGCTTGGAAATAAGCTTTAAAGCGATGCTCCAGCTTTTCCATAAAATAAGAAAATCCACTTCCTTGCAAGTCAAAAAACTAAAAAGCAGCACTTGCTGCAATATTCGTTATTTTCTGGCAATGCCTCCTGGAAACTCATTGTTCTGAGGTCTAATGATCATTTTCCAGATTGCATGATTCCAGCTTAATTCCACTTAATTCTTGTGATCCCAGGGCATTAACGACCCACACTCTGGGGGCATATCATCTGGATTCCCTGGGCTTGCAGGAGAATATTGTAAAAGCATCACTATGTCATTACATGGTACCACTTTCTGCAGCATTCAGGACCTGCTAGAGGAAGTTGAAGTCCCTAACTGGACTAAAAATCTCAAATTAAAAGGCATTGATGCAGATCTTCTTTTTAAAACATGTGGTGAAGGGAAGATATGGGGGAAGTTTCCTGTCTGTAGTTGGGCTTTAAACATTTACACAGAATAGATGAGAGCTGATATACAAAAAGAAAAACAAAAACACTCAACTGCTAGGTCAAACGGAGCAGTATTTTTTTTTTTTTTTTCATGCCTTACCATCAGGGAGGCATGGTCAGATTGGCCCCAAATCTATTCTGCAGCAGGACAACAGCCTTAAACATACAGCCAATGCTGTTAGGAACTATCTTCAGGAGAACAAGCAGGCCTGGAAGTGATTGTATTGCCCCCACAGAGCCCTGATCCCAACATCATTGAGTCGGTTTGGAAAATGATCATCATTGAGTCCTGCTAGAAAATGAAATCAGCATCTACATAAAGCTGGCCAGCTGAGGGAAGCATGAAGTGCTCTAGAGTTTCCTGGTAGAGGGCTGCACTGACTTTGGACTTGATAAAACACATGGACCAACACCAGCTGATGACATGGCTCCCCAAATCATCACTGACTGTGTAAAATGTTGCATTTCATTTGGAAATCAAGGTCCCAGAGTCTGGAATAAGAGCAGAGAGGCACAGAATCCAGGTTTCATGAGGTCCAGTGTGAAGTTTCCATCAGTCAGTGGTACACTGATTTTTCCAGTGAATGGCTATGCGGAGATCTAATCATTGGAGGACAGGCAGGCTGTTCTCCCAGTACAGCAAAAAAAAACTGACCACACTAGGAAGGATGTGATCTCATGCCTAGCATGGTCAGTTTGAAATGGGAAAGCAGGGGGACTGGGAGGAACATCAGGTATTTCCCACAGGAAGAAATACAAAGAGAACAGGATACTTTTCAACACATGTAGAACCTGGTACAGCAGGCATGTAACAGTAACATGAAATGTTGGTGGAACATATTCTTTGAATAAATTATATTCATTGTTTTAAAGCAGAGCTCCACCCAAAAGGGGAAGCTCCACTTGTTTGCACCCTCCCCCCCATCCACTGCTACATTTGGGACTTTTTTTGGGGGGGGGGGAGCAATAACTGTCAAAACCAGGTATCAGCTCCCACTTCCAGGTAAGATCTCCGCACAACAATCGCAGCAATCTATGAAAGTTCTGGCCTCTCCTCCTTCCCCCCTGCTGCCTTCTGGGAGACCCAAAGGTCCCAGAAGACAGCGGGTTCATTCAGAAAGCGCAGCACGACTCGCTCATGCACAGTAGGAAACAGGTTGTGAAGCCTAAAGGCTTCACTTCCTGTTTCCCTTAGTGAAGATGATGGCGCCGGCATCCACAGCCTATGGACAAATCGGCTAGGGGTGCCGACATCACGGGATACCTGGACAGGTAAGTGTCCTTATCTTAAAGTGGTTGTAAAGGCAGAAATTTTTTAGCTTAATGCAATCTATGCATTAAGATGAAAAGCTTTCTGTGTATAGGAGCCCCCTTCATACTTTCCTGAGTCCCCTCTCGTTCCAGTGATGTCCACGAATGCCTCGGTCGTCTAGGACTCTCCCTCGTAAGTTGGCTGAGACACAGCAGCAGTGCCATTGGCTCCCACTGCTGTCAAACTCAGCTAGCCAATAAGGAGATAGAGGGGGCGGGGCCAAACTGAGGCTTCCGTGTCTGAATAGATACACAGAGCTCTGGCTTGGCTCGGGTGCCCCATAGAAAGCTACTTACTTAGGGGGCACTCAACAGGAGGAAGGGGCCAGGAGCTCCGGCCAGGGAACCGAGAAGAGGTGGGCAAAACCACTTTACAAAACAGGTAAGTTTAATATGTTTGTTATTTTAATAGGAAAAAAAAAATTAGACTTTACAATCACTTTAAAAGTCAGTAGCTACAGTATTTGTAGCTGCTGATTTTTTTTTTTTTTTTACAGGCTGGAACTCCTCTTTAAGAAGTGACCAGTATTTGTACATTTCCCTGCAGCCTAATTTACAATGCTCATAAATGTTCTTTTATACTGAGGACCAGCAGGCAGATTTGTATGAGGTCTCTTTGATCAACATCAGTTGCAGGCTCATTATGGGCTATCCGTAAGATACTGACCCTGTACAAGGATTACTGGATAAGCGATATTATCGGTAAGATTGGTAGAGTATCCGTTTCTGTGGAAGACATATTTTTATAACATCTAATACATTTAACAGCAGGAAACCTGAGAAATCTATTAATGATCTTGTTAGGATTATTTTGACAATTTGTTTTTATTCCGCTGTGGCACTATTAGCAGTAATGAAAGTTCATCCTTACTAGGGATATCCGCTGCGTTGTATTCATTGTAATTTGCAGCAATTTTTAAATAAATATTAATAATATAAAATACACTGAACAAAATTATAAAACGCAACACTTTTGTTTTTTCGCCCATTTTTCATGAGCTGAACTTAACCACTTGCCGACTGCCTAACGACGATTTACGTCGGCAGTCAGCCCCTCACAGGCAAAGTGACGTAGATCTACGTCTCTAGCCTGTGAGGGTCTAGGGAACGAGCGCGCGCCGCCGGAGGCGCGCTCCCGCTCCCGCGTGGTCACGGACCCCCCCGCGCCTGTGACCGGCGGACCCGATGTCCGCCGGTCACTCTGCGATCGTCGCTACAGAGGGAGAAAGTCAGGCGGCTAGTGTAAACAAGCCGCCTGTCATTCTCCCCTGTGTAGAAACTGTGATCACACGGTTCTACTATGTAGGACCGTTGATCACTGTTTCTACAGCTCAAGCCACAGCCAATCACGCCCCTAGGGACACACACAGCCCCTCCCTCTCAAATAAAGTTAACCCCTTCACTACCAGTGTCATTTTGCAGTAACAGTGCATATGTATAGCACTGATTACTGCAGTAATGTCACTGGTAACCCCAAAAGTGTCAAAAATGTCAGTCAAGGGTCCGATCTGTCCGCCGCAATGTCGCAGTACCGCAAAAAAAACGCAGATCGCCGCCATTACGCGTTAAAATAAACAACAACAAAAATGACAAAAATCTTTCCCTTTGTTAGTAAACGTGATAACTTTTGCGCAAACCAATCAAAATATGCTTTTTGCGATTTTTTTTACCAAACATAGGTAGCATAAAACAAATTGGCAGAAAATGTTAAAAAATTTAGATTTTTACATTTTTTTGGGGGGGAATTTCATATAAAAAAATGTGAAAAATATTGCTATTTTTGCAAAATTTATGCTCTTTTTTTGTTTATAGCTCATGATCAAAAAATCGCACAGGTGATCAAATACCACCAAAAGAAAGCTCTTTTTGTGGGAAAAAAAGGACGTCAAATTCGTTTAGGTACAGCATCGCACGACCGCGCAATTGTCCGTTAAAGTCACGCAGTGCCGAATCGCAAAATACCCCCTGGTCAGGAAGGGGGTAAAATCTTCCGGGGCTTAAGTGGTTAAAGATCTAAGACTTTTTCTATGTGGCATATTAGGATGCTGATTAGACAGCATGATTATTGCCCAGGTGTGCCTTAGGCTGGCCACAATAAAAGGTGCAGTTTTATCACACAGCACAATGCCACAGATGTTGCAAGTTTTGAGGGAGCGTGCAATTGGCATGCTGACTGCAGGAATGTCATCTGCATGTTCGCCGTCCTCATCGGGGTTCTCTACCTGACTGCAGGTCGTAACCGACTTGAGTGGGCAAATGTTCACATTCAATGGCGTCTGGCACTTTGGAAAGATGTTCTCTTCATGGTTGAATCCCAGTTTTCACTGTACAGGGCAGATGGCAGATAGCGTGTATGGCGTAGTGTGGGTGAGCAGTTTGCTGATGTCAATGTTGTGGATAGAGTGGTCCATGGTGGCGGTGGCGTTATGGTATGGGCAGGCGTATGTTATGGACAACGAACACAGGTGCATTTTATTGATGGCATTTTGAATGCACAGAGAACCCGTGACGGGATCATTGTGCCATTCATCCATAACCATTTCCTCATGTTGCAGCATGATAATGCACGGCCCAATGTTGCAAAGATCTTCATTCCTGGAAGCTGAAAATATCCCAGTTCTTGCATGGCCAGCATACTCACCGGACATGTCATCCATTGAGCATGTTTGGGATACTCTGGATCGGCGTATACGACAGCGTATTCCAGGTCCTGCCAATATCCAGCAACTTCACACAGCCATTGAAGATGAGTGGACCAACAACCTGATCAACTCTATGCAAAGGAGATACTGACTGGTTTTCGGACCCCACCAGACACCCCCCAGTACAGTAAAACTGCACATTTTAGAGTGGCCTTTTTTTTGTGGCCAGCCTAACACAGATTTTGACAGATTTGTGAAAAATTTTCGAGAGAAACGACTTTTGTGCACATAGAAAAAGTCTTAGATCTTTGAGTTCAGCTCATGAAAAATCGGGGCAAAAACAAAAGTTTTGCATTTAGAATTTTGTTCAGTGTAAATTTTGTAGATCTTTATACATTTTTAATAACATAAAAATAGAATGCAATAAAAATCAATTCAAATTCATTGCAAATAGCGATAATGTGCAACGTGTATGTATCAACTAATCAAATCTCATCCCTAACCTGAGCTGACTAGTGTAAACAGAGATGGGATTGAATGCTACGGCTTACAATAATGTGCACATCTGCACTGCTCTCTTTTTTTCCACCTTATTAAATAAGCCTGCTTCCTGCACTGATCTGGGTTGGGAATAAAACACATCAATGTATGTTATGGGTGGGATGTGACATATTTAAATCACGAGGACCTGCAGAGTAAACTTTGTCAGACTTTCCTATTTCTCGTATGCACAGGACCATCAATCATATGCCACTTGTTAACCCAACCTTTCATTTGCCTGCCAGCTCTATCTTCACTTCCAGCCGGAACTTGATTCCCTGCAGGATTTCCCTCATTATACATCCCCCTTCCCTCCATCCGATTTTTTCCGCTGCCCAGCTCTCATCTTCATAATTTTTCATTTGCTCTGTAGACTCTACCTGGAATTCACAAGGTTCTATGCCGTTGGGGGCTCCTCTAATTGTCCATTATAAAGAAGATGCTAATGAAAATGCACAGAGAACCAGACTGCATTTAAAGCACAATTTCATTTTTTTTTCATATTTGTCACATGTTTATTGTGAATTCTTTATTTTCTTCATTCTGTGTAATTACTGTTGATTATTTAATTACTGTACTTTTTTTCTATGCTTTTTTGCTTTGATGTGTCCCAACCCCACCCACTTCAAATGTTCTGGTTGCTACAAGTGATCACTGCGCACATGGTACACACTGTTTAGCTGTATATAAGGTGACAGGGGGTGACGCTAATAAAATTATAGGTATACCTGCGCTATGGTTGTATGTTATACGTACTTGTTATACGTGTGAGTACATGAACCATATAAGTGATAAAAATATAAAATGAGAAAATTTGTAACTGAAGCTGCTGCTATAGTGAAAGGTGAGATGACCTCGTAACCTAACAACACAAAATTAAGTATGGTGAAGCAGCGGCAAGTTTAATCACATTTGCTAAACCATATATAAAGTGCCAGTGCAAAATATATAAATAGTCCATCCATACAAAGTGCCAGTGTTGATGATTCTTTGTGAAATTCAAGGTGCCTCTCCATGCTCCCCTCCTGAATTCCCCATTTACCAACAGTATGATTCAAAAAGGCATGGAATATGGCAAATGGATGAATATGGTTCCTTCCTTCTCCTTCGATGATAGGGCTCTCAGCATTATTGCGATATGGAATCCAATAAAGAGAAAGATTTCCATAGCATAGTATGGTTTGGTTTATCAAAGATTTAAAAGCAAATACACTTACAGAAGTAAAAAAATTCAAGCATTTGCATGGACTAGGTTCACCGCCGTCGCGGCGTGCGTTCCAGTTACCAAATATGATATCATTCTCTCGTCCTGGCTTGACACATTTCGCACCTCCCACCACTTCTGAAGACGCCCAGTGGGAGGGAGAGAAACGCGTCAAGCAGGGACAAGAGTGACGTCATATCTGGTAACTGGAACAGAAGGAGCATATTCATCCATTTGCCAAAGGATATACAGTATACCATGCCCTTTTGAATCATATTTGTAGCACCCTCCTAGGAAGGTGCTAGGAAAAGTATACGTGTGGCCCTGTCTGCTTATCAGGGTGGCCTGATCAGTTAGTTAGGCTGTCATGTGTTTCCAGGTATAGTCTGTTGAGTCTGGGTAGTATCCCCACTGTATCCAATGAGGGCTCTTGTTTGACGGTGGAGGAAACCTGGCCAATAGCGCATCAGGGTTTATAGCTGTCCCAGTGGGCGGAGTTCGCCGCAATGCACCCTGGGATTGGGTATAAACCTGGCGGGAGCATGTGACAGAGCCTCTTTGGCGGGAAGCAGAGTCCCAGGAGGAGGCTGACGGCTGTCTCTCCTCCTGTCAGAGCGATTGAAGGTGTCCTGGGCAGTCGGCCTGAAGGACCAGAGGTTGAGCTGGGCTGCAGAAAGGGATCCAGAGTGTTGCTGACCGAGTGAAGCTGCTGGGCAGAAGTTTCCAGGAAAAACAGTGTTGTGAGTACTCAAAATCTGCCCAGGGGTCTGCCAAAGAGAGGGGGCCACTCCAGAAGGTCAAAGGGATCCAGGAGCCAGCTAACCGGTAGGTGTGGCATAGAAAGGGGGTGCCAAGTGTTAAGCCCTGAAGATAAGGGAGTGAAAGGGGGCGCCAGTGTGGGCCCTAAAGCGTTCAGCAGTGAAGCAAAAGTGTACAAGTAGCTACCTGAGGAAGGAGTACCTAAGGCAGCTAAGAGAGGATTCCTTTAACCACTTAAGCCCCGGAAGATTTTACCCCCTTCCTGACCAGGGGGTATTTTGCGATTCGGCACTGCGTGACTTTAACGGACAATTGCGCGGTCGTGCGACGCTGTACCTAAACGAATTTGACGTCCTTTTTTTCCCACAAACAGAGCTTTCTTTTGGTGGTATTTGATCACCTGTGCGATTTTTTGATCACGCGCTATAAACAAAAAAAGAGCGTCAATTTTGCAAAAATAACAATATTTTTCACATTTTTTTATATGAAATTCCCCCCAAAAAAAAGTAAAAATCAAATTTTTTTAAAATTTTCGGCCAATTTGTTTTATGCTACATATGTTTGGTAAAAAAAATCGCAAAAAGCGTATTTTGATTGGTTTGCGCAAAAGTTATCGCGTTTACTAACAAAGGGAAAGATTTTTGTCATTTTTGTTGTTTTTTTTTTAACGCGTAATGGCGGCGATCTGCAATTTTTTTTGCGGTACTGCGACATTGGGGCAGACAGATCGGACCCTTGACTGACATTTGTGACACTTTTGGGGTTACCAGTGACATTTCTACAGTAATCAGTGCTATACATATGCACTGTTACTGTAAAAATACACTGGTTGTGAAGGGGTTAACTTTATTTGGAAGGGAGGGGCTGTGTGTATCCCTAGGGGCGTGCTTTCTACTGTGATTGGCTGTGGCTTGAGCTGTAAGGACACTGATCAACGGATCTACATACTAGATCCGTTTTATCAGTGTCTTTACAGCGAGGAGAATGACAGGCAGCTTGTTTACACAAGCTGCCTGACATTCTCCCTCTCCCCCGCCGATCGCCGAGTGACCGGCGGACATCGGGTCCGCTGGTCACACGCGCGGGGGGGTCCGTGACCACACGGGAGCGGGAGCGCGCCTCCGGGGGCGCGCGCTCGCTCCCTAGACCCTCACAAGCTAGTGACGTAGCCCTACGTCACTTTGCCTGTGAGGGGCTGACTGCCGACGTAGATCGGCGTTAGGCAGTCGGCAAGTGGTTAATTGAAGCTCAGTTACAAGAATAGTTCAGCATTAGCCGGAATCCGGCCAGCGTTAACCAACGTTGAGTCAGCGTTGGCGGGCATTCAGCCAGCGTCTATGCCAGCGTCAAACAGTACTTCTTAAGTGTCTCCGCCAAATTGTGCATAGTTGAGTTAAAAGAGTATCCCACTCATCCCTTCTCCCATCCAACTTCCTAAATAAAAAACCCAAAGCTACTGGACTGGTCATTGTCTCAGTGCTCACACTTGGAGAAATATGCTTAAATGAGCTGTTGTTGTTAGCGGTAACCCAGGCAGGGGTGTATTTAGGTTTTGTGCTGCCCTAGGCCTGACTAAACTCTTGCATCCCTAATTTAAATATGACCTATCCCTTCCTTTCAAGGCCACACCCCTTCCTTTTTACGACCCACCCTAAGGGAAGGGACACTAGTTCTGAGGGATATGGGGGAGGGGCAATGGATTCCCTTAAATTGCAGAGATTTCCTCTCACTTTCTGTTTGGCTATGGGGCAGGAAATGAAAGGAAATCTCCACAATGGGACAGGGATGGCAAAAAATAAACTGGCAGGACCCATAACCCTCTCTTACTCTATTCAAAAAAAAAAGTGTTGCCCATAATTCTAGTTCACAAATTCTTCTAAATGTATGAAGAGGACTAATAGGATATAACCATGCTAGTAGTGCAGCAGTAAACATATAGCACAGTGATAAGGGTAGGTGGTCCATGCATTGAGCATAGGAAGGATTGGGGGCAGGAACAAATAAATCCATCTCTTTTACTCATCAGCAATTAACAGAAATAAAATTAAGATTTCTTAATATGTACAACTGACATAAGCAAAGGATTGCAGGAGAGTCCTACTACCTACCTGCCAGGTATAGGTGACCATGTCAGTGTCCCTTGTGTCTGCACCATCCCTAGATTAAATCATACAAAACTAGAAGCAGCCCCCCCCTTCCACCCAGTTGCAGAACGCCGGCCACCCACATATGGGGGGCGCTAGACTGATTTGTCTCCTGGCCCAGTCATAAGACTGGTGCTTCACTAAAAGTGTAGCGCAAGCCAGAGGGGCCTCTTTCCGTGCTGCCCCCTGCAATATGCTGCCCTAGGCCTGGGCCTTGTTGGCCTAGGCCAATATACAGCTTTGAACCCAGGGGGACCCATATCCAGCAAAACAGCTGGGAATTGTACTACATACTGTTGGTGAGTGGGAATTGAGGAGGGGAGCACAGAGTGGCATCTTGGATTTCACAAGAAATAAATCATCAACACTGGCACTTTGTTTGCACTGACTATTTATATATTTGATGCAATGCCACTTTATATATGCAGGGCTAGGGTGTGATGCTAGTTGACACCTTACCAGGTTAATAAATAGAACAAAAAGCATGTCTGGACAGCCGCACTCTAATGCAAATATTTAATAAAAACAGAATAAAATACCACAGCATACAGAGGTACGGATCAAAAACTGCTGACGCGTTTCACACTACTAACTGTGCTTAATCATAGCTATTTTAAGCACTGTTAGTAGTGTGAAATGCGTCAGCTGTCTTTGATCTGTACCTCTGTATGCTGTGGTATTTTATCCTCTTTTCAATAAATACTTGCATTGGAGTGCGGCTGTCCAGACTACCATTTGTTCTATATGGCTTCCACATTGAGCCTGCACCCTGCACCTGCTGTTACTGTGAGGATTTTTGAAGACATTTCCACCTGGAGCAGTGTGGGGTTTCTATCAGGTTAAGAAATAGTTGGGGTACTGTAGGCCCAGTTTGACAGTGTTGTTGCTATAGGATTCAAGTAGCAGCATAAAAGGTTGTTGCACTGGTACAGGTACACTTTAAAATCACATTACCCAGGAATCTGTGTTTTACTTCTATTTGAACATACACCCTCCTTTAGCTAGACTGGTTCATTATTGCACTAAATTAAATTTACATCATAGGAAATATTTAATATCACATAATTAGAAATACTAAAGATAACAGCAGTGTGGAAGCAATTAGTAGTATATTTCCCTATAGGAAAAAAAAATATTGTACATGCACATTAGGTAGGAAATATTTGAAAACTACATGTGTAAAACAAGGATATTCCCATGAAGAAAGAGATACTTCATTTAAAGCATTCCTATTAATGGGCTTCTTCCTGTAATATAAGTCATTAATAAGTAGGTTTTATTTCATTTCAAGTTTATATTTTGGAAAACAGGGTGAAAAACATGAGCTTAAAGGCCAAGTCCACCTAAAACTGATCATGTTTAAATGTAAGCAAGAAATAACCACTTAAAGACCGCCACCACAGTTTTACTGCGGCAGGTCGGCTCTGTCCCGCAAAACAACGTAACTACTGTACATCACTTCGGGGGACCGCTAGCGGAGGAAGGGCCTCACGCCCATTCACCACAGAGAAAGCTGATCAGCTGGGCTGGCGGGCGTGATTGCCACTGGGCACCAGCGATCGCTCCTCTGCAGACCACTATTCTGTCAGTTATGAGCACAAGGATCCTGTGTTCCTCTTATTTAGGAACACAGTTCTCTGTGTTGATGCAGAAAGCCCATCCCCCCACAGTTAGAAAGCACCCCCTAGGGACACATTTAACACTTTTGATTGCCCCTGGTGTTAACCCCTTCCATGCCAGTGTCATTAGTACAGTAACCATGCATATTTTTAGCACTGATTACTGTAGTAATGTCATTGGCCCCCTCAAAAATGTCAGTTAGGTGTCCAATCTGTCCGCCGCAATGTCGCAGTCCCACTAAAAATCGCTTATCGCTGCCATTACTAGTAAAAAAATTAAATAAATAAAAATTACATAAATCTTTCCCCTAGTTTGTAGACGTGATAACTTTTGCACAAACCAATCAATATACACTCATTGGGATTTTTTTTTTTTTTACCAAAAATATATGGCAGAATACAAATTAGCCTAAAATGATGGAAAAGTTAGATTTTTTAATTTCTTTTATTGAGAATGTTATATAGCAGAAAGTAATACATATTGTTTTTTTTCAGAATTATCACTCTTTGTTTATAGCGCTAAAAAAAAAAAAAAAAAAAAAAAAAAAAAAAATCCGGACAGGTGATCAAAATACCACCAAAAGAAAGCTCCACTTGTGGGAAAAAAGGACATCAATTTTACTTGGGTACAGCGTCGCACGACTGCACAATTGTCAGTTAAAAGAGCACAGTGCCATATTGCAAAAAATGCCTTGGTCATTAATGGGGGCAAATACTTTCCGGTCCAGAAGTGATTTATGGGTCAATCCACCACCCAAAATTTTTTTTTAACAAATTTTGGTAGATGACAGTTTTATGTCTTGAGGACTTTTTGAGGAGATATCCTGGGTCTGTATGCCTGCGGTATTGCCTTCTGGCAATTTTGAGGGGCTTCCATTCTCCATGCTGGATTTTTATGTATTTCATGTTGTAGAGGATGTAACAGTAAGGGTCAGGAACAGCCATGGTCAAGTCCAGAGCGGGTAGTCATCCAATTTGGGTCGTCTGCTGATGCGGAATCGAGAGCCAAGAAAGTAGTCAGCCTAGCCAGGTCATGCATGGAGGAACACGGAGAACAGAAGACTGCTAGCAGTGATGCACTCTGGAGCACAAACACAAGGGCAAAGGACTTTAAGCCAACAGGTGATAAATATAGTCAGGTGTGCAACATCATCACTGAGCGACGCCCAGGCAGCAGGCAAGTGATGATGCAAACAGAGTTTATAAAAGACAGCAGTCTGCACATTTCCAAGATGGCTGCCAACAGGAAGGCAAGGGAAGACCTTGACATTTAGCAAGTGAAACAAATAAGGTAGTCTTTAGCAAAGGCAATATATCCTCCTCTGGACAGCATTCTGCTTGTTATACCCATGTACTATGTTTTCTCTAACTTCTTCAGTCCTCTCTTTGTAAGCCCTGTTCTTTTGCTACATGCAACCCAATAAAGACTTCAGAACAAGCAGTTTAGATGAACAAATTAGGATCTCTTACTGAGGTAGTTGCAGTTAACAAAGTAAACAGTTCTCACAGACATCTTCCACACACTTTCCTATGCACAGTTCTCTAGTGCTCCTGAATCATGCCCCATGAGGCAGTAGGCTAAATTCATAGAGTCCTTCTCAAAGCAAGAATTCATAATACGCAGTGAATCCACCTACAACATGTAGCAATAATCCATAACAGGGTCCAGCTTATGGTAGCAAAAGCCCAGATAAGTCCATAGATTCCAGACCCCATTGGGAACCCCAAATGCCTGCCCCCCCCCTCCCAAAGGGTGGTTAAGACCAGCATAATAGCTACATTTTGGCAGTCTTTCCCCAGGATGGCCTTTCAGGGGACTAATGAGCACCTATTTATTTGGCATATGGTATGCATAGCAGCACTTTTTGGCAGTTCCCCATGCTAACCTTGAAAATTAACCTCAAAGGATGCAGTTCAGACCCCATCCATCCTTTGGGCCCTGGTGTACATCTGTAGCAGGGCTGCACAGAAGCATAGTCATTAACACTGTTGCCTTGTACATTGGGATCCTGTGCTCAACTTCCACACTATCTACATTGGTATTGCTTGTTCTAAGCATATTTCTGTAGGTTTTCTCACAATTCACAGCTATGTTGGCTACCTGGCTGCTGAACAAATCAGCCATGGTGTTGATGCATACACATACTTTTAACATCTCTGGAATAGTTCCTTATAGTCTGGAAAGTGTGACAAAATGCTAATTACACTGATGCTCATAGAAAGTGCAGCTCTTATAAGGAGGGTATAATTTATTTATTTATTAATCAAAGTTTGTAAAGAAAAATGATATACACAGCATAGAATAAATAATTACACTTGATGTACAATGACATTTAAATTATGATATTCAGCTATTTAAATGAAAATCAATAAGAGGTAAAGCCTTCATTTGTGGCGGCGCATTTATTTGCTTATGTTTCTATAGACACTAAATCGAAAAGCCGTTTAATGGCTTTTTGAAAAATGTTATCCTAGGCTTGAATCATTTGAACAGTCATTTCCTAACAATGAACTTCTCTTATTTGCTCCCTTTTGTTTGTTAAATATACTATTGAAAGTGTTTTGTTATATCTGTTTGATAAGCGTTAAATAGTTGTAGATCCTGCCAGGAATCCAGGGCTGTCCTGTGTGCTCTGCAGTAATATTCCAATGTTACCAAAAAGTGGAAAGACTATAGAGAATCTCCCCTATGTTATTTAGATAAGGAGAGAGAGGTGTTCTGTAGTCCTAACATACATCCTGTTCTAAGGTGACAACGCTGTTTCTCAATATATACAGTACATTGGGTGAGGAACAGCAATGCCTGGAAAAATATTGCAGCCACTACACTGGTAAGCTGCAATATATTACATACTTACTAGAGCTGCAGGATTCTTGATAAAATGAGAATCACATTTTTTTTGCTTAGAATAAAGATCACGATTCTCTCACGATTCTCGGCATAACATCATCCTTCACATTATACGAAAAAAAATTGGGCTAACTTTAATGTTTAGTTTTTAAAAAGTCATTAAAGTGTATTTTTTCCCCAACAAATGCGTTTGAAAGACTGCTGCGCAAATGCAGTGTGACATAAAATATTGCAACAACCGCCATTTTATTCTATAGGGTCTCTGCTAAAAAAATTTATATAATGTTTGGGGATTCTAAGTAATTTTCTAGCAAAAAATACCAATTGTAACTTGCAAGCAACAAGTATCAGAAAAAAGGCTTAGTGTTTAAGTGGATAATTGACCTCAGTTACAGACCAAAGTTCATCCCTTTGATCTAAAAGAACTAAACGATACATTGTTTATAGTTGCTAAACTAAATGGGAGGCTCTTTTTTTTTTGACAACTGTGAGTGAGCAGAAAATGGCTTTGCCCTGTATGAATTGTGGAAATGCTGGATTAAGATCGTTAGGGGAGTTAAATCGAGATCATGATTTTTTTTATTTATTTTTTTTTTACGATTGATTATGCAGCTCTAGTACTTACATAGTTAGTCAAGTTGAAAACAGATGAAAGTCCATCTATTTTGACCCATTTAGAAAAAAAATGAATGCATTGAAAAAAACCTTTCAGATCCCAATACCCACAGTTTGCCCCTGATTCCCCTAAGGCAATTGGCTATTCCCTTGATCAATGCTATCTGGTATAAATGTTGATAGCCAGTTATATTCTCTGCATTTAGGAATTTTTTTCATAATTTTTTTAACAATCAATTGAGCCTGCTATTAATCAGTTGAGCGAGTCTATTCCACAGCATAGAGGTTAAATCTCTTTTCCTCCAGACATGAAAAGTGCCCCTTGCCCCTTTTAATAACCCTACATCAAGG
This sequence comes from Pelophylax lessonae, assembly GCF_965119305.1. Lineage (NCBI taxonomy): Eukaryota > Metazoa > Chordata > Amphibia > Anura > Ranidae > Pelophylax > Pelophylax lessonae. The sequence continues at coordinate 88,132,000 of NC_138773.1, read as the reverse complement.
TTACAAGGTGTGTCTAAAAAATTTGGTGAATGGTCTCAGAAAAAAAAAAAACAGAAGATACAAACAAATTATCTTTATTGGCTTTCAAAATAATCGCAACAACACACTTTTGGCAATGTTCATAAAGCTTCTGGAAACTCTCAACAAAGGTCTCTTTAGGAATTGATCGCAGAAATGCCATTGCTGCCACCTCCTCAAACGTGCACCTTTCCCGACGCTCTTCAGGCAGGGAAACAGAAAGAAGATCAGGGGAGTATAGTGGATGATCGAGAACAGGTACGCTTCGCTGAGCCTAGAATTGGCCAAGAGTCGCCGATCTCGTGCTAGCATTTGTCGCACTCGCTCGATCATGTGTGGGGTTTTTCTTGTCGATGGTCAACCCAAATGTGGCTCTTCCTTGTCTCCTTCCCATTGTGAAAGCGTTTGAACCAGTCGTAAACACATTTCCTGTTCGTGACTTCCGTCCTGTGCACTTGCACCAGCATTTCACGCGTTTCCGTTGCTGTTTTCTGCAATTTGTAGCAGAACTTTATGTTCACGTGTTGCTCCATTGCACTCTGAAACTACCTCAATTACTGACTACCCTCAACTGCTCGCAGGGGGTTTACCCTGACGGTCACAACTACTGCATGCTAAGTGGTGCTTCGTGATGTGCCTATGGATAGCCATGTGCATGTGCGCGCACATGGCCCATGTTGCTGTTGAGATATCGGACCATTTACCTAACTTTTTAGAAATACCTTGTATGCCCCCCATTACTGCTTCTCCTCAGAAGTTAATCTTTCCTCAAAGCTGAGCTCCTCCATGCCTCTTGTCAGTTTAGTTGTCCTTCTGCACTCTCTCGAGTTCTTTCAAATCCTTTTTGTAAACTGGTGCCCAAAAGTGAACTGCAGATTGCAGATAAGGTCTTACTAATACTTTGTACAGGGGTAAGATTTTATCAGAGTGTACTGTATATGAGTCTGGAGTCTACACCTCTAACGTCTGAAGTCTACACCTCTAACGTCTGGAGTCTACACCTCTAACGTCTGGAGCCTACACCTCTAACGTCTGGAGTCTACACCTCTAACGTCTGGAGCCTACACCTCTAATGTCTGGAGTCTACACCTCTAACGTCTGCACTCTACATCTGTAATGTCTGAAGTCTATACCTCTAATAACTGGAGTCTGTACCTGAGGCGACCGCCCCCAACCTCCAGAGGCCTGGTGGTGACCCCAGAGACAGGGAGGGCCGACATTCCTCCTTAGGGGGCAGATTACTAGGCATGCTGGGTGGTGTACAAGGTAGAAAAATGGGCGCCAGTCACTTTTATGCTTGAACAAAGAGACGTTTATTTCTCACAACAGGAAAAATGTGGGGGAGAGAGGTAAGGCACAGGACACCCTTCGTCAAAAACAGCAGCAGACTTGCAGATTGTCAGACTCCCTAGGCAAATATGTAGAAATGGTAGACAGCAGTATAGAAAGAGAGCTTTTACGCTGGAACCAGTAATTTGTACTTTGTAGCATAAGCTGACCCCTATAGCAACAATATTCAGCTTACAGCAGGCGCAGGAACTCTCTGAAGGGATTTCATCTTGATGCTTTCCCGGGCTCTCCATAGTTTCCCGGTCCATGGCAGAGTAACTTCTAGTACTTCATCTCAGGTCTCCATCCTTTTCTTCATGCTTCCAGGTAGTGAGCAGGCTCTCCAGGCCTACCAAGCAGCAGCTGTTCCTCCAAACCAAAGGGTGCCAGCCAGCCAGTCAGTTTTTTTTTAAGCCTATATTCAATTTCAGTAGTGTCTTTCAAATTTCAATAGAGATGGATGCAGATAGAAAAATTAAATGTGTGTTCTGGGACTATTTCTTATCTCCATCTCCAGGAAAAGCAGCAGCAGTGTGCAACACGTGCACAAACAAAGTAAGCATGGGATCAATAACTGCAAAAAACAAAAATACATCAAATATTTGGGCCCATCTAAGAGTTCATCATGTTGAATTGTATCATGCAGCACAGAAAAAACAAAATGAATCACAAGGTGAAACATCACTATCCCAGGCAACAATAACAGATATGTTTCAGAAAAAAAAACAGGTGGCTAAAAAACGGATGGAAGATCCCAACTGCTGGACAGAGTAATCACAGAGATGATGGTCACTGACAACCAGCCATTTACAATGGTGTCTGACTCTGGATTTAAGCATTTGATGTCCATAATTGAGCCAAGGTACACACTGAAGAGTGACAAGGATTATCGAACTGAAATGCTTGGAAAGATTCACCAAAAGGTCATTGAGAAAGTAAAGACTATGCTTAAACCAGAGAATGCTGGCAACTCACTCTTATGCACGACTGACTGCTGGTCAGGACAAACAGAATCACTAATGAGTATTACATGCCACTTCATTGACAACGGATGGACAAGAAGGCATTTTGTGTTGAATACAAAAGTGATGCAAGGATTCCAAAGTGGAGAGTACATTAGAGAAATGTTTCTAGGCATGCTAGAAGAATGGGGATTCACCAAAGACCGAGTGATGCTTGTGCTTCGAGACAGCGGAGCGAACATGGTGAAAGGAATAAGACTTGCTGAAGTGTCAGACCTCAGTTGCATGGCACGCACCCTCCAACTTGTGGTAAATGATGGTCTGTCAAACCAGAGAGCTTTGCTTGACATAATTAGCATGTGAAAGAAGTGCGCAGGCCATTTCCACAATTCAATCCTTGCCAAGCAGCGACTGAGGTGCATTGAGGAAGACCTTGGCCTATCCAAAAACAACTTGATTAACGCTGTTCTAACACGATGGAACTCAACACTTCCCATGCTGCAAAGAATGCTGGAGCAGAAGCGAGCTTTTACCATATATTCAGGTGAATAAGGACTTAGAAGATATTCTTGCCCTACTGCTGATCATTGGGACATTGTAGCCAATGTCATTGAGACCCTCCTCCCCATAGAGGAAGTGACACTAGAGGTGAGTCATTATGACTCATCTGTGTCATCTGTCATCCCATGTGTGAGAGTGCTATAGATGCTTCTTCAAGAGAATGAAGGACCCAACACACGTGGCACTAAAACATGTAGGCAGGCCATGAGGGACAGCCTCGCCAAACATTTTGAGAAGCATGAAGAGAATAAAAATGTTGTGCTTACATGTCTTTTGGATCCTCGATACAAGAACCATTCTTTCTCTTCTGATAATGTATTGACCAAGGCAAAACAATGGCTGACAGAAGATATTCAACAGGAGGTGCAGATGGTTCCTGCCGAAAAGAAAAGTCAAGAAGAGCAGGTTTCTAATGTGGAAGAGCAGGATGCTTCAAAAATAGAAAAATGTCCAAAAAGACAACGGACAGAAGAGAAACTTCATCGTGGTTGAATAGATGCCATGTTCAGTGTTTTATTGGGGCCTCACGTGGAGAATTCTTCTGAATCCGCAATAATGAGCCTGGATGATGAACTGCATCTCTATTTGAAGGTACCAGTAATTGACAGAAAAAGTGGTGATCCTCTTCAGTGGTGGAAAGAAAATGAGGCATGCTACAAAAAACATGCTTCTCATGCTGCTCGAGCGTGTTTTTAGTGAAGTGGCAGCAATTTATGAAAAAACAAAAAAGAAGATGTTAACTGGTGAACATGCTGAAATTTTATGCTTTCTGCACTATAATATTGTTCTACTTAACTGGAAGTATTAAAAGTGTAGTAGTATATTACTAGTGCCGACTCTACTCCACTCCATTCCACTATCTAGCTTTTTTCCCAGCAATTTTGCACAGTCAGTGCAAAACTGCTAGAAAAAAAAGCTAGACGGTGGAGTGGAGTCAGTGGACTACTGCTGCAGTAGTGCACCACTCACGGCAGCAATAATTTTAAATCACTACTACAGTGCAGTCACTGCAGTAGTGCAGTAGTGATTTAAATTGATTGCAGTGAGTGTACTTCTGCAGCAGTAGTCCATTGATTCCCCACTGTCTAGCTGTTTTTCTAGCAGTTTTGCACTGACTCCAGTTAGTGATTTAAAATCATTGCAGTGAGTGCACTACTGCAGCAGTAGTCCACTGACTCCTCCAATCCACTGTTTAGCTGTTTGTTGTTGTCTAGCTTTTTTTCTAGCAGTTTAATTTGCAATGACTGCAGTGGTGATTTAAAATCATTGCAGTGAGTGCACTACTGCAGCAGTAGTGACTCCTCCAATCCACTGTCTAGCTGTTTGTTGTTGTCTAGCTTTTTTCTAGCAGTTTAATTTGCACTGACTGCAGTGTTAAAAATGTTAATAAACACACATTAACATGTTCAGTAACTGATTTGTGTTGAAAATTGTGTTCATTTTGCAAAACCTTAAATGTTCAAAATATCGGCCAATACCGATTTGCAATGGACAAAATATCGGTATTGGCAACGCAAAAACCGATATCGGTCGATCAATAATATATATATGTGCACCTGCTTGCCTGTGCTAAGGGCAGATGGATTCCAGGAACTAAGTGCTACATGAATCATTTGCAGTTACTCAAAATTAGAAATGCTAGGGGAGTGTTTTTCAAAGTGATTTCTCAACAAAATAAAGCATGGAGACAGGGATGTATGAGTGAGTTTTCTTTCAATGTTAAACATGAATTAAATCGTCTTTTAGTTGTGTTGCTCAGATTACAGGTTAATTTTTTTAACAGAGTTTCTTTTTGTCTAGCTATTGTTGGTTTTACAGCAGCAAAATGTTTTGCGCTTTCTACAGTCATCTAAACTCTACTAAAAGAATACTTAATTCTGCAAGTCCCCCGGAGAGAAAACACACAGGTTCCATCCACAAATAAGTGATGCTCCTTTTCAATGATGCAATCCACTTTCCTGAATAATTATACCATCCACCACTTTAAAAACAAGATGATCATTTTTACTGTCTAACTCCTCTTCTTGCTCCGCAGAGAGTCGGAAGTGTAAACACAAAAGTACCAATTGATTGTTCTTTGTTAGGGATAGTGATGTATTGAGTAAAAACACAGCGGAATGCACAGGCTAGTTTATTATCAGGCTCGTTATGAATTTTTTTTTTTTTTAACCTTACCAATTTGTGGTGGAAAATACAGACATAAATACAAATGAGCATCTAAACCATATATCAGTTTGTTTAGGGAATTGCAAAACTAAAAAATCCCCTAAAACATTTAAATGGCTAAGATATTACAGCAGTTAAGATGGCATGTAGTTACCATCGTTTTATTTATGTATCTGAAGGTCGTTTTATATAATATAGTTTTATATAGAAGTATAGAAATCAGATTTTTTTTTTTTTTTGCCATACAGATCTGTGAATCTGTTTGGTTACTTAAATTTAATCTACAAAGCAAGGTAAAAGTAACAGGTTCAATTTAATGTAGAACTAAAGACAAAACTTTTTTTTTTTTTTCATTGGATAGAGTAAGGGAGGGTTATACTCGTCATTTTTTTTTTTTTTTGGCCTATGTGTCCTATAGTAGAAATTTCTCTTGACTTCCTGTCCCATAGCCAAAACAGAAAGTAAGAAGCGATTCCCTTAAAAAATAGGGAATCAAATCACCAGGGTCACCAGAACTGTCCCCATTGGAAGATTTCCCATTCTTTCTTGTTCTGGTGGCAACCTGACAACAAAGAGAGGGGGAATCTCCCTAAGATTACAAGAAATAATGTAAAATGTTGATCTGGGAAGTTTTTCATATGCCACGCTTTAATGCCTATCTCTAGATTAACTGAAGGTGTAACGGAACAGTGACCCACACTGTGTTTGTGGGCTTCCGTCAGAATACCGTTTTCTCCAGTCTGAACATAGATTTTATATATTCTAGCCACCCACATACAAAACTAGCCGAGAATAGCTTGTATAGATCTGGAACCTTTATTGAACAAACTCACACCGAATATATACCACACACAGGGCAGGTGCCTGATTACATTATGGTATGCAGATTAAATTGTATACAGAAATACTATTTACCTAGCCATCTGGACAGAAACAATAGGTGAGTTAATTAACAATGGGACAGACATACCTAACAGAAAACGCATCACACACACAGACAATAGCAGGAGACCACCAGTAACAGACTGTCCGTCTCTTACATTGAAGAACATGGCACAGAGGCCAATGTGATTAGCTCTTTCAATGAACATGTTCAGAATCGAACAGGCCAGAAATAGTCTCCATATATTTCTTGAGATATATGGTTCATAAATATTACTGTCCCTTTGAAGTAATCCAAACCATATTCTCAGTGTCCATTAAGTAGCTGTCAATAATTTCCTTGGTCACCCTGTGTCCCTTATAGACACAGGGTGACTTACACATAAAAGAGGGGCCTAGGGGGCTGAGAGAGGGATTTCCCAACCTCTCTAAGGTAAGCTGTGTTCCACAGGCCCCCCAACCTAAGTGACTCCCATCACAGAAGGTTTAGAACTTTTCAAATTCAACTTGATAGCCAGGTGTCTTTTTCGGCCTGACTGGTATCCCCGCATCCAATTTGCATGACAGGAGAGTGTGACTGCCTCTCAATAGAGCTGGTTTACACAGCTCCGGGGTGGCTGCGGAGCGCACTGTGGAAGGGTCCTGTGCGTTTTTGGCTCCGTTTAAAGTCCAAATTCAGGCAAAAAATGTGGATCCAATTCAGACCTAAAACAGTAAACGGGGACTCACCGGGCCCCCTGCTGTGAACCATGCCGCAGATAGTGTGAACCCAACCTTAAGTAAATATTATGTCTTTTTAAGGCTGGGTTCACACTTATATGAATTGGATGTGGGTTTTCAACGCATCCAATTCGCATGACAAGAGAGTGTGACTGGCTCTCAATGGAGCCAAATCACACATTTCCAGGGCAGGCGCGGAGCGCACTGCAAAAGGGTCCTTTGCATCTATGGCTCTGTTTCAGGTCCAAATTCAGGCAAAAATTCTGACCTAACTCGGACCTGAAACAGTGAATGGGGATGCACTGGACCCCCCCCCCCCCCGCAGATAGTGTGAACCCAGCTTTAGGCCTTTACACTTTTTACTTTACATTGTACACTTTCACTGCCATGACCACTAATAAAGGGGGGTTCGTTTTAGTGCCATGACCTCCAAAGTGGCGGATGGAAGGGGTGGGGATAGGGGTTAACTTTTACTCCCATGACCACCAATGTGGGGGGGGGGGGGGTGGTGGATCATTGTCTACTGATACTGACCAGTAACAAACCTCCCAACTTTGAGATGAGATGGGAACGAGGGACACTTATTAGCAAAAGTATGTAGGCATAGGACACACCCCCTGCCACACCCCTTAAAAGAAAGGATAAAATTACAAAAACATGATTAGTTAAACCCACAAGTACTTTTTTTTACCACTACTATTCCTTTATTCTGGCTTTTGAAATCTACAAATGCAGCCACTTAGAAATTGGATGAAATGTTTAGCACTGGGAAACACTTTAACCACTTAAGCCCCGGAAGATTTTACCCCCTTCCTGACCAGGGGGTATTTTGCGATTCGGCACTGCGTGACTTTAACGGACAATTGCATGGTCGTGCGACGCTGTACCTAAACGAATTCTACTATGTAGGATTTGATGTCCTTTTTATCCCCACAAACAGAGCTTTCTTTTGGTGGTATTTGATCACCTGTGCGATTTTTTGATCATGCGCTATAAACAAAAAAACGTAAATTTTGCAAAAATAACAATATTTTTCACATTTTTTTATATGAAATTCCCCCCAAAAAAATGTAAAAATCTAAATTTTTTAACATTTTCGGCCAATTTTGTTTTATGCTACATATGTTTGGTAAAAAAAAAAAATCGCAAAAAGCGTATTTTGATTGGTGTGCGCAAAAGTTATCGCGTTTACTAACAAAGGGAAAGATTTTTGTCATTTTTGTTGTTTTTTTTTTTTTTAACACGTAATGGTGGCGATCTGCGTTTTTTTTTTTGCGGTACTGCGACATTGCGGCGGACAGATCGGACCCTTGACTGACATTTTTGACACTTTTGGGGTTACCAGTGACATTTCTACAGTAATCAGTGCTTTACATATGCACCGTTACTGTAAAATTACACTGGCAGTGAAGGGGTTAACTTTATTTGAGAGGGAGGGGCTGTGTGTGTCCCTAGGGGCGTGATTCTAACTGTGATTGGCTGTGGCATGAGCTGTAGGAACAATGATCAACGGTCCTACATAGTAGAACCGTATGATCATTGTTTCTACACAGGGGAGAATGACAGGAGGCTTGTTTACACTAGCCGCCTGCCTTTCTCCCTCTCCACCGACGATCGCCGAGTGACCGGCAGACATCGGGTCCGCCGGTCACACGCGCGGGGGGGCCCGTGACCGCGCTGGAGCGGGAGCGCGCCTCCGGCGGCGTGCGCTCGCTCCCCAGAGCCTCACAGGCTAGTGACGTATATATACGTCACTTTGCCTGTGAGGGGCTGACCGCCGCAGTATATGTACTTGCGGCGGTCGGCAAGTGGTTAACCACTTCTGGACCGGAAGACTTCCCCCCCTTAAAATCAGGCAATTTTTTGAAATTCAGCACTGCCATACTTTAACAGATAATTGCGTGGTCCTGCAGAGCTGTACTAAAAAAAAATGATGTCCTTTTTTCCCCACAAATAGAGCTTTCTTTTGGTGGTATTTGATTACCTGTGCGATTTTTATTTTTTATAATATAATAATATAAACAAAAAAAGAGCGACAATTCTAAATAAATATAACAGTCTCAAAAAAAAAAAAAAAAAAATTTTTGCATCATTTTAGGCCAATTTGTTGGCCTAAAATGATGAATAATTTTTGATAAAAAATAATCCCATTAAGCGTATTTTGATTGGTTTGCGGAAAAGTTATCGCGTCTACAAACTAAGTGAAAGATTTATGTCATTTTCATTCATCTATTTATTATTTACTAGTAATGGCGGGACTGCAACATTGCGGCGGACAGATCGGACCCCTGACATTTTTGACACTTTCTGGGGGGGGGGGGGGGGGAACCAGTGACATTATGCACTGTTACTGTAAAAATTACACTGGCAGGGAAGGGGTTAACCCAGGGGTGATCAAAGGGTTAAATGTGAGCCTAGGGAGTGTTTTCTAACTGTGAGGGGGATGGGCTTGTGACATCAACAGAGAGACCTGTGATCCTAATTAGGAGGAACACAGGAGCTCTGTGTTGATTTCTGAGAAAACCAACAGTCTGCTGTGTTTACAACAGCAGACCGCCATTATCTCTCCACAAGGAGCGATCGCAGGTGACGGCAAACGCGGCCGCCGGCCCCGTGGCAAATGGGGGCAAGATGGGCCCCAAGATTTCTCCAGCAGATCACCGTACAGGTACTGCGATTCGAGCAGCCTGAGCCAGCCTGCCACATATCTGAGGCGGGCAGTCGGCAAGTGGTTAAGGATAAAAAGTTAATTTTATATACAACTATATAGATCAGACCAAAATGAGGGACAAATGAGGAGAAAAAAGGGACAGAGGGACTTTGTTACAAATCAGGGACAGTTCCTGGACACCAGGAACAGTTGAGCTATGCAATAATGCAGGAAGGGAGTGGTTCAATTTCACTGACACTAAAACTGTGTGTTATGTCTACCGATGCCGATGTTGGGGGTCATTATTGTTATTATTGCATCCACTGACACCAATGGTGCGGGTGATTGTTCTCCAATTTCTTATATTGCAATATGCTGCAAAAATGCAGCGGGGCTGAATTTTTTGGGCGTTCAGGTGCGAAAATACGCTGCTAGTGTGTGGCCCTCTGCCAGTGTCAGAGGCCACATTTGAGACACTCTATGGTTTTCAAGTTGAACTACACTGGTTTAACTACTTGCCGCCCACCCACCGTCAAATGACAGCGGAGCAGTGCAGCTCTCACTCTGGGAGGACGTAAAAAAATGGCGCCCCAGAACGGCCGTTCTCGAGCACAGCGCGACGGCGCCTTGCTCCTAGGACATGGCGCAACCCCATTCTTGTTAAAGAGCCAATGACGTGGCTCTTTACCCATGTGATTGGCCGGTCACATGTACATGCGGAAGTGTCAGAGTGTGTGGCGAGGAGAGCCGATCAGCGACTCCTCCCCAAAAGGGGAGTGCAGGACAAGTAATCAGGGCACTGATCATCAGTGCCCTGATTACAGTAAAGCAGAAATAGTGCACATCAGTGACACCAATCAGTGCCCACCAGTTACGCCAATCAGTGCCCACAAGTGATGCCAATCAGTGCCTGCTCATCTGTGCTGCCTGACAGTGCTGCCCATCAGTGCCTCCACGCTGCTCCTGATGACGTCATTGATGACGAAACGCGTAGAGCGTGGTTACGTCAGTTCCGCTTCCTGTTGACTGAGACGCACATCCGGCCGGTGGAACGCACCGCGTCCCGGAACTACCGCTACACGAGGGTGTTGCGGTCCCTAGGACATACATGCACCGTTTTTCTGTTAATGAATGTGAGTATTGTAAATTTATATGAATAAAGCACCTATTTTTTGCAATACTTCACTATTGGAGCCCCTTTTTTCTTTCCTTCATCCGGATCTCTCAAATATATTGGAGTACTTTAAGAGGAGGGATTTCTCATCAATTTTCCCCTGGAGAAAAATACGGCATATGAAGTCGGGATTAAGTGGATTACTAGCCAGCCTTCGGAGGGACCTTTGAGAGTCACCCCAAACGCTGATTACCCCTGTGGGGGTACCGCCATCTGGTGAGTGCGGGAGTAATAGGAGGGGAGCACTTATTCCTGTATTGAGCACCCCCATCAGTTTGGAACTCCTGGAATCCATTTTTTCCTGTTAAAATCCCTGCTTCATTTCCCATCTTGGGACTCAATTACATTTGCAGCACCATTTAATATTTGGCTATTTATATGGACAATTTTTCTATATATTCTCTTTACATTTATTTATTTATTTATGTTATTTAAATTGTTGGGACACTATTTATGAATTGATTGTGTACAGATTTATACAAAGCTATTTATTGTTTGGCCCACTAGCACAATATATATTTGATCAATTAGCACTTTAATTATTTATGGAGGATATTTAAAACATCACTTTATTTATTTAATGTATTTTTTATGAAGTCATATATACACCTTTAAGATCACACACTGAATTGATTTTCAATAATTTATTACTTATATCTTAATTTTCTTATTCATTTATCACGATAATATATATATACATATTTTTTTATTAATTTCTTTTAAACATATTTACACTTTTTAAGGACTCACCATATTAAGTTTTATATACCTTGATTTTTATTCACTTTATCACCAGTACACTTTAAGATATATTTATATTTCCTATTTATTAGCCTGACAGCGCCATTTTACCTCCCTTTTCCCCACGATCAGCGACTCCTCCCCAAAAGGGGAGTGCAGGACAAGTAATCAGGGCACTGATCATCAGTGCCCTGATTACAGTAAAGCAGAAATAGTGCACATCAGTGACACCAATCAGTGCCCACCAGTTACGCCAATCAGTGCCCACAAGTGATGCCAATCAGTGCCTGCTCATCTGTGCTGCCTGACAGTGCTGCCCATCAGTGCCGCCCATTAATGCGGCATATTAGTACTTCCTCATCACTGCCACCTAACCAGTGCCCTTCAGTGCCACCCAAGAGGCATGGAGGAGCTCAGCTATGAGGAAAGATTAGAGGAACTGAGATTATTCTCTCTTGAGAAGAGGATATTAAGGGGGGATATGATCAACATGTATGAATACATAAGGGGTCCATATAGTGAACTTGATGTTGAGTTATTCAATGTAAGGTCATCACACAGGACAAGGGGGCACTCTTTACACCTACAGGAAAAGAGATTTCGTCTCCAAAAATGGAAAGGTTTCTTTACAGTAAGAGCTGTGAAAAATGTGGAATAGACTCCCTCCAGAGGTGGTTCTGGCCAGCTCACTAGATTGCTTAAAAAAAAGCCTGGATTCTTTCCTAAATAATTTAAGTGGGTACTAATATTTATAGGAAAAGTTGATCCAAGGAATATCCGATTGCCTCTTGAGGGATCAGAAATTTTTTTTTCCCCCTGCTGTAGAAAATTGGATCAGGTTTTTTTTTGCTGGGATTGTATGGTTGTGTTTTCTTTACTGCCGGTTCACAATGATCCGAATTGTCAGACGACTTGGTCGCCTGACAAGTAGCTTCCAATGCTGTGCAATGGAACCATTCTAATCAGAGCGACTCAAGTCGCTCCGACTTCGAAAAAGGTTCCTGCACTATTTTTTTGCAAAGTTGGAGCGACTTGCATTGACTTCTATTATGAGAAGTCGTTGCAAGCCGCGCTGAAATCGCCCTGCACGGGCTACTTCATTAGTCGCCCGAAGTCGGGGCGACTTCGAGTCGGATTAGTGTGAACCGACTCTTACTGTTTTTGTTTTTTTATTGGTTGAGCCAGATGGACCTGTGTCTTTTTTCAACCTAACTATGTAACTATTAGTGCCGCCTCATCACACACATCAGCACATCAGTGAAGGAGAAGAATTACCTATTTACAAAATTTACTGACAGAAACTAAAAAAAAATATTTTTTTTTATTAAAAACTAAAAACCCAGCAGTGATTAAATACCGCCAAATGAAAGCTCTATTTGTGTAAAAAAAAAAAAATGATAAAAATTTAAAATGGGTACAGTGTTGCATGACCACGCAATTGTCATTCAAAATGTGACAGCGCTGAAAGCTTAAAATTGGCTTAGGCAGGAAGGGGGTGAAAATGCCCTGTATTGAAGTGGTTAAACAAAATAAATCATGGTGTGGTCATTTTACACTAGACTATATCAACTAATGGCATGTGCTGTCAAAGCCATTCATTGGTGAAAAGGCGATGGGAGGCAAGATAGTTTCAACAGCTTGGCAAAGGTTTCTTTCTGGGGGTAGGGGGTTCAATGGCAGTGTGAACAATTGGTCTTAACGACTTGCCAACCGCCGCCCGACTATATATGGCGGCGGTCAGCCCCTCCCAGGCAAAGTGACATACCGGTACGTCACTAGCCTGGGAGGGAATAGGGGGCGAGCGCGCACCGCCGGAGGCGCGCTCCCGCTCGTACACGAAGAAGCCGACGCGTGTGACCGGCGGACCCGATGTCCGCTGGTCACTTGCGATCGTCGGGTGGAGAGGGAGAAAGGCAGGCGGCTGATGTAAACAAAGCCGCCTGTCACTCTCCCCTGTGTAACAGCACAGATCACTCGGCCCTGCTATGTAGGATCGTTGATCTGTGCTGTTACACGCAAAGCCACATCCAATCACAGTAAGAAACACGCCCCTAGGGACACACTTAACCCCTCCCTCTCCAATAAAATTAACCCCTTCCCTCCCAGTGTAATGTCAGTCAAGGGTCCGATCTGTCCGCTGCAATGTCGCAGTACCGCAAAAAAAATCGCAGATCGCCGCCATAACTTGGTAAAAAAAAAACAGCAAAAATGACAAAAATCTTTCCCTTAGTTAGTAAACGCAATAACTTTTGCGCAAACCAATAAAAATACGCTTTTTGCGATTTTTATTACCAAAGATATGTAGCAGAAAACAAATTGGCCTAAAATGTTAAACAATTTTGATTTTTACATTTTTTTGGGGGGGGAATTTCATATAAAAAAATGTGAAAAATATTGTTATTTTTGCAAAATTGTCGCTCTTTTTTTGTTTATAGCGCATGATCAAAAAATCGCACAGGTGATCAAATACCACCAAAAGAAAGCTCTGTTTGTGGGAAAAAAAAAGGACGTCAATTTCATTTGGGTACAGCTTCGCACGACCTCGCAATTGTCCGGTAAACTCACGCAGTGCCGAATCGCAAAATAGGCCCTGGTCAGGAAGGGGGTAAAATCTTCCGGGGCTTAAGTGGTTAAATCAATGAGGTGTGCCAGGACCTATCCAAAAGATAAGCTCAGCACATGAAGCAACTGGGTTTCTTTCAAAGCCTCAGGTGTACCATTGGAACAATGTGAGCACTTGCATTTTTTATTTATTTTTTTCTAATTTTACTGCAAGGTAAGATTAGAAAAGGATTTTCACTGCAAAATTTAATGGCCAGCTCAAATTCAATTACATTTTGCACTCAGCCCTATTATATAGCCCTGTATATAGCTCTTTTATCTACCCTTGTTTCTGACATTTTTTTGGTATACAGCTTCAGAAGTCATCGGCACAAAAAAAAAGTATTAAATAGTAAGGGTTGCCGTCACAATAAAAACAACAAGGGGCAATCTACTCACCCCTCTGCATCATGGCTGCCCCTGGCTGGGGCCGATATGGCTTTTCCATTAATCCAGTAATGTGACAGTTTCCATACTTCTTATTACTTTTCACTAGCTGTGTTCCCTTCTGGGAATACATTTTCAGGAATTACTGTAGTAAGTAAGATTAAACAAGCTACACTGTGACAGCAAGCACAGAACATTTAATGCCCTTAAGGTTCTGCGTCCCCAAGCAAGTTTCATACAATATCTTTTCAACGGTGTGCCTTCTTCCTGGGATGAGTCATACCTCCGCTAGAGAGACCTGCTGTCTCTGATTAGTGGGGTGCGATCTAGTGTGCCAGCTTGGTGAAGGTTGTCCTTCTAGAAAATACCTTCTCACCTTTGTCCTTTGGGAAAGAGAAAAAGTGATTTCACTTAATGCTCAGAAGTGACTCTTTGTTTGCAGGCAAAGAGCGGTTTTATTTGTATTGACGAGGAAAAAGATCTAAATGAAAATCCCATGCACAATTAATTGTATTCATTTTACTAAAACCTTGTACTGGTTGCATAGTAAAAATTGTATTGATTTTTTTTTTTCCTATTTCAGCTTTGTTTTGTTTTATAAGACTAAAGATTTTGAATGACTGAAATAGCAAAATTAGCTAACAAAAGGAAACAGAAATTGGGGAAAAAAATATTGTTATCGCTCTTTGATGCCGATGTAATGTTGGCCATGGTTGCATGCGATTGGACACTTGAATGATATTTGAAACTAGCCATAAAATGTTTAATTCCATGCAAACCTTACATATGTCTACATGTACATTGTGTGAGTATACACTTTAATACATGAATACTTTTCTTTTTTTAACAATCAGGAGTGCTTTATTGAAAAAATAACAATACAGAATATAGCAACGAAAAGACAACCTGCACAACATGGTGTAGCATTGCAAGATCAAGGGTGCAGGAGAAGAGGGAACAGCCATTTTAGTTATAAATAAACAGAGTTGTATAAAGTACTCGAAACCCATACTTGAGTAAAAGTACAAGTGCTCGATCAAAAATTGACTTAAGTAGAAGTGGAAGTGCTCGATCAAAAAGTGACTTGAGTAGAAGTACTAAAGTATTCAACATTTTTTGTACTTAAGTATTGCAAGTAGTTTTTTTTTAAATTTTGCTACTCAAGTACTGAAAGTAAAAGTACCAGTAGTTTTGAAAAAAAAATTGCTACTCAAGTACTGAAAGTAAAAGTACAAGTACTGTGTTATGTAGTTAGTTATTAAAGAAAGAAGTCAAAAGTTTGAACATCATATTGTTTTTTATTATTTCAAATGCAGCTTTTATTTTTACATACAGTAGCTTTTATTTTCGTATGCGCTGATAATACACATGTTTTGAGCTTCATGAAACCTGCCATCTACTGTTCTGGCAGTGGTAATTTTTATAATTGTAACGAGTAACTATGCAGCACAAAAAAAAAATATTGGAGTAGAAGTATTGAAATCATTGAAAAAATGTAGTGAAGTAAAAGTGGAAGTAGGAGAAAAAAATTCTACTCTAGGAAAGTACAGATACCGCCTTTCGGTACTTAAGTACAGTAGTGAAGTTGTTCTACTTAGTTACTATACATCTCTGTAAATAAAATATATTTTTAATATAAAAATGTATTGGTAATGAAACAGATGGTCAAAATGAAAACATCAGTTTCTTACTTCTTCATTTGCAAGATTGCTATCTCAGCCTTTGAAGACCTGATCAGCTAAACAACTACTGGAAGTAACAAGCCTATGTGAACAACTATTCCGCATTTCAACAAATGCAATTCTTACATTCCTCCCGACTCCTCACTCCATTAACCACTTTACCACCGGAGGATTTTGCTGTCTTCCGTCCAGGCCACTTTTTGCGATTCGGCACTGTGCGACTTTAACTGACAATTGCGCGGTCGTGCGACGCCGTACCCAAACGAAATTTACGTCCTTTTTTTCCCACAAACAGAGCTTTCTTTTGGTGGTATTTGATCACCTGTGCGATTTTTACTTTTTGCGCTATAAACAAAAAAAGAGCGTTTATTTTGAAAAAATAACAATATTTTTCACATTTTTTTATATGAAATTCCCCCCAAAAAAAATGTAAAAATCAAATTTTTTTTAAATTTTTGGCCAATTTGTTTTCTGCTACCTATGTTTAGTAAAAAAAATCGCAATAAGCGTATTTTGATTGGTTTGCGCAAAAGTTATTGCGTTTACTAACTAAGGGAAAGATTTCTGTCATTTTTGGTGTTTTTTTTTTAACGCGTAATGGCGGTGATCTGCGATTTTTTTTGCGGGACTGCGACATTGCGGCGGACAGATCGGACCCTTGACTGACATTTTTGACACTTTTGGGGGTACCAGTGACATTTCTACAGTAATCAGTGCTATATATATGCACTGTTACTGTAAAAATGACACTGGCAGGGAAGGGGTTAATTTTATTGGAGAGGGAGGGGTTAATGTATGCCTGGTGCTTACTGACGTGTGGGGGGGAGGTGACTGTGTGACAGAAGGACAGATCGGATGTCCAGCTATGCTGAACACTCCGATCTGTCAGTCCCTCTCACTATGGAGATCCGCCTGCTGTGTTTACATACAGCGGGCGGATCTCCAGACTCGATCCCCGACGATCGGGGCAGAGCAGCGGCAATCGCCGCTGCTCCTCCGCTGGCCCGACTCCCGCTGTGAATGAACACAGCGGGAGCGAGCCTCCGGCGGCGCGCGAGCGCCGCCCACAAGGGGCGGAGTCCAGCGACGTAGGTCTACGTCGCTGGACGGGATCGCGGCACTTTGCCGCAGTAGCCTCCATGTAAGCGGAGGTAAAGTGGTTAAACAGTCCAGGGGTGTTTGATTGTTTTTTTGTTGTTTATTTTGTAATGGGGATAGGAGAAGGAAATAGTGGGATCAGAGCCGGGACAAGGCCATCCAGCGCCCAGGGCGAAGACACCAAACTGTGCTCCCCCCCCCCACACAAGATGTAGGAGCATAATGTTTTAGCAATATAAAAAAAAAGAAGAAAATTGAGCACTAATTGGCACACTTAGCTCTAAGCATACATTCCCTTTCCAAGCCAAATATTTCCACAAACAAATATTCTCCCTCCTCCCAGTACACATCTCTCCCTGCTGAAATCCCCCTCCCAGGACAAATCTTTCCCCCCATCCTCTCTAAACTCAAAGCCTCTCTCTTCCCAAATGTTCCCTGCTAGCACAACTATCCCTCCTCAAAAAGAACCATTAGCACACATTCTCACCCCTCAAATTTCCCCTCCAAGCACAAATTCTCCTCTCTCCAAATCCCCCCTCCCAGCACAAATCTTCTCCTCCCCCAAATGTCCCCTCCTAGCACAAATACCCATCAATTTTCCTACTAGCACAAATCCTCTCCCCCAACCCTCCCCAAAAAATGTTTTCCCTTCTTGCACAAATCCCCCCTCCTAGCACAAATCCTCTTCCCCCATCCCCCCAGCACAAACCCCCAAAATTCCACCTCCTAGCACATCCCATCAAATTCCCCCTCCTAACACAAATCCTACCCCCAAATTTCCCCTCTAGCACAAATACCCCCAATCATCCCTTCTAGCATAAATCCCCCCCATCCCCATTTCTAACAGCCCAAAAACTCCCCATCCTGGCACAAATTCCCCATCACCTCTTCTAGCATAACCCCCCAAATACCCTCCTAGCCCAAATCCCCCTCCATCCCCCCAGCACAAATCCACCCTCCTAGCACAAATCCTCTCCCCCCCACATCACAAATCCCCCCTCCTGGCACAAATCATCTTCCCTCCATCCCCACAGCAAAAATCCCCCCTCCTGGCACAAATCCTCCCCCCCTTCCCACAGCACAAATATCCCTCCTGGCACAAATTCTCTTCCCTCCATCCCCACAGCAAAAATCCCCCCTCCTGGCACAAATCATCTCCCCTCCCCATCCCAGCAGCACAAATCCTCCCTCCTAGCACAAACCCTCTTCCCCTATCTCCCCAGCACATATCCCCCCCTCCTGGCACAAATCCTCTTCCCCCAACCCCACCGCACAAGTCCCCCCCTCCTGGCACAAATCCTCCCCCCATCCCCCCAGCACAACCCCCCAAATCACCCTCCTAGTACCCCCCCCAACTTTCCCCTCCTAGAACAAATCTTACCCGTCAAATCCCCCCCATCAAAAATTTCCCCCTAGCACAAATACCCCCCATCATTCCTACTGGCACAACCCCCCCCCAAATACCCCTTTTTAACAGCCCCAAGACTTCCTGTTCTGGCACAAATCCCCCACCCCATCCCAATAATCTCTTCAAGGACAATCCCCAAATCCCCCCTCCTGGCACAAATCCGCACCCCCCCCAGCACAAATCACCCCTCCTAGCACCCTCCCCCCAATTCCCCTGGTAGAAGAAATCTTATCCTGTCACCTCTAAAATTCCCCATCCCAGCACAACTACCCCCCCCCCCCCCATATCGATCACACCTAGAAGTAATCATCTTCTCCCCACCCCTCCCAGTACAAATACTTTTTGGGGGATTGTCCTTGGGGGGGGGGGATAAGAGAATTTGTACTAGGAGGGGTGGGTGAGAAGATGATTACTTCTAGGTGGGATCGATATGGGAGGGGGGAGAGGGGATTTTGCTGAGATGGGGAATTTGAGAGGTGACAGGATAAGATTTGTGCCCCCAGTGCAGTTCTCCCTTTCCTCAAGCAGGCAGACCTCAGATACAGCGTGGCACATCGATCTGTGATTCTCCTCTTCTGAGGCTCCTCCTCCTCTTCATATGTCAGAGCAGAGGAGGAGCGGAGGAGGAGCCTAAGAGAAGACAATTCCTAAAGCTTTGCATGGACAGCTGGTGGGAGAGATGCGGCTGCAGAAGGGGAAGAAGATTGCGGCTCAGGAATGACACTGGATGTCAGATCCGGACTATACAGAGTTTGTTACCCGCTTTCTTTCCACATTGTTTGCTGGGAGGAGAGGGGGTAACAAACTCTGTATAGTCCGGATCTGACATCCAGTGTCATTCCTGAGCTGCAGTCTTCTTCCCCTTCTGCAGCCGCATCTCTCCCGTCAGCTGTCCGTGCAAAGGTTTAGGAATCGGCTTCTCCTAGGCTCCTCCTCCGCTCTGACATTTTAAGGTAAGGAGAAGCCGAAGGAGAAGTCCCGATCTGACGACTGCTACAGTGACAGGAGTGTGAAGCCTGGCGAGAAGAGAGAAAGAGCACATCCCGCTCTCTCTGGTCAACTAATAGTCACAGAAACACTCCTGGTAGCGCCCCCTCCACCTCCCATGCTACAGACGCCCAGGGCAGCCGTCCCTCCCGCCCACCCCTTGCACCGGCCCTGAGTGGGATACTCCAATTTAACCATTCACAATATCTCAGGACTTCTATCTTCTACTTCACTTGTAGGTATGGAACAGCCAGGCTGTAAATTCATCCTGCCACTTTAGATGAATGGGATTATGTCTCTTGCTTTCTCTCAAGACGACTTGGTGGACAATGTATTATCTTATCTTCAGGATGCTCTCCCTAGCATCCTCTTTCTGCTGATACCCATCCCTTGACTATCCTACAAGCAGGGGTGGCCCCCCTCAGGTGAGGCCCCTTGACATGAGTCCCTGTACTCATGATACCGCAGCCACAGGGTCTCCAGTGTCTCCCCTCTGTCAGCTTCCCTGGACCTCTGGGTTCAGCTCCTCTCAACCACTCCTCTGGCCCTCAGGACAACCTCTTGCAACCACATGGCACCTCTACAGAGGAGGAGGCCGCCCCCTCCCTCCCAGACTCCTCTCTTCAACGAAAGACCCCCAGTACATGTGCTCCTGGCTTTTATACAGTATCCCAGCATGCACCAATGTGACCTGCCCTCTGTCAATCAGCAGGACTGTATCAAAAGCCTATGCACCCATTCGTCAGGTGTCCAACATGCAGGGCCGGACTGGCCTACCGGGATACCGGGATATTTCCCGGTGGGCTGCCAGCCCTGGGGCCGCTTTAAGGGCCGGCGCAGCCGAAGCGCCGCTTTAATTGCCGGCGCAGCCGCATGTAAGATTCTGGTACCTTTGGTACCCTTATTTCCCATTTCTACCTTAATATTGCGTCCCACCTTGCTAACTAGGTGGAACGCATACACCTTTAAGAACGATGACATCATCGCCGAGCGCCGCTATGAGCGGCTATTTCAATCGCCGGTTTTCTCTCACTCAGCAATATCTACGTTGCTATACCTCATACCTACAGGACGATTAGGTGGACCTCCTCCCGGAATTCGCTTATAACAACGCAACCCACAGTACTACTAAGCAAAGTCCATTCTACTTGAACTATGGGTTTCATCCCACTCTTCTTCCACCACGCATCCTTCCATCAAGTAACCCAGTGGCCTCTGATTATCTCACCCAAATAAAGGACTCTCTGGGTTTACTCAACACCACCATATCACATGCCCATAGTCAACAAAAAAGGTACTACGACCTACGTAGAAAACCCTCTCCTCAATATGCTATTGGGGATCTTGTTTGGCTATCTACAAAAAATTTGAGATTAAAGATCCCTAGTAAAAAACTTGGACCTTTATTTCTGGGACCCTTCCCAATTAAGAAACTCATTGGAAAAGCTGCAGTGCAACTCACCTTACCGGCAGATCTCAAAATACATCCCATCTTTCATGTGTCGCTACTAAAACCACATGTTCCTAACCAAGGAATAAGGCCTACCATCTTGCCTCCACCTCCAGTACAAGTTGAAGGCGGAGAAGAATATGAGATCAAGGAGATTCTGGATTCTCGTATCCACAGAGGAAGACTCCAGTATCTCATAAGATGGAAGAACTATGGACCCCAAGACGACACCTGGTTGGATACTGCTGATGTTCACGCACCTAGGCTTATACGAACATTTCACTCGAAATACCCGGAAAAACCAGTGCTATAGGCCTTCCGGAGCCGGCCTTAAGGGGGGGGGGGGGTACTGTAAGATTCTGGTACCTTTGGTACCCTTATTTCCCATTTCTACCTTAATATTGCGTCCCACCTTGCTAACTAGGTGGAACGCATACACCTTTAAGAACGATGACATCATCGCCGAGCGCCGATATGAGCGGCTATTTCAATCGCCGGTTTTCTCTCACTCATTGCTCGTTCAAACCGCATGCTTGACCAGTCTTGTCCTATGCTGCCGGAGCTTCTAGCTATTCCTTTCCCTGAACAAAACCGGAACCTCGCTAACGATCCCGTATCTCGCTACCGGATCACTCTCTTGCTACTGGACCTTGCTACTACTAACCCAACTTGTGATAAGTACCCCACAGGGGATTTCTTTCTAACTAACTTACACTATCTACCTCTGCATACTAAGGACTGTTACTATGTAAGCACTATTCCTATCATCTGCATAACTTCATAGATTGCTAGCTCTTGAGCCTACCATCATCTACATCATTGCACTAGGTTACTCTCTCTTGTATACTTCATCTGCTGTCCCCTACCACCTGTTACTATACATGATTGCTAAACCTATCTGCATACTACCTATCATCACCTACCACTCTCCTGAATATTACTACTGAGTGCTCACCATTTCTAACGCCTGTCTCTCACCTCTATACTATCATATACTATATCATATCATATATTATGTCATATACATTATATCATATACATATATATCCTATCACTCCAGGAACATCATATTGAGTGTATGTATATTTGCATAAAACAGGCTGTGCACGGTGATGAGTCCTGAGAGTTGGATATGTTTGTTCAACACATCTCTACATGACTACTGAGTGTAATAATTCTGCAGCTGCAAATCCATTCACTAACAAAAAACGCAAGAACGTTACACCGCAGCGCCGCTTTAAACATTGGGGCTGTCTGTGACGGTCCGTCCGTCCGATATTACCCGCGTCACGCGTGACGTCAGCCGCTCTGAGTGGTATTACGTCACGATGCCGACGGGGGCGGGGCGGCTCAGCGGCTGGCACGGCGGGGAAATGAGTGGTGGCTGAGTGAGTGGAGGGAGGCTGCTGATGATGACTCACGAACGCGCCGACGATGATCCCTCCCTCCACACTGATGACGTGCAACACGGCCGCCACTGTCCAGTTCCCACACAACAACAACACGTGGCAACATGACAGACACGCGCCACGCCAGCCATGTGATTGAACTCATGATGATAAGGGGAGCAGCCTGCCTGAGCAGCCTGACTTAGGTCAGAGAGTCAGACACACAGACAGTGGCAGCAGAGAGAGCCAGATGAGCGGCTGGTGTGCGGATTATCATCAGAAAGAGTAAATGGGCTGGGGCTGGTGGGTCGGGGGGGGGGGGAGACCTGGTTGGACCTCATCGGACCTCATCCTCTGACCTCTGCACCTCGTCCTCTGCTGCACATTTGGGAGGGGGGGTAATCAATCATCATATTAGGGTAGGGCCCACTGCTAACCTCCCTCCCCCCTATTAGGGGAATACAATGCTGGCCTGACTTGCCCCCCCTCCCCCCTCATACAATGCTTATCTGCCGTGCCACCCCCCCTGGGGCCCCCTCCCCCTAATACAATGCTGACCCCCCCCCCAAATTTAGGGGGAGGGGGGGGGGAAACAGCATTGTATTAGGGGGAGGGGGGGATCAGGATTGTATTAGGGGGAGGGGGGTTTGCATTGTATTAGGAGGAGGGGAACAACATTTAATTAGGGGGAGGGGGCAGGGGGGGTCAGCAATGTATTAGATAGTGGGAGTGGTCACCAGTGTATTAGATAGCGGGGAGGGGGGCCAGCAGCGTATTAGATAGTGGGGAGGGGGGCCAGCAGCGTATTAGATAGTGGGGAGTGGTGGTCAGCAGCCTATTAGATAGCATGAAGGGGGGGGGTCACCAGTGTATTAGATAGCGGGGAGGGGGGCCAGCAGCATATTAGATAGTGGGGAGGGGGGCCAGCAGCGTATTAGATAGTGGGGAGGGGGGCCAGCAGCGTATTAGATAGTGGGGAGTGGTGGTCAGCAGCCTATTAGATAGCATGAAGGGGGGGGGGGGTCACCAGTGTATTAGATAGCGGGGAGGGGGGCCAGCAGCGTATTAGATAGTGGGGAGTGGTGGTCAGCAGCCTATTAGATAGCATGAAGGGGGGGTCACCAGTTTATTAGATAGCGGGGAGGGGGGCCAGCAGCGTATTAGATAGCGGGGAGGGGGGCCAGCAGCGTATTAGATAGTGGGGAGGGGGGTCAGCAGCGTATTAGATAGCGGGGAGGGGGTCAGCAGTGTATTAGATAGCGGGGAGGGGGGTCATTAGCATATTAGATAGCAGGGAGGGGGGTCAGCAGCGTATTAGATAGCGGGGAGGGGGGTCAGCAGTGTATTAGATAGCGGGGAGGGGGGTCAGCAGTGCATTAGATAGCGGGGAGGGGGGTCAGCAGTGTATTAGATAGCGGGGAGGAGGGTCAGCAGTGTATTAGATAGCGGGGAGGGGGGTCAGCAGTGTATTAGTGGGGAGGGGGGCCAGCTGGACTGTTCCTAGAGCCTGTGCCACTTTCACAGCCCCCTCCCCCCCCCAATAAGGAGTAAGAGAAGAAATAAAAAGAGAGGAAAAGTGTGGGATGAACAAAGAAAAAGGGAGAGAAAGAATAAGAGAACAAGAAAGCTGGATAGAGAGAGATGGGGGGGGGGGACAAGAAATTAGGATAGAGAGAGATAAAAGGGAAAGAAACGAGAACAAAGAGAAGGGGTAGTAAATCCTAAAGTGTACCATAAGGGGTTTTAATTCTGTATGAGTGGTAGGGACCCAGAAAGCTCTAAATGTCCACTGGTTAGGGGCGCAAATTTACTTGCCTTGGGTGCTGACAACCCATGCTACGCCACTGGTTTTTATTCCCAGTCTGGCCCTGCCAACATGCCTCCCTATTGGACCAGCTTGAAACACTCTCCAGACTGAATGAATCGCATACTGAGCACAATGAGCAGACCTCACTAACAGATCCTGCTCTCTGGTAGGCAGAGAACAATATAGATTTACCGGCAGCCCCTCTGGTAAGCAGACAGAGCTCAAAACTATACTCTCTCACTAGTACCTACCTAGGAGGGTGCTACATAAAATTAGTGAATGAACTAATGCTAGGATTTTTGGCACTGGCAGTTTCTTGGTGAAGTAGTTCAGTGTAGAATACAAGTTAAGTAAAAAGCCCAAATGTTTAATGAGTTCTAAAGCTACTTGCACATGGGGCGTCTAGCTCCTGTGCATCCAACCTTGTTTTAGTGCCCCCAGGAGGCACGGTGTCTAGCCCTGTGGCTTGCAGCCTGTCAAAGTCTGTACTAGGCTGAAGTAAGCTGCTGCTGGATGGGGCTGAGTGCCAGAACTCAGGTATTGTTTCTTCAAACACATGTCCCTAAACATATAGGACCCTAAACACAAGTACCACTGGGCATTCATTCCCTTACAGCCACTGCATACTTCACCCTGCCATAAACATTGACAAGCTGCTGTCAGCGGGCCTGGACACTGAACCTGTCCCTCCCAGGCACACTAAAAGGCTGGGATTGAATCCGCGTATTTCTTGGTGGGCTAAATAGGTCATGGTAAAGGGGCCTTTTGTTTGTTTTAAAGGTTACCTACCTTTTAGGCTGTATAGGGCTTTTATTTAGTTTACTGTTCTAATAAATACCCTGCCCATGTTTTGTATTGTAGCCAGACAAAGAGACAAAGATGTGGAAAAAAAATCTATCCATCAAATAGATAATACGGTATGTTAATATGTGTACACATAACTATAGACACAATAACAGGTTTATGAAATATATATATATATATATATATATATTGTGACAGGAAGTCAGGTAAATCTGGGAATGTAGTCACTGAGAGGAGACACATTCCCACCTGCTTTGAAAGTTCACTGATACTATAGGGTGTTGGCTGCAGAGAGAGCCAGCAGGAAGTTGAAAACCATTCAGCTGTTCAGAATGAGGAGATCAAGGACTCTATAATTTGTCCAGAGAAAATCTATTGAGTGCTGCCTCCTGTCGCTGTGTGAGCTGGGAAGAGGAGGACAGACATACGTGTACCTCCCGACGCCGTGTGGGCATGGGAGAAGGACTGCTGCCGCCTGTCGCCGTGTGGGCTGGGAGAGGGGGACAGTCGGATGTGTGCCTCCCGACAAGCTGGTGAGCATGGGAGAAGACCCCCTAAAGCGATGTGAAGCTAAGGAGGGTAACCACGAGTGAAGACGTCTCAAAGGTGAGAAGACAAAGTGTTCCATGTGAAGAGTGTGAAGAGTAAAGGGACCTGTTAAATGAACTGTGTTCAATATGAAGAATCTGAAGAGTAAAGGATCCTGTTATAAATGAACATGTGCTGTGTGAAAGAAAACAAAGGGACATGTTCAATGGACAATGTTTGTGCTGTGTGAAAAGCAAACAAATGGACATTTGAGTGTCTGCTGTAGGATCAGCAGTGTCGGCCCAACAGTAGGTTGGAAAGACTTCTTAGGTAGGTTCCAGCGTGAGAAGGTAGCCGCCCACAGAGGCAAGGATTTATTTTGTCTTTTATTTTATTTTGGCTGTTTTGATGCTTGCAATTGTGTTAAGTAAATTGCATGAATAAATCAGTCTTGTTTTCAACCTCTAATCGGCTATCTCTCTGTGAAAACGCACCCCCAAAGGGGTCATCCACGCCTACCAATGAGTAATCCCTTACATATGGTGGAGGTATGCAGTGGGCAGAAGCGAAGATCCCTGCAAGGAAGTGCAAATGTTTGATGAACTTTGTCTGGTGCATGAGATTGCACAATCTATGTGTGCAGGAGAGAAGATCCTGACAGAAAAAAAAAAAAAAAAAGTTTTAAAGAGACAGGGGTCTCAAAATTTTTTGATGAACTTTGTTGTGTCTGGTGCAAGTGACTGCACAAACTGTGTGTGCAGGAAAAGAGATCTTGCAAGAGAGAGAGAAAAACTACATGTGTTAAAGAGACAGTGGTCTGAAAATTTTTTGCTGGACTGTGAAAAATTTGTTTGTGGAGTTATTGAAGATGGGGCGTTCAAAACGCCTGAAGAATGCAAAGATAGATGAAATGAGAGACCGGATTCTATGGATGGAGGGGATGTTGCCGTCTGAACCAGCCCCATCCATGCCTAAAGAGAGTCTACTAAAGAGGAAGGTTGTTGTCCCTAGCAACACTGATGAAACTGCTATGGAGACGCAGTGTGCTCAGATGAAAAGTAAACTCAAAATGGAGGAGATGTTGAAACATCTGATTATATCAAATGCAGCTCAACAGCAGGCAAATGCGGATTTTCAGCAGAGCTTTGCAGCTCAACAAAAGGCTCATCAAGAGAGCATGGCAGGCTGGAAACAGAGACGCCAGCAGCCAATGGAGGCCATCGGTTTGGAGGAAACCGAGTATGTGTGCAGGGCTGAGTTGGATGCCTTGCAACGGAAAATGGAAGAAAAGGAACAAGCCTTGGAATTGCTTAAAATGGAGCATAGAAACTTGCAGGAAATGAATGAACTACTCAAGTCTCATGTGTTACAGTGGGAAGAATCCACTGCTCTTCTTTTGGTCGAGTTGAAAAAACGCAGAGAGACTATAATGGAGAAAGATACCATCCTCATGGAAAAGGAAAGTGAAATTCAGACTTTGCAGAAGCAAAGTATGGCTGATATGTTGGAGTTGCGTAATCAGCTGGAAAAAAGTCTTCAGTCTTTGGGAGCTACAAAAATAGACCTGCAGGAGTCGCAGGAACAGAATGTCGCTCTGAAAACGACATTGTCTCTCAGCGACAACGAGAAAAGTGAAAGAGAGGCTAAATTACTGAGTACTGTGTATGAGCTCACTACTTTGAGCAATGTGGTAAATGAATGGCGTGCAGACTGTGAAAGTTGGAAAGGGGAAGCCCAACGTGTCCAGCAGCAGTTAAAGGAGAAAGAAGCCTGTGTGGCAGAATTACGGTCTCATTCCCAGAAGCTAGCCAATGAGGTGAAGGCTCTTATGCAGGGAAAAGAAGATTGTGAACATAAGAGGGAAAAAGTAGAGGCACAGCTTCTGGAATCGCAAGTCAAGGTGTCAGAAGGTGACCGATTGTGTGCTAAGCTGTCAGAGAAGGCAAACCGACTGCAGGTTGAGTTGGACAATGTTACAAATCAGCTTTCTCAAGCAGACAGCAAATCTAGAGAAATTGCGGAAGATTTTTCTATCTTGGAATCGCAGCTGCAAGACACGCAGGAACTCTTACAGGAAGAGAGGTGTCAAAGGCTGAGTTTTAGCACAAAGCTCAAACAAATGGAAGATGAGAAAAATGGCTTCCTGGAACAATTAAAAGAGGAGGCGGAAGCAAAGAAAAACCTATCAGAGCAAGTCGCAACATTGCAAGCTCAGATAGCGGATATGAAAAAACGCATGGAAGAAAGCGTTGGTTCATTACAGTGTGTTGAAGATGTGAAAAAGAAGTTTGATCAGATGCTTGGTGAAGAGAAGACTGTGTCTGCAAAATATGCAGAAGAACGCGCCCGTGCAGAAACGGAGGTGCGTGATAACGAGAGCAAAGCCCTGTTCTTGGCTCGCTCTTTGGAGGAAGCTCTAGAGTGTAAGGCTGAACTAGAAAGTGTTAACAAACAGCTGCGTACAGAAATGGAAGAATTGGTCAGCTCCAAGGATGATGTTGTGAAAAGAGTTCAGGAGCTAGAAAAGTCTAAGCGAGCCTTAGAACAGCAAGTAGAAGAGATGAAGATTCCGTTGCAGGAACTGGAAGAGGAATTCCAGGCAACAGAGGATCTGTCCCAAAGAGGGGATAGTGTGCCTGATGCAGTTTTTAAAAGGATCAGTGTTTTGGGGTCTGTCCTGAGTGAGCCTCAGAAATGTGATGACATGTGGCTTGAATCACCCCTTTGGAATAAACCGTTCCTTCAAAAACTTCAAGCATTGGAAAATGTATCATTAGAGCTTCAGCAAACAAAGGAGCTGAGTAAGAAATGTGATGATTTCTCAGTTCAGGCTGAAAACCTAGTGGGGAAAACTAAGGCTGTTGGTGAAAACGTGAAGCAAATGAATAAGTGCCTTTCAGGGAGTGTTTCCAAAATGGAACTGGTGAAAGACGGGTGGCAGAAGTTTGATCGTGATCTTGAGATGCATTCCATGTGGAATTCAGATAGAGAAAAAGAACTAGGTGACCTTGAGCGGTCAAATAGTTCAGCAGAAAGTGCATTGAAGAAACCTGTAAAAGAATGTGTTGCAGTTCCATGCTTCTTCACTGATGCAGAGAGGAGGTCTATAATGGATACCACCCAGATCGCTGGGTTCAACTGTGTTGTTGCCTTTAACCCCTATGTTGGTGTAAGGAAAGTTGATGATGTTCTGGTTGACTACTTCTGTGAAGAGTTTGGCAAGAAATATAAACTGAATATCAAATCAAATAGTAGGCCTTTACTGCGACTCGCTCAGGAGGGCGAAAAGTTTAAGAAGTTGATGAGTGCAAATGCTTCCGATCTGCCTATGAATATGAAATGTTTGGTGAATGATATTGATATCTCTGGGAAAAGGAACAGGGGTCACTTTGAAGAAATGTGTGACAGCCTGTTGTCTCAATTGGAAAATCCTCTGCACAGCATCTTAGAGCAAGCAAAGCTCAAGAAGGAAGATCATTCCCTTTTACAACAAAAAGTCAATGATTGTGTACAGATGTATGGAGAGGCAACTCAAGTCACAGAGGGATGTCAAGAGTCCCTACTTGGAACAAAGCTTAGTGAAGCAAAGGTTCTCAAAGTTTTGTGGAAAACATTTATGGATTGCAGAGAGAGGCGTCTTAAGAATGTTGAAGACATTAAGACTAGCCCAATTGAGTTGCCTATGGATCACGGTCCTCCATGGTGGATTGGACAGACGGTTATGAGGGACAAGCTGTCTGACATTTATGAGAAAGCTGTCAATGAAGATGACAGAAACGAGAAGGAGCAAAATGATGCCAAAAATGCAGTTGAAGAATGTGTATATGAGATGAGAGACAAACTGTGTGGCAGTTATGAGAAATCTGTCAATGAAGATGACAAAACAGTTTCATCCGGAAGCTTGAGGATAATAGGAGGCTTATCAGTGAGTCAGCAGTGCCTGACACATGCGTGCCTGGAAATATGTGTCCCAACCCTAGGGTTGAAACAAGAGGGGGGGGTATGTGACAGGAAGTCAGGTAAATCTGGGAATGTAGTCACTGAGAGGAGACACATTCCCACCTGCTTTGAAAGTTCACTGATACTATAGGGTGTTGGCTGCAGAGAGAGCCAGCAGGAAGTTGAAAACCATTCAGCTGTTCAGAATGAGGAGATCAAGGACTCTATAATTTGTCCAGAGAAAATCTATTGAGTGCTGCCTCCTGTCGCTGTGTGAGCTGGGAAGAGGAGGACAGACATACGTGTACCTCCCGACGCCGTGTGGGCATGGGAGAAGGACTGCTGCCGCCTGTCGCCGTGTGGGCTGGGAGAGGGGGACAGTCGGATGTGTGCCTCCCGACAAGCTGGTGAGCATGGGAGAAGACCCCCTAAAGCGATGTGAAGCTAAGGAGGGTAACCACGAGTGAAGACGTCTCAAAGGTGAGAAGACAAAGTGTTCCATGTGAAGAGTGTGAAGAGTAAAGGGACCTGTTAAATGAACTGTGTTCAATATGAAGAATCTGAAGAGTAAAGGATCCTGTTATAAATGAACATGTGCTGTGTGAAAGAAAACAAAGGGACATGTTCAATGGACAATGTTTGTGCTGTGTGAAAAGCAAACAAATGGACATTTGAGTGTCTGCTGTAGGATCAGCAGTGTCGGCCCAACAGTAGGTTGGAAAGACTTCTTAGGTAGGTTCCAGCGTGAGAAGGTAGCCGCCCACAGAGGCAAGGATTTATTTTGTCTTTTATTTTATTTTGGCTGTTTTGATGCTTGCAATTGTGTTAAGTAAATTGCATGAATAAATCAGTCTTGTTTTCAACCTCTAATCGGCTATCTCTCTGTGAAAACGCACCCCCAAAGGGGTCATCCACGCCTACCAATGAGTAATCCCTTACAATATATATATATATATATATAGCCAATCACATGCAGGGCCGATTTTAGACAAAGTGTGGCCCTGGGCAAACCTAAAAGAGGGGCCCCAAATTTTTTTATATTCTACCAAAAATATAGGCGCCATATGCTGCGCGGCACCCAATTGCACCAACCGGCAAGGGAAAGGGAAGAGAGGGGCCGTGTCCTTCCACAGGTACGCTAGGAATCTGTAAGATCGGTGCTATGGGCTCCTGACAGTGATGGGGCCCCTTTGTAAAATGGAGCCCGCCAGGGGCAGACTGAGAACCCTCAGGGCCTCCGGGCAAAATAAATCAAGGGCCCCCTTCCAGGCCCCACCCATGTCCCCCCTCCAGTTACACCCTTGCCCCGCCTCCAGACACACCCACATCCCGCCTCCAGACACCCTACACAATCTTTAGACACAGGGAACAAAAGTGCAATAATTTATAAACAAGTGCAATATAAATAATTCACAAACCAAGACCAGTGCATTACAAAAATCATACATAGACAAAACAAGAGCATTACAATAGTAAATTGCCAGGTCTAGGTGGGGTAGGGTTGCTACCTCACCCCTTTAATCCAGGACACATACGAATTACCAGTGGCGGCTGGTGCTCCAAATTTTTGGGGGGCGCAACAGAAAAATGAAAAAAGGCATTGCTTTGCGGCAAAAAAACGCTGTAAAAAATTGCTTGACTTAACAAACAATCATTAGGTTGGTTCAAGATTGACCAGCGTGTCCCCATTCACTGCACAGTGACCAGCATGTCCCCCATCAATGCACAGTGTCCACAATGCACAGTGACCAGCATGTCCCCCATCAATGCACAGTGTCCAGCATGTCCCCCATCAATGCACAGTGACCAGCATGTCCCCCATCAATGCACAGTGACCAGCATGTCCCCATTCAATGCAGAGTGTCCAGCATGTCCCCAATCAATGCACAGTGTCCAGCATGTCCCCCATCAATGCACAGTGTCCAGCATGTCCCCATTCAATGCACAGTGTCCAGCGTGTCCCCCATCAATGCACAGTGTCCAGCATGTCCCCATTCAATGCACAGTGTCCAGCGTGTCCCCCATCAATGCACATTGTCCAGCATGTCCCCCACCAATGCACAGTGACCAGCATGTCCCCCACCAATGCACAGTGACCAGCATGTCCCCCACCAATGCACAGTGACCAGCATGTCCCCATTCAATGCACAGTGACCAGCATGTCCCCCACCAATGCACAGTGACCAGCATGTCCCCCATCAATGCACAGTGACCAGCATGTCCCCCATCAATGCACAGTGACCAGCATGTCCCCCATCAATGCACAGTGTCCAGAATGTCCCCATTCAATGCACAGTGACCTGACCAGCATGTACCCCATTCAATGCACAGTGACCTGACCAGCATGTCCCCATTCAATGCACAGTGACCTTACCAGCATGTCCCCATTCAATGCACCGTGACCTGACCAGCATGTCCCCCATCAATGCAGAGTGACCTGACCAGCATGTCCCCCATCAATGCAGTGTCCAGCATGTCCCCATCAATGCGTGACCCCCGGAGGACTTCACTTACCTCTGGTGCCACCGCCGTCACCGTGCCTGGCGTGCTGCTCGGGACTCGGTCGGACGTCTTCTCCCTCCGAGTCCTCGTCTCGACCTGCATGCGCGCCGGCCGTCTCCGTCCCGACTCCCTGGCGACCGTGCTGCTCGGGAGTCGACTTCTTCCTCCTCCATTGCGCTGCGTCTCGGTCAGCGCCGCCCGGTGCCTCTTCTCTGACGGCGGACGGTAAGGTGTGGTGAATTTGGTAGGGGGATCACATATTAGGGTGGGGTTGTCAGTGGTGAATTGTGTGGTTTAGGGGGGGGGGCTACACCGCAACTGTATCATACCCCCCCGCACACAATTCACCACTGATCTCCTCACCAAATTCACCACTACTGTGTCATTCCCTCCGAATGACACAGCAGTGGTGAATTTGGTGAGATTACATATTGGTGGGGGTGTCAGTGGTGGGGGGTATGACACAGCAGTGGTGAATTTGGTTATATTACATATTGGTGGGGGTGTCAGTGGTGGGGGGGAATGACATAGCGGTGGTGAATTTGGTGAGATTACATATTGGTGGGGGTGTCAGTGGTGGGGGGGAATGACACAGCGGTGGTGAATTTGGTTAGATTACATATTGGTGGGGGTGTCAGTGGTGGGGGGGAATGACACAGCGGTGGTGAATTTGGTTAGATTACATATTGGTGGGGGTGTCAGTGGTGGGGGGGAATGACACACCGGTGGTGATTTTTGTGGGGAAATCACATATTGGTAGGGGGTCTGTGCCACAGACCCCCTACCAATATGTGATTTCCCCACAAAATTTACCACCGCTGTGTCATTCCCACCCCTACACCACCACTGACACCCCCACCAATATGTGATCATGTCCCCCAAATTCCCCACTGCTGTGTCATACCCCCCACACCACCACCAATATGTGATGTCCCCCAAGTTCACCACTGCTGTGTCATCGTCCCCCCACCACACAATTCACCACTGACACCCCCACCAATATGTGATCTCCCCCAAGCTCACCACTATGGTGAATTTAGGGGAGATCACATGTTGGTGGGGGTGTCAGTGGATGTGGTAGTTAGCTGGTGTTTGCTTTGAACAAAACCTGTACTACTGTACTGTATTCCTGTTATTATCTACTCACTGACCTGACCTCACCACTTATGAGGACACCATAGATCCGAAGGCGGAGCGGGCCACAGGACCTTTCACAACGTCACGTTCACGTGACTCCGCTGAGGTGTGGGCAGGGTTAGGTGCCCTCAGCGTGACGGGGCGGGGTTAGGTGCCCTCAGCGTGACGAAGGAGAGTGACTCGGCCAATGTGTGGGGGGAGCTACCTGTCAATATTCACTGGGGAGGGCTAGGAGTAACTCGGCTAAAGTGTGGGCGGGGCTAGAGCTCTTCAATGTGCACGGTCACGGACCAACGAGAAGGCGGGCCTAAGAGGGACTCTTTGTGGTGTAGGCGGGGCTAGGCGTCCTTAATGAGCACAGAGGGCGGGGCTAAGAATGACTCAGCTGATGTGTAGGCGGGGTTACAGGTCGTCTCCCCTCCTCACACTTCAACATAGAACTGGCCGCCGGGCCCCGCCTCCTAGTTCTATAGCGGCGGCCGCAGGGCCCCTCCCCTCCTCCCACTTCCATAGCGCTGGTCGCCGAGCGGCGGTTCCCGATAGCCCGATGTTGTCTCTGAGACAACATCGGGTGAATTAGTGCTGTACTGGGCGGTGTGTTCCCTTCCAGACCGAAGTGCCCGACCGCTCAGTCCGCCCCTGGAGCCCGCTGCTGACACTGACATGGGGCCCGGGGCCCCTGGACATTCGGGGCCCTGGGCAGTTTCCCAGTTTGCCCCCCCCTAACGCCGGCCCTGATCACATGGCAGCAACTAAATGTATTTAGGCATCTAACTGTGGTGAAGGCAACTTGCTGAAGTTCAAACCAAGCATCAGAATGGGGAAGAAAGGGGATTCAAGTGACTTTGAATGTAGCATGCTTGTTGGTGCCAGACACTGGTCCGAGTATTTCAAAAACTGCTGATCTACTGGGATTTCTACGCACAACCATCTCTAGGGTTTACAGAGAATAGTCCTGAAAAGAGAAAATATCCTGAGCGGCAGTTGTGTGGACAAAAGTGCTTTGTTGATGTTAGAGGTCAGAAGAGAATGGGCAGAGTGGTTCGAGATGATAGAAAGGCAACTGTAACTCAAATAACCAGTCGTTACAACCAAGGTATGCCGAATACTTTCTCTGAATGCACAACACATCAAACCTTGAAGCAGATGAGCTAGAGCAGCAGAAGACCACACCTGATTCTACTCCTGTTAGCTAAGAACAGAAAAAACGAGGCTACAATTTTCACAGGCTCACCAAAATTGGACAATAGAAGATTAGAAAAACGTTGCCTGGTCTGATGAGTCTCGATTTCAGCTGCGACATTCATATGGTAGGGTCAGAATTTGGCGTAAACTACATGAAAGCATGGATCCATCCTGCCTCGTATCAACAGTTAAGCCTGGTGGTATAATGATGTGCATTTGAGCATTGTTTAAATGCCACGGGCTACCTGAGTACTGTTGTTGACCATGTTCTTTCCTTTCTGACTACAGTGTACCCATCTTCTGATGGCTACTTCCAGCAGGATAATGCACCATGTCACAAAGCTAAAATCATCTCAAACTGGTTTCTTGAACATGACAATGAGGTCACTGTACTCCAATTGCTTCACAGTCCCTAGATCGCAAACCAATAGAGCACCTTTGGGATGTGATGGAATGGTAGATTTGCATAATGGATGTACAGCTGACAAATCTACAGCAACTGTGTGATGCTCTCATTGTCAATATGGACCAAACACCTTGTTGAATCCATGCCACGAAAAATGAAGGCAGGTCTGAAGGCATAAGGGGTCCAACCTGACACTAGCAATGTGTACCTCATAAAGTGCCCAGTGGGTGTATATGTATATATATATTTTTTAGAATACTTTAATTATCCCAAAGGGAAATATATATATAAAAGCACATAAAAAAAGACAAACTATATGTCAAAACTATGTGGAAAAAATGCACTACAAGATTGCGTGTATTTAAAACATTGTCATGCATCCCAGATCTGGATTTACGGCATATACATATTTTCATATTTAAGACTTACAATAACATTTAGCCTGACATTCTCTTCCAGTTTCACAAGATATCAGCCGCATCAAGAATGCCTTTCAGTCTTGAACAATATTAATCTCCGTCTTACAATCTTAGAAGTGAGGGGAAATATTTTTATAACTATGATCGTGTACGGCAGACACCCCGAGGGCCAGACATGACATCCATGCATACTAATCTTTCCCTCTCAAAGAATAAGCCGCTGACCCTGTGATCAGCAGTAAGGGTGGAAGAGCCAGCACATGCAGAGATAACCACAGGGACATCTCTCACTGAGAAAAAACAGACTGGGATCATTGGTAGGCCTGTAAAGGACAAACCTAATAAGCTACAAGGGGGAGAAAGCGGGCTAAGCTAGCAGCGGCCAGTGGAAAATTGCCATGTAGAATACCGCAAAGGTGCAGCTAAGTAAGAGGACTCAGTGTGATGCCCATTGTAGCAGATAATCTTACTTTATTTTTGGATTCCTGTTTATATGTGTGTGACATTTTTGTAAATGCATGTATCAGAGTTCAGCCAGTTAGAGAAAACCTTGTGTTAAAGTTCCCCTTCCCCAGTAATACAATTTTTTTTCATGCTTTTGTCTGTGTTTTTATTGGTGACTCCATGCTACATGATTGCTTTCGCCTATAAAGTGGTCACCCCAACACAGGTCTGAATACTTTTGACTTTTTATATCAAAGTGGGGGGGGGGGGGGGGTTGGGGTCTGTTTGTACACAGGTGAACACTCCTGGATATTATGTAGTCCTGTGCCCAACGCTCTGTGCATTAGGTAGTCCTGTGCCCAGCGCTCTGTGTATTATGTAGTCCTGTGCCCGGCGCTCTCTTTATTATGCAGTCCTGTGCCCTGTGCTCCATGTGATATGTAGGCCTGTGCCAAGTGCTCTGTGTAATATGTAGTCCTGCGCCCAGTGCTCTGTGTAATATGCAGTCCTGCGCCCAGTGCTCTGTGTATTATGTAGTCCTTTACCCAGCGCTTTGTGTATTATGCAGTCCTGTGCCCAGCACTCTCTGTATTATGCAGTCCAGTGCCCAGCACTCTGTGTATTATGCAGTCCTGTGCCCAGTGCTCTGTGTATTATGCAGTTCTGTGCCCAGCGCTCTGTGTATTATGCAGTTCTGTGCCATTTGCCAATAAAAAAAAATAAATAAAAATATGTCCCCGGATTTTATTGAAAAAATCTGGTCACCTTATCTTATGCCCATATTCTACCTGGTGTTCACTGCTTTTTATGCCCATATTATCCTGATGTCTTGTGCTCTTTATGCCCATATTCTTCCTTATGTGTAGTGCATTTTCTGACTACATGCTACTTGGTGTTCAGTGCTTCTTATGTCCACTTTATCCCAATGTTCAGAGCTTCTAATGCAATATCCTATCTGGTGTTCACTGCTTTTTATGCCCATATTCTTGCTGATGTCTAGTGCCTTTTGGTTCTATATCACATCTAGCAATGTGATATAAATCTTTGCGTTTGGATTCTCCCTATTGTTTAGTGGGATTTGTGCCTGCATTCTGTGTATTTATATACAGTGATGGTTGTGGGTGTTTTTTGCATAATAAACTGATTATTGGGGTTTGCTTTAAAAATAAAGCGAAGGTGTGATCAGAGACCTTGCCATGCTACAAAGGAGAGTTGTGTGAAGAGTTTACAGCCATTTGCCAACCAGGTAGTGAGAAGTGAAGAGTTATAACTGATGATTCAGTGGCATGGCTGATTAAAAGTATCCAGGGAGCATGTGCTCGGTACAACATTGGGCAGAGGTGAATTTACCTCCTTTAAGAGGGAAGAAGGTACCAAGGGTGGTCAAGGAAAAGGCAAGCATTTAGCTTTTCTTTAACCAGCCGCAGTGACTTTGAAACAGCCTTTATCAACTATGGTTCCTCCAAAGAATGCTAAGGGTTCCTAGAGCAGTGAGCATGGGTGAATTTATCTGTCACCTATACTGACAACCAACGTAGAGGGGTTACTTCCACATTGACAACTAATGCTGCGGAACACCACAGTCTTCACTATCTGTGTTTCCTTTTTTGTGATTATTATTATTCATTTAATTCAGATTATTACTGAAAATATATATTTTTTAATAAATACTTTTTTTTTACATTTTTAAAGTGCAGAGTTACAAGTATGCACAAGGGTCATAGCACGTGATGGTACAGTATGTATTTCATAGAAGAACAATTACAAAGAGCAAATGACAAAAAACTTGATTACTGAAAATATTTTGTGATGTACAGCAGATGAGTGTTACAAAGGATCTGCCCTCTGTGTCATATATGCTAAGTACACCACATTTTGCATTATTTTTATTTATACCTTTCTAGTATGTACTGATCATGCTAATGTACTGTAAGTGGTTCTTCAGGGGTAAAAAGGTTGAGAATGTGCACTAAAGACAGAGCAGACCCTCCCGTTTCTGATTGTGAAAGTGCCTGTCACCTCTCTCTGCAACCATTTCAACAGAAAGTATTGTTCCTACTGTAACACCCTCTAGCTTAGTGTGCTAGTGTGATTGTCCTTTTTTTTTAGTAATGACTAAGCGCTAACATTTGCACGAAACGTGTCTACCTCTTGTCTCCTGCTCCATCTGTCAACCTCTTGTCATATGGTGATGGTATGGAATGGTGGGGGGATGGGGGGAGAGATGGGATCAGGGGCAGAGGGATGGGATCAGGCACAGAGGGATGGTAGGGGAATGGGATGGAATCAGTGGCAAAGGGATGGTGGTAGAGGGATGGGATAAGTGGCAGAGGGATCGGGAGGTGGGATCAGTGGCAGAGGGATGGTGGGAGGAATGGGATGGTGGGATGGGATTAGTGGCAGAGAGGGATGGTGGGAGGAATGGGATCAGGGGCAGAGGGATGGGATCAGTGGCAGAGGGAGGGTGGGGGGATAGGATGGAGGGATAGGATCAGTGGCAGAGGGATGGTGGGCTAGAGATGGGATTAGGGGCAGAGGGATGGTGGGAGGGATAGGATGGAGGGATGGGATTAGGGGCAGGGGGACGGGGGATGGGATGGAGGGATGGGATCAGTGGTAGAGGGATAGTGGGGTGATGGAATAGAGGGATGGGATCAGTAGCAGAGGGATGGGGGGGATCATAGGTGTGCGCACAGGGTGTGCCAGGTGTGCCCAGGCACACCCTAATCACCCTGTGCAGCACAGATTCCCCCTACTGCCCTGGCTCCCCTCCCCCTTACCCCAACAGCTCTTCCGGTTTCCCTCCTCTCCTCTCCAGCCGGCTGTTGCTGTGGGGATGTTTTAGGATGAATGGGGAAAGGATAAATATATAATTTGCCGGCCCCCTCCCTTTCTGAATGAACATCGTGAGGGATCAGTAATGTGTGTTTGAGCTTTGGTGTGCACACCCTAATGCATTAGGCTGCACACACCTATGGGGGGATGGGATCAGGGGCAGAGGGATGTTGGGGAGGAAAGGGATCAGTGGCAGAGGCATGGTGGGATGGGATCAGTGGCAAAGGGATGGTGGGGAGGGGGATGTGATGGAGGGATGGGATCAGTGGCACGGGGGATGGTGGTAGAGAGATGGGATCAGTGGTAAAGGGATGGTCAGGGGATTGGGATGGTGGTGGATGGATGGGATCAGGGGCAGAGTGATGGTGGGGGGGGGGGGTGGAGGAATGGGATCAGTGGCAGAGGGATGGTGGGAGGGATAGGATCAGGGGCAGAAGGATGGTGGGAGGGATAGGATCTGGGGCAGAGGGATGGTGGGGAAGATGGGATGGGATCAGTGGCAGAGGGATGGTGGGGGGAAGAGATGGAATCAGTGGCAGAGGGATGGTGGGGGAGATGAGATGGTGGTAGAAGGATGGGATCAGTGGCAGAGGGATGATGAGGGGATGGTGACACTGGCACTCACCTGTTCTCAGTGTCAGTCAATCCCCCTCCTTGCTCAGTGCTCTCAAACTGGCTTCACAGTGCCTCCAGTAGTAGCTCTTCCGACATGGGGTCTTCACATTGACTCACACAGGAGAGATCTCCTCCCCCTTCACTCTACTGGCCCATCAGCTGTCTTTCTCCTCCACCCGACATTGATCTGCTTGGAAGAATGGGCAGAGCGCTGTGCCAGTAGCAGTGAGTGTATAATGTCGCGACTGATATGATGCCTGCAATTAGCAGTGGCACTCACAGTGTACAACTATGTCTGGGACATATTCCCCCGATCATTGCCTAGAAAGGGGCGGTAGCGGGCGGCGGGCCTCCCCACAGTGGCAGAACTCCAGGACCCAGTCGCAAGTGCAACTGCTGCAACCCTGATAGTTCCGCCACTGCAGAAAGTATTCAGATCCCCTTCACTTTTTCTAATTTTGTTATGTTGCAGCCTGATACTACGGTTGTTTAATTTTTTTCCTCATTAATCAACACTCAGTACCCCATAATGACAAAGTAAACAACATTTTAGAAATGCCTTGAATTTATTAAAATAAAAAACTGAAATCTCACATTGGACAAAATATACAAAACCCTTTGCAACAACACTTTTAGCTCATGTGCCTCCAGTTTGCCTTAATCAATGCTGAGATGGACTTTAATTATCCAGATATAGACTGGGCAGAAGAAACAGCAAATTCATCCAAGGCTCAGCAGTTCCTAAATGTTTTGCAGAACAATTTTATGGGTCAGATGGTAAACGCACCGACAAGAAACAATGTGGTACTAGACCTACTGATTACCAACAATACAGACCTGCTCATGGATATAGAAATACGGGGCAACTTAGGAAA
The DNA here is from genome assembly GCF_965119305.1 of Pelophylax lessonae. Lineage (NCBI taxonomy): Eukaryota > Metazoa > Chordata > Amphibia > Anura > Ranidae > Pelophylax > Pelophylax lessonae. Next base: position 88,092,300 of record NC_138773.1, on the reverse strand, counting down.
CAGTGACCATAGGTCAATACATTTCAGTATTAATCATAGTAACAGGAAACACAAGGGTAATATAAGGACACTAAATTTCAAAAGAGCCAATTTCCCCAAACTGCCCTCTTTGCTAGAAAATATCAAATGGGATAGAGCCCTGGGAACAAAGAACACGGAGGAAAAATGGGAGTGCTTCAAGAGCATACTAAACAAAGGGATTGGCCAGTGCATTCCAAAGGGAAATAAATTTAAAAGAGCAAAACTAAACCCTGGGTGGCTAAACTCCAACATAAAAATGTATATTAATACTAAAGAAAAGGCCTTCGAAAAATACAAGGCTGAGGGGTCATTTGCAGCATTCAAGCATTACAAAGAGTGTAATAAAAAATGTAAAGGCGAAATCAAGGCGGCTAAAATAGAACACGAGAGACATATAGCGGAAGAGAGTAAAAAAAACCCCAAGAAATTCTTTAACCTCCCCCCGTCCGCGCTACAGCCTATATACGGCTGCAGCGCGGACTCGAATTTTCGGGAGGCCGTTTTTAAACGGCCTCCCAGTGACACGCCCCCAGCGCGCTCCCGCGAGCGCGCTGCGGGGAAAATCTGTGTCGGCCGTGTCCCTTGGACACGGCCGATCACAGATCGTGGTGAATGGCCAATCACAGCGGCCATTCACCACGTGATCTGGCCGTCCAATGAGCGATGATCTCATATGTAAACATATGAGATCATCTCTCATCGCCGGCGCTCCTTCCTCACACGGAGCCTGCAGTGTGAGGAAGGAGGGGGAGCCGACAGCCGCTGGGGACACAGCAATGTAATCAGGGCACTGATCACCAGTGCCCTGATTACTGCAAGGTAAAAACACACACACAGTGCCCCCCCATCAGTGCCCACAGTGCCCGCCATCAGTGCCCCCCATCAATGCCCACAATCAGTGCCCATAGTGCTGCTAGTCAGTGCCCATCAGTGCCTGCTCATCTAGGCACTGATGAGCACTGACTGGCAGCACTATGGGCACTGAGTGTGGGCACTGATGGTGCTGCCCATCAGTGCCGCTCATCAGTGCCACCCGTCAGTGTCCAGTGCCATCCGCCAGTGCCCATCAGTGCCGCCTATCAGTGCCCAGCAGTGCCGCCTGTCAGTGCCCAGCAGTGCCACCTGTCAGTGCCCAGCAGTGCCACCTCTCAGTGCCCAGCAGTGCCACCTCTCAGTGCCCAGCAGTGCCGCCTATCAGTGCCCAGCAGTGCCGCCTATCAGTGCTCATCAGTGCTGCCTCTCAGTGCCGCCTCTCAGTGCTCATCAGTGCGGCATATTAGTACCTCCTCATCAGTGCCCATAAGTGCCACCTCATCAGTGCCCATAAGTGCCACCTCATCAGTGCCCATCAGTGCAGCCTATCAGTGCCCATCAGTGCCGCCTCATCAGCGCACATCAGTGAAGGAGAAAAATTTATTTTCAAAATTTACTCGCAGAAAATAAGAAAAACTTTTTTTTTTTTTCAAAATTTTTTGTCTTTATTCTTTTTTTTTGTAAAAAATAAAAAACCCAGAGATGATTATATACCACCAAAAGAAAGCTCTATTTGTGTGAAAAAAATGATAAAAATTTCATATGGGTACAGTGTAGCATGACCGCGCAATTGTCATTCAAAGTGTGACAGCGCTGAAAGCTGAAAATTGGCCTGGATGGGAAGGGTGTTTAAGTGCACAGAAGGCAAGTGGTTAAGTATATACAGTAAATAGTAAGAAAGCGAGGCCAGAACACATTGGCCCAATAAAAGACGACGAAGGGAATCTGGCCACAGAGGACAGAGAGAAGGCAAAAGTGTTAAATAATTTCTTCTCTTCAGTCTTCACAAAAGAATTGGGGGGCTACACTAACCCAGCTTGTAATGCTAAATTAAATAATACACCTCAGGAAGTACCCCCATGGTTAACAGAAGATAGACTTAGAACTAAACTAGAGAAACTTAACATAAATAAATCACCGGGACCAGATGGCTTGCACCCGAGGGTTCTTAAAGTGCTCAGCCAGGTGATAGCCAGACTATTATTCTTGCTCTTTAAGGATAGTTTACAGATGGGTATGGTGCCAGCTGATTGGAAAAAAGCCAACGTGGTACCAATATTTAAAAAAGGGCCGAGATATATCCCAGGTAACTATAGGCCGGTCAGCCTAACATCAGTAGTCTTCAAGATTTTGGAGGGGATGTTAAGAGACTACATACAAGACTTTAGTAATGAGAACAGTATTATTAGTAGTAATCAGCATGGATTCATGAAAAATCATTCTTGCCAGACCAATCTATTAACCTTCTACGATGAGGTGAGTTTCCATCTAGACAAAGGAAAGCCTGTGGATGTGGTTTATCTGGACTTTGCAAAGGCATTTGACACAGTTCCCCACAAACGCTTGGGAGAGACCAGAGGGTGGTGATAAATGGGGAGTACTCAGATTGGGCGGGTGTGGAAAGTGGGGTTCCCCAAGGTTCTGTCCTGGGACCAATCCTGTTTAATTTATTCATAAACGACCTAGAGGAGGGGATATCTAGTACAATCTCGGTATTTGTGGATGATACTAAATTAAGCATGCCAATATCTTCAATGCAGGATGTGGAAACCTTACAAGCAGACCTGAATAAAATAATGGGGTGGGCAACTACATGGCAGATGAGGTTTAATGTTGAAAAATGTAAAGCAATGCACTTGGGCGTCAGAAACACGAAAGCAAGCTACTCACTGGGGGGGGGGGGGGACCCTCTGGGTGAATCTAAGATGGAAAAGGACCTGGGGGTCCTAGTGGACAACAGGCTTGGCAGTGGCATGCAATGCCAAACCGTTGCAAGCAAAGCCAACAAAATACTGGCATGTATAAAAAAGGGTATTCACTCCAGAAATAAAGAGATTATTCTCCCACTCTACAAGTCTCTGGTCCGGCCACATCTGGAGTATTCCGTCTAGTTCTGGGCACCGGTCCTCAGGAAGGATGTGCTGGAGCTAGAGAGAGTCCAGAGAAGGGCAACATAAATAATTAGGGGAATGTAGGACATCAACTATTAGGAAAGACTATAAGCATTGAACTTATTCTCTCTGGAGAAGAGACACTTGAGGGGGGATATGATATAAATGTACAAATACTGTACTGGTGATGACCCTAGCATAAGGAACAAACTTTTTAGAGAAAGGGAATACAATAAGACATGTGGCCACTCACTAAAACTAGAGGAAAAACGGTTTAACCTTAAAATACCTAAGGGGTTCTTTACTGTCAGAGCAGTAAGGATGTGGAATTCTCTTCCACAAGCTGTAGTATCAGCAGGAAGCATCGATAGCTTCAAAAAACTATTAGATGGGCACCTTAAAGACCACAACATAAGGGGGTATACAATGTAAGGTTAACATCAAACACACACACATCATAGGTTGAACTGGATGGACTGATGTCTTTTTTCAACCTCACAAACTATGTAACTACAGTATGTACACCTTGAATTGATTGGACATGTTTTGGAAAAGCTTATACCTCTTAATATAACATATAAGGCACAGCTGACAATGCATACTGTATCAGAGCAAAAGCCATGTAGTCCTAAAACAATTCCAATCGAAAGGCGACACTACTGCTTCTCCATAGATACAGTGTAGAGAGCCTTGTCAACTGTGGACAGAACATACATTAATGGCAGGATCACCAGGTGAAAATAATGGAAAAAATGGCTGAAAAAAGAAATAACTAATGCAACCACCATATCTAAGGACAATTAGGCTGCAATATATTACATGTTTTGGGTTTATATATACTTTAAAAATGCATAAATGAAGTATGCAGGAACTAAAAGAGTTTTCATACTGCTGGTATTAGGACACAGTTGTTTAGCTTGGAGCACTTGTGGTGATAAAATATTAGCACTTGTTGGACTTGGCCAGATCAAAATCGACAGGTGTGCCATTTGGCTGAATGAAAATGGTGTCTTCTATTGCTGGACCCAGGTGTCTATGCCCCTAGTACTGGAAATGCATCTCCTACCTAAAATCTAGCCAGTACACTGCAGGAAAAAGCAAACTGCCAAAAGACATCAAAATCATCCATTACAAACAACTGATCACACTTTATCCTCAGTAGGGTATCTGTCACATAAGGAGCTTGATTTGTATGTAACATTTACATGTCTGTTATGGTTATCCGCTGATTGCTGTCACAGGGGGATGATGCTTGTCTTCTGATTAAAACATAACACTGCACCTTGACAAATTTGTTCAATAACCTTTATGAACAGAGGCAGCCATGCATTAACATAATGCAATTTCCTCTAGGTGCAGTTTGTGTCCCCGGCTCGGTATATTGATGAGGCCTGAAGATGTCTGATATCTTTATCACCTGGTGGAATTAACATCCCTCTAATGCCCCTGTAATTGGTTACAACTTCCATATATCTCATTTTATTATTGGTACAGATTTTTCATTGTGGCACCATAACAGCACAACAGGGGCCAAAGGGTGAACCACGGAGTTGCCAGGACTTAAGAGTTAACACAATGGACAGTCCATGTTTATGACAAATTACTTTCCATATAATCTGTTGGTCTGCTAAACTGACCGTGATAAATCCATTCAGAAACAGTTATCTTTATAGCCTACAAGCCACACAATAAATCTATAATAATAACATTAATGTAATTTTGTCCTCTATGCTATTCTGTTCCTCTGCATAAAATTTCTGTTCTTGTATAACTAGTACCATCAATGCTCCCACGAACCCTAATAATTCTAGTGATTGCATCCTTTGAAAATTTTTTAAAGGTTCACTCCAGTTAGACAGAAAGATTTTGCAATCAAAGAGCACAGTGAGTGCACTTTTAGGCCATCTTCGTGCCTTTGCAGTGTGCTGTGGTGTGATACAAAAACTCATATATAGGATACTATACATACAGAATATAAGATAAGAAAAGTGGAAGTGTTCAGCATCCATACATAAGATACTGAGAGCATACATCCAGCATTCAGAATAAGAAAAATGCTAATGTGCTGCATCTATACATATAAAATAAGAACATGTAGCACTGCCCCATAGGAGATCCTTGGTTGGATGGGATCCTCTGTTCTGCCACGACTCCTTAACCTGCTCTGTCTCCACTGACGCATCTGGTTGTAGGCTGCTCACACTTACCCCACGTTCACACCTATGAGATTTTCAGTACAGTTTGCAGAAACGCACTACAGTCCATTTAAGATGGTTCCCTTTGGTACTTGTTCACATCTATGCGTTTTGCAGCTGGTGCGTTTTTGGAAGGGGTCGGGGACTTTTTTCCCTGCATTTTGCGTGTAAAAGACTTCAATGGAATTGCACCAGAAACGCAAGTGTTGCGTTTGTGATTAAAAACGCTATATATAGCTGTTTGCTAAGAAACAGCCCAGGAAGCCGGCCACCACGTCCTTAACAAGCGATGAATCATGACAGCTGAATGTAAAAAAAAGAATTGCCGGCAAATAAATTGTGAAAAAAGGTGTGGGGTTCCCCCTTAGGTCAATACCACGCCCTCGGGGGCTGGTATGGATTTGGAAGGGGACCCCCCCATGCCAAAAAATAAACAAAAAGGGGTGGGGTCCTCCTTAAAATCTATACCAGACCCTTATCCAAGCATGTAGCCCCCCGGCAGGTCAGGAAAGGGAGGGGACGAGCTAGCACCCCGCCCCATTCCTGAACCATATCAGGCCGCCTGCCCTAAACATGGGGAGGGTGCTTTGGGGCAGGCACCCCACAGCACCTTGTCCCATGTTGATGGGGACAAGGGCCTCTTCCGGACAACCCTGGCGGTGATTGTGGGGGTCTGCAGGAAGGGGGCTTATCAGATTCCAGAAGTCCCCTTTAAGAAAGGGGTCCCCCGGATCTTACCCCCCCTATGTGAATGAGTATGGGGTACATTGTACCCTTTCCCATTCACATAAATAAAAGAAATGTAGTGTTACAAAATAGGAGAGATGGTTTTTAAAAATGAAGAATGTCCCATGTCGTAGCTCCGACGTGTCTTCCTCCTCCGCTCGTCTCCCACCAGTCTTCTCCCTCTGGTGTCTCCTCCCTCTGGTGTCTCTTCTCCCTCTTCTCTCTCTCTGGTAGTTTCTTCTCCCTCTGCTTTCTTCTCCCTCCGGTGTTTTTCCCGACAATTCTTTTTTACATTCAGCTGTCATGGGGGAATCCTGCTGACAGCCAATGACAGGATATGGTGGCCAGCTTTCCAGACCCGCTCCTTAGAAGCCAGATATGTACAGTGTGTTGATCTGTTTAAAGAGAACAAAAAGGTAAAACGAAAAATGCATGAAAACTGCATCAAAAACAAGGGTTTAAAAACGCATAAATACCGCAAAACATGCCTGAAAAACGCATCAAGCACAGCCTGCATGGATGTGAACCTAGACTTCAAGGATTAGTTCATTTTTTTTTTTTTTTTATATTAATTGCACATGTGCATTTATTATTTATTTGGAGCCTGTAAAGCATTGCACCAGTGATCAGCAGAACACTGGTGCCATGCAGGTCTCCTGCAGATCTGTCAGCGCATTTGTGTACCCGTACATCCCATACGGGCAAGCAGATACACTGCCAGGAAAAATCTATGAACTACCATGGGGCTCCCCAGCTGTGGTAGTTCATAGAGAACTACAAGCCAACAGCAGCAAAGGATATTGGGGCTTGTGGTTCATTCAAACACAGAGCTTTGTGAATGGATGTTGTGTGAGCGGGCCCCGCACAAACAATCTAATTTCAAAAAGTGACAGCTAATACAGGGAACTTCTCCCCGTACTGCTGTCACAGTGAGCAGGCAGCAGCTGCAGCATTGAGAACATGTTACATGTTCCACTTTAAAAACGGGTGGAACATGTAACATGTTCCCAAAGGTGAACTTATCCTTTAAGCATTAGAGTTATGCTACCAATTTATGACAGTACACAGTAAATAGACCACAAACAACTTGAAAATTACTAAAATAAATGTATTATGGAAGGGCAAGAAAATGAAATGCATAGAACAAATAAACAGGACAACAGAATACGTTAGACTAACTAAGGAGCAGGTTAGCCTCACCTGTGGCCATTAACCTATACCACAATAAGGCTAAGTCCCATTACACTAGTCTACACAGTATCAGTATGAATAGCATGATACGTGAAGCATGAATGGCATAAAAGAAGCCTCACTGTAATTCATGGTAACAACTACTCAAAAAGTGTCCTTGAGTCCCCAATAGCGAGTGGGTGTATGAGCTACTCACAAAGGGTATTCCTGGAGGTGCCTACTAGTCAATGTTGGCTGGCTTTCCTTGGGGCCCTTCTGTAGGTGGTGCACATGTAGCCATCCCTTTAAGATTATACACAAGTGATGGCTGATGGGCTGCTAAGTAGAGGCAGTCTCAGCTGGAATTAACTGTGGGTAGCAAGTGGTTGAATTTAGTAGTTCGGCTCACCACTCCAGGTATACAATGGATCAGATCCAGTACGCTTGCCGATCAGTTGTCAGAGAAGTCCTGATCCTCATGATCAGGTCCTTACAAGACTCAGCCTTTCACTGAGCAACAGGTGTCTCCAGCTCTGGTCCCAGTTCAGTAAAACACCTTTCCGTGGCTCAGTCACCAGACGCTCTCTCTTTCTCAGGCTTCGTTTCTCTGGATGCAGACAGACATGTAGGAGCAACATGTCTGTGCTCCACAGTCTGCAGCACTAAGCTCTAAGTCACTCAGCCCTCAGCCTCAATATCATGTACCAGCCCTCTGTGGCTGTCTCTCTGGTCTTTGCACCTCAGCTCATGTCCACACTGCCAGGCTATTCGTGTTGTTCTCCCTCAATCTCATAATCCAGGTCTGTGCTCCCCCCCCGTGTAACAATGCAGCTGCTGGGAGGGAGAGGGGAGGAGGAAGCAGACACATATGCAGCTCTCTATGTCTCCTGTGCAGCAGCAGGAGCACCAGAGCTCAGCCTACTCTCCAACAACACAACCATGGCTGGGGACCCAATTGCTCCTCAGACTAGCAGCACTTAACTACACAAATATTGACAAATATACCCAGCATACATTTAGGCAGGTGCAGATTTCCACTCCATCCTGTAGGTGCCATTATTACAGATGGAGTTGAGTCTGGTAGGAGAACTGGCCCCTAATGGACTGTCAGCTTTTAGAGAGAGGTTATCTGTTTGATTTGACGCCGTACTCTCTGGAGACCTTCAGTGGCCATTTTGGCGTGGGATCTTATACAAAAGGGTACCTGTATAATTCAGGCAAGCCTGGAGTCAGTGGTAGATAAGGGATAGAGACTCTGCTGGTAAGGTAAACCGCAAAGTGCAGGGAAAGGTCCTGGTGAATAAGGTCAGAACAGGGACATGACCTGAAGTTGTCATGAGGAAACTGGTATCAGGACCCCCTCCAGCGAAAGCTGTCCTCCAGTAATACAGGTCACACTGCATAAATCCCAACTGCTGTATGATATTATATCAGTCCCTACAAAATGATGCTTAAGCAGCTGTCAACTACTGGTTGCTTTTTTTGGGGGGATTTGCAAGGTAAAGACAGAATGTGCTAGTATGCATTGGACACTAGGACAAATATGTGACACTTACTTGAAAATGAAGTCCTCCAGCAATGGGATGTAATCGCTAGAGGCAACGTCCATCTTCTCGCGGTCTTCCTCTTGTGTTCGCGGACTCCGGCTGTGTGACAGACCAGAGCCATAATGACGTCACTCCTGCGCATACGCGGAGGAGCCGTCATTCATGACACAAGTATCTGAAGGAAGGCACGGGTCGTCATTCCTTCAGAGTGCATGAAGCCGATGACGTCATTGGTACACATTTAGGAGATATATACAGTACCTATAGATAAGCCTTATTATAGACTTACCTATAGGTACATATTATAGCTTAGAGATTACTTCCTTTTTAAATTCAATACTGCCAACCTAAATACAAGGCAAATTACAACATCAAGAACTGTGTGTGTGGGCTATTACTGATTGGGTACCCTGGGATAAATGTATGAAAGTATAGAATTACAAACACCCGAATGCATTATTAGGCAACAATACAACCCCGAAAAAATAAAAAAATTAAATAATAATAATAATAATAGGGTATGAAGAACACCAAAGTGGACTTGGTCTGCACTTGTTCAGTCTTCCTTTATTTAAGCTGCAGCTCACTCACATAGTGGGTCCATATAGTTAAGAATAGGACATACTTTGCAAGAATACTGTATCATATTGTTTATAGTCATATTGTTTGAACTGGTTTTTATACTTCTAATTTGTGCTAATTAGTGCTTTGGTGTTTGTTTATCATCATTATTATTACTATTAATTTTTTGTGTGTGTTGTATTGTTGCTTTATTGAAAGAGAAAAACATTCATGTTTTCTTCTTTTCTTTGCTTTTGTTTTTGTGTTGTCCTAATAGGAACATGTTGCCTTTCTCCTTTTTGGTTTTTATACTTCTTAGTTCAGCAATGTTTGTCCTTTTTGGCGCCAATAATAATACATTAGGGTATTTGTAATTTTGTACTTTTAAATATGTATAGATTTTAACACACTATGAGGAGTCTTTGTATTTTCTTTATTGTCTAGGTTTTAGCCTTGATGAAGGAGGAGTGCTGAGCCCCTGAAACGCATTGCTGTTACAAAATAAAAATTGCATCCTTTCAAAACTTTACTAAGCTCCTTTGGGGGTCCCGCAGGACCGTAAACCACCCATTGTACTAAAACGCATCTGCATAGGGTTCAGTGCTCCTACATCACAAAGATTACAGTTACATACAAAGAAAAATAGAATGGGATTGGTGCAGCGCTAACACAATTGAATCCACAGTCCATACAAATGTTCAAATGGATCAAATACAAAAGTGCAGTAAACAAAAGTTCATCAGAGAGTGCTCCAATAAAGAAGGGAAACTGTCCACCACTTCAAACTTGGAAAAAGCCCCGAGTGCAGGAACCGCCACCAAGATAATAAATGGCCTCTTACCAAATTGCAATGACCCCCATTACAAGGATCAAAGACAGCCTGTGTGATCAAATCAGTGCCCAGATCGACATGTATCGATTCCCAGTGTTCCCTCAGCAGCTCCGGCCGGAACAAGTGAACATAAGGAAAAGAGGGACAACTCCAATAGTGAAGTACGTTCACAGGTTTATTCAGTAAAAGCAGAGTGGCAACTCACGTTTGCATGAAGAAATCACAGCATGTCTCGGAGCTATACTCTCAGAACCTTTGTTTCCAACCAATAAAATGGCCGCCGTGTCTCCTTGCTGGCCTCAGCACGACGAACCGCAGGCTCCTCCTCCGACCGGTTTCATCAACACGTGACTTCGTCAGGGGGTCACGTGTTGATGAAACCGGTCGGAGGAGGAGCCTGCGGTTCGTCGTGCTGAGGCCAGCAAGGAGACACGGCGGCCATTTTATTGGTTGGAAACAAAGGTTCTGAGAGTATAGCTCCGAGACATGCTGTGATTTCTTCATGCAAACGTGAGTTGCCACTCTGCTTTTACTGAATAAACCTGTGAACGTACTTCACTATTGGAGTTGTCCCTCTTTTCCTTATGTTCACTTGTTCCGGTCGGAGCTGCTGAGGGAACACTGGGAATCGATACATGTCGATCTGGGCACTGATTTGATCACACAGGCTGTCTTTGATCCTTGTAATGGGGGTCATTGCAATTTGGTAAGAGGCCATTTATTATCTTGGTGGCGGTTCCTGCACTCGGGGCTTTTTCCAAGTTTGAAGTGGTGGACAGTTTCCCTTCTTTATTGGAGCACTCTCTGATGAACTTTTGTTTACTGCACTTTTGTATTTGATCCATTTGAACATTTGTATGGACTGTGGATTCAATTGTGTTAGCGCTGCACCAATCCCATTCTATATTGCTATTTAGATCTGGTATTTCTGATTCTAGATCAGGTGCTGGCTGCTTTCATTTGGTCTGTTGACTTTTTATTCATGTATGTTTTTATCTTTACATTTTAGCGCAGCAATATCCCCATTTTTACATACAAAGAAAAGAAACAGATAGATCATTATAATGTGTGTGTAACAAAAGATACTGTAGCACCCCCTTACCCCCTGAAGGTATTTAGGGATCCCCAGGTGCCTCAACAGGCTACAATTTAACCTCAGAAAGAGTTCTGTACTTTTACTTGGGTAACAGATGGGAGCCAATCACTTTAGAATAAACAATTAGAGTGTATTTGTCAGCATAAACTCATTGAGAGAGGGTTAGGGCACAGGACACACAAGGAACACAGCAAACTCCGTATAGAGTCTAACTCCCAGCTTTTGCAGGTAAACTAACCTTTAAGCCAGAGCAGCATCCTGTGATTCTCAAGAGGATAACTGTACAGAAGATGCAGCACTGACTCCCGACTGAGGCACCGGATTCCCGGTGAGCCAATTCCAGCTTCTTGGGCACCTTCAGCTAAAGTTCCTCCTTTTGTGCTTCTTTCCAGGATTGGCTTCCCTTTGGGAAAACCAACTCCAGCGGTTCAGTGTGAGCCTAGGCCTTAGACTTGGTTGTCTCATTAACACATGGGTGCCCTCCCTAGGCAGAAGGCGTAGGGGTATGAGACTTCAACATACACCCTCCCCCAGGCAGGAGACTAAAGGGAAAATAGAGCTCACAAGGTTACATACAAATATTTATATCCTCTCCTAGCCTACACCACCGGCAGGGGGACATAGAAATTCATAACCCAGCATTATTGGGTCCAGGAATCTGCAACAGAGATGGCCAACTGCATAGATGCACTAGGAACTGACACTAGATTATATATGGTGACGTAAATGTTTTAATAGTAAAGCAAAAGACATGCACACTCCAAGAAACAGTGAACATAAAAATACACATGAATCACAACTATATAAGAAAAATGCCTAATTAAATAAGAGGAAGCCTAACAAACTAACAACTGTATATACACTATGTATAATATACAATACATACATAAGATGAAGGACATGGGCGACAAGGAATACCAGAAATTACAGGAAGGGAGGGCGTAGGGTACAGAATGCAGGGCTAGATCAAGGTCAGGAGCAGGATACATGGCATACAGTATCTGGCAGCAAAAAAGGCAAATTAGCAGAGAGAGGCTTAGCTACTCTCCCAGCAGCCAGCATCAGGTGGAGCTAATTACTGGGAACTGCTGGCTGCTGGGAGACCCCCGCTGGTGGACACTGGAACTAAAACCTTCCACTCGGGGAAGCACAGTGCCACTAGCAGGTAAATCAGGTCTTAACAGTTCTTTTCCATAACTGCCAGTGACATTGCCAAGCAACAGGTAGAAGCCAGCAATAATACTGGGCTTAAATAAGACCAAATGAACACAGAACTATCAATTTTTGCTTGGGTTGGTCACAGCCTAGCAGCACTAAATTTAAAGAGTCACTCCTACTTATGGCACGGTGGCCACAATACTATGCAATGTCTATATGTAGATGTTGTCAACCTTTAGAGATTTAGAAATAGTAACCAAAACAGCAAAACATCCTTTTCCAGTATTTTACACACGTGAGCATTGATTGTAGGAATATCTTACAAAAAATAAAAAAAACAAGTCACCTGACAGCTATGCAGGACTGGGCTCTGGTAAAAGAGGAATCAAGGGTGATTTCTACATCATTTGCAAATAACTGGATGTGTTGACATGGCTGCCATGCCCATTGGGGTTGCCTAGTACAGAGTCAGAATCTTGAATCTGACTGTAAGGCATTAAAAAAAACACAAATGAAAGGTAAAGACACTGCAATATATCCTGAATAACCAGGAAATAAATACAAATCAATGGCAATATAGCAATATCGGCTAGCATCTGCTTTTCACCCACCGCCCACCACTCAGAGTGACCTCTCACCATAGCTCAAATTGATATCTATCACTGATCTAAACAACAAGTGTGTTCAGAATAAATGATGGCTAGCAGGGGAGTTATCAGCACAGTCAATACACTAACCGGTTCAGGTGCAGTTAACAGAAGTCATCAGGGACAGAATTAATAATTGAACTGGGGAGGGCAGAAGAACAGGGAAAGGGAGGTGTGATACATGATCTGGAATATTAAAAACGAATGTGACAGTTAGGCATTGTATATGATGATCTAGATGTTTACAATATCATGTACAGTACACTGTGAAATTTACCCATTCTGTATACATGAACATTATAAACCTGTCAGAAAATCTTTGACCAACTGAATATGGATCGTTTTCATTTTCAAAGGTAAAAAAAGTAGAAAATGTTACTTGCCCTATTTGTTCCTTTTTTTTCAACCAGCTCTGAGAAAAATTGGCTTGTCTATTGTGGTCAGTCTAAACTTTTGTCCCTTCTGCATTTTCAGGCTCACTGACATTGCTCAGCTGTCACCTTGAGGATGCAACTCCTAGCTATCCTAACACACACTGAATTTTAACTCCCTTCCCTCTGATTACCTGTATCATGACAGAGGATCCCTGTGGCACCTTATTCCAAGTAGCCAGGTGGGAAAGCTGTTCCAGCAGTGGCCAGTTCAATAAGGGGGGGGGGGGGGCTGAGTCAGAGTTTCTTCCTGCAAGCAGAGTAGGTCAACGTAGTATCCACCTAACATTTTATGGAGCGTGCAGTTATGGAAGAACATATATGTTGGACGCCACCTGTCCTGTGTTGGCTCTCTTGCCTCAAGCTCTGGGCCCTCTCCGATCCTCAAGTATTGAGTGAAGCTTCTGCTATAGGCATGGAGACACACTGCATGCCTTCAGTTGCTGGGCTTCTGGAGTGTCCCTGTGCCTTTAAAGCGGATTTCCACCAGTTTTTTTTCACTTGGGATCAATCCAATGCCCATCCTCCTCTATATTTAAAATGGAAAATATATATAGATATTTTTTAATACCTCTTTTTCCTTAGAGTATGGAGCACTTCCGGCCCTGGCCGCCTAGGCGATGACGTAACTAGGCGATTCCCATGGAACCGTCTAAAACCGAAATCTCGCACAATTTCCCGGTTGGGATTTTCTTTGATTGATAGGTTGCTATAGCAACAGGGTGAGAACTTCCCCTGCCCCCATTGCTATAGCAACGTGTCAGGATGAAAGAGCGCTGCGCAGTGGCATTACTGTGCAGTCGCAAGATCGGGAGGTGCATGCTGGGTAGCCAGTTGCACTGAATCCCGGGGAAAAAAAAACAAGAGGGCTTCAGATGCCCACAGCAGAGATGAATCCTGCCTGGTTCTGAGGCTTTCACATCTGGACAGGCGTCTCCACCGGGTCCCTGGGTCCATCCTCATACAGCCTCAAGGTATTGCCTCACTGCTGGAGGCTCCCTGCTATCTACAGTGGCTTCCACCGTTTTCATTGTTTTTAAGTGATTTTAATAAATCTGACATTGATCACTGTGACCATTCAAGATTTCAAAGTGCCTATTGTCATTAGTCTTGGGAGCGCCAGTACACCCATCTATCTGTTGTATCAATTGTTTCTCAGTCAGGATCTGGGCATGGGTCGGCTGCAACCCTGACATGACTTATTGGTTTTTTGGCTAAAATCCGTCCACCCCATTTTACTTTGGGACCTCAGATCATCTGTTCCTCAGCGCCAGGATTTGTTTGTATGTAGTTACTCCCCTCTAGCCTGTGTCTTAGAATACGAGGGAGGTGAAGCCACCATTAATCTACATGTAATATTCTTCCTGCATTGAGTTTAGCTGGTTAGTGGGCATGGAGCAAGAGGAAGGGAGTGGGCTGTCATTTACTACTGTGTATATACCCACATTTATAATCACATGAGCTGCTCAGATGTGATAGGGAGGAAATGCTCACAATAGAAACTCACTGAAAACTGAGCATGTACAGAGCTGCCAACACTGCTCTGCAAAATCCCTAGCTGAGTTGGGGACATGAACAGAAGGTGGAGAAAGAGAGAATCAGAATCAACCAATTTTTTTTTTTTTTGCAGAATACAGAAAACTAATCTCATAGCAACTGAGTGAATATGAACAGCATGCAATACAGCATTTATTGATAAATATACCCAATATATAATCCGCACAATATAAATAATACTAAGTGATAAATCTGTGTGCAAACTGATACGAATTACTAACAAGTGAATATGTAATCAACACAATAAATACTTATACACAAACATAAAACAACTCATTACTTCCAAAAAATATATATGTTAGTGATTGCTGCCAACACCTATCAAAGTTTGTCCACCTGTGACTTTAAATCAATAATAATATACCAAATCCAGTGTAGAGCAATCTAAAAAAAATCCAACGCTGTGCAATATTGTGTAATGTTCAAAGAAATCCTTTAATGCAGTGACTTCAGTGACCACCAACTCTGGCTGGAATATCTGCTCACCTCACCTACAGAGTCCCAACTGCCTGTATATATGTCTCTCTGTATCCCACTGGGATATCCTTCCTCAATATATTCCTGGACCAGACTGGACTCCTCCAGGTATATGGATTATTCATATATGGCAAAAAGATAAGGAGAAACTATAGTGCTCTCTGTTTTAAACGATGTATTACAACTAAACACAAAGATAAAAAATACTCACATATGTAGCACCCTCCTAGGTAGGTGCTAGGTAAAGCATATATGTGACCCTGTTCTGCTTATCAGGAGGGTCTGATTTACTAGTTTAGTCTGTCACATGTTTCTAAGTGTGATTCACTGGGTCTGAGGGAGTGTCCCCACTGCAGCCAATGAGGGACCTTGTTGGACAGTGGAGGAAACCTAGCCCGTGGCACACTCTGTTTTATGTCAGTTGCAGTGGGAGCGCATTCCTGCAATGCATCCTGGGATTGGACATAAATAGGAGGGGAGCATGTAACAGGGTGTCTTTGGGCGGGAAGCCAGGTCCCAGGAGGAGGGTGACGGCTGTCTCTCCTCCTGTTGTTAAGGAAGGTGGTCCAGGCAGTCGGCCTAGGGACCAGGGGATGAGCTGTGCTGTAGAGGATCCAGTGTGTGCTGACCAAGTGGAGCTTTGGGGCAGGATTCTTCTGGAAAACAGTATCGTGGGTACCTAAGTATCTGCCCAGGGGTCTGCCTAAGAGAGGGGACTACTCCAGAAAGGTCCAGGGGATCCAAGAGCCAGCCAACCCGGAGTGTTAAAGTAAAGGGGGTGCCAAGTTCTAAAGTCCTGAAGATTAGGGGTTAAAGGGGGTGCCAGGAAGGGCCCTGAAATTGCTCAGCAGTGCAGTCTACTATTAAAGTCAGCTACCTCAGGAAAGGAGTGCCTTAGGAAGCTAATAGGACTCTTTCACATTCAAAGGTGAAATACAGTAAGCGGCCTAGCCGTGACTAGCTCAAACAGGGTTAAACAGTGTCAGTCAGCGTTAACCAGTGTCAGTCAGCGTTAACCAGCGTCGGTCAGCATTTTTTGTACAGTCCCTGCCCTTTTGTGCATAGTTCAGTAATTGGAGTAACCCACTCATCCCTTCTACAAGGGTTACAAATAAAAACACAAAAACCAAAGAAACTGGACTGGTCCTTGTCTGAGATAAAAACACTTGAAAACATGTCAGAATGTTCTACTGTTGCTAATGGTAACCCTGGGGACCCCACACACAGCAGCTCCCATGGGAGCAGTGGCGTAGCGTGGGTTGTCAGCGCCCGGGGCAAGGTAAGTAATTTGCGCCCCCTACACAAATCTACTAGACCACTACACTGACATCTACACTGACCTAGCTGATCACTAAACAGACCTACCTTATTCCTACACTGACCTACCTGATTACTATACTGACACCTACACAGACCTACATGACCACTACACAGACACCTACACTGACCTACCTTATTCCTGCACTAACCAACCTGATCACTACACTGACCTACCTAATTTCTATACTGACACCTACACTGACCTACCTGAGCAATACACAGACCTACCTGATTCCTACACTGACCACTACACAAACCTACCTGACAATTACACTGACCACTACAGAGACCTACCTGATTCCTACACTAAGGATGGCTGAGCAGGCTCCTAAATGGCAGCATGACACTGCGCCCCCCCAGATTTTGCGCCCGGTGCGGCTGGCCCCCCCAGCACCCCCCACGCTACGCCACTGCATGGGAGTAGTGCTACACATAGAAATATGGTGCACAAGCTTATCATCAGCTCTCCCAGCTGATAGAAAAAGAAAAACGTCCTGAATAGCGGCTCCATCCCCCTGTGTGCATTACACTCCTAACTGAGCTTCTTCAGCAAGATTTGTGAGTATTTTTTATCCCTGTGTTTAGTTTTAGTTATTCCAGCCAGAGTTGGTGGTCACTGAAGTCACTGCATTGTAGGATTTCTTTGAACATTACACAATATTGCACAGCGGTGGAATTTTTTTGGATTGCGCTACACTTGATTTGTTATATTAGCATGTATTGATAGTTTCATATGATGTGGGTTTAGTGACACTTTAAAGAGGAATGGGCTCCCTCCAGGCATACCTGCCTTAAATGTAACCACTACTATATATGCTCCAACTTCCAACTTTGAGACTCTCACATTTAAGAGTTAGGACCACATTTTTCCACTTATATTACACTTATATTTGTATATATATATATGTGTGTGCAACTGAAACCTCTGTTTTTAATGTACATTGTTAGCGTCAATTTTTTTTTTTTCAGTCTAGCTGGTAAGTATGCTGGGGAAGCTTTGTTGTGTTTGTACTTAGCTTCTCCTTTAGCTCATTTTACTTACTATCCATTTTTTATTTTCTGTCCAAGCAATCTTGCCACCTGGGCCCCATAGCAGCAGAATTGACTGCTATGCCCGTAGATGTGCCACTGTGTTCAAAATCGAAGAGTACATCCTCTGACAGCCTCTGACAGCCATTTGTAGTTGTACAAACCACCCCATAGTTTAAATAATTCTGCATTTGGGTTATAAGGTAAAACTGGGAAAGACTGGGTGGTTAGTTGGAAAATATATAAGGGAAAAGTTAATTCTGTGCACTGATGCCCCCTCTTTCTTGACAAACTCTGTCCACAGCACTGGTTTCTAGTAATGTACTGACTGAGCTGACAGCTCTTCTGCTACCTGTTTTTGATGTAGATGTACTGTATGTAAAGATCAATGATAGCAACGAGGTCGCCAGGGAAGGGGGGTGGGGGAAGTTAATATTTTCCTATGGGCCTCATGATTTGTAGTTACACACCTGGTTGGAGGGGTAGGCAAAAAGAAGTCCCTTTAAAAAAAAAAAAAAAAGTAAACTTATTCTTATAGTGTGGGAGGCAGGTGTCTACTAAGAATGTTGTTTCTAGCAAGTAAGGTTAGACTGCCCAGGTTAGGAGAGGGTTAGGCTGTGGGTTTTTTTTCCTTTTGGGTCCTGTCTTCAATTGATAAAAAAAAAAGGAGGAAGGCCTGGGTCAGAAATAACTTTTTTAATGGTACCTCATGGGAGCAGAAAGGTCTTGATCATAGAGAAGAATAACCCTCGTCCACCACCCTAAGTAATGGACTGTGCCAATTATGGACTTGCACCTGTACTGTTAAGCCTGGGAAGCCATTGTTTAGTTAAACAGGAGGACTGTGTTGCACTTTGAACTGTAATGTTCCTGAAGCATTTCGTAAAGTTTTAATAACTGCTCTTGAGCCTGCCCTGAAGTTATTCAAAGAGGTGCATGTTGGCATGTCAGAAGAACAGTGCCTATAAAGCACACATGAGGTATGAAAGCAAGGCCACTTAAAGCGGAGTTCCAGCCATTTACTCACCTGTCCAACGGTCCAGCGATGCGGCCGCCGGAAGCCTCGATCCTCTCCCTCGGCGCCGGCATCACTGCTGTGGGCACCCGGCTGTTACAGTTTGCGGCTTCACAGCCGGGTACCCACTGCGCATGCGCGAGTCGCGCTGCGCGCCGTGATTGGCCGGCAATCTTCTGGGACCTCTGACGTGTCCCAGAAGATTGCAGGGAGGGAGGGGGAGAGGAGAACTTCCGCTCAGGGCGCCGCGGCGCTCCGAGCGGAAGTGGGAGCGGGTACCTGTCAAAACTAGGTACCCGCTCCCCCCCCCAAAAAATGACATGCCAAATGTGGCATGTCGGGGGGTCAGGACTCCCTAAAGCGGAAGTTCCACTTTTGGGTGGAACTCCGCTTTAACTTGGCACAATAGTCGGAGCAGGAGAATAGTTGCCACGGGTAACCATGGACTCGTGGGAGTGTATAGTACTGGTCAAAAAAACATGGTATCTGGTGCAAGTAACAGGTCCTCCAGTAGCGAGGAGGGACAGTATTCTCCATCCCTCCCTAGTGGTCAGTTCCCCACAAGCAACTGGGATCTAACCTGTGGTACGGTGATCCCCTGTACCTAGCTGCATGGTACGTGAGAGCTGAAGGAGTTATTTATGTGCATGCATACTAGGGATCGACCGATTATCGGCAAAGCTGATTATCAACTTTTCCTGATATATCGGTATCGGCCCGGGAACTGGCCGATTTTACCGATATTTTCGAGACTTCATTCAGCCTTCTTAGGCTGCCTCCCTCACCTTGGACAGCCTCGTCTGGCGTTGAGACTAGTCTCGCGGGATTGCATCACAGCCATACACCCACCCACAGCAGCCCGGTGCCAGCCAGCCACCCACACCCACAGGATCTGTACCAGCCAGCCAGCCACAGGCACTGTACCAGCGAGCCAGCCAGCCACCTACAGGCCCAGTACCAGCCAGCCACCCACCCACCAGCCAGCCACCCACCCACCAGCCAGCCATTAAACATTGAACAAAAATGAACATGTTCAGTACCAGATTTGTGTCAAAAATTGTCTTTATTTTTCAAAACTTTAAATGTACAAAATATCGGCCCATATTGGCCAATACCGATACGTTTTGACCAAAATATCGGTATCGGCCCTGAAAAAAACATATCGGTCTATCCCTAATGCATACGGTATGCGCTAGGTGCATGGTGGATCCCCATTCTGTCACTGGGATTTACGCTAGCCTGATGATGAGGGCACGCTCTCAGCAGTGTCCCTCCTAAATACAATGATTGAGCAAAGACGTGTAGTGACATGAGATGGAATGCCTCACAGAGAGACTCGGAAAATTACACAGCTGGACACAGTGGACGGCTCATCTCTAAGCCGGGCATCCACCATAATGTTGGCTTTCACATGACCATGGCCCTATCTGGTCCCAGGCATTAAAGGGCACATACATGAGAGGAGAGGAACCCCTATATGTGTGCAGGGTGAGTAAGCCACGACCACACATAGATAATTTTAAGCAGCTTATGCATGCTACTAAAATCATTAGCGACTGATCACTATGAGTAACAGTCAATCGCAGATTGGAACCAACAAACAGATGAAACAAATAGCTCCCTATGGCTTAAGCTATACATTTAGTAGCAATAAATAATACTGGAGTGTTGTGCGGTGGTGTGTAATTAATTGCTATTACATTACTAATTGTGAAGCTTAAACCATAAGGGAGCCCTTTTTGTCATCTGTGCAGCAATCAATGGCCAGCATGATTGAGCAACTTAATATCACCCATGTGCTTCTGCACTAACTAGAATGCTTATAATCTGGAGATCTCAACAAACCTGCATGAAGTGCTACATAGAGTCTTTGTTGCCATGCGGCATATGGTGGGAGCCGGTGTGTGAATGTTCTACACGGTGCCAGAAGTGGCCTTGGTTCTGCAGGCAGAACTCTGAAAATGACATCTTCCCAGTGAGTAAACCAAGAAGATTAAACTATTTACTAGAAGAGACGTATGCACAGACGGAGCGAGTGCCTGTCACACATGGGGATAAATTCGTGTAGACAGACTCCGCAGTAAGCTAACATCATTCTACACAGAGAGAAAATATTGAAAATCTGTAACTGCATAAAATGTGAATTGTTACATCAACTGAAGTGCTTGGCTTCTAAAATGTAGGGCTCTAGTTTGGAGGAAAGAATCAGTTTGTGAGATGTTCCGGGATCAGGATGACTATGATAAAACCTCATAAATGAAATCTGAGGGAAATAAACCCTTTTTCAATTGTAATTTCCAAGCAAGCACAAGACTGCAAAGAGTATCAGCAGCAAGATGAGGCACTGAATATAGATTTAACTATCAGAGAGACTGCAGCTAGCTAGATATTGGAACAAATGCTATTGTGATACCTGCTAACAATGATTAATTCACTGCCTAGGTCTGTGAAAATGCACCTTGCCACAGCTATACTGTCCTATGGTGGTACTAGGCCAATTCCTCAAGGTTGAACACCATGAGAATGCTACGCTTATTAAAGAACACCTTATGGAACCATGTCATGGCTGTAACAAACCTTAAAGTGAACCTCTTGCAAACCTAAGTATATGTAAAAGCATAGGCAAAGGTCCCATTCTACAAACCCGATTCCCAAAAACTTTTCCGGCCTCTTATTGCTACCTGTCCCAACTTTTTTGGAATGTGTAGCTCTCATGAAATCCAAAATGAGCCAATATTTGGCATGACATTTCAAAATGTCTCACTTTCAACATTTGATATGTTATCTATATTATATTGTGAATAAAATATATGTTTATGAGATTTGTAAATGAGTTCCATTCCTTTTTTACTCATAATTTGTACAGTGTCCCAACTTTTTTGGAATTGGGTTTGTATGTAAAATGTATGTCAAAATAATACATAGATCCAGAGATACTGGCAGCTAAAGTTAAAAGCCAATCTTGCCTTTTCCTGTAAAAGCTCAGCTGGGCCATGCCACTTCTCTAGTTTCCAAATCTCCTATTGAACCCCAATGCGCTATGTGTGCATTGTACTTGTGCGTTGCCTTATCATCATTGTCTGAACATACCCTCTGCTTGTGATTTTTTTAAATCATATGCTCCTCAGTTTGAATTTCCTGGGTCTGCAAAAGGTGTGTACATTAAAGCGGTATTAAACCCTTTTTTTTCACTTTGCCCTACAGGTAAGCTTATGATAAGTCTTACATTTAGGTGCCTTGAAAATGTTCTAAATGTGTGCTGTTTAGTAAATATTCATTTTGACTCAGGTGTCACCGGTGCATGCACAGTAAGCTCTTGCATCCACAGCCAAGGCCGGGACAAGAGGTGGGCAGGAGAGGAAGCTGCCCTGGGCACAGCAAAGCAAGGGGGCAGATAATGGGCAGGGCAGGACAGTAAATCCCCTCTATTACATGCATTAACAACGGGGGAGGGGGTTCAGCTCCTGCATCCTTCCCCTGGGTGCTAGACAAACCTGATGGTACTGTGCACAGCACACTGCATATGTTGTGAATGCAGAGAGTGCTGTGACATAATAGTGACTTTCGTACACATGCAAGGAAGTGACATCATTGCAGCCTGGCCCTTAAAGCACATACACGGAAGGAAGACCGGGCAAAGATGAAAGAGCCGGGAGCAGCAATGGCTCAGTGCTAAGATGAGAAGTAAGTTTGTCATAATGTGCTAGTTTGCGGTGCAAACAAACACATTATGGTATCAACCTGTAGGGGGACAATTTAAAGAAAAACATTTTTACTGATTTAATAACACTTTAAAAGAGACATTAGCATTGTAAAAACAATACAAACAATAATTCTCTTTGACAATTCTGTATAAGCTTAGTTGAAAAATCACCTTTCTTGTGAGTTCTGCCTATCTGCTGGCCATCTATTTCCACAACTACCTAGATACCCTGCATGCTTTGCAGCTTCTCCTCTGCTCATTCCTTTGGTTTACATTTTGATTTCTATGGACTACATATCCCATGGTAACCTGCTGCCTGCACAGACTCCACTTCCTGAAACTCCTCCTCTCAGCACCTCTGTAGTTCAGGAGACTGGCTCTGTGAAATGTATGGCACAGCAGTGCCTACCCACAGGACATAGTGAGTACGTGTCACAGAATTCAAGGAAGTAAATGTGTGGGGATCTTCACAAAGTAAGTTTACAAACTTCAAGATTGTTCAGATTAATAGAAGTAGACTAGAAATAATTAATGTACCATGTGGATATAAACATGATATTTCATTTTGACCATAGATATACTTTAAAGGATCTCTGTACTGGCCTGTTATACTGGACAACTTTTAAAGAAGAATCATACTAAAAGTGTACACCTCTATGCTTTAGTGTCCTTCATTAGGCAAAAGAAATTTGCTTCCCGCAACTTTGTTGAGATTTCCAGCAAACCAGTGCTAGCCTGGGCTCACAGGAAGTGGTTTATATTACAATAAAACTGGAAGAGAAACACCATCTAGTGGACAAGCAAACTTTCTGTAGGTGACAGCATTGTATTGAAGGTGCAAAAGTTCCTTTTAATTCACAAAATAAATTTTTTTTTTTTTACTTGGAGTTTTGCTTTGACCACTCATCACTGACCACCACCATAAGGTACACTGGTCTCCTGGGTACTAAAATCTGCAAGTGTGCTGTGTTTCATTTTTGATGGCACCCTAATGCAGGTGCCTAGCAGCGCACAATAATGCATGGTAGCGCACAAAATGTAAAAAGACATGCACCTTTTGTTGTGCGATTTGATGCTGTAGGGAGCCTGTTTAAATTGAATTGAAAGGCAATAGCTTTTTATTTCTAAACTGCTTAAGGTAACCAGCCAATTTACAAACATATACAATTTTACAGACTATATAACTATTTTTGTTACTTTTGGCCCCACTTCCTAAATGAGAAAAATGTATTGATCTGCACTAAACACACAAATGAGTGAATCTTCCCCTGACAGCACCTGCGTCTGTCTGAATATCCAAACAGTGCGGGTGCCAACAGAGCCACCAACTGATCAAATTTACCAATCGTGCATGACCACCTCTAGGCTAATGTCAGATGGGCGACGAGAGCTAAATCGCCAGTGGCAGGATTGCTAAAGAGGTTTGTGGGTAGCGTTCAGCGTGGTGCACCAATGGAAGGAATACACACAGAGGCCGGGATAGAAGAGAACAGTATATTCAAAGAGTTCCAACAAAGTACAATCAAGCCCGGCAGGTAGGCACAGTTGACTGGAGCCAGTTACAAACAGTAGCAGAGGACAAGATCTTGAAATTATGTTGAAAGCTTCTGCAGTGAGGAGCAGGAATGTTGCTTGGCCAGTCCAGACTGAAACAGGAGGCTTCCTATGAGGAGATGGGATAGTCTCTGCACTTTCCCTAATCCTCTGGAACCTTTCCCTGCCGCTATGTTCTGTCCCTGTCAGACAGAGAACCTGACCCTATACTAGCCACTCGCATAAAGGCCACCTAACCCCAGGAGCTGGAGTCTAAATACTCTCTGCCCTCCCCAAGATGGCCACTGAGGTCATGTGGGGTGCCAGAATCCAATTGGACAGCTATCTCCCTGGTGACCTCAGGTAGTAATAGAGGAACTCCAGACTTCCTTCCCCTCCTGCATTGCTGCCACCTTAAGTGGGGAGTACAGACTGCACCTGCCTATAGGTTGCCTGACTGTTCTTATGGAATCGCT
Source organism: Pelophylax lessonae (assembly GCF_965119305.1). Lineage (NCBI taxonomy): Eukaryota > Metazoa > Chordata > Amphibia > Anura > Ranidae > Pelophylax > Pelophylax lessonae. The sequence goes on along the minus strand of NC_138773.1, from coordinate 88,067,882 downwards.
CCCTCTGTAGCCAGATGCAGCAAGATGTAATTATGTCGCTGGGCAGCACTCTGCTGAATTTTGATTGTTGTGATGGAATCTGACTGCCTCAGCTACAGAGGAAACGATTCCATAAAGACAAACAAGAAGCCTCTTAGCCATCTTATCTATCTCCGGTGATTGTGACAAATTTTTACATCAGTGGCTGAAGTTTCTTCTGACATCAGACTAAGAGCTGTTTGAGTCTTAAAATGATATCTAGATATACAATGTAGAAGAGTAGGAATGGTATGGTCATTAAATGGAAAAGGGTGGTGGTTGCTGGAAGTGAACAATTTGGAGGCAATGGTTGTAGTAGGGCATTTGAAGTCTGAGTTTGTCCACTTCAGACCATTACTACTTCTGTTCCTATATCATCGACTTTATTCTACAAAAATGCTTCACCACAGTTTTGTCAGATGCAACTGATGAACATCTGCTGCAACATAACCCATTATAATTAACAGATATTCAAGATGCAAGTAAAAGTATTATGCAACGAGAATATCATACATAACGGAAAAACCTAATTCCTGAATTTCTATGGGTCACCAAGCACAGTTATTTATATCCAGTGTGGGATATTGAAGCAGAGGACAGCACATTTCATGAAATAATGGTGCAAATAAAGAGAACTGAATTATTAAAGAACAAGCAGCACATTGTTTGGACCCCCTGGGGAAATGGGTCACGTAGAAGTCACATAAGTAACACCTACAGTATTTATGCCCTTTTCTGTTGTGAAGAAAAAGTCCTGCAGTTTGAGCCATAATAAAATGAAAATATTATGAAGTCTCCATTGGTGGTATAACAGAAATACAATCAAGAATAGGTTTACAGAAAATTTGTCTTGAAGCTAAATAACTGTGTGAAAAGCTTCTGACAGAAGCAGTAATCTTTTGACTCCCAGCATTGCAACATGAAAGATCTAGGTCAGTCTTTGTCAAGCCTTTTAATATGGAGGAACCCTTGAAATAACTTTCTGGTTTAGGGGATTCCTGCTAATATTTACTATTTCTTGAACCCACTGTACATTATCGTGATGAGCTATAATTAAACCCGAAAGTGAAAAAAAAAAAAAAAATTATGAAAAAAGAGTCTGTAATAAAATAATAGCACAAAGTCTCTTATGAAGTGATTGTAATAAGCTTCCAGAAAAAGGCTTCCTCCACAGTGATCCACCACTACCAAGAGATCTAAATCTGCTTATCAGATATTAGTGGCTCCTAAGAGTCTAACCCAGCCTTTTTCAACCGGGGTGCCCAGGCACCCTGGTGTGCCTGGAGGTTTCTTCAGGGGTGCCTCAGCAAAATGCCTCAAACATTTCCCAAAAATTGTATACAAGGCAGTGGGTGGATGAAGCCTGCCTTTTAGTTACACAAAGTCACAGGTTTTTATTGTGCACCATTACGACCCTCTAGCTTCCGACCTACTAACGACCAGTGGCATCATCAGTTGATAAGGAGGATGTCAGTCGCTTGCATAGCATGCTTGTTTGACCCTCCCCTGCCTCTCTCCATAGGTTTTGGGAGTCACATTAGCGGAGTGATGGAGAAAAACTGCTGAAGAAGAGAAACATTGGAATACTAGTCAGTACGAACTTGTACCTCTAACGTTGGGCATCCTACATGTGTCTATGGTGTTTTTACATTTTAGGATGGGGTGTCTCAAGACTGTCCATAATTTTAAAGGGTGCCTCAAGCCCGTTCATAATTGTAAAGGGTGCCTCAAAACTGTCTATAATTTTAAAGGGTGCCTCAAGACTGTCCATAATTTTAAAGGGTGCCCCAAGACTGTCCATATTTTAAAGTGTGCCTTAAGACTGTTCATAATTTCAAAGGGTGCCTCAAGACTGTCTATAATTTTAAAGGGTGCCTCGAGACTGTCTATAATTAGGGGGTGTGTCTTGACTGAAAAAAGGTTGAGAAACACTGGTCTAACCCACATTTTTGAAAAGTTTCCACAGTGGACATCTCCACAGTTATTCTGGAAAGTGAATATCTTGGATAACCACTCTCTCTCCTCCAGATGACTCCTCAACATCATCCACCACAACGAGTCAGTGCATGCAGGTAAGTACCAAAACAAGAGAATTATATGCTCCACATACACTGTAGTGTGAAATCTGTATACATTTATGTTAAAACCAGTTAAAAAAGGGCACTTACATATAATAGTAAACACTGCTGCAAAACATCCAAAAATCACATTACTAGTGTACTCCACACTATGTGGAGCATATGATTCTCTTATTTTGGGTACTTACCTGTATGCACTGACTCATTGTGGTGGAGGATGTTGAGGAGTCATCTGGAGCAGAGAAAGTGATTTTTCCAGAGATCTACTTTCCAGAATAATAGTGAAGACGACCAGTGTGGAAACTTTTCCTAATGCAGGATAGACTCTTAGGAGTCACAAATATCTGGTAAGCCAATCTGGATCTCTTGGTGGTGATGGATCACAGTGGAAGATGCCATTTTTCTGGAAGCTTATTGGAATCACTTCCTCACTTTAAGAGACTTTGTGTTATTTTATTATTACAGGCTCTTTTTCATATTTGTTTTATCGCTTTTGGGTGTAATTATAGCGTGGCACTTTTTGTTCTATAAATACAGTATATACTGTGATAGATATCTCATAGCGTGCCAGCTGCTCATATTTTTCCACATTTTTTTTGTTTTCCATAAGCGCAGGATATTTTATATTTTTAACATTTTTGCAATGGTCAGTTAGAAGAATGTTTTTTACATTGGTAGTCATTAGGAACAATTCCCCTCTTTCAGATATCAAAAAAGGATCATTGGTGTCGACAGTGCTGGGACAAGGTTATCCAGTGCCCAGGGCAGCAAAGATGGTAAACTGCCCCCCCCCCCCCGGGATCGGACAAATAGTAGTGTAAGGTCTGCAATGTTTGTAACATGCACTGAAATAGTACATAGTGTTACACTGCAGCAACCTGGAGAGTTTAAAATTGGTGCACACATATGGGGTAGTGGTCGGGTGTGTTACTGGAAAGAAAAATGTCCCAACAGTGGTGGTGTCCCTGGGGAAAATTGTCCCTGCATCTGTAGTGTCACTAGAGGGAAAAAAATGTCTCTGTGTTGACAGTATCACTGGGAGGAAATTATGCTACTACAGTATATTGCTGGTGTCAATCTGAGGAGGACTGATTGGCCTCTATGTTGTTGGTGTGAGGGAGGGGAGGTGGACTCTGAGCGGTGCATGGACCTAAAGGGCTCTTGGGGGGCTCTGAGGGACGAAGGGGGGGTGAAAGGTCTCTAAGGGCTCATTCAGACATGCGGCTATCATTGCTGGTGTTTGACAGGTGGAAAGGGGGCCAAAAGGTGCTACCACCTGTTTTACCCCTAAAAATGCCTTCTTTGGGGCACTCTAGATGTAGATCTGTTGGTGTCTCGGGTCAATAGAAAAGTACAGAGGTTTGTGTATATTATTCCAAAACACAACCTCAGTTAATGAAGGAAACAATATAATGGGGTGAGTATCACCAATGAAAAGTGCTGTAGTGACTGTGCACAAATTAATTGCCTATAGAAATAGGTGATAGTGCAAATATGAGCAGATTGTAAACATATAATGAATAAAGTGCTTACTTCGGTACACGTGTTGTGATTATGAGTGCTACAATAGATACATAAATAATATGCTTCATGCAATAAATAAACACCAAACCGTGACACACCATATAATGATTACACAATAATGCGTTTGCCAAAAAAGTTCATTAAAAAATGTGAATATTTCCAAAAATGCGTGTTGCTTTGTTGTGCGTTGTTTTTCTCTCTTTAACGTGCTTCTTACTATTGGTGGGGTGCCAAAATGACGCAATGGGTGTCTGTTCCTTCATCCAGTGAGCCAGGGACACTTACCAGATGCACCCAGGCCTCAAAGGACCTATAGTGCAAGTAGAGCTCTTTAAAGGATCTTTCAGCGACACCCTCCTCCTAGGTAGGGATTCAGGGGTAGTTCTCCCTCAGAATGGATGGCTCAAAACTCCTGTTTAAATGGCTCAGATTCCAAGTGGCTCAAGAAAATGACAGGGAGAAAACCTCATGGTGCAGTATGTACTTATTAAATGAAAGTAAGCAGAAGAAAACAACTCACGTTTCCTGGTGCCACACTTGACATAGGCGTATAAAAAGACAGGCAGGGGAGCCGCTATGCAGATCACCAGGAAGCCGCTCCTTACTTCCGCGTTCCAAGCTGTAATTACTGCAAACCGGATGTGACGTTGGGCGTGCTGGACCTCAATGCATTTCGCTACATAAGCGTCATCAGGAAGTGTCTTGCACAGCTGCACCAGATTCCGAGTGGTCCAGTTTTAGTAAATCGCCCCCAATATACAATATACTTTATGTTTTACTGTGTGCTAAAACAGAATGTGCCAGAAAATGTCCCCTAGGATTTCAAGCTGACAATAAGAAATGCTATACTAGTGCAAAAAAATAAAATAAATACATGGACATCTGGTTAAGAATATTGCTTAGAAATGTTGTAATGGAGTACAAACATGAAAACCAAGGACAGTGATGAATCCAGCTCCCAAAGAATTGTACTTCAAGAATTGACATATATTAATAAATGCTTTTCAATTTTTTTTTTTTTTTTATTGAGTACCCATCAAGATTTTTTGGTCCATTGGTCCATTGGCACTGATTTTGTTCCTATTTTAGTATATGCCTTTCAGTGTTAGCCAGAAAAAAATGCTTCAGTGTTCTGTCTGGGTAAAGAATCAATTTATGTGGTTGGCGCTAGGTCTTAGTTCTATAAAAATTACTGGTAATTCTCATTGCCAAGAGCTATCCTCATAACCATCACCATAGAAAGCAGAACATCTGCTGTGTTGTATAAGGAAGCCGTCTCAATTGGCAGACGCTAAGAGGACATTTAAAGAGGACCTTTACTGAAGAAGCTTCACTCAAAGAAAAAGCAGGCAGAAATCAAAGGACTGGTAATCAGATTTGCCTGTAGGCTGCCAGCAACTGATCTTTTCCCCATTACTGACTTATCGTACCTTGTTCTGCACTGTGTCTCTGTGTGGAGGCATCCATCATAATAGAGGAGCAGGGCTTTGCTTCAGCATAGAGCTGCCCCCCTTATGACTGGTGATGTGATGAGCGGTGGGGGAATATTAAAGCTAATGTCCAGTGATTACACAAAATGTACCCTTGCAGTGATACCATTGGAGCTGGTTGGAGCAGGGGTAAGGTAATTTATACATCCTTTTCAGCTCCTCATAGACCTAACGAGCATTTAACTCCTGTAGTTCAAGGAGCAGGCACGGCAAGGGTAGATTTTGTTTAATTCCTGGAGATGGGCTTTTAGGAAATAGGAGAGGAGGAGGAAGAACAGAACCAAAGAATAAATGAAGAAGAAGCAGTGGGGAAATCCTTGCAATGTAGGTTCTCAGCTTCCTTCTTAGCAAGAAGAACAGTTGGCAGCACAAAAACAATATCAAACATACTTAAAAAAAAATTGACAGTCACAGGTAGCAGTGCCACTCAGCCTGCAGATATACAGTATTTTACAAAAGTGAGTACACCCCTCAGATTTTTGTAAATATTTTATTATATCTTTTTATGTACCAACAATGAAGAAATGACACTTTGCTACAATGTAAAGCAGTGAATGTACAGCTTGTATAACAGTGTAAATTTGCTGTCCCCTCAAAATAACTCAATACAATGCCATTAATGTATAAACTACTGGCAACTTTAAAAGTGAGTACACCCCTAGGTGAAAATGTCCAAATTGGGCCCAAAGTGTTAATATATGTGTGGCCACCATTATTTCCCAGCACTGCCTTAACCCTCTTGGGCATGGAGTTCACCAGAGCTTAACAGGTTGCCACTGGAGTCCTCTTCCACTCCTCCATGATGGCATCATGGAGCTGGTGGATGCACTCCTCCACTTTCCCTTTGAGGATGCTCCACAGATGCTTAATAGGGTTTAGGTCTGGAGACATGCTTGGCCAGTCCATCACCTTTACCCTCAGCTTCTTTAGCAAGGCAGTGGTAATCTTAGAGGTGTGTTTGGGGTCATTATCATGTTGGAATACTGCCCTGTGGCCCATTCTCTGAAGAGAGGGGATCATGCTCTGCTTCAGTATATCACAGTACATGTTGGCATTCATGGTTCCCTCAATGAACTGTAGCTCCTCAGGCAGCAGTCATGCAGCCCCAAACCATACAACACTCCCACCACAATGCTTGACTGTAGGCAAGAAACACGTCTTTGTACTCCTCACCTTGTTGCTGCCACACACGCTTGACACCATCTGAACCAAATAAGTTTATCTTGGTCTCATCAGACCACAGGACAGGGTTCCAGAAATCCACGTCCTTAGTCTGCCTGTCTTCAGCAAACTGTTTGCAGGCTTTCTTGTGCATCATCTTTAGAAGATGCTTCCTTCTGGGATGACAGCCATGCAGGCCAATTTGATGCAGTGTGCAGTGTATGATCTGAGCACTGACAGGCTGACCCCCCCCCCCCCTCCAAGCTCTGCAGCAATGCTGGCAGTACTTAAACGTCTATTTCCCAAAGGAAACCTCTGGATATGATGCTGAGCACGTGCATTCAACTTCTTTGGTCGACCATGGGGAGACAGTTAAGGATTGCCTCCCGAACACCTGACAGTGTCTGGATTGCTTTTCAGAGCATGGCGGAACGTAAAGGGTAGAAAGAGTCTAAGAGAATATATATGGTAGGGATCGACCGATTATCGGCAAAGCCGATATATAGAGGGCCGATATGCCCTTTGCCCGATATATCGGAATCGGCCTTTTGATTTACCGATATTGCCGATATTTCGGGAAAGTGCTTGTACCGGGGTGATGCCTGCAGCTAGAGGCATCACCCCTGTACCGGTGTCCATAGCCGATATCGGCTGATACCGTTATCCGATGACCAAAATATCGGTATCGTCCATAAAAAACTATATCAGTCTATCAATAATATATGGCTCCATGGATACATCAGATTGTGCCAAGATAAAGTGAAAGACTAAAGCTGCTCATATATGGATCGAAGTTCAGCAGGCACTGGCAGAATTTTGATCCATGTCTTGGCACTGTGGTTTTACAACTGCCCCATCAAATTTTCCCCTCTCAGACAGCACTACAGGCTATAGCCGACAATGCTGGTCAGTGTATTCTGATAGCAGGAAAGTCTCCCTGCTGTCAGAACACAATAGCTGGAAGGATTCCCCCATTCACGTTGAGTGTGTGGATAGGGGAATCAAGTCTGTTTTTCTGCTTAAACTGCTGGTTAAGAAAATCAGCCGTCTAAGTATTCTTGTAAGTAATACAGCATCCCCGAACAGAATGGTACTTTTGATGAGATGCCTAGACCAAATTTAGCAGGGTCACTATGCATCACTTTATTTGACTATAACTTTATGACTAATTTGTCAATTTAACAGTGGGGTCTGAGAACTAGGAACATGCACAGGTGTGCATTACTAATGCTCTGCTTAAGTTCCTCATGGCACAAGGCATTGTATGTGAGGATTTAAAATGGCATATTGCAGACACAAAGTAATTAAATATAAGTGCATAAAAACTGTGCGGATTATTGTGTACCACAACCCACACATTCTTTCAGTTGGGAACACACAATATTCACAAGGCCCAAATGAGTGGAGGCACTGATTCATATTAGAGGTTCCTTCCTGTTCACAGATACAGTGAAGGCCCTGCTCTCACAGGTGGTACCAAATCACACCAATGGTCACAAAGATTACAGGTGCATCTCATAAAATTAGAATATCATAGAAAAGTTAATTTATTTCAGTAATTCAATTCAAAAAGTGAAACATATATTTTATATAGATTTATTACACACAGAGTGATATATTTCAAGCATTTTGTTCTTTTAATTTTGATGATTATGGTTTACAGCTAGTGAAAACCCAAAATTAATATCTCAGAAAATTAGAATATTACATAAAACCAATAAAAAAAATAATTTTTGATACAGAAATGTTGACTTACTGAAAAGTATGTCCATGTACAGTATAGTATGCCCTCAATACTTGGTGGGGGCTCCTTTTACGCTAATTACTGCATCAGTGCAGCGTGGAATGGAGGTGATCAGCCTGTGGCACTGCTGAGGTGGTATGGAAGCCCAGGTTGCTTTGAAAGGGGCCTTAAGCTCATCTGCATTGTTGGGTCTGGTGTCTCTCATCTTACTCTTGCCAATATCCTACAGATTCTCTATGGGGTTTAGGTCAGGCGAGTTTGCTGGCCAATCAAGCACAGTGATACCATTATCATGAAACCAGGTATTGGTACTTTTGGCAGTGGAGGCAGATGCCAAGTCCTGCTGGAAAATGAAATCAACATCTCCATAAAGCTGGTCAGCAGAGAGAAGCTTGAAGTGCTCTAGAATCTCCACTTTTTATACCAGCTTTATGGAGATGCTGATTTCATTTTCCAGTAGGACTTGGCACCTGCTCACACTGTCAAAAGTACCAATAAACTGCTTTAATGGTCATGGTATCACTGTGAAGAGAAAATAAAAGTGCAGCGCTAATGGGTAAGTAACTGCAACAGTTCTCAATACAAACAAATAAAATTACATATGTGATCTGTAAATGTGAAAATCTGTAACTGAATACAATCAAAAAAGTCCATAAAGAGTTCACAATGGTAAGTGCACGTGGAGTAATCCAAAACAGAGAGGTGAATCTTGATACTGATATCCCATCACCAACACCAAAATAAAATTGCGCTCACCAGATGCTGTTGACACTGAATACCATATAGCATGAGGGTCAAAAAGGCTGTTAGGATGGTATAGGATTCTGCAACTACGGATGTCTCCCAGGTGTATATCCAGCAGGGTAGGTAGAAAGGATCACTCACAGAAATCCAGACCCATGTGGAAATAAACCAAAGGAAACAGACATAGTGTAAAACCCAAATAAAAAGTTTATTAAAAAAGGGGAATAACACACAAAATTTCCATTGGTAAAGGCAGAAACAAATGCAAGTCTTTCTAACCAGGCACGATCCTGATGCATTTCGTCCCACAGGACATTCTTAAAGGATTTGAACAGCCCCTCTTTTCTTTTCTTTTGCATCAACCTTTTTGTCAGTTGTTTGTGTCAGCAGCTTATACACTTAATTGGTTAGTGCAGTTTATGCACCCCTTTTTTTTCCCATGGTATCACTGTGCTTGATTGGCCAGCAAACTTACTTGACCAAAACCCCATAGAGAATCTGTGGGGTGTTGTCAAGAGGAAGATGAAAGACACCAGACCCAACAATGCAGATGAACTAAAGGCCGCTATCAAAGCAATCTTCCATAACACTTCAGCAGTACCAGGTTGATCGCCTCAAAGCCACGCCGCGTTGATGCAGTAATTCATGCAAAAGGAGCCCTGACCAAGTATTGAGTGCATACTATGCTGTACATGGACATATTTTTTAGTAAGGCAACATTTCTGTATTCAATTTTTTTTTTCTTTTATTGGTCTTACGTAATATTCTAACTTTCTGAAATACTGAATTTTTCACTAGCTGTAAGCCATATTCATCAAAATTAAAAGAAAGAAATGTTTGAAATATATACACTGTGTGTCATGAATCTACATAAAATATACAGTATCTCACAAAAGTGAGTAAACCCCTCCAATTTGGACATTTTCACTTAGGGGTGTACTCTCTTTTGTTGCCAGAGGTTTAGACCTTAAAAACTTGCCGACCACCGCAAGTACATATACTGCGGCGGTCAGCCCCGGCCAGGCAAAGTGACGTACCGGTACGTCACTAGCCTGTCACTGGCTTGTGAGCCAATAGCGGGCGAGCGCGCGCCCGCTGAGGCACGCGCCCGCCCCGACTCGTTCCCTAACAAGTCAGTGCGTGTGACCGGCGGACCCGATGTCCGCTGGTCACTCGCGATCGTTCGCCGGGAAGGGAGAAAGGCAGGCGGCTAATGTAAACAAGCCGCCTGTCATTCTCCCCTGTGTAAAAATGGAGATCAGACGGTTCTACTATGTAGGACCGTTGATCTCTGTTTTTACACTAGTAGCCATGTCCAATCACAGTTAGAAACACGCCCCTAGGACACACTTAACCCCTCCCTCTCCAATACAGTTAACCCCTTCCCTGCCAGTGTCATTTTTACAGTAACAGTGCATATGTATAGCACTGATTACTGCAGTAATGTCACTGGTAACCCCAAAAGTGTCAAAAATGTCAGTCAAGGGTCCGATCTGTCCGCCGCAATGTCGCAGTCCCACAAAAAAAATCGCAGATCGCCGCCATTACGTGTTAAAAAAAACAACAAAAATGACAAAAATCATTCCCTTTGTTAGTAAACGCGATAACTTTTGCGCAAACCAATCAAAATACGCTTTTTGCGATTTTTTTTTACCAAACATATGTAGCATAAAACAAATTGGCCGAAAATATTAAAAAATTTTGATTTTTACATTTTTTTTGGGGGAATTTCATATAAAAAAATGTGAAAAATATTGTTATTTTTGCAAAATTTACGCCATTTTTTTGTTTAGAGCGCATGATCAAAAAATCGCACAGGTGATCAAATACCACCAAAAGAAAGCTCTGTTTGTGGGAAAAAAAGGACGTCAAATTCGTTTAGGTACAGCGTCGCACGACCGCGCAATTGTCCGTTAAAGTCACGCAGTAAAAAAATCGCAAAAAACACCCTGGTCAGGAAGGGGGTAAAATCTTCCGGGGCTTAAGTGGTTAATAGCTGTGTGTTGAGTTATTTTGAGGGGACAGCAAATTTACATTGTTATACAAGCTGTACACTCACTACTTTACATTGTAGAGAAGTGTCATTTCTTCAGTGTTGTCACATAGATATAATAAAAAAAAAAGATAAGATATAATAAAAAAGATATAATAAAATATTTACAAAAATGTGAGGGGTGTACTCACTTTTTTGAGATACTGTATGAGTTTCACTTTTTGAATTACTGAAATAAATGAACTTTTTGATGATATTCAAATTGTATGAGATGCACCTGTATTGTATCTAAGCCCACATCAATCCCTTCTATTCTACCACACTTGTATGAGTTCTGTACTGTTGTCTTCCTACTCCTTCAGCTGCCTGACTTCACTAATGTAAGGTAAATACTGTGATTTTAGCGTCTAAAATTGAGCTGTCAGACGTGTGCAGAAATGCTAGGATCTTGCAGAGCATCAATATTTAAGTGTACATGGTTGCCAGCTTCCTTGGAATCCCCTTTAAAATGTTAGGTTTTTATAGTCTGTCCCTATAATTTTATCTTTGACAGACCCTTATTTCAGTCACAATAAAATCATTTTTTTAAGTCTTATGCTTTCTGTACAGTTCTTATCTGTGTTATCTAGGGCCTTCTATTATTTTAAAATATTTTTTTGTTTTTCATAAACTACAACACAAAAGAATATGTTTATTCTGCAGGAGCCCGATCAGCTTTAAGAAGACAATTGGATTCACTCCCACATACGACCCTGTACATTTATCATACACAAAACTCTGGCAATTCATATTTTGTCCCAATGCAAAGAGCCAAATATAACATGTGACATTTTGTTAACATATTTTTTAACAGAACTGTGTTTTTGTGCTGAAGTGTAATGCGTTATCAAAGAGCTGCACCTATATATTACCCGAATTCCAAAAGTGATGTGAAAACATATATGTAGCACTACTCCCTGGGGAGATGCTGGTGACGGGTTCCCCTGGGTTACCTATAGCAACAGTACAATAGTTCAGCGACTTCAAAGTGCCTGGCTCAGTCAAGAAACAGTCTAGGGCAGCCCTCAAAAATTCCACTCGCCTGCTCGCATTTTGCGAGTGGAATTATGAGGATGGCGAGTAAGGGCTGTGCTGTATGGGGATAGGGAATGTATTAGTGCCTGTGCCTGCCCCTGCCGCCGCCGCCGCCGCCGCCGTTCACAGCGCAGCCTGCATTGACATTCTTCTTCAGAAAACGGTGGACCCGGGGCGCAGAGCAGTGCCACCCATTGTGTGACAACAGCGAATGAATATTCGCTATTGTTACACGGATCCTCCTCCTGATCCTCCTCTTTGCCAATCAGGAAGCGGGTCCGAGACCCGTTTCCTGATTGGCCGAAAAGCCAACAATTGTCATTGGCCAAGGAGGAAGAGATGGAGAGACGTGGAGGATTGAGGAGAAGCCGCCGCTGCATCAGGTAAGTGCACGCTGGTCTCTCTGCACGCTGTGCTAACTCTGCATTTAAGGGGGCACGCTTTGCTAACTCTGCATTGTAAGGGGGCACGCTGTGCTAACTCTGCATTGTAAGGGGGCATGCTGTGGTCACTCTGGCATTGAAAGGGGGCACGCTGTGGTCACTCAGGCATTGAAAGGGGGCACGCTGTGGTCACTCTGGCATTGAAAGGGGGCACGCTGTGGTCACTCTGGCATTGAAAGGGGGCACGCTGTGGGCACTCTGCATTTAAGGGGGCACGCTGTGGGCACTCTGAATTGAAAGGGGGCATGCTGTGGGCACTCTGCATTGAAAGGGGGCACGCTGTGGGAACTCTGCATTGAAAGGGGGCACGCTGTGGGCACTCTGGCATTGAAAGGGGGCATGCTGTGGGCACACTGGCATTATAAGGGGGCACGCTGTGGGCACTCTGGCATTGAAAGGGGGCACGCTGTGGGCACTCTGGCATTGAAAGGGGGAACGCTGTGGGCACTTTGCATTGAAAGGGGCACGCTGTGGGCACTCTGCATTGAAAGAGGGCACGCTGTGGGCACTCTGCATTGAAAGGGGGCACGCTGTGGACACTCTGCATTGAAAGGGGGCACGCTGTGGGCACTCTGCATTTAAAGGGGGCAATGTGATATGCATGGGGGACAGAGGACACTGATGTAAGAAGAACATTGTTGCACCACCACTACAACCACCAGGAGAGGAAGGGAGCACGTGAATCAGATGAACTGCGCACTGTAAGTCAATATTCTTTATGGGTTACTGGGATTTGTACGCCTCTATAGCTGATGGTATTTTTCACTGCTATATTATGTACTGTTGGGATTTGCAGTCCTCTATAAAGGGCGTGTTTAGGGGCGGCGCAGGGTAGGGTTTGGGTGGGGCAACAAGTGGCGAGTAACTCTTAAGGTCCGGCTAGTAGCTCATGACTTGAAATTTTGAGCCCTGGTCTAGAGGGGTTTTTTTTGTGGTTTTATAGTGAACTTGGATAGGTAAAGGGAATGAGTGGGATACTCCAACTTGAATAAACTATGCAAAATTTGCTGGGACGTTTAACTGTACTTGAGTGCAGCAAGGCCGCTGCTTCACCTTGTCAATAGCGATGAAGTACTAATAAATGAACCGCTTTAGATAAGCTGTACTGTACTGCAGAACACTCTTCAGGACCCTTCCTGGCACCCCCTTTGTTCCTACTCTTCAGGGCTTTCTACATGGCACCCCTTTACTGTAATACACTCTGTGTAAGCTAGCTTCTTGATCCCCTCACTGGAGTGGTCCCCCTTACTGGGCCAGACCCTTTGGCAGGTCCCTCAGTACTCACGGACACTATTTTTCCCAAAAGACTCTGACAGCAGCTCCACCGTCAGTTGCACCGGATTCTCTGAAGCTCACCTCCACACCTGGTTCACTAGACCGACCGCCTATGACCACCTTCCTCACACACTGCAGGAGGAGAGACAGCTGTCCACCTCCTCCTGGGACTCTGCTTACCACCAAAGATGCCCTGTCACATGTCCCCTCAGTATTTATGGTCAATCCCAGGATGCATTGCAAGGATGCCCCCCACTGAGACTGCCATAAAACATGATGTTTCACTCGCTAGGTTTCCTCCACTGACCAACAAGCTCCCTCATTGGATAAAGTGGGAACACTCCCTCAGGCCCAGTGAATCACACCTGGAAACATGTGACAGGCAACCTAATAGATCAGGCTCCCCTGATAAGCATCAGGAGCAATAGATGCTTTACCTAGCACCTACCTAACTAGGAGAGTGCTACATACATGTACATTAATAATAGTGTGCTTCTGGTTACTATGCAAGAAATTGTTAAGGAATTGCACGATACACACTTGACCTCCACCATAATCAAGCCTCTTACCAGATGGTTGTGATCCCCAATTACAGAGATCAAACACATATGAGAAATAATGGACTCCTCCAGTTGTCTCAAAATAGGATCAGTATGGTCTACTGGGTTTTAACATATGATATTCCCCAATACCAATGCCACAACTTTGGATCCAAGTTAGACAGCCGCCATAAAGAAAAAGGAACATACGCCGCATATATAGAGTAAATACTGCTAGTACACGTTTATTGTTAAAAACACCACAAGGTGCTTACAGGATTCAGGACAATAAAATGCATTCACCGACAGCAGGCATTAGTGGGCATAAAAGAGATCACGTGTCACACAAAAGTGAGTACACCCCTCACATTTTTGTAAATATTTTATTATATCTTTTCATGTGACAACACTGAAGAAACGCCACTTCGCTACAATGTAAAATAGTGAGTGTACAGCTTGTATAACAGTGTAAATTTGCTGTCCCCTCAAAATAACATAAAACACAGCGAATCGTGTCTAAACCATTGGCAACAAAAGTGAGTACACCCCCAGGGTGTAAATGTCCAAATTGGGCCCAAAGGGTCAACATTTTATGTGGCAATCATTGTTTTCCACCACCGGCTTAACCCTTTTGGGCATGGAGTTCACCAGAGCTTCACAGGTTGCCACTGAAGTCCTCTTCCACTCCTCCATGATGACCTCACAGAGCTGGTAAATTTTAAAGACCTTGCGCTCCTCCACCTTCCGTTTGAGGATGCCCCACAGATGTTCAATAGGGTTTAGGTGTGGAGGCATGCTTGGCCAGTCCATCACCTTTACCCTCAACTTTTTTAGCAAGGCAATGGTCATCTTAGAGGTGTGTTTGGGGTCGTTGTTATGTTGGAAAACTGCCCTGCAGACCAGTCTCTGGAGGGAGGGGATCATTCTCTGCTTCAGTATGTCACAGTACATGTTGGAATTCATGGTTCCCTCAATGAACTGTAGCTCCCCAGTGCGCGCAGCACTAATGCAGCCCCAGACCATGACATTCCCACCACCATGCTTGACTGTAGGCAAGACACACTTGTCTTTTGTACTCCTCACCTGGTTGCCACCACACACGCTTGACACCATCTGAACCAAATAAGTTTATCTTGGTCTCATCAGACCACAGGACATGGCTCCAGTAATCCATTTCCTTAGTCTGCTTGTCTTCACAAACTGTTTTCAAGCTTTCTTGTGCATCATCTTTAGAAAAGGCTTCCTTCTGGAACGACAGTCATGCAGACCAATTTGATGCAGTTTGCGGCATATGATCTGAGCACTGACAGGCTGAGCCTCCACCCCTTCAATCTCTGCAGCAATGCTGGCAGCACTCATACATCTATTTCCCAAAGACAACCTCTAGATATGACGCTGAGCACATGCACTCAACTGCTTTGGATGACCATGGCGAGGCCTGTTCTGAGTGGAACCTGTCCTGTTAAACTGCTGTATGGTCTTGGCCACCGTGCTGCAGCTCAGTTTCAGGGTCTTGGCAATCTTCTTTTAGCCTAGGCCATCTTTATGTAGAGCAGCACATCTTTTTTTCAGATCCTCAAAGATTTCTTTGCCATGAGATGCCATGTTGAACTTTCAGTGACCAGTATGAGAGAGTGAGAGCGATAACACCAAATTTAACACTCCTGCTCCCTATTCACACCTGGGACCTTGTAACACTGTTGAGTCACATGACACCAGGGAGGGAAAAAAGCAATTGGGCCCTTAGGAGTGTTGCCAACGGTTTAGACATTAATGGCTGTGTGTTGAGTTATTTTGAAGGGACAGCAAATTTACACTGTTATACAAGCTGTACACTCACTACTTTACATTGTAGCAAAGTGTCCTTTCTTCGGTGTTGTCACATGAAAAGGTATAATAAAATATTTACAAAAATGTGAGGGGTGCACTTTTGTGAGATACTGCGTGTATGTATATAAATATATATATATATATATATATATATATATATATAAATAATGTAAAAGTGCGTTAATTCTAAAGGAATATATAAGAAATTATATATACAATCTGTGGTTGATATGATATTAAACAATATCAAAATAGAAATTGGGTACAAATATTGTGTGACAAAACTCAAAAATAAGTCATTCAACAGTCCAACATAAAAGAGTCTTTCTTCAAATGGTGATTGCTGCAATGCAAAATACAAATGTGAAAGGAATCCAACCAAATCAATAGTGACTGTGATATCCCTCCACCTGGTGAATTTCCTCCTTACCTGGCGGAAAAAAGGTAAGAGCAATAAGTGAATCCAATTAATTCCAAAATATGCTTACCATGTGATATCCACCTCCAATCTTGTGATAAACACCGATGTATGTAAAAGTAATGCCTCTTACCAAAATAAAGAACCATATACGTTTTGAAAAACACTGGTGTAGGAATGGCGCTGATCCCTGCTCCTCTGGATAGGGTAGACGGCTTTCCCAATTGATCCAGTAAGGAAGATTAGATCCACAGCAGGAACCTGGCTGATGATGTCCTGTTCTGGAGGTTGATGTGGAGCTCCTCTGATGAGTCTTCAATGGTCGGGTGACTTTTGACTCTTCCCAGCACAGTGACTGGACATGAAGGGGGAAGTTTCTCCCAACTCTCGGCTTCTCTTCCTCCTGCTCACAAGTGTCCACAATCAGGGGAAAGTTCCCCTTAAAGTGTCATTCCACCTTGTGGGGGTCCTAGGCCTGCTATGTGCAGACTGTAGACATGAAGCTGATTCTGCTGTGACCTGTGTGAGGATCTTCTCTGTCTCTCCTCCGTCCTGCTGTGGATCTAATCATCCTTGCTGAATCATTTGGGAAAGCCGTCTACCCTATCCAGAGGAGAAGGGATCAGCGCCATTCCTACACCAGTGTTTTTCAAAACGGTTCTTTATTTTGGTAAGAGGCCATTACATTTACATACACCGGTGTTTATCACAAGATTGGAGGTGGATATCACATGATAAGCATATTTTGGAATTAATTGGATTCACTTATTGCTCTTATCTTTTTTCCGCCGGGTAAGGAGGAAATTCACCAGGTGGAGGGATATCACAGTCACTATTGATTTGGTTGGATTCCTTTCACATTTGTATTTTGCATCACAGCAATCACCATTTGAAGAAAGACTCTTTCATGTTGGACTGTTGAATCACTTATTTTTGAGTTTTGTCACACAATATTTGTACCCAATTTCTATTTTGATATTGTTGAATATCCTATTAACCACAGATTGTATATATAATTTTGTATATATTCCTTTAGAATTAGCACACTTTTACATTATTCATTTATTCATTCACATTTTCAGTAGCAGCTTTTTCACAGATCAGCGCACCCCCTTCCCACTTATATATATATATATATATATATATATATATATATATAAAAATAGTAATTGGTACTGTATATGTCCATGTGACGTTTCCATAGAATATCAAGTAGTAGGTCCCATGCTCTCATCAATTTTGTCCAGATCTGGAACTAGTTACATTTTGCCAATTTTTTAAAAATGTGTCTCTGGGTATTTTACATTATATAAAGCTTTTTAAAACCAGCCCATAAAAAAAAGCCGTGGATTCCTGCCAATATCATTTTTCATATGACAGCTCCCAAAATGTGCAAGGCATGTCTGATATATCTGTGAATTGAAACATCATTATTAACTGAGACTAAAATTGGGATATGATTTTGTAAAGCTGTTTAAGGCCTGAGTCCCTTTCAAAGATGTTTTTTTTTCCCCAACTTTACAAACAATGAATGAGAAGGCCCGATGAGGGATACACAGATTGAAGCCTAGTGCATAGTGTAGGGTAGGGAGTACCACCAGGTTTGGATTGTATTCACTTTGGTGTATTGTCTTTATAAATATCTTTAAAATGCAATCTCGTGCAGTGAAGTAAAATCACCAGGAGATCTCCTGCCACCTCTGAAAAAAATCAGACTGGTTACATCTTTATTAATTCCCAAAATCTAATCAGTGCATAATTAAAGACATTAAAATAATCATGGAATTAATTAATTAAATGCATTTGCAATTATTTATCGAATAAGATATTTTATTTCCAGGGGGTATATCCTATGCCACGTGCTATGCAAGTATAATGACATGCTGTGTATGAGGAGAGACATCTTGAAGTAACGCTTTGGTGACAAGGGCTGTGGATAGGTTGTTGCAAAGCTATCAGAAGCTGTTCTGGGGATTTCCCTCCCTCCAGAGACATTCACACATGGAAAGCAGATGCAGCAAGTTTGACATGCCTCAGCATTATAATTTTGTATTTAAATATATAACGCAAAATATGTATATTTAAATATTTCTGATTTTCTAAATAATGTTTTTACACAGAAAATTAAGACAAATTGTGTAATATGTATATAGGGGCATTTTGCCCAAAACTCCCAGTGAAAAGTTTTTTTGCATATGCCAACTTGATTGCTCAACTTGCTTGATTGAGTCACATTCACTGCCAATTTCCCATTCTTTATCTGGAATTTCAGTTCTGAGTAAATATCACCATATTTATAATACAATGTTATGTTCAATAGCAGCAGTTACCTTGTAAGATTTGAAACGTAATAGTGGCAGATCATTAGTTTGATCAATGATGCACTGTTGACCTTTTTTAAATTTTGCTCAATCTTGCTTGTCATTCCTTGCACATTTGAATCACTGCAAATGAGGATTTTTTCCATTGGTCCTGGCAGCCACTGTCATCGTGATACAAAGGAATGGGAAAGCTAAAGTGAAAGTATAATGAGATACCTTCTATTAGGGGAGACATCTTGATGTAATGTACAGCTGTGGCCAAAAGTTTTGAGAACGCCACCAATATTAGTTTTCACAAAGTCTGCTCCTTCAGTGTTTTTAGATCTTTTTGTCAGATGTTACTATGGTACACTGAAGTATAAATACAAGCATTTCATAAGTGTCAAAGGCTTTTATTGATAATTACATTAAAGAAGTTGTAAAGGCAGGAAGGTTTTTTTTATCTTATTGCATTCTATGCATTAAAATAAAAAGCCTTCTGTGTGTAACAAATATCCACGAGTCCCTCGGCCGTCCGGGACTCTCCCTCCTGATTGGCTGAGATATAGCCGTGTCGCCATTGGCTTCCGTGGCTGTCAATCAAAGTCAGCGAGCCAATCAGGAGAGAGAAGAGGCAGGGCCGAATGGCAGTTTCATGTCTGAATAAACACACAGAGCTGCAACTTCGAATCGGGTGCCCCCATAGCAAGCTGTTCACTGTGGGGGCACTCGAAAGGAAGGAGGGGCCAAGAGCAGAAATGAGGGACCCGAGAAGAGGAGGATCAGGTGGTGCAAAACCAACTGCACAGAGGAGATAAATATAACATGCTTGTTATTTATTTATTTTTTTTAAAACGAGACTTTACAATCACTTTAAGTTTATTCAAAGAGTTGACCCTTTTTTTTTTTTTCAAGACCTCTGTAATTCCCCCTGGCATGCTGTCAATCAGCTTCTTGGACACATCCTGACTTATGGCAGCCCATACTTGCAAAACCAATGCTTGGAATTTGTCAGAATTTGTGTGTTTTTTTGTATACCCGCCTCTTGAGGATTGACCACAAGTTCTCAGTGGGATTAAGGTCTGGGGAGTTTCCTGGCCATGGACCCAAAATGTTGATGTTTTTCTCCCCGAGCCACTTAGTTATCACTTCTGCCTTATGGCAAGGTGCACCAGCATGCTGGAAAAGGCATTGTTCGTCACCAAACTGTTCTTGGATGGTTGGGAGAAGTGGCTCATGTAGGATGTTTTTGTACCATTCTTTATTCATGGCTGTGTTTTGAGGCAAAATTGTGAGTGAAATGGGTTATGAGCTCTGTGTATAGTGTATATATGTAGGTATGTAGGTATGTGGAAAATGCAAATCCCTGAGTCCAGTTTCCAATGGTGAGAGATGCCTGATGTTGTGTGTTCAATGTGAAGAGATATATATATATAAATAAATAAATATAGTAAATAACGGAATGGGTATAGTGAACAATTCACAATCAAATCAATACATAGTCACATATATGAGCATGGAGATGATAGGTGCAAATGGTGCATAAATAAATAAATATTAGCGTGAATCAGTGCATAAGGTGAACTAAGGTGCTAGTCCAGAATACACTGAAATGTTGTTTCGTGGATGTTCACAGTGTAATGGACAATCTATATTAAGTGTGCCAAAGTGCTAAGTGTTCCACAAAAAACAATATCAAGTAGGCAATACTAAAGTAAACGTGATAAGTTAAATATAACAAAAAATATCCACTCACATGTACAAAGCTGTGTCTTGAGCGATGCCGGTCGGCGTCCAAGCCGGAAGTCCGAGTTTGGATCCATTCCATGGCAGTGAACCAACCTCAGCGGAAGTGACGGAGTGACGCACTGTCCTGCCCTACATGTTTCTTCAGAGCTGACGTCATCAGGAGCTTTGTACATGTGAGTGGATATTTTTTGCTTAATAAAGAAGTGTAAACGATATTACACTATGGCATATCATTATCTCTTTACGGAATAATCCCCTACAAAGCCCCCACGAGATACCCTGAAGCCGGGCCCTTTGTGAGTGGGACACACACGTCCTCACAGGAGCAAGAGGGAACAACCGCACAGGGACACATAGGAACATGCAGAGGGATTCCTGCCTTCCTGCTTGCTGTGCAAAGCGTGTTACCCCTACACGGGGAACACATTGTGGTGAGTGCATATACAACAGGGGGTCCAGAGCACTTCACCGGGCATAGAAAGTATCCGTTAACAGCACCAGCACCTTTCTTTATTGACACAAGCACTTACACAGACTTATCATTGTGTTCACCTGAAGAACCTTTCTTATAAATGACACGTAGCACCTATACTGTGGACCATTTATTTATATGCATATTTATGTGGATTTTTAATGTACATATAAGACTTTTTAGCACCTTAACTATATATTTATATATTTAACTTATCATGTTTATTTTAGTATTGTCTACTGGATATTGTTTTTTGTGGAACACTTAGCACTTTGGCACACTTAATATAGATTGTCCATTACACTGTGAACATCCACGGAAAAACATTTCAGTGTATTTTGGACTAGCACCTTAGTTCACCTTATGCACTGATTCACACTAATATTTATTTATTTATGCACCATTTGCACCTATCAATTCCATGCTCATATACTATACACAGAGTAGCGCCAGAGCTCATAAGTTATGAGTCATTACCCATTTCCATCCTTTGATTTTCCACTTTGGTGGGGAGTATTCGGGGCAGGCAGCAACTCATTCCATTATTTATGATTTATTTTCCATTGCATGGGACCCTTACTTTTTACTTTAAAATTGTGAGTGAGCCCACTCCCTTGGCTGAGCAGCAACCCCACACATGAATAGTTTTAGGATATTTTACTGTAGGCATGACACAGGACTGATGTTAGCACTCACCTTTTCTTCTCGGGACAAGGTTTTTTCTGGATGCCCCAAACAGTAGGAAAGGGGATTCATCAGAGAAAATGACTTTACCCCAGTCCTCAGCTGTCCAATCCCTGTACCTTTTGCAGAATATCAGTCTGTCCCTGATGTTTTTCCTGGAGAGAAGTGGCTTCTTTGCTGCCCTTCATAACACCAGGCCACCCTCCAAAAGTCTTCGCCTCACTGTGCATGCAGAAGCACTCACACTGCTGCCATTCCTGAGCAAGCTCTACACTGGTGGTGCCCTGATCCGAAAGCTGAATCAACTGTAGGAAACGGTCCTGGTGCTTGCTGGACATTCTTGGGCGCCCTGAAGCCTTCTTCACAAATGTAGTGGAACGGCTTTTTATGGGATTAAGTATATTTTCATGGCAAAGAGGGACTTTGCAATTAATTGCAATTCATCTGATCACTCTCAAT